>NW_027507686.1:200437827-201037827 GCF_037356315.1 Lithobates pipiens
TCTGGGATCCGTGTGTTTCCCAGCAGGCAGCGGGGGACTTTCGGAAAGGGGCGTAGATTCTGCGGAAAGAGGCGTGCCTTCTGCAGAATCTACGCCGGAAGTGGGTGCAGATACCTGTACTGTACAGGTACCTGCACCCCCCTCCCCCCTGAAAGGTGCCAATTTTGGCACCGGAGGGGGGAGGATTCCAATGAGCGGAAGGTCCACTTTAGGGTGGACCTCCGCTTTAAGATCAATACTTTAAGATAGCAAATAAGATAACCCAATGAAACCAGTACTATTTTTCCACTTTTGTCAATCAGTTTACTTTATCCAGCCAAAACAACTACAAAGTAGTTGTCTGTGTGTAACCTCTATATTTAGCTTAACAGTTTCCCTGAATATGCATTCTATTACACTATCTATTGGTGAGAATGGGTACCTGTAGTTCTGTATGGCAGAAAAGTAATGTGATTCTAGAAATCACATTTCTTGCTGAGCCATTGTGGCACATAAAATATAGCAATCAGCTCTTCTCAGTTCTTGATTGGCTCCCAGTCCTGAACCTCCCTACCCTATTTTAAGTACTGCTGTATAGGGGAATACAAGAGGCTGATATCAGGTCAAATTTAAGTACACTAGTTTCATTTAACCACTTCCCACCCGGCCAATGCATATATACGGCCGGGTGGGAGCCGTCTACTCCTGATAGGACGTTCCTGAACGTCATTCAGAAGTAGCGGGATCGCGCGCGCGCGTGCCCGCGCGCGTACCCGCGCGCGAGCCCGCGCAGCGGCGCGATCCCGATGTGCTCGTGTCACCCGGACACGGCACATCTGAGATCGGCAGGAGGGCTCTGTGATTGGCCCTCCTGATCACATGACGGCCGTGTCCAATCACGGCCGTCATGTGATGTAAACAAACAGCCGTTTGCTAGGCAATCGGCTCTCCTCTCCTCACACAGAAGTCATCGCTGAGGAGAGGAGAGCAGAACGCTGCAGCCGGCTGATGATCAGTGAGTATGGGCTGCTTTTTACAGCTTTTTACTCACTGATCATCAGTCTAGTGTCAACACACAACACACCACACAGTACAAACACAGTCCCCACATATGTCCCCAAACCACACATGTCCCCAAAACATACATGTCCCCAAATAATAAAAACACATGTCCCTAATAATAAAAACATGTCCCCCACATATGTCCCACTAAAATCACATGTCCCAATGATTATCTGCACACATATGTATGTGATCACCTGCACACATATGTACATGATCATTTGCGTACATATGTCCGTGATCACACAAACCAATTATTATACAGTTAACGGAATTTTTTTTACCAAAAACATGTAGCAGAATACATTTTGGCTTAAATTTATGACAAAATTTGATTTTATTGGATTTCTTTTCAAATAGAAAAAAGAAAATATTGTTTTTTTTCCAAATTTCCGCTTTTTTTGCGCTTATATCGCAAAAAATAAAAAACGGAGTCGTGAATAAATAACACCAAAATAAAGCTCTATTTGTGCGAACAAAATGATAACAATTTCATTTGGGTACAGTGTAGCATGACCGCGCAATTGTCACTGAAAGTGCGAGAGCGATGAAAGCTGAAAATTGGGCTGGGAAGGAAGGGGGTGAAAGTGCCCTGTATTGTAGTGGTTAAAGTATATCTAAACCATTACTAGTTGACATTTAAGCAACAATTTCCAATGTTTTTATAAAATATTGTTTTCATTTATTTCATAATTTTTTGCATCTCAGTGCACTCACTCTCTTCAGCATTTGTTGCACACCTTTCTTTAATTTGGCTTCCAATGGTACATCATGTATACACGATGTGTCTCTCCCAACTTGGGGAGATGTCAACCCATTACAGGAAGTATCTGAAAAAAGACCTTCATGGCAGAATCACCAGATATTCTTTTAATGAAAGCTGTAAATATATGTTTGAAACCTATAAAATGACAATAACATATTACAGACAAAATTACATTCATTTTTGTCCTTTATACAGTATCTGCCTAGATTTCATCTTCAGGGGGGCGCAGCAAACAGTAGATCATTGACAGATAACTGGTAGATCGTGGTCTGGACTTGCTGACCCACAATCCCAGAGCATCAGACTGCAATGCAGTGGGGCTACCTGGAAATTTGGAGCTGTAGTAGGGAGCATGAGCCACATAAGTCAATGCTTCCTCTGTAGTGCTGGCTTCTGTCCCATGCAGAGTGATACCAACTGCACTGCACCATTTATTCCCGGCTAGCAGTCTCCAGAGTGGTGCTAGCAACAGGAAAGAAGAAATATTCAGGTCAGTGTGAAGCAATACACTTGACATAATTGTATCAGGCTGCTTTCACACTGTCGAGCTGTGGTTTACTCACACAATGGGTACAGTGCAGTGTACCTGCGGCTTTCCTGCTTGCTGTTCTTAGCCATAGATTTCAATTATATCCTGCAGGTTTGGTGCACTTTCTGAATACAGGAGTTTTGGTGCACTTTTATAAAGTGCACCACACCTGCAGGATATCTATGGAAAAGTGCTGCTAACCCAGGAAGGTTGCAGATGCACTGTGCTGCACCCGCTATGCAGGCAAACCGCAGTACATCAGTGTGAAAGCAGCCTTACAGGCGGATCAGAACAGTAAGGGTTAATTTACATTTGTAGTTTGGGGGGTGTCACATCTGAAGTGTTATACACCCTCTCACGGTTGCTGGTGTAGCAACTGCCAAGCATGACCCATTCAAGTGAATGAGGCAGCTCTGCAAATGTCCTGCAACCTTGTGCAGTACAACAAACAAGGGGTTGAAGCAGGCAGTATTGTGTTGCTTTCTCATCACCTGCTTTAACGCTTTGAACCCCACAGAAGCATGCAGTTGTAGGGCCCTTGAAGAGTGGTCCCATTTACTTGAAGGGGTCACGTTTGGCAGGCACTAGCACCCACCAAAAGCAACAAGGAGTTTAATTCCTGCTGTGACATGTGTTCACCTTTGGCTGCTGCCTCAGCAGCTAAAGAAGCTGGGTATTGGGGCGGGATATCCATAAATCTGCGGGAGGGTTTTACCCCCCAACTTAATGTGTGAATGAGCCCTAAGGGTGCCACTGTCAAATGCAACTAAGGACTCATTCACAAGTGCAGCAGGCACTGCTGCTCCTTTGAAAACCGATCTGAGTGTGTTTGACAGGTAGTGATTTGGCAATATAATGCCTCCTCACCACCTGATTTAAACCTATAATTTCTGTGCAATACACACAATTGAAAACTTCGGTATGGCAATTAAAGGTTTAAATCTGGTGGAAGGGAGGCAACACTGGGTGACACTGTGCCTGGTGATCTTTGACTTCTCCCTTGTTGTTCAGGTAGATCTCCACTTGCCTACCCTTGATCTTTAGTGTGATGTGTGTAAATGACATGACCACTTAAACCAGATGCAAGTAAAGTTCCAAAACCATCGTACTTACCAACAGTTCCTGATTTACTGGGACAGTCCCTTTTTTTCTTTGTTATCCCACCACAACTATGTCCCACTGTGTATCCTGGGATCACAGCATGAGGCATACCTCCCAACTATAAGCAGAGCTACCGCCATAAGATGGAGCAGGCAAGAAGATCAGTGAGCGCCTCCATCCTCGGCTCCATCCTGGAAGTTCAGAGAAGCCAAGTAAACAAAGAGCCGGCAGCAAAGGAAGACTTCCACCACTCACTACCGCTGCTGGAGATTATGTAATCAGTCACAGCCTGGCAGAAAAGTGAGAAGAGGTAGTCTTCCTTTGCTGTTGGCTCTTTGTTTACAAGTGACAGCAGGGATCATCTGAACTGTCACTGCATGTGGCTGGAGAAGAGAGTTGGCATACAAGAACAGTGAGAGAGGGGATGAATTATCTATAGGAGTAAGGATGGTATCAGGCAGCCAGGTAAGGAGCACCATGGCTCCTTCCCCTCTCTCCCACTGAGCACTGGTGCCTTCCTCTCCCCCCACTGAGCACCAGTGCCCCCCTTGTCTCCCTACTGAGTAACAGTGTTTAATTGTTCCTGCATTGACCACCGGTGCCCTTTTTTTGCACCTCACTGATCACCAGTACCCCCACTGAGCACCAGTACTCTTCATGCACCCCTATTGAGCAATAGTGCTCTCTTTGCTCCCATACAGAGCACCAGTGCTCCCACTCCCCCTCACAGAGCACCAGTGCCCCCAACCCCCCACCCCACACACACACAAACACAGCACCAGTGCCCCCCTCAGCTCTCATTGAGCATTGGTTGCTCTTTTTGCACCCATTGAGCAAACATGCCCCTCTCTGCTCCCACTGAGCACCAGTGCCCTCCTCTGCCCCCGCTGAGCACCAGTGCTCCCCTCTGCTCTGAATGAACATCAGTTCTTCTTTTTGCCCCCAATGAGCACCAGTGCCCTCCTCTCCTCCCCATTGAGCACCAGTGCTCCCCCCACTAAGCACCAGTGCTCTCTTTCCCCCCTACTAAGCACTACCCCCCCCCCCTTTCCACTTGGTACACCAACAGTTTCAGACAGAATGGTCAGTGTCAAATTGTGTTTTTAAATATTTTATGCCAAATGTGTTTGCTGTGTAATTTGTGTTTATCATTGTATTCTCTGCATCTTTGGGCTGCTACACTTTAAATAGGCTGTATAGTTTAAAGATACACGGGTTGATTAACTTAAACTTGAGAGTGCAAAATCTTATGCAGCTCTGCATAAAAATCAATCAGCTTCTAAGTTTTTTTTTTTTTTGTCAAATCTTAATTGAACAAGTTGAAGCCAGAAGCTGATTGGTTACCATGCACAGCCATGCCAGATTTTTCACGCTCCAATTTTAGTAAATCAACCCCACGCTCTACAGTTTAATTAAAAACATAAATCATTTTAATAATGACCATTCACTTTTGGCTGTGTTTCTGTCGCTATAATAAATCTCCTTGTATATACACAATTTTAAAATTGTACAATAAGTTAACAAAATGCAATTTGAAATAAATGCCCCGCATCGAATTACATTTTCTGCCCATAGTGGAAGATGCAGAGCACAAAAGTGGAAATCCTTTTGAAATATTGGCAACTATGCAACATCAGTGCGATACCTACAAGAGGGTTGTCACACTGCAAGGCATAGGAGTTCCTGCTCTTGTTATTACATTGCTTTTATCCCCTAGTCCTTTTTTAGACATGTTCCTCGTGTGTCAGCTAACAGCATGCCAAGGAAAAGTTTTGTATCAACAACAAATGCCACTGCTTGACGGTTCTTCACTTGAATTTCAGGATCTGGGCGAATAAATGCTTAGATAATATTCACTTGCAGTATAAATGCATGTATTTTGCTTGTACCAGCACATGACTGGAAAAGGGCTTTGAAATTCCATCTTAGTTAGGCACCAGCAATGGTGTGTGTTTATTTATAGTCCCCACACGTGCTTTCCTTAGTAACTTTTTTTTTTTTTCTTTTTGCTGCAGACGTAATACCTCAAAGGAGTCCAATTCCATTGGTTGATTTCATTGGTTTATTTCCTTTATTTTTTATTTTTTTGCAGTGGAAAGGAACAAGTACTTAATGCAGCTTTAATAGCTAAGCCTGGCTGAAAGGATTCTTCTGCTCCTTGGCTCCTAGAGTGACGAAATCTTGCTGTAATTTGAGAACAGATACCTCTTCTGCAGCATATCATTAGCCAAAAAAAGAAGAAAAAAAAAACTTTGCAACAGCAGCCCAGATGTTGAAATAGTATAGTAGCATGCTGAAGAAGAGAGCAATCTCTCAGTGCACAGACACGCTGTGCTACTTCTGCTGCACCCAAAGAAGGCATTGAAGTCTGCTGTCTTTACATATGAGCACTTCCCTGTCTTCTCGGTGTCCTTCACTGATTGAATGCAGACAATTTTTTTGTCTGCAAACTGAACAGGACTTGACTACGGCAACTTTGGACTTTCCATACCTAAGGCTACACAATATTTAATTCCAAAATAGCAAATTGTGGAATGTCAAGGGTGCCTCTTGCTGCCCAGGAGGATATCTGTGCTTGGCTTGGGAATTAAAATTCTATAACTTGACTGTCTACTGCTGGCACTGTAACAAGAGATTACTCTGCACAATGACAGGATTTCAGCTTCTGTGGCTTGGAATTTTCTTCAACCTGTGTTATGGTTTCTACAATGGCCCCCTGCAACCCGAGATGTCCAACGGAACTCTGCATCATTATTTTGTCCCTGATGGGGACTATGAAGAAAACGATGACCCTGAGAAGTGTCAGATGCTCTTTAAAGTGACCGATGAAAGATCGTGTACTTACGGAGAGGGGCAATCTCTTTCCTTAAAGGAAGAATTCATCGTGATCAAAAGACAGATAGAAGACGCCGAGAGAGTACTCGAAAGCATCAGTAAAAGCATATCCTATGACCTGGATGGAGAGGAAAGCTACGGAAAATATCTGGGGAGGGAGTCCTCCCAGATTAGCGAAGCCTTCTCCACTTCGGATAAGTCTTTGACGGAACTGGAATTAAAGTTTAAGCAGAGCCAGGAAAACGAGAAGAACGAGATGAAGGTGTTAAACGATGACTTTGTGGATATGATGATCCACACGAGAGCCGTGCTTAGGGAAACTTTAGATGTCTCTCTGGGACTTAGGGATAAACATGAACTCCTGTCTTTAACTATTCGAAGCCACGGCGCTAGACTAAGCAGGCTGAAAAATGACTATTTGAAAGTTTGAAACCATGAAAACTGGGGGTTTCCTGTCTTTAATTTATGCAGATTCTTAACATCTTAAAGTATTTAAAAGTAGCTATGACTCATGCTGTATGTATAACAAATGCTCAGGAAGTACTGAGTTATTTCAAAGATATCCCTATGATCCTAGAATGACTTCCTCTATGCAAAAGTGACACAGTGCTCCTTTTTCTTTTTTTTTTTTTGGTTGACCTGGCACTTAACCCGTTTGACTCCAGGCAGAACTGCAGCGCAGTCCGATGCACAATTTTAGTTGGGTTGAAGCAGTCAATGAGTTCATTCATAAATTAGGAGGAAGTAAAAATGCACTATAACTCTATGCATTGTTTTTAATATTTAAATTGTTACATTCTATGTCAACATTTTGGTTGATCCTTGAACACTTAAATTTAAGTTGCTGATAGAACCAGTCGTGGGGAATGCAATATCGTTTTTTTTTTGTTTTTTTTTAGCAGGTTCGCACATTGAGTTAAATTATATTTAAAATTTTATTTTTCTACAGCCTGAGATTAGATCAGGTTCTGTACTATTATAGGTACACCTTATTCTGGTATATATTATTTATTTTATCAGGATTGTTGCATTAATGAAAATGCATATGCTGTACATAAGAAGCATTCTATTATAGAGTAAATCGCTTGTTTTATAGGCATAAGAATCTTTGAATATATTTGTATTCTGTTGCACAGGACAGTATTATGTATCATATGTGTTTCCTATGTACATGATGGAACATTTTCACAATATTCTATATAAATGTTAATAAAATTAAAGCCATTCACTCTGGATTATGTCTAGTGCCAAACAATTTACTTAAATTATGCAATGTATAGGGATATTAATCAGGCCTTACCTACAACAAAGGCAACATGAGGTAGTTGGGGGAGGGGTAATGTAGAAAAAGTTAGGATGAATGTATTGATTGACGTCATCTTAAATTGTTTTTCTCTTGTATATTTGCTTTTTATGTATTTCCCTGCATAAATTTATTAGAAAGAAGCAGACATGTAATGCTATTGTGCATTTTTTGTAAAAACAAAAAATGCCCATAAACAGTTCCATTAACATTACGGAAACTGGTTGTACTGAAATGATAAACACCCTGAGCAATCTAACTTGCATAACCTATATGAGATATGCAAAAAATAAAAAATAATAATTCATGATTTTATCCAAGCTAGGTGATCTTTCTGTGATATTTTCGACTTAGAAAGGGGTAAAGAATCTCTAAATATTGTTAACTGGCCTTTTCTGTCCTATTGTCCTGTAGCTCCCTCTGTGTCAAATCAGAGACTTACACTAGAGGTAAATAAACTGAAGTGTAGTCGGTGCAGGATGCTGGAGAACAAACTACAGGGATATACACTTCTGACCTAGTAGATGGACTTAATTTTTCTGCATTTGACTTATATTTATAGTATCCCTTAATGCATGTCTATAGATTTTAATTTAATTATATTGTGTGGTGCAAATGATCATATTGATGCTATTTTTTTTACTAGCTGTCCGTTTCTTTTGCTATAGTCTATCCTACTGCTACTGCTTCCAAAGCACTTACATTCCAGCCAAAAGCAGGTCAAATGCAGCTCTATAGCTTCACGTATGTTGGGAGTAGAAAGTGAAATAGTGCTCAAATGCATGCCTTGCATCTAGAGCTCATTCTACGTTTCAGTATTCCAAAATAAAGCCCATCTTTACAAGCCTTGAGAATAGTAAATTCTACCTAAGGCACATTAAGCTTTTTTTTTCTTTGAAAAGACAGCTATTGAGGAAAAAAACATAATAGAAGGCTCATTTAAATGAAGTAAACACTGACTCGATAAATTGAAGGACTGGGCAAAGATCATTCAATTTAGTAAATATTACATTTAAATGTAAAGTTGGCTGTAGTTATTGGACTTACATGCATGATCACACCATTAAAGACTGTCAAGACTGATAAGTGTACCTACCGATTTTTCCAACATGCTTCAAATGCCTAGACTGATGAGAAAATAAACAAGCTTTTTATACAGCACTGTATGAAAAACGAACCTGTTTAAATAATCTTTAGTAAAAAAAAAAAAATAGTCTAGCAGCAAAAAACAATGCATCTAGGGACATGTTTTATATGGCAGGAGTAAAGAAGGCTACCATTTCTATATATATAAAAAAAAAAATTATATTTATATTTGCTATCATTAATGCCTTAGGTTTAGTAAAGTCTAATGAGCGGGTCCCTCTAATTCCTTCTCTATTAAAGTGCTGCGTAAACAGTTGGCACTGTATAAATCCTGTATAATAATAATGTTATTATTATTAATAGTTCTTACAGTTATGGATCTAATCGCTAGCTACACATACAGCAGCTTGTATTGCTTTACTGTTTTCAAGATAGTAGTAGAATCTCTTGTAGCGATAATTATCCAAAGTGGCAAAAAGGTACCCTATGTCAACCAGCTGTTCTAAAGGGTTTGGGTTATGAGGACTCCTCAGTGCTGTTCTAAGGCTATGCAATTACAATGACCAGCTTATCTTTTACTACCACTGTCAAATTGCAATTCCAGCCAGAGAAACCTATTGAAATAAATAGACAAATGGTTGTTGGTCAGTGTGCAGTACCAGTTTACACCTGGTGTGGTACTGTAAATAAAATGGTAAAATAAGGAGGCTTGAATCAGATTAATCAGCTTTTAATTGAGTCTGAGTCTAAGTATTTCTACATAGGTTTCTTTGACCTGTTGACAATTACACAATTTATTAATCCAAGAATGATTCAGGAATTGTATGACTTTGGGGAAATGTGTGCACATATATTTAGGAGAATAAAACGATTAAGAAGGAATCAATTCAGGAGGTTTTCAAACCAATTTATTGCTAATTATGACTGATGTGGCTATTAGGTAGGAGTTGATACGGGGGAGAATCTAAAGCTAGGTTAATGTTTAGTTTAAAGTGAAAAACCCCTTTAAATCATTTGGAGCATATCCACATGAACATTGTGTAATGTCCTCCAGCGGTATAGTCCCTATGGCCCCAGGTCTGCCAAACACTAGTCCTAAATCCTGCACTCAGTAATAATAATTCATCATGGTTGGCATTACATGGATGTTTTTCCCTTAACTCACTAGTCAGTGCATTACACATTCAACTTGGAGACAAGTTCATATATTTCCTTTTTTACTAGCTACTAAAAGGAGTTAGCGATCATAAATTTTAAACAAGCGTATGACTCATGTAGAAAAGGATGCAATCTCTTTTCAGCAACTACTGGAGAGATTGGAGCGTACGCATTCCCCTTGTTTTATAAGCATTGTATAATTGGAAGGCACAACACCAGCTACAAACTTTTTCTGGCAGCCAAACTTACTACTAAAATGTAACAAAATGTAGGTGAAGGCAAAGTAAACAAAAGACAGGATACAGCACACTGAGCAAAATTATAAACGCAAAACTTTTGTGTTTGCCCCTATTTATCATGAGCTAATCTCAAAGATCCACGACTTTTACTTTGACTTTGTACACAAAAGGCTTATTTCTCTCAAATATTGTTCACAAATCTGTCTAAATCTGTGTCAGTGAACACTTCTCCTTTGCCGAGATAATCCATCCACCTCCCAGGTGTGGCATATCAAGATGCTGATTAGACAGCATGATTATTGTACAGGTGTGCCTTAGGCTGGCCACAATAAAAGGTTACTCTAAAATGTGCAGTTTTACTGTATTGGGGGGGGGGGGGTACAAAAAACAGTCAGTATCTGGTGTGACCACCATTTGCCTCACGCAGTGCAGCACATCCCCTTTGTATAGAGTTGATCAGGTTGTTGATTGAAGCCTGTGGAATGTTGGTCCATTCCTCTTCAATGGCTGTGCGAAGTTGATGGATATTGGCAGGAACTGGAACACGCTGTCATATACACCGATCCAGAGCATCCCATACATGCTCAATGGGTGACATGTAGGATAAGTAGGGCCGATGAGCTGAACACCCCCCCCCTTCCCACTCGGTTTGGTTCGTGGCAGAACATGCGACCTGACAAAAAGTTTGTGCGAACAACATTAAAGTCTATGGGACCCGAATGTGAAAAATCAAAAGTGATAATTTTTAAGGCTAATATGCAAGTTATTGTCATAAAAAGTGTTTGGGGGCCTGGATCCTTCCCCAGGGGACATATATCAAAGCAAAAGAAAAGTTTTAAAAATCGAAATTTTTTCGGGAGCAGTGATTTTATAAATGCTTAAAGTGAAACAATAAAAGCAAAATATTCCTTTAAATATCGTGCCTGGGGGGTGACTATAGTATGCCTGTAAAGTGACGCATTTTTCCTGTGTTTAGAACAGTCCCTGCAGCAAAATGACATTTCTAAAGGAATAAAAGTCATTTAAAACTGCTTCCGGCTGTAATGTATTGTCGGGTCCTGGCAATATGGATGAAAATCATTGAGAAAAATGTCATGGGTGCTCCCCCCCCAGCCCATTACCAGGCTCTTTGGGTCTGGTATGGATATTACAAACAAGATAGGGACTGTAGGTTTGTTCTTAAGTTGAATCTGTTTGTAATTTTGAACAGGTACGTTTTTGTAGCTCCAGCTAAAAAATCTATTTTTAAGCTTTTTGGATAACATAAGGAAGGGTTATCACCCCTGTAACATTTGTTTTGCTGTCTGTGCCCCTGTTCAGAAAATTTCACCTCACTTTCTGTCCCAATTAAAATTGGATTTTGAAAATTTTGGGTTATTAGGGAAACAAGGATTGGTGATAAAGCATCAGTGGAGACACCTTTTTCCCATATTAACTCTTACAGGAGAGAATTTCCCTTCCTAGGGGTAGATTTCCTCTCATTTCCTGTTGTCTGTTTGTAAGTCGGATGTTTGAAAATATATATACACTATATGGCCTGCCCTATATACTCTGCAGAAAATTGGGACTTAGGTGTTGGTGGTGCCAGAACACTGTAAGCCCTCACAGTTACTCTTGGTGGATGCTAGAACGGGCCCTGCTGTGAAATATTATATCAAGAATTGTAATTACATGCCACTGTTAAACAGGGGCAGAAAAATTGGGTCTTTGGTGGTCATAGTTGTGCCACATCACTGTAAGTCCTCACATTTACTATTGGTGGGCACAGGAACAGGCCCTGCTGTGAAATATTATATCAAGAATTGTAATTACATGCCACTGTTAAAAAGGGGCAGAAAAATTGGGAAGCCCTCCTCTTCCTCCTGCTGTTCTGCCTCAAGTACCCTGTCCATTATTCCACGAAGTGTGTGCTCCAACAGGAAGACAAGAGGGATAGTATCACTGATGCATTCACTGTCACTGCTCACCATCCTTGTGGCCTTCTAAAATGGTGACATGACAGTGCATGCACCTTTGACCCTATCCTGGTGCCATACTCACACAGGTACTCATTGATGATACAGTGGTGCCACAACACTGTAACCCCTCACAGATTATCTTGTGTAATAACTATGGGTGCACTGTATTGTGTACTGTGTACACCACCAGAAAAGCAGAAACAACTGCACTATGGGTGCACGGTACTGTGTACACCAACAGAAGTGGAATAGCAACTATGGGTGCAATGTATTGTGTACTGTGCACACCACCAGAAAAGTAGTAGCAATTGCACTATGGGTGCATGGTACTGTGTACACTAGTGATGGCCGAACGGTTCGCCCGGCGGTCGTTTCGCGGCGAATTTCCGACTTTCGCCGTCCGCGGGTTCGAACGCCTTTTTCCGTCGTTCGCCCCGGCGGACTTACGTGTTTAATGTATACAAGAACTTTAACCTTTCGTGACACGTTTATCATGTGTTACAGGACAACCAATTGAGACATGACAGCTCATGGACACTTGGACATTCCCCCTAACCTATAAATACACCCGATCCGGTGGCCATTTTACATTCTTTCTTCTGTCACTGTAGGGAAAGGATCCTGTGTGGAGTAGGGACAGAGAAAACGCTAGCTATTTGGTACACAAAAGTTCTTTTCAGGACTGGTATAGGTGTTAGGTCAGCAGCCTGAGTTTCTTTTGTCAGTTTAGATAAAGGGACAGAGCGCTGTATGCTGCTATTTTAGGGACAGCTCAGCCAGATTAGTCTTTCTTCATCATCATCATCATCATCATCATTAGCTGTTACTATCAGGTCCACAAAAGAGCTGTTCCAGCTAATCGTTCCAGCCTACTCTTTTTTGCCAATTTGTATAGGGACAGGCAGGAAGCAGTGTGTCAGGCAGTGAGGATAATTTTAAAGACTTGCTGTTACTATTAGTTCCACAAAGGTTCTTTTCAGGACTGGTATCAGTGGTACGGTAATAGGCTTGTACACGTATAATATTCTTTCTTCCAAATATAGAAAGAATATTATACTTGACTGCTGCCCTTCTGCTGCAGTCTGCTAATCATTCACAACTCACTTGTTCCACAAAGCTCTTTATCAGGACTGGTAACTTGGTCTGTCTAGGGTGCTACGGTACATAGGCTTGGGTGCGGTACAGTCTGCTGTTCTGTAAGGACCGCTATCGGTCCACAATACATAGGGTTGCCGTGCACTACTGCTGACCGCTGCCCTATACTGCAGCAGTCCTTCAGCGGTATAGGGACTGACGCACAGTCTGCTAAACACTAATACACAACCTGCTTGGTCCACAAAAGTTCTTATAAGGACTGGTAACTTGGTATAGGGTGCTACGGTACATAGGCCTGAGTGCAGTACAGTCTGCTGTTCTGTAAGGACCGCTATCGGTCCACAATACATAGGGTTGCCGTGCACTACTGCTGACCGCTGCCCTATACTGCAGCAGTCCTTCATTGGTATAGGGACTGACGTACAGTCTGCTAATCACTAACACACAACCTGCTTGGTCCACAAAAGTTCTTATAAGGACTGGTAACTTGGTATAGGGTGCTACGGTACATAGGCCTGAGTGCAGTACAGTCTGCTGTTCTGTAAGGACCGCTATCGGTCCACAATACATAGGGTTGCCGTGCACTACTGCTGACCGCTGCCCTATACTGCAGCAGTCCTTCATTGGTATAGGGACTGACGTACAGTCTGCTAATCACTAACACACAACCTGCTTGGTCCACAAAAGTTCTTATAAGGACTGGTAACTTGGTATAGGGTGCTACGGTACATAGGCCTGAGTGCGTTACAGTCTGCTGTTCTGTAAGGACCGCTATCGGTCCACAATACATAGGGTTGCCGTGCACTACTGCTGACCGCTGCCCTATACTGCAGCAGTCCTTCAGCGGTATAGGGACTGACGCACAGTCTGCTAAACACTAACACACAACCTGCTTGGTCCACAAAAGTTTTTATAAGGACTGGTAACTTGGTATAGGGTGCTACGGTACATAGGCCTGAGTGCAGTACAGTCTGCTGTTCTGTAAGGACCGCTATCGGTCCACAATACATAGGGTTGCCGTGCACTACTGCTGACCGCTGCCCTATACTGCAGCAGTCCTTCATTGGTATAGGGACTGACGTACAGTCTGCTAATCACTAACACACAACCTGCTTGGTCCACAAAAGTTCTTATAAGGACTGGTAACTTGGTATAGGGTGCTACGGTACATAGGCCTGAGTGCGTTACAGTCTGCTGTTCTGTAAGGACCGCTATCGGTCCACAATACATAGGGTTGCCGTGCACTACTGCTGACCGCTGCCCTATACTGCAGCAGTCCTTCATTGGTATAGGGACTGACGTACAGTCTGCTAATCACTAACACACAACCTGCTTGTTCCACAAAAGTTCTTATAAGGACTGGTAACTTGGTATAGGGTGCTACGGTACATAGGCTTGAGTGCGGTACAGTCTGCTGTTCTGTAAGGACCGCTATCGGTCCACAATAGATAGGGTTGACGTGCACCACTGCTGACCGCTGCCCTATACTGCAGCAGTCCTTCAGCGGTATAGGGACTGACGTACAGTCTGCTAAACACTAATACACAACCTGCTTGGTCCACAAAAGTTCTTATAAGGACTGGTAACTTGGTATAGGGTGCTACGGTACATAGGCTTGAGTGCGGTACAGTCTGCTGTTCTGTAAGGACCGCTATCGGTCCACAATAGATAGGGTTGACGTGCACCACTGCTGACCGCTGCCCTATACTGCAGCAGTCCTTCAGCGGTATAGGGACTGACGTACAGTCTGCTAAACACTAATACACAACCTGCTTGGTCCACAAAAGTTCTTATAAGGACTGGTAACTTGGTATAGGGTGCTACGGTACATAGGCTTGAGTGCGGTACAGTCTGCTGTTCTGTAAGGACCGCTATCGGTCCACAATAGATAGGGTTGACGTGCACCACTGCTGACCGCTGCCCTATACTGCAGCAGTCCTTCAGCGGTATAGGGACTGACGTACAGTCTGCTAAACACTAATACACAACCTGCTTGGTCCACAAAAGTTCTTATAAGGACTGGTAACTTGGTATAGGGTGCTACGGTACATAGGCTTGAGTGCGGTACAGTCTGCTGTTCTGTAAGGACCGCTATCGGTCCACAATAGATAGGGTTGACGTGCACCACTGCTGACCGCTCACCTATACTGCAGCAGTCCTTCAGCGGTATAGGGACTGACGTACAGTCTGCTAATCACTAACACACAACCTGCTTGTTCCACAAAAGTTCTTATAAGGACTGGTAACTTGGTATAGGGTGCTACGGTACATAGGCTTGAGTGCGGTACAGTCTGCTGTTCTGTAAGGACCGCTATCGGTCCACAATAGATAGGGTTGACGTGCACCACTGCTGACCGCTGCCCTATACTGCAGCAGTCCTTCAGCGGTATAGGGACTGACGTACAGTCTGCTAAACACTAATACACAACCTGCTTGGTCCACAAAAGTTCTTATAAGGACTGGTAACTTGGTATAGGGTGCTACGGTACATAGGCTTGAGTGCGGTACAGTCTGCTGTTCTGTAAGGACCGCTATCGGTCCACAATAGATAGGGTTGACGTGCACCACTGCTGACCGCTGCCCTATACTGCAGCAGTCCTTCAGCGGTATAGGGACTGACGTACAGTCTGCTAAACACTAATACACAACCTGCTTGGTCCACAAAAGTTCTTATAAGGACTGGTAACTTGGTATAGGGTGCTACGGTACATAGGCTTGAGTGCGGTACAGTCTGCTGTTCTGTAAGGACCGCTATCGGTCCACAATAGATAGGGTTGACGTGCACCACTGCTGACCGCTCACCTATACTGCAGCAGTCCTTCAGCGGTATAGGGACTAAGAGTTTTGTCACAGGGTCATTTAAAAAATGACATGCAGAGGAAGAGGCAGGCCCTTCCGCAGGGGTGGTAGGGGTAGGGCAGGAGCAACAGGCTTGAGCCAAAGTGGGAAGTTGCAGAAGGTGCGTTCAATTACTTTAAAGGATGCACCAGACTTGGTTGAGTGGCTCGCTCAGCCTTACTCTTCTGCACCCTCCTCATCCTCTCGATCTGCACCCTCTTCTTCACTCTCTGCTATGTGCACCCCCAAAGACACTACCACCAACAACACGACCACCACCACCACCACCACATACCTTCCGCTTGAGTCACTGGAATTATTTTCCGATCCATATCAAGAGGACATTTCTGATGCGCAGCCACTCTTGGTATTGGATCAGGAAGAGGAGGTAGCAACAAGCGCTACTCAGCAGTCTGACGCCAGTACCCAGATCAGCCCAAGGAGGAGGTTGGTCCCCGGTGTTGCTGCCTACTCTACT
The DNA here is from genome assembly GCF_037356315.1 of Lithobates pipiens. NCBI lineage: Eukaryota > Metazoa > Chordata > Amphibia > Anura > Ranidae > Lithobates > Lithobates pipiens. The sequence continues at coordinate 200,454,255 of NW_027507686.1, forward strand.
TATAGCGGTGGGGAAGGTGACGTTGATGATGACGTGTCTAGTGATGTCACGTGGGTGCCCACAAGAGAGGAAGAGGAGGGGAGTTCAGAGGGAGATATGGACCAGCAGATAGGGAGGAGAAGCAGCAATGACTTACATTGCACAGCAGGGACAAAGCAGACTGCAAATGTATCAGGAGCGAGTCATCGACCATGTACGGTCACATCTGGCGCTCCCAGGACACCGGCACATGGCTCCGCAGTGTGGGCTTTTTTTAACGTGTCCGCTGCTGACAATAGCGTTGCCATCTGCAATCTTTGCAGTCAACGCGTTAGTCGCGGTAAGCCCAATACTCACCTAGGGACGACCGCCTTAAGAAGGCACATGAGCAGCCATCACCGAGCCCAGTGGGAGCAACGGAACACACAAAGCCACACTGCAGGCTCTCACCGTCCAGCCTCGTCTTCTACTTCTCCTTCTCCTCTCTCCTCACAATTGTCCTCCACTCCACCTTCCATCACGCCAAGCTCACATTTTTCTGCAAAAAGGCAGGCTTCCGTGGGCCTAATGTTTGAGCGTAAAAAAATGATGACGCCGGATAACCCTCTTGCCCAACGGTTGGCGGCTGGCTTGTCAGAACTCATAGCCCGCCAACTACTGCCATATAAACTGGTGGACTCGGAGGCCTTTCGCAAATTTGTGGCCATTGGAACACCACAATGGAAGGTCCCAGGAAGGAAGTATTTCTCAGAGAAGGGCATCCCAGAGCTATATGGCCATGTTCAGCGGCAAGTGAATGTATCTCTGGCACACAGTGTCGGTGCCAAGATACATCTGACCACAGACACGTGGTCTAGCAAACACGGGCAGGGAAGGTATATCAGTTTTACTGCCCACTGGGTGAACCTTCTGACGGCCGTCAAGCATGTAACCCGTGGCACCCGTGTAGATTTGGTTTTACCGCCACGGATTGCATGCAGGCCTGACTCTTCTTCTCCTCCTCCTACTCCATCCTCCTCCCTCTCCTCCTCAGCTGCCTCCTCCTTTTCCGCTGCTAGCGTCTCTTCCACTGCACCGCCCAAGCTCCCCAGAACCTATTCCACATGCCAGGTGAGACGTTGCCATGCCGTGCTGCGTCTGTTGTGCCTGGAAGCAAAGAGCCACACTGGCCCGGCACTCCTTTCAGCTTTGCGTTCACAGGCAGATGAGTGGCTAACACCGCTCAATTTGACAGTTGGTAAAGTGGTGTGTGACAACGGTGCCAATCTGCTTAGCGCATTGAAACAGGGCAAAATCACGCACGTGCCGTGCATGGCACACGTCTTAAACTTGGTCGTGCAGCGATTCCTTGTCAAATACCCTGGGGTCCAGGACATCTTGCGGCAGGCAAGGAAAATCTCGGCCCATTTCAGAAGATCTTACACGGCCATGGCTCGCCTTGCTGACATTCAGCGGCGACACCATCTGCCGGTCAGACGTCTTATTTGCGATTGCCCGACGCGATGGAACTCAACCTTCTATATGCTTGATAGGCTGCTCCAGCAGAAACGTGCAGTTAACGTCTACCTGTATGAACTCTGCGAAAGAAACGGTTCTGGGGAGCTGGGTTTTTTTTCACCGCGCCAGTGGCTGCTCATGCGCGACACATGCAGACTTCTGCGGCCATTTGAGGAGATCACCAAACTGGTCAGTCGCAGCCATGGCGCCATCAGTGACATGGTACCTTATGCCTTCTTTCTGGAGCGTGCATTGCGTCGTGTCATTGATCAGGCTGTGGAGGAGCAGGAGCGGGAAGATGAGGAAGTCGCAATGCTGGATGAATTCCCAGGGGGGGCTACTCTATCTGAGACAAGTCAACAACAGGAGTCTGATGAGGAGTCAGAGGAGGATGGTGCCGGGGCGGATGAGCAGGAGCAAGAAGAGCATGCTTTAAACCTTTCTGGGATCCCTGTTGTGCGAGGATGGGGAGAGGAGAATGAAGAGGACGACATTATCCTGGATGATGAGCAGGAGCCAGGCCACCACACCGCTTCCACTTTAGTGCAAATGGGGGCCTTCATGCTCCAGTGTTTTAATAGGGACCCCCGTATAAAAAGCATGAGGGTCAAGGACCAGTACTGGGTGGCAACGTACTTAGACCCCCGGTACAAACACAAAATGGCGGAAATGTTACCGCCGTCGCAGAGGGCTGTCAGAATGCAGCACTTCCAGGCCTTGCTTCGAGAAATGCTGCATTCTGCTTTTGCGTGCGCTGGCAGAGGAGCAATTCCCACTCCCAGAGAAGGATTTGCGGGTACCAATCCAACAGCGCCTGCAAGAAGAGGCCGGTTTGAAGATGTGTTGGTGACTTCGGATATGAGGTCATTCTTTCAGCCGACCCATCGACAGGTGTCATCCGGATCCAGCATCAGGGAACGCCTAGACCGTCAGGTGTCCGACTACATTGGGTTAACGGCCGATGTGGACGCTCTGAGGAGTGATGAACCCCTAGACTACTGGGTGGGCAGGCTTGACCTCTGGCCAGAGCTTGCCCAATTTGCAATCGAACTGTTGGCTTGCCCCTCATCCAGTGTCCTGTCCGAAAGGACGTTCAGCGCAGCAGGGGGGATTGTGACCGATAAGCGTACTCGCCTAGCTCACCACAGTGTTAACTACCTCACATTTCTAAAAATGAATGAGGCATGGATCTCGGAGGAATTCAACACATGTGATCAGTAGACCATGTATATGTCTATAAACAATTTTTGGAATCAAGCACACAGACCTTCTTAATTCATTTGGCTCACTTCCCTGACCCAAAAAAGCACACCGTACTATATGCCCCTACCCTCCTCTTTGAAGAGGTTGAGCGGTGTCATATTTCTACTGGGGCTGCTTATTATGAGGGGTTCCCACCATCCCTGTGCTGTGCTGACTTCCTCCTGGGTGTTCTTATTATGAGGGGCTCCCACCATCCCTGTGCTGTGCTGACTTCCTCCTGGGGGTTCTTATTATGAGGGGATCACACCATCCCTGTGCTGTGCTGACTTCCTCCTGGGGCTGCTTACGGTGCTGCTGTCAGCGCTGTATGTCACGGAGCTGCTGTCAGCGCTGTATGTCACGGAGCTGCTGTCAGCGCTGTATGTCACGGAGCTGCTGTCAGCGCTGTATGTCACGGAGCTGCTGTCAGCGCTGTATGTCACGGAGCTGCTGTCAGCGCTGTATGTCACGGAGCTGCTGTCAGCGCTGTATGTCACGGAGCTGCTGTCAGCGCTGTATGTCACGGAGCTGCTGTCAGCGCTGTATGTCACGGAGCTGCTGTCAGCGCTGTATGTCACGGAGCTGCTGTCAGCGCTGTATGTCACGGTGCTGCTGTCAGCGCTGTATGTCACGGAGCTGCTGTCAGCGCTGTATGTCACGGAGCTGCTGTCAGTGCTGTATGTCACGGAGCTGCTGTCAGCGCTGTATGTCACGGAGCTGCTGTCAGCGCTGTATGTCACGGAGCTGCTGTCAGCGCTGTATGTCACGGTGCTGCTGTCAGCGCTGTATGTCACGGAGCTGCTGTCAGCGCTGTATGTCACGGAGCTGCTGTCAGCGCTGTATGTCACGGAGCTGCTGTCAGCGCTGTATGTCACGGAGCTGCTGTCAGCGCTGTATGTCACGGAGCTGCTGTCAGCGCTGTATGTCACGGTGCTGATGTCAGTGCTCTGTATTACGGTGCTGCTGTCAGTGCTCTGTATCTCCTGCACCCTCTTGTTTGCCTACCCTGGTCCCTGACCTTCCCTCTCCTCCATTGCCTTCATTAGCTCCATAGTCCTGAATTGTCAGAACAATTTCCCAAATAAAAAAAAAATGCTTGTAGTTATCGATCCCAAATTCACCTCATACATGTATTATGCTATTGTCCAGGTGGTGGGACTACGTGCTACCCCCTAATAATTACCCCGTGGCCGCAAATTCGACCTAAAGGTTTGCGAAATTCGCCTCCCATTGAAGTCAATGGAGCCCGCGGCGAACGGTCGTTTTCGCGAACGTTTGTGTCCGTTCGCGTTTCGCGTTCGCGAAACGTCCCGTCGGAAGTTCGTCCATCACTAGTCCCAAACTCCCCCCTCTTGGCTAAAATACAAAGGATATATTAAATGTGAACTTTACATAATACATTTTAGTTTTGGGATGAACAAAATATGGTGTAAATTTCTGACACTGCATCTTATATGTTATTGGTAACCTCAGTAGGAAATTAACCCTCACCACCATCACCACCAGTCCTACAGGTGTAGAGCTAAGACTCCTCTGTAAGCTGAGCTCCTTGGATTCTCTCTGACTGACATCTTCATACATACCTCAGAATAATCTACTAAATTGCCAGTAACACCAGCAACACTGACCCCCTTGTAGATTCTCTATACTAATGGAGGTCCAGCTCACAATTCAGTTTGAAGATGGTGTGGTAACCTGCTGTCCCTGCTGACATCATGGAAAGTAGGTAATCGGACTCTTCTTCAAATCACACAAGACCTAAAAAAAAGGTTTTGGAAAAACTACACTTTATTGGTCAGACCAGTCTTTCTCAATCAGGGTTCCGTGGCAAACTAGGGTTCCACCATTGCAAGGATTCCAATCTTCCTGCTGACCACAAATGTGAGGTACATTTTTACCATTGACCCTCAATGCATTGGTTTTAGTAAGGGTTCCCCAGCATTTGAAAATCCTTTTAGGGGTTCCTGTGGGGTAAATGGTTGAGAAAGGTATTAAGCTGGCCATACATGGATCAAAGTTTGGCCGGTTAAGCAGGGACAAGATGAATTTTGATCCATGTATGGGCTAGCTGGTTGTACACAAATCAATCTCTCACATACAAGCAGCTTGTCAGGTTTTTCCAAAATGATCAGTGCTGCCGGTATCGGCTATAGCCGTCAACACTGTTCTGCCAGTGGGGAAGAATCCAAGCCGGTTAAATACAATAGCTCAGCAGGAGTATTTCCCCATCCACATAGAGTGTGTGGATGGAGGAATCAATTCTTGTTTTTTGCTCAACCCACTGATTCATGTATGGCCTGCTTTAGACTGTATTTTCCATTTTATTTGTTTACACTTTTGTTGACTACATGATATACTATGTTAAAGTGGATGTAAACTCGAATTTTTTTTTTTTATGTCATAATGTAGAACAGTGGTCATCAACCCTGTCCTCAGGGCCCACTAACAGGCCAGGTTTGCAAGATAACTGAAATACATCACAGGTGATATCATTTGCTGCTCAGTGATTGCAGTATTCTAGTCTGCTTCTCCCCAAGGTAATACATAAAACCTGGCCTGTTAGTGGGCCTTGAGGACAGGGTTGATAACCACTGATGTAGATTATAAGATTTCCTATAATTTGAGCCCAGTCTTGCCACAAGGAGTTATTCCATCTCTGAGCAATCCTCTTTTATTATCCAGTGATTTAAAGCGGGAGTCCACCGGGACTCCGCGTTTTTTTTTTTTTTTAAAGCCAGCAGCTACAAATACTGCAGCTGCTGACTTTTAAAATAGTGACACTTACCTGTCCAGCGCACCCGTGATGTCGGCACCCGAAGCCGATCACTAGGTCGTCTGTCGGGTCCTGCCGCCGCCATCTTGGGTATGGGAATCAGGAAATGGAGCCTTTCGGCTTCATTTCCCGGTTCCCTACTGCGCATGCGCGAATTGCGCTGCGCAATAAGGACGCTCCCCGCTGCCTCTGGGAGCTGTGTGTTTCCCAGCAGGCAGCGGGGCACTTGCGGGAAGGGGCGGGCACTTGCGGAAAGGGGCGTAAGTTACGCCCCTTTCCGCAGAGAGCTGTCCCGGAAGTGGGTGCAGTTACCTGGATTATCCAGGTAACTGCACCCCCCTCCCCCCTGAAAGGTGCCGATTGTGGCACCGGAGGGGGGGAGGGTTCCGATGAGCGGAAGGTCCACTTTAGGGTGGACCTCCGCTTTAAATCTTGACAAACAAAGAAAAACTTTGTCAAATCCTCCCCCTGGCTGTGAGTGACAGGTAATTTACATATCTTGTGCACTAGCCTAGAGACATGCATTATTTTTTAATTCCCTCCCACTCCTTTCTTGTGCTGCTCTGCCAGAATTGGATGTTCCCCACCTCAGCATGATTTGGCATGCTGAAGTCATGTGGTTACTTTCCTGTCTTTTCACTGGATTAGTGATCATAGCAGAAATTCAGTGTAAGAAATACACAGGAGAAAATGAATATTGACAAGGGGAGTGTAGAGGTGGGCGGGGAGTCTACTGACATCACAACTCCACCCACCGAGCTTCAGACAAAAGACCCACCCACAGGATATGCAGTTTTTCGGGTCTCATAGCAGACAGAGAGGAAACATTTGACAGGTAAAGATACATCCAGCTCCTGGCTAATCCCAAGTCAAATTCAGGAACTTACATTGGTTGCATTTTAAAACACATTTATTGACTTATAAATGAACACATATTTGCATTTCGTTTCTTGTCTATCTACTTGAAGTTCAGCTTTAAGATGAGCAACAAGATGTTTTTTTGGGATCTGTGATGGAAATAATGTTTTGCATAATACCTTTCATTAATGAAAAAGGAAATGCTGCACTTTGCAGAACCTGACAAATGTAAAATGCTGCCAATGTGATTTACAATATATAGGGTACAGAACACTTATATATATATATATATATATATATATATATATATATATATATATATATATATATATAGTTGCTTGCAATTTTCAATAATATTACTATTAATTTCTAGGAAAGTACAGTACATGGATTATTGCTGTATAACCAGTACGAAGAGCCTGTGAATGGTACTCGACATCTACATGTAATGTTATCTCTCACGTTCACATTTGGTTGCAATATTTCTTGGGAATTCATTTCCTCACCCTCTGATCTCCGGTTCTCACAGACAGCCCACATTAAATAACACAATTAGAACTGCAATTAAAATGGTAAATCTCACCCTGGTGAGAATGTCTTTTAGGATGAAAGGAAGGTCAACCTAACAGAACATATCTAACAATTTCAACAGAAAAATAATCGCTCATTTTCATTGACAAATATCCCTGAACAGCATAGGTACTACTGCATTCATACTTTGTCATTTATATGCAAGTATTTCCCCAAGCCCATCCACCAACCGTTAATTTACAGTAGTTGGGCGAGATAAAAGGCAAGGAAGTTTCCATGTTTACTCTCATCAACTAGCTGCTTGAAAATGTTATATGGTTTCTTTATTTACAACATATACAAAGGTCACTTAACTTTCAAATTAAAAACTTCATAGAAAAAACATATTATTAAAATTATTATTTGTTGTCTGCTGCCCAACATTTTGCCTCATTAGACCTTGGGCTGTGAGGTCTTTCTATCCCAATCAGCAATAATGGTAGCAGCTGTGGTATTGGGGTGATTATACTCAATAGGTACTTTTTCATTGAGTTTTGCCACTCCAAACTATATTTAAGGGCATGGCAGCTTACTTTTATTGAACAAATGGAAAGTTCACCTACACATCAGTTGCCTGTGCAGGGGTTCTTACACATCTATATGAATAAATTAGTATACTGAGCCACCTTGCACCCTTGTTGGCAGCATGGCTGTTCTTCTCACCAGTCCTGACTGTGTTGTCCAGCTCTGCTGGTTCCTTAGCTCTCCTCGCCTTTAGTTGCAGCGCCCTGCTGCACAGCCCAATCCTGGCTTCTGGACAGAGATTCTCCCAACATCCCCATAGGAGCTGACCTGACTCCTGGATCGAGACCTCCTGCCTCCTGGCTGCTTGCTGGGGCTCCTCTGTCCCCGGATGAGACATTCTGTCTCCTGACTCCAGACTGGGGCTCCTCTGTCCCCTGGATGAGACCTCCTGTCTCTTGGCTCCTGGATGGGGCTCCTCTGGCTTCTGTCTCCCACACTGGAAGCAGTCTGTGTACTTAGATAGGTTGCAGGCACCTGGTGAAATCCAGACACAGGATTGACATTTCTGATCCAGAAATGTATAATCCAGAGAAAGCCAAAAACACACCTTTCTCTGCTCAGAAGAATTCGTCCAGAACCCTGCCCTTACTCCGAATCTTGTGTCATATTCTCCTCCATTTTTACAATGGCAGGATCTCAGCCTGTCACACAGCATATGCAGTAATGTTGTAGGGTATGTGAATTCTTGATACTTTTGGGCAACAAAGAGGAACAGATCTGGAGATTAGAAGGAATGTACAGAGGAAGCCTGAAACACTGAGGTATTATGTATATAATTCACCTTTTACATCACTCCATAGACTACATGAGAAATACATTTTTACAGTGCTGTAAGCAGGGGCAGACTGACAACACTCAGGGCCCCCTGGCCCAAATAAAGCAAGGGCCCCCTGTCAGGCCCAACTCATGACCCACTATTGGCCCTGCCCTTGGCCCAACCCCTACATTTTGCACAAAGTACAACATCTGCTTTTCTTTTTTAAACAGTGGTAAGACCAAGGCAAGTAAAACTATACTTGAAGTCATCTAGTGTTGAGTACAAGGTCAGAGAGAATATATATATATATGCCACGTGAATAAAAGAAAATATAATACAATGATATAAGTCAAATATATATTGTAGCAGTGAGACCCTGGGCTACTCAGAAGATTGCTGGTTTATGCCAGATTTTTGGAGAGGCAGGCACACTGATTGCACAGCTGTGTGCTGGGCTATTAGTTGTGACCTGGCCATGGCTCAGGACTCCACCCAACAGACAGGAGTTCTGTATCTGGGAGTCAGGTGGACTCTCTATTCTCTCCAGGAGTTATAGAGGCTACATGGGGCAGCCAGAGCATGCATGACTGCAATAGAGCTTGAGTCTGAGGAGCAGTAGAAGGTGAGATGCACACACGGTCAGTGAAACAGGTGTGCCAGCAATCGAGTCCGTCCCAAAGACTCAATATAAAAAAGCAGATGAGGGATTGCTGCACAAACAAAAGTAAATTTATTCATAAAATTTACATCACATCAGGTATAATTCAGGTATTCAGGTGACATTTCGGGCTAAGCATGATATCGCCCTTCCTCATGACCACATACCTGCAATGAAAATTGTAACCAACTTCACATATAAAGGCTTATAGCTCACATCTGTCACATCTGTCTGCCGATATCTGGCGGATCGGTCAACACATATAGAGACTTATACCATCCTTACGGTATGAAGGTAAAGGGGAGAAACGAAACTCAGGCCGCGTACACACGGGCGGACTGTTGGCTCAACTTTGTCCGCTGAACAGTGTTTCAGCGGACAGTCCGCTCGTGTGTGGGGCTTCAGCGGACAGTTTCAGCGGACAGTTTGACGAACAAAGTTTTTTGGAAATTCCGAAAAACTGTCCGCTGAAACTTGGTTTGAGCGAACAGTCCGCCCGTGTGTAGGCTACTTTCGAAATGAGCAAACTGTTCCCGCTCGGAGGGAAGTCTGCTCATTTCGAGCGCGTGTGCAGGTAGGCGGGGCCCGCGAGGGAGACGTCGCGGGCTCCGCCGCCTGGAATGTACTTAAAGGGGAACCCCAACGCCGAAAAAAATTGGCGTGGGGGTCCCCCCAAAGTCCACAACAGACCCTTGTCCGAGCACGCTACCCGGCCGGCCAGGAAAGATGTTGACACGCCGCTCTCTCCGGCCGGAATGCCAGAGCCGCGCTGAGCGGCCACTTATATAGTGACAATGGGGCGGTGTCACATGGTATATGTCACATGGGTTGGTCACATGGGTTGATGTCACATGGGGACTATGACATCGTAAGGGGGCGGGGTCACCATGTGACCAACCCATGTGACATATACCATGTGACACCGCCCCATTGTCACTATATAAGTGGCCGCTCAACGCGGCTCTGGCATTCCGGCCGGAGAGAGCGACGTGTCAACATCTCCTGGAGAAGAACAAGAAGAACAAGAAGAAGAACAAGAACGGAAGGCGGCGACGACAGCGACAGCGGCGACAGAAGACCGGGCCACCGCCTGCAAAAGAGCTATAAGAAGGCGCGGTGGCCCGGCAGAAGAACGGAAGGCGGCGACAGAAGAACGGAAGGCGGCGACAGAAGACCGGGCCACCGCCTGCAAAAGAGCTATAAGAAGGCGCGGTGGCCCGGCAGAAGAACCGAAGAGGGGGACAAGACCCACGAAGTCGGGAGAAGAGGCCGGCGGCGGGGAGGAAGAAAGCCGGACTCCTCCGCTAGCAAAAGAGCTACAAGAAGATAGCGGAGGAGTCCGGCGAGAAGACCCCCGAAGACGGAAGACGGAGCTGTGCAATAAAATATTTTATCTCGTGTGTTGTGTTTTTTTTTTGGGTACTTTTATTTTACAGGTGAATGGGTAGGGGTACATTGTACCCCATACTCATTCACATAGGGTGGGGGGCCTGTATCCGGGGGCCCCCTTATTAAAGGGGGCTCCCGGATTCCGATAAGCCCCCCGCCCGCAGACCCCGACAACCAACGGCCAGGGTTGTCGGGAAGAGGCCCTTGTCCTCATCAACATGGGGACAAGGTGCTTTGGGGTGGGGGGGCCGCGCAGCCCCCCCTTCCCCAAGGCACCCCCCATGTTGAGGGCACCCGGCCTGGTACGGCTCAGGAGGGGGGGTGCGCTCGCTCGCCCCCCTTTCCTGGCCGGCCGGGTAGCGTGCTCGGACAAGGGTCTGTTGTGGACTTTGGGGGGACCCCCACGCCGATTTTTTTCGGCGTTGGGGTTCCCCTTTAAGTCCATTCCAGGCGGCGGAGCCCGCGACGTCTCCGTCGCGGGCCCCGCCTACCTGCACACGCGCTCGAAATGAGCGGACTGTTGCCTCGTGTGTGGGCGAGTCCGCTCATTTCAAAAGTTGCGCGGACTTAGTACGACGAACAAAGTTTGCCGTATTTGTCCGCTCAAAAAGTGCCGTGTGTGGGCGTGTTCGTTCATTCAAAAGTTTGAGCGGACTGTTTGACGAACTTAGTTTCGGCAGACAGTCCTCGCGTGTGTACGCTGCCTCAGGGACAGAAGGATAGTTTTTGCTTAATATGGACCAGTGTTTTTTAATAATATTATTAACTTTATTAGAGAAGGGATGAAACTGAGAGATGAAGGGGAGCCTGTGACAGGATTTTTTTTCCTTTTTTGTTTGGTAATCGATGGTATTCCAACCAATAGACGTGGGGGAATAGAGAATTGGAATTGAGAAAAAGAGAAGTTTACTGGATAAATCGCTTAGACTGTTTATATCCTAAAGGGTTAAATACAGATTTTGATCTCTATTTATTTTTATGAGTATAGGATGGTATAAATCTCTATATGTGTTGACAGATCGGCCAAATATCCGCCGATACGATCCCACATTATGAGATTTTTTTGTTTGTTGTTTAGTGTTTTTTCCATGGTATGTGAATATACAAATTAATTTTGATGATCAATTGATTATGTTTTCTTTGTATACTTTTTTGGATGAACTACATGATTCAGCATACTATCATCAAGGGAAGGCGTCCTTTTGTCCCGTTTTTTAGCTATTGTTCTGATATACCCATAGATATAAAAATTATGTATGAGAGATGCAAGGGGTGGCTTGTGGAGATTGATTCCAGCTGAATGTAATTAATTGATAAATGACAGATGTGAGCTATAAGCCTTTATATGTGAAGTTGATTACAATTTTTATTGCAGGTATGTGGTCATGAGGAAGGGCGATATCATGCTTAGCCCAAAACGTCACCTGAATACCTGAATTATACCTGATGTGATGTAAATTTTATCAATAAATTTACTTTTGTTTGTGCAGCAATCCCTCTTCTGCTCTTTTACATATATATATATATATATATATATATATATATATATATATATATATATACTTTTTAACCCAATCTAATTGAAAATTATAATAAAAAGTGTATAAATGCACTCAAAAACACAGAGATCCACCCCTAAGGAATTTTTGTTTCCCTGGGATCCCCTCACAATCTCTTTACATTCAACAATAACCAAAATACAGGAAGTGAAGCAGGCAACTCTAATGGGACTTGGAGGGGGTCTCTGTCTAAAAGAGTCCCTCTCAGTGGCCATTATAGTGTATGATTGAAAGAGTCCCCTCCAGGCCCCATTAGAGACTACAAAGGACTCTAATGGGACCCGGAGGGAGGCCTTTTTCTACAGTGTACAGTGAACACCTTCATTCACTCTGATCCTCACGGGACCCACTCCTTGTGTCATGACTCTCACCCCTGCCCCAACCTCTCACAAAGTAGAAATAAAATTGCTACTGTGTAGCGCTCCTCTTACCTTAACTATGGGTACCGTAGCTGTGGCTGGCTCCCACGTTCTTTGTGGATGGCTCCTGTGGGTGGCTGGGTCCCTGCTGTGGGTGGATGGGTGGCTGGCTGGCACCTTGCTGTGGCTGGCTAGCTCCCTGCTGTGGGTGGGTGTCTTGCTGGCTCCCACATCCTCTGTGGCTGGCTCCTGTGGGTCGCTGGCTTTCTGCTGTGGGTGAGTGGGTGGCTGGAAGAAGCCAGGACTCAGATGGTCTGCAGGCCCAGTGCACGGAGCAACATATCTACTGACATCAACATCACAAAATGATGTCGCTTGCATTTGCCACGTGCCTCCGCACACTGGGGCTGCAAACCTTTTAAACAATGGCTTCTTCTACCTGGGCACCCCCAAGATGCCGCAAGTTTTTTTTCCCCTGCGTTCAGGCCGGTGGCGGGCCCCCTTCCTAGGTCGGGCCCTCAAACAATGACCGAAGTGCCCGATCAGTCAATCCGCCTTTGGCTGTACGCACTGCAAGGTGAATTTTTTAAAATGCCTGAAGCTTTAGCCAACTAACAGGGTCACTTTAAAATAAGCACAAAACTGTTAATCCCTTCCTAAGCCCCAACCAAAAACCCAACCTTAACCATATTTCAAAAATATAATCTAAACTCTTCAATGTCTAATCTTAGCATCAACCTAACATGACAGTGACCAAACCCTAACACTAATATAACACCTTGCTCTTTTAACTTATCTTGACCTGTGGGCTGTGAGCACTGATAACTTCTAATTACATCAGGGCTGTATATAATCCGCACTGATATCTATAACAGGGATGAGCTTTATGTTTACGTCATGTTTACGAACGTGAGTTTGACTCGAACATTGACTGTTCACCAGTTCACCGAACAGTGAACAATTTTAAGTGTTTGCGGCAAATTCGAAAGCTGCAGAACACCCTTTAAAAGTCTATGGGAGAAATCAAAAGTGCTAATTTTAAAGGCTTATGTGCATGGTATTGTCATAAAAAGTGTTTGGGGACCTGGGTCCTGCCCCAGGGGACATGTATCAATGCAAAAAAAAGTTTTTAAAACGTCAGTTTTTTCGGGAGCAGTGATTTTAATAATGTTTAAAGTGAAACAATAAAAGTGTAATATTCCTTTAAATTTCGTACCTGGGGGGGTGTCTATAGTATGCCTGTAAAGGAGCGTATGTTTCCCGTGTTTAGTCATTTAAAACTACTCGCGGCTACAATGAATTGTCGGTCCGCAATACACATAAGAGTTCATTGATAAAAACGGCATGGTGATTTCCCCACAGTGGAACCCCAAACCAAAATGTAAAAAAAAAATGCGTGGGGATCCCCCTAAATTCCATACCAGACCCTTCAGATCTGGTATGGATATTAAAGGGAACACAGCGCCAAAATGTAAAAAAAATGGTGTGGGGTTCCCCCTCAGAGTCCATACCAGACCCTTCAGATCTGGTATGGATTTTAAGGGGAACCCCGCACCAAAATTGAAAAAAAAATGGTGTGGGGTCCCCCCAAAAATCCATACCAGACCCTTATCTGAGCATGCAACCTGACAGGCCGCAGGAAAAGAGGGGGGATGAGAGAGCGCCCCCCCCCCCTCCTGAATGGTACCAGGTCACATGCCCTCAACATTGGGAAGGTGCTTTGAAGTAGCCCATGAAAGCACCTTGTCCCCATGTTGATGGGGAGAAGGGCCTCATCCCCACAACCCTTGCCCAGTGGTTGTGGGGGTCTGAGGGCGGGGGGGCTTATCGGAATCTGGAAGCCCTCTTTAACAAGGGGACCCACAGATCCTGCCCCCCCCCATGTGAATTGGTAATGGGGTATAAATGTACCCCTACCATTTCACAAAAAATGTGACAAAAAGGTTAAAAAAGACAAGAGACAGTTTTTGAGAATTTATTAAATTCTTCTTCTTTCATCTTCTTTCTTCTGGTTTTCCTTCCATATTCTTCTTATTTATCCAGATTCTTCCTATCCGTCCTCTTCTTCATCTTCTCCTTCATCTTCTTCTTCCTCCACTCATTTCATCCTGCATCTTGCTCCAGCTTCTTCTCCGCGCCGTCTGCACGATCCGCCTCTTCAGCCATGTGACACTTTGATTCTTCTGACACTTCTTAAATAACGGAGGGCAGCGCCACCTGGTGACCCCGCCCTCCGCTGATGCACGGGGACTTCCCTATGGCTTTCCCTGTGTTGTCAGAGGGGGCGGGGGTCACCCGTTTACGTAAGCTTTAACGGTTTTCGCACAAATTTTTTGCCTGTTCGCATGTTCTGGTGCGAACCGAACAGGGGGGTGTTCGGCTCATCCCTAATCTATAATAAACAAAGCTCTCTTAATATTTTCAGGCAATTGCTTGAACTTTGCTACAATGACCTTTTACCTTTTACTTTCCTTTTTCTGTTTTTGAACGCCATCATTATGATCCAGACAGCATAAATCTTTTACTGTTTATTTTTATACATGTTTCCCATACAGTGAAGACAAAGAATGGAAAAAGGGTACAATATTTCTTAATCTTTTAGATGTTTTCTAATAATTGAGTGGGGCCACATGAAATGGAAGAACACTGTTAACCCTGAAAACCAGGATTGCTGACATTCAGAACTACCAAGGTGTTAGCTTTTGATCTCAATTCAAGAGCCCGCAGGGTAATCCATGAATTTTTGGTACTTGAACTACAAAAGCACTCGTGTTCCCTTGAAAAACCTCCTGCAACCATTTCTCCCATTGGTTTTACCTAGAAGTATCCAAAGGGAAAGCAAGGAATTTTTTCATCCCTTTTCCATTGAAGTGGTAGTCCCTTAATACAATTACAGTTCTGTCAATTCTTCTGTTACTGCATCTGTGAGAGAACGATGGTGATAGAACCCTCCAATGATGTGAAACAGATAGGAGGCATCAGCTTAACGACCAGACAAGGGATAGCTTTAACTTGAATTTTACCAAACAGATGCAGAGTAGGATTAACTATGAAAACAGGGAAAAAATTCCAAAAGGGTGTGCACACGGTTCAAAACAATGTTAAACCAATTATTAATCTGTAACAGAAGCTCATTAGAGCAAAGTCTCTGAAACTCAATAAGGGCACTATGTGGCAGTACAGTTTCGTATATACAGTATAAGGCTCTGTAGAAACAGATACTAGAGCAGAACACCTAATTACAGTACACAGTACAATTCATAAACAGCTACTTGTGCTTAGCTTCTGCATTAGTGTCTCAGTGAAGTTCCGGGCAGAACTGGGTACACAGGTGAACAGCTGGAAGGGATCTCAGAGCTGGCCCTACAGGCAAGCTTGAGGAATCTGGAATCTATAGCTGGTTCTATAGGCAGGGGCTTCAAATTCAGGGCCACCATACTTGAAGTGCAGTACTATGGTAGCAATTGGTGTGGTGCTCTCTTTAGTGGCTGGATCTTCCTTATAAGATGCATGCTACTGGGCTATTACTTGGCTGCCTGGATGTTAGGACTAATTAAGGAGAACCATACACGTGGCTGCAGATCACATGCCACCTTAGCCTCATAAGGTGTGGTCTCTCTGAGCTGCAGGAGATAGGAAACAATAAATATGTTATTCACTGAGTGTTTACAGGAGCCCAGGGTATTGTTGGAAGGCATGAGATTGTGGGAAAAGGAGTTAAAGGAGCCAAAGCCTGCACCTGAGCATGGCGCGTAAAGGGGCATTCTGCTACATTAGCTCCTCTCCTTTTAACCCTCTGCTGATTGACTGCATATTAAGTGACATGTCTATCAAATATTCTCCCAATGCCACCTCATTAGATGTTACCCATATGATCCTCTAAACCCATCCCTCCTCCTAATCTATGTCTCCATTAACAGCAAGCCATTCAGATCTTGTAACCTGATTTTGAAAGTTCATTTTAGAGTGGCTTTATAATTCATTTTATGAGTGAATTTTTTTAATACATGCTGGGAGTTGCAAGCTCTATGGAACTACACTGATCACCAATAGCATTATGACCACTGACAGGTAAGAAACATTAATTATCTCATAACAATGATACATGAAAGTTGGTGGGATATATTAGGCAGCAATTGAACATATTATTGCTAAAGTTAATGTGCTGAAAGCAAAAAAATAAAAAATGGGCAAGCATAAAGATTTGAGCAACTTTGACAAGGGTCCATTTGTAATGGTTAGATGATTGGGTCAGAGCATCTCCAAAACTACACCTCTTGTGGGATTTTCCTGGTCTCCAGTGATCAGGACCTAACAAAA
Source organism: Lithobates pipiens (assembly GCF_037356315.1). Taxonomy (NCBI): domain Eukaryota; kingdom Metazoa; phylum Chordata; class Amphibia; order Anura; family Ranidae; genus Lithobates; species Lithobates pipiens. The sequence goes on from NW_027507686.1 coordinate 200,470,741, forward strand.
GTGGTCATGGACAGCCAAGGATCACTGATGCACATGGGGAACGAAGGCTGGCCTGAGCTAATAGAAGAGCTACTGTAGCTCAAATTGCTAAAAATGTTAATGCAGGTTTCAATAGAAAGGTATCAGAACACAGTGCATTGAAGTTTGTTGCATATGGAGCTGCATAGCCACAGATGAGTCAGGATTGCGCATGCTGATCCTTGTCAACATCCAAAAGCATCTACGATGGGCACATGGGCATAAAAACTGGGACATGAAGCAATGGAAGAAGGTGGCCTGATCTGATAAACAAAATTTATAGAGTGTTCGTGTACTGCCACCTAACCAAAATAACTATCTATTGGTTGCTGCTATCACAATAGGCGTCCCCACATATAATATAGAGTACCGATATACATTGAGGTGATTGTGCTGCCCAAAGTTAACAATTCTCAATCAATAAGGCACAGTTAACATCTACTGTGTCAGATCTATAGAATCTTAGTGCAAAAATCTTATCAAGACCAAATGGCCGGGTGTGTGTGCTGGCAGAGGCAGTGTGATGCTTTTTCTAGTGGAGTCCATGCCTCGATGTGTAAGGGCTGTTGGGGTAGCAAAAGGAGCACCTGCTCAATATTAGGTGGGTGCTCATAATGTTATGACTGTTTGGTGTATGTCTTTGTTCCGTAGTCTTGACACTTGTTTTAGAAGAAAATAGCAAATTGTATTGTTTTACCTTTCTTCCCCCACACTGGTCCATGAATACTCTATTATAAAAATGGCCATGAGGCTTCCTTACATCAGGCTTCATGGTAACCTCTTTGTGCATTAACCTTTATAAAATACAATGGAAAATGCATGCTGTAAAACTAAAACATGCACCCTGGTTTTGCTCAAGGATGTCATGTGTAGTCAAGTGTTAGATTTGTTTTAGATTACTTCAGTGTGCCAAGGTCAAACAGTTAAGAGATTCATTTCCCCTGGATACTACAAGGTCTATATTTTAGTTTGACAGATTACATAATGCTTTTCAGATTCGGTAATATTGGTCTCCCTAAGGAAATGAATGCAAAGGTTATATTTAGGCATACATAAAAAGTATACACTTTCTTTCACAAGTATCTGAAGTATGAATAGTCATTGTATCTGCTGCCATAAGCAGCCAATGAAAGTCTTTACTTACATCAAAGAAGGATAGGCATCAAAATTATTTTCTTAGACTCTTTCAATAATGAGTCAATATAATTTTTAAATGCTAAAAAATATTTTCTGAGAAATTAGGATTGATTTATTAAAGACAAATAGGCTGTTCACTTTACTAGGGATATTGCATTTTTATGACCGGAGGAGGTGGATGAAAAGGACGGATCCCTTGGCTCATAGTCTGAAAGTATATTCATTTATTGTATTATATTTATACAGAGAATGCATTAAGGTAAAGAAACCTTAAAGTGGTTGTAAACCGCATTCCTGAAATATGACCCAGGCACATATATCTGTAGTGTTGACTTATCTCTCTTCAAAGCTCTAAGTGCCATGTCTTTCTGCTGCTCTGTTCCTCTGTTTTTAGCAGAATCACTTCTGAAAAGTTCTCAGACACATCAGATAAAAACAGCTGAAAATTTGTGTCAGGGAGGGAGCTTAGCGGTAGATTAGCAGAAAGCTTTTCAGACTGCAGCACTGCAAGTTCCTTCGTTCCTCTGCCTATGTGGAAAGGGAGGGAGGAAGTGTGCCTTTCCTACAATCAGTTTTCACACAGCGTAAGCCCAGGTTTCACACCCACTGTTGGAACAGGAAGAGAGATTAGTAACATTATCTGCACTTTCTAAAGAGTGTAGAAAGCTGAAGAAAGCAGAAATACAAGTAATACTTATGTAAGAAGATTTGTTTTATCTCAGTGTATCATCTAAAGCTGTTCACTTCACTGGCTATAGGAGAGGGTTTACATCCACGTTAAGGCTTTAGAACCACTATAATCCCCATTGTACTGGAAGTTACTGCTCCTCTTCCTAGGAGCTGTAATTCTGGAAAGAGGTAAATCTTATTGTTGTCCATACAGAATCCATTCAATGCAGACCTGCTACCCTGGGGATTAGTGGAGAACCATGCTATGGTGGAATCTTTTGATGTGGAGACGTACCATCTGGTAAGCAGTCTTTTCTGACACTGACTCTGAGCTCCAATTTTGATTATACAGCATTGGTTAAATCAAAGTGAAAGGATTTTTCTCCTTTGCATCATGCATGGACAGCACAGTTGTTTGCACTATTTCTGAAAATTATGAATTTATACACTATAGCACTTTGGTGAAAGAGTTTTTCATTTCACTGGTGTATGAAATGTTTACAGTGTATGGCCCCTTTCACATGGGCTGTCCAATCAGAAAAACAGGCGGATCTGATCAGACCATCCAGTCTCTTCTATGGAGCAGCATGTCCACTGAGACCCGTCGCAATCCAATCCCATCCTGTCTGCAAAAACAGACGGATGTTGGTCCTATTCCCCATTCGTCTAGTGGATCGGATAGCATCAGGTGGAAACGGGCAGGCAGTCCATTTCCATCTGATTGCCCCAAAGAGGAGAGCAGGACTGTGTCCATGTCTGCTTTGTATAGCGGAGTGGACATGGACCTGTCATCCGCCTGCTCAGCGGGGATCAACCGAGAGATCCCCCACGGAGCAATCGGATTCCACTTAGCAGAGGCGCCCGTGTGAAAGGAGCCTTATGGATTTTATATTATGAATTTAAGGGAACTTTAACACAGTATATTAGGTTTGTATATGTTAATTAATATATGGGTGATATCATGGTATCTTGAGGTACTTATATATTAGTATATTGACTCTAAAGGACTTTTAAAGGGACAGTGCACCATTTTTTTGTTTTTCCAGTTTTTGCTTTTTTTTATTTGAAAATAGTGAGGGCAGCAGTCTCAATCTGTATTTAACACCAAGTGCTGTTTTTTCGTGAGTTTGAGGTCATGTGAAAAGATTAAAACCTCATGACGTGCTGTACATGTCCTGCGTTCTACTTGCCTTGCCTCATAATAGCAATGCCCTGCTTGAGACTTTATAAATAAACAGACTGGGAATAAAGAAACCTGACCAGCTATAAGAAAACATTAGGTTAGAGTGTGGGGAAACTGGGACATCAGGAGCAAAATACTCTTCTCCTGCACCTTATTCCGTAAGCTGTCAATTACCATAATCCTGTGCAGTGAGGATCCAGAGAGACTTCTATGGATTTAGTTAACTGGGTCCTTGACATTTGGGGAAAAGCCCGGTATAGCAGCCTGTGTATTTATAAACAGGCTTTGAGGACCTTATAATTGGAGCACCATAAACATTTTAATGTACAATAACATAAGGAGGTCCTAAACTCACTTCAAGAGTGATGCCATTGTAAGTAAAGACAATGTGATGTGATTTCCCAGCACAAGGTCATAGAATTGTTACATTACTAGAAGAGTGAAACAAAGCTTTTAAGCGGACTAAGATTGGACTATTAGATGATGATGGACACTGTTATTGGTAGACATGTGTATTAGTTTTCGTCCGAATGCATTTTCGTCCGAATTTCAGGTATTTTCGTTTTCGTTTTGACAAATGATAACGAAAGTGCAGAATCTGAAAAATTAAAGATCCGACATAAATAAATGCTTTATTTTCGTTTTCGTTGTTACAACATTTTGATATAGAATAGGAGATTTGACGTGACTCTGACAATAATAATCTGTGTCTATTGAACCTGTGGTCGAATGTGCCTAGCCTTACCTCTATTAGTCCAAGATTATATAGAGAAAATATTCGACAGAGAGAAAATATTCGACATAGAGAGAAAAGATTTGGCAGAGAGAAAAGATTCTAAAGTGCTAATTTTAAAGGCTAATATGCAAGTTACTGTCCTAAAAAGTGTCTGGGGACCTGGGTCCTGCCCCAGGGGACATGTATCAATGCAAAAAAAGTTTGAAAAACGGCCGTGGTTGCGTGCTCAGATAAAGGGTCTGGAATGGATTTTTAGGGGGACCCCCATGTCAATTTTTGTTTTAATTTGACGTGGGGTTCCCCTTAATATCCATACCAGACCTGAAGGGCCTGGTAATTGAATTTGGGGGAACCCCACGCTTTTTTTTTTTTTTTTTTATCAATGAATTTCAATGAGTGTTATAGCCACGAGTGATTTTAAATGATTTTTTTTCCTGCAGAAATGACACTTTGTGCAGGGACAGTTCTAAGCACGGGAAACATGCGCCCCTTCACAGGCATACTATAGACACCCCCCAGGTACTTTAAAGGAATATTACACTTTTATTTTTTCACTTTAATCATTATTAAAATCACTGCTCCCGAAAAACCGGACGTTTTTAAAACTTTTTTTTGCATTGATACATGTCCCCTGGGGCAGGACCCAGGTCCCCAAACACTTTTTAGGACAGTAACTTGCATATAAGCCTTTAAAATTAGCACTTTAGATTTTGATCGTTGGAGTCCCATAGACTTTAATAGGGTTCTAAAGTTCACACAAAGTATGCTATATACTAGCTCCGTCGAATCTTCTTTATACATTCCACCATAAGCCTTCAAAGACAGATTGGACCGTAGTTCATGTGGATTTTTGGACGAATGCAATTTTTTAACAAAAAACGAAATAAATAAAAACGAATTTCGGGCGTAACTAAGTAAATTTATTTTTCAGATGAAAACGCAATTCCAAAATGAAATATTTCACTCTGCACATGTCTAGTTATTGGTCCTTCTTCAAATGGTTCTATGAAAGAAAAGCATTAAGCAAAATTTATGTTTTTCCTCCATTTTGAAAATGTCACAGATAAGCAACCATATGATATCCAAACATTATACTTACATAAATGATTGTGCCATAGATAATGTAGAGTGTTGGCTTGGTGGGTTCTTTGTGACCTATTTCAATAACATGTGATGATCTGGGTAAGTGCCTCTCAGTTGTGTAGACAGCTGAGGATTCTCACTCTACAAGTAAATTAATGGAACATGATGGAGATGTCATGCTCAATATATAACGCACACTCTCCCCAGACACCAGACATCTGAGTTCCGGACAGTCTAAGGCACACATTTCTGTCCAGGAAAAGCAACCGTACAGTATGTCATATTGGGCTTTGCAATGTATGCATGAAGAATATACCAAAAATTGGATGAAGATTTTCTAGGACCTAAAGCAAACTACAAAAGGCTAAATTGTCGATAAAACTGGATATTTTCAGCTACCATTTTGTATTTGTACTCCTAATTTACAGTAAAGCTGCTGTATTAATAAATCTGTCCTCTATAGATGCAATCAATAAATTTGAACTACACTGCATCTGAGCAGCACAAACCAAAAACCCAATTTAAAGTGGTTGTAGAACCTAAACATTTTTACCTTAATGCATTCCTTGCATTAAGGTAAAAAATGTTTAGGTGTCAGCACCCCCCCCCCCCCCTTTATGTACCAGAGACCTTATTTGATCCAGCACAATGTATGTCTGCATATGTTTTCTCCCCTCACTTCCGGATCCCACTGGCTTTGCTGTGGCACCAGGAGCCATTGGCTCTCAGTGCTGTCAATCAAAGCCAGTAACGAGGGATCAAGGGGCCGGGGCCGAGTCCCGCTGTCTGTATCAATGGACACAGCAAAGTATGTTTACATGGGGCCACTGGCCAGAGAGGAGAGGCCAGGAGCGCTGGAGAGGGACCTGAAAAGAGGATGTTCCCAGCCACTGTCTGCGATTCCATTGTACAGAGTAGGTAAGTATAGACATCTACATAGCTTCTTTTTTTTTTTTTTTATGTACCTTTACAATCCCTTTAATTCATTTGTATTATTCAAAGCAAACACATAATCTATTCATGTCTCCATGCTTTATTATGCTGGGAAATCACTTTGAAAAACACCCCCTAGCATTTCTGGCCATGGCAAGCTTGAGTTATGGCAGATGATTAATGTAGTATTTACTTCCTGCAATTCACCTGCCCTTAGCTCAGGCATGCATGCAGGAGGGTGTGCTAAGTTGAGAACAACCTCTTCTCCCCTACAGACAACTCCTTGAAAGTATCACATAATTTGATTAGGCCAGGGCATCAGGAAATAACTGAATACATACAAAAAGCACATTTAAAACAAGTAAATATGATAATTTTCCTATTTATTTACTAATGCTACCAGCATAAGGATTCAAAATTGTTCATGTTGATTGCGGGAGTAAAAAGATGCTTTAACTTTATGGTTGGGGACACTATTAAATGTTAACATATACTTTAAACATATAACCAGGCCTTGGACACAAGGAAATATCTGTCCAACCTTGATCCAAGTCTTATACATTAGCAATTTTATGCTGCCACCTCACACCTTTGAATGGAGATTAGTTCATTTACAATTTTGCTTTACAAGAATGTAAAGTCTGGGTGATCAGGAAAAAAAAGTCAGTCCATTAGGTATGGCTAGGCCATGTTTACTCTTAATGTTCTGCCATAGTTTGGAAAGAATAATGCCCCGTACACACGGTCAGAAATTCAGACGGAAAAGGTCAGATCGGATTATATTGTCGGAAAATCCGTTCGACTGAAAAAATTTGAGAGCAGGATCTAAAATTTTCTGACAAAAAAATCCGATCAGACTTTTTTCGATCGTTTGGAGAGAATTCTGACGGACAAAGTGCCACACACGCTCAGTTCAAATTACGAGACCAAAGCTCTTGGCTACTAGCCTCTATATAGTCCCGTCGTACGCAACAAACGTCACCACGTTCCGAACGATCAGATTTTCTGACAACTTTGTCCGACCGTGTGTATGCAACACCAGTTTCAGACAAAATCCATCTGAAAAAATCAGACGGATTTTGTGGTCGGAATGTCCGACCGTGTGTACAAGGCATTAGAGTAGAAACATGAACTTTATAGGCACACGTGTATATTAGGTAAAAAATGTAAAGTTTTTAAAAAGATGAAGTTAAAACCATTGTATACAAACACATAAAAAAAAACATATAATTGAGTGACCTCAAGGACTCATACCACCTCTAATACATTTATATATACCACATGTAACAAGCACAAAGGTTTGAAGTATGTAGAGTGATATAGATCCAATGGTTGTTTGGATACATGGAGAGGATGAGTCGTGTTCAGAGGTTGCTCAAAAAATTGCTCTACATGTTTCGCTCATGGGTGCGCTTCTTCAGGAGCTTGCATATCGCAGGAGTATAATCAAAACCAAGTATGGCTAATAAGTGTCACCACCAGAGGGAGGTGATAGACACACAACAGTAGATACTTATCTACACTGGAGGAATGAGTGAACTGACGTAAATATAAATTGTTGTAACAATAACCAGCGAGGTCCAATGGTAGAAAAAAGAGTGTTTGACTCAAATTGCCAATCACCTTTAAAGGTGTGGTGAATGATAGAAGACGAGCAACCGCCGTGTGTGGTCAAGTGAAGGTATAATAGCCTAGTCAGGCTATTATACCTTCACTTGACCACACAGCAGTTGCAATTTTTTGCCTAATATGCACGTGTGCCTATAAAGTCAATGTTTCTACTCTAATTCCTTCCAAACTATATTGGGACATTGGCACACTGCTTCTTGTGTATCCACAGTATTACTCTGTGAGGATACACATAGTTCATGCTTTTTTGTTCTGCCACAGTTATAAGGGAACAGGAGCTCACTTTTTTTTAAGGTTACAAACACATACATGTTGGCCTAGAATGAGCCCATTCCTACTTAAAGGAACACACTGGACATCCAGCAAAAGCACAATGGCATCTGAAAGCATCCAATGTGTCCCTAGGATTCTGTTACCCAACCTTAAGCCGATCATACCTAGTCCAATCCCAAAAAAGATTTTTCTTTTGAAAATAGTAACTAAGAATTTTCGTTTGAATTTCACTTCATTAGTGGACCGCAACAATGGAGAATTTTTGCGCGTCCATTGAATTTGAGTGATAGGCCATGTTGGAAATTAAAAAAAAAATGTTTTCTAATCAATGATATGAGAATCGTGAGAGAAATATAATTGAAAAATAAATGTGCATGAGCACAAGAAAAGAAAATTCTCAGACAGAAAAGAAGATTCCCAGCCATGAAAATTCTTTTCTGTAGCAACATGAGGTGAAATTGAAAGCTTGGTGGGTCAAATTTTGAAATGAATGGTGGCACCATCGGATCACAAAATGCACAAAATTTCTGATTTTCGGAAGAAAATGTATTCAGAATTCGACCCATGTATGGCCTGCATTAGACTGAGTCCTGGACCAAGATGCATGGCTTAACTGCAGTGCAGACTGCAAGGTCTAGTACCTGGAATCATCATTTGGCAAGAACACCTGGATCACAAGACTAGATGAATAGAATGGCAATTTATTTGGCAGAGAACTAGTTCACATGCAGTATACCGTATGTATTTCAACTGTGTTTCTATCTGTATGACTAGTAGTATGACAAGTTCAGCTTTAACTTTTATTCATCCAGTCCTGTCTATGCATAAAATGTTAACATCATTTTTTTCTTTACAAAGGTGGCTGGGGCCCATCTAAATATTCCTTGGCCTTAGTCCCTCTCATATCTTTTAGTGACTCCGAGTATGGGAAAAGTGGTCAGTACAGGTTGAGAGTTCCTGTATCTGTCCCAGTCTCAGTAATACCTAAAATATGTCCTAGCTCTCTGCTAAGAGCAGAGAAGACATACACAACAACTTAGAGATTGACCCAAGAGCTGAAGCATATTATGTAAGAGACAAATTGGATAGAGTAATAGTTTCTGGACATCATTCAAACTGGCGAACAAGAGGTAGAGCAGGGAACCATAGAGGGCAGTAATGGAGCATAGAGAAGGTCAGTAGTACTTTGACATCTTTTTAAGGTGGGAAGGATAGCATTAAGAAAAAAAAAAAAGTTTAGATTTGCTGTATGTGTAAATTTAAAAAAAAAACAGATTGATGAATTCTTTCAAAAATGTTAAAAGTTAGAAGTCAATTATTCATTCCTACTGACTTTCTTGAAAACAATATTTTATTTGACTGCGCACAGATTGTAACTTGTTTTTCACTTTATGGAAAACTGTCATCCAAGCAATGTCAGAGTTGGCTGAAGGTTTTGGCTTTCTTTAAGGGAAAATTTTCTTAAAAAAAAAAAAAAAAAAAGACTGTATTTGTCTGCTTCTGTTTTTTGGCATTTCTTCAGAAATTCTAAATAAAGGAATATAAAAATTATAGTGAAAACAGTAGAATTTAAAATTGAAGAGACAGTTTTGTATTAGCAATTATATGAGACTGTAAAAGAATTTGCTCATATAATGGGCACTTGTACTTCTTCTTCTTCTTCTTCTAACAAGACCACCTGTCATCTTCACCATCTCCTCCCCATGCCTTCTCTGCTCCACTCTTTCAGGTAACTGCACTGATCTTCCCTGCAACCAAAAGTCGCTGTACCTGTCTGCGATTTTCCCACCTGACTCCTCTTCATACCCTCTGGTAACTGCTCAGACTCCACTCTTAAACACTGGACTTCATTGCCTAACTCAACTTTAATTCTGCCTTACTAAGAATTTGAAACTACTGTCTATATTTGTTTATTTTTTAAGGTGTCACTTATTTTGTATTATGCTGCCCTGAACAAGATTAAATATTTCACCTTAATCAGTTGCCCCCTCTTGCACTGCAATCTGTCCAGGTCAGTTGTAAACCCCCCCCCCCCCCCCCTACAAGGCTGGTTTTATCAGCTTCTAATTGACTAATTTTGAATCACCCCCCCCCCACCTTCCCAATATAAATGTAGTTAATTTCTTTGGGCGGCTGGCGAGGGTTTAGGCTGGTCATTCCTGTACAAAGTGTCATGCCGGCAACAAGTGTTTGGCACTTGTACATGGGCACTTCGACTAAGGCACTACTACAAAAAGTAAGTACAGACATTCCACTGCTATTTGGCAGGAAGTTCCTCTTAATACTCAAACTTACCTCAGCCTTCCTTCTATTCCCCTCTCCCCACCAGTGGCGGCTGGTGAAGTTTTAGGATGGGGGGGGCGCAAGACCCCGCCCCTCCACCGTTGGCCCATCCCACTTCTCATAAGCCACACCCCTTATAGAATCCACATCATATACCAGGCTGCACATTATACACCGGGCTCTGCACATCATATACCAGGCTGCACATTATACACAGAGCTCTGCACTTCATATACCAGACTGCACATTATACACAGAGCTCTGCACATCATATACCAGACTGCACATTATACACAGAGCTTTGCACATCATATACCAGACTGCACATTATACACAGAGCTCTGCACATCATATACCAGGCTGCACATTATACACCAGGTTCTGCACATCATATACCAGACTGCACATTATACACAGAGCTCTGCACATCATATACCAGGTTACACATTATATACCGGGCTCTGCACATCATATACTAGGCTGCACATTATAAACCGGGCTCTGCACATCATATACTAGGCTGCACATTATAAACCGGGCTCTGCACATCATATACCAGGCTGCACATTATACACAGAGCTCTGCACATCATATACCAGGCTGCACATTATACACAGGGCTCTGGACATCATATACCAGGCTGCACATTATACACAGAGCTCTGCACATCATATACACCGGGCTCTGCACATCATATACCAGGCTGCACATTATACACAGAGCTCTGCACATCATATACCAGGCTGCACATTATATACCGGGCTCTGCACATCATATCATATACCAGACTGCACATTATACACAGAGCTTTGCACATCATATACCAGACTGCACATTATACACAGAGCTCTGCACATCATATACCAGGCTGCACATTATACACAGAGCTCTGCACATCATATACCAGACTGCACATTATACACAGAGCTTTGCACATCATATACCAGACTGCACATTATACACAGAGCTCTGCACATCATATACCAGGCTGCACATTATACACCAGGTTCTGCACATCATATACCAGACTGCACATTATACACAGAGCTCTGCACATCATATACCAGGTTACACATTATATACCGGGCTCTGCACATCATATACTAGGCTGCACATTATAAACCGGGCTCTGCACATCATATACTAGGCTGCACATTATAAACCGGGCTCTGCACATCATATACCAGGCTGCACATTATACACAGAGCTCTGCACATCATATACCAGGCTGCACATTATACACAGGGCTCTGGACATCATATACCAGGCTGCACATTATACACAGAGCTCTGCACATCATATACACCGGGCTCTGCACATCATATACCAGGCTGCACATTATACACAGAGCTCTGCACATCATATACCAGGCTGCACATTATATACCGGGCTCTGCACATCATATCATATACCAGACTGCACATTATACACAGAGCTTTGCACATCATATACCAGACTGCACATTATACACAGAGCTCTGCACATCATATACCAGGCTGCACATTATACACCAGGTTCTGCACATCATATACCAGACTGCACATTATACGCAGAGCTCTGCACATCATATACCAGACTGCACATTATACACAGAGCTCTGCACATCATATACCAGGTTGCACATTATATACCGGGCTCTGCACATCATATACTAGGCTGCACATTATAAATCGGGCTCTGCACATCATATACCAGGCTGCACATTATACACAGAGCTCTGCACATCATATACCAGGCTGCACATTATACACAGAGCTCTGCACATCATATACCAGGCTGCACATTATACACAGGGCTCTGGACATCATATACCAGGCTGCACATTATACACAGAGCTCTGCACATCATATACACCGGGCTCTGCACATCATATACCAGGCTGCACATTATACACAGAGCTCTGCACATCATATACCAGGCTGCACATTATACACCGGGCTCTGCACATCACATAACAAGCTGCACATTATACACCGGGCTCTGCACATCACATACCAGGCTGCACATTATACACCAGGCTCTGCACATCATATAACAGGCTGCACATTATACAACAATGGCAGCCCAGTAATTCTCTCAGAGGAAGGTATCTGCACCCACTTCCGGCATTGACTCCCACGGGAGTCTAAGCTTCTTCCTGTCCCAGCGTGCTGGGACACACACGGGTCCCAGAGACAGCGCGGAGCATTCCCATTGTGCTGCGCGACTCGCGCATGCGCAGTAGGGAACCGGGAAGTGAAGCCGCAACGCTTCACTTCCTGATTCACTCACAGAGAATGGCGGAAGCACCCGAGAGCCAAGCGATCGATCGGCCTCGGCTGCCGTCATCGCTGGATCCTGGGACAGGTGAGTGTCCATTTATTAAAAGTCAGCAGCTGCAGTATTTATAGCTGCTGGCTTTTAATATTTTTTTTCCAGTGGAATCCTTCTTTAAAAGGCTTGCATGCCCTGGAAAACTGTTAATTAACAGAAAACAAAACAAACATGTGGTTGAGAAGCAGGGGGTGGGGGGCTGCCGTCCAAACTCAGAATAAAAAACATGTAGCTGACAAGGGGTGGGGGGGTTGGTGGGATGCTGCCGTCTCAGAAAAAACAAACAAACACATGTAGCTGAGAAGGGAGGGGGGTTGTGCTGTGCTGCCGTCCAAACTAATGAACAAATGTAGCTGAGAAGGGGGGGGGGGGGGATTGGGGGAGCTGCCGTGCATCCAAACTAAGAAAAAAATAGTATAGCTGGGAAGGGGGGGGGGGGGGGGGGGTGGGTGGTTGTGTGCTGCCGTCCGAACTAAGGAAGAAATGTAGCTGAGAAGGGGGGGGGGGGGGGGGGATGGGGCGGTGTGCTGCCGTCAAATCGAATGAATAAATGTAGCTGATAGTCCGCCGTCCAGAGTCAGAAAACAAGGAGTGATTAAAGGGGGGTGGCAGCAGCCCCATCTAACCCATCTGTGCTGCCGAATATCAACAGACAGCAGGAGCTTCCGCTTACCTGCTTATCTGACGCTGGGACTGAGCAAGTGATGACTGCCAACGTCACTTCCTTGAGTGACGTCGGTAGCACTGCTCAGTCCAGCGCCCGGCCAGTACCGCCGGAAGCTGTGGCGCGATCGACCGCGCCACAGAGCGAGGTTTTTTCTGCAAATGAAGCGCCTCATCTGCAATCTCGTGATTGCATAGACGTGGCGCTTCACATATTGCACTGGGACATGTTTAAAGGGACATGTTTAAATAAACTTTTTTTTTTTTTTTTTACTTTTTTTTTTACTGCCTGGCGGGGGGGGGGGGGGGGGGCGGCGCCCGGGTGCCCCCTATGGACGGGCCGCCACTGGCTCCCCACCCTCCAACATGCTCACACTAATCTTTGTTATAATGTCCTCTCTCTCCTCAAACTCTCATTTCTTTATCCCCCCTCTCCAGCCCCCAACCTTTACATATCTCCCTCTCTTCCTCCACTCAATATCACTCCACTTACCACCTCCTGCTCATTCTAAGCCCACGCAGTATCACCACGTCCATTCCACCACAGCATCTGCCCCCCTATAAATCCCACTCCCACCTTACCACCCTCACCCTCCTACTACTCCTAATGTCTGGTGACATTGCACCAAACCCCAGCCCCCCCCACACCCAATTCCCACCCCCAAAGTATGCTGTCTACCTCCTCCAACAGTCGTAACCCCCACCTTCTCATCCCAATTCCTCTAATTCCACAAGTCGGCCCCCCTCTTTCATGTGCCCTCTGGAATGCCCGCTCAGCCTTCAACAAACTAGCCTCTATCAATGACCTTTTCCTCTCCAAATCCCTTAATCTATTTGCTATAACTGAAACCTGGCTCCAGGAATGCGACACTACCTCTCCAGCTGCCCCTGTCCCACAGTGGCCTCCTTTGGACTCAATCCACCAGACCCAAGTGGACGAAAAGGAGGTGGCGTTGGACTTCTCCTCTCCCCACAATGCACCTTCAGGTACTTCCCACACCTCCCTCTCTTCCCCCTGCTCCTTTCGAAATGCCCTGCATAGTCTTTTCTCTCCAGTTTGTCTGAGGGTCGCAGTTATTTATCGACCTCCTGGACCAGTGTCACGCTTTCTGGATGACTTCTCTGCATGGCTACCCTATTTTCTCTCATCTGAAGTACCTGCTATCATCCTAGGTGACTTTAACATTCCAATCAATGTTAATACTGCTACTACTTCTAAACTACTCAACTAAACCTCCTCTTTTAACCTAACACAATGGACACAAACCCTCACTCACTCCAACGGTAACACACTCGACCTCGTATTCTCCAATCACTGCACTCCCTGCAATTTCTCTAACACACCCTTTCCTCTCTCTGATCACAACCTTATCCTTTTTCACTCTCCTCCTTGTCTCCTACATCCCATGCTACCAACCTACAAACCACTAACTGCAGAAACCTTCGCAACCTCAACCCTTCCCTTTTTCATTCTGCTACTGATGGCCTTTATGACAAAATCGCAACCCTGTCCTGCCCAGACCTAACCACTTCCATCTACAACAACACGCTATCATCCTCCCTAGACATACTTGCTCCTCTTTCTACACACAGAGCAAGGCCCTGTCTGCCACAACCCTGGCAAACAGACAACACCAGAAGTCTTAAGAGACACAGCCGTGCTCTTGAGCGAGCGGTGGTGTAAATCTAAGTCCCTGCAAGACTTTACCCTCTACAAATCTGCCCTTCTCAAATACAAATCCTGCCTCCACACTGCTAAACAAACACAAACCTATTACAACACTCTCATCAAAACCCCTCTCATCCAAACCTCGTAAACTCTTTTCTACCCTTAATTCCTTACTTCAACCCCCACTGTCCCTACCCACCAACTTGCTTACCGCTCAACAGATTGCCAACCATTTCAACATCAAAATTGACACAATTCACAAGGAGATATCCAGCATTCAACTTCCTCCCTACCCAACACAACAGGTCCAACACCATGCTCAATACTCTCCTCTTTTTGCCAGTTACCACAGATGAAGTTAATAAACTCCTCTCCACGGCCCACCTCACTACCTGCTCCCTGGACCCTGTCCCTCACAATTACTGCTACCACTTCCCACTCTACCATTACTCCCTAACCCACATCTCTCAACTTCTCCCTTTCCTCGGGCACCTTTCCTTCCCTGCTCAAACATGCACTTGTTACCCCATACTCAAAAAACCTTCACTAGACCCCACCTGTTTGAACAACTTAAGACCCATCTCCCTGCTCCCATTTGCCTCCAAGCTCATCGAACGCCTTGTCCATGACCAAATGAGTCGCTACCTCAGGGACAACAACCTTCTCAACCCCCTACAGTCTGGCTTCCACCCACAACATTCTACTGAAACTGCCCTACTAAAACTCACCAATGACCTACTAACTGCTAAAATCAACGGCCACTACTCCATACTCATAATTTTAGACCTCTCTGCTGCCTTTGACACAGTTGACCACCTGCTCCTCCTCAGCAAATTACGCTCCCTTGGCCTCTGCGATTCTGCTTTATCCTGGTATTCCTCCTACCTATCTCAGCGCACTTTCAGTGTCGCTTACAACTCCATCTCCTCTGCTCCCCTTCCTCTTTCTGTTGGGGTACCCCAAGGTTCTGTCCTTGGGCCCCTCCTATTCTCACTCTATACCTCTTTCCTGGGCCAGTTGATAAACTCCCATGGTTTCCAATACCACCTCTATGCCGACAACACCCAGATCTATCTCTCCACTCCTCAACTCACCCCCTCAATCTCCTCACAGATCTCCAACTTACTGAATGACATATCAGTATGGATGTTACACCACTTCCTCAAACTCAATCTTTCTAAAACTGAGCTTGTTATATTTCCTCCTTCACAATCCCCCCCCCCCCCCCCCCGTGACTTCACCATTAATATCAACAACACAACCATTGGTCCCTCCACACATGCCAGGGTCCTAGGTATAATCCTTGACTCCGACCTCTCCTTCAGTCCCCATATCTAATCACTGGCTAAATCCTGCCACCTTCACCTCCACAATATCTCCAGAATTCGACCCTTCCTGACTAATGACACCACAAAGCAACTCGTTCACTTCTTGATTATTTCCCGCCTTGACTACTGCAACTCTCTCCTTAATGGCCTACCCTTAAGCTGGCTATCCCCCTTCAGTCTATTATGAATGCTGCTGCTAGACTAATACACCTCACTAATTGTTCCGTGACTGCTGCCCCTCTCTGCCAATCCCTTCACTGGCTTCCCCTACCCCACCGTGTAAAATTCAAAATGCTAACCATAACATACAAAGCCATCCACAACATCGCCCCCATCTACATCACCAACCTCATCTGCAGATATCGCCCAAATCGTTCCCTCCGCTCCTCCGAGGACCTCCTGCTTTGTAGCTCCCTTGTTACCTCCTCTCATGCTCGCCTTCAAGACTTCTCCAGAGCTTCTCCCATCCTCTGGAACTCCCTGCCCCAGTCTGTACGCTCAGCCCCTACCCTGAAATTATAAGAATATTATCGGGTTAATTGGCGCTACCTAGAAAACAGGTCTCCATTACAAAAAGGGTCTTGTGGAGAATCAATGAATGGGGAGCCAGGGTACGGTCTTTGCAAAAAGCACAGTATTCCCTCTCACCCTACTTATAATGACACTGTATACTGCCAACCCCAGAATCACATAAAGAGCTAAGGACACCAAGAAAAGCCCCAGCTCCGCCCAAAGAAAGATTTGAATCAAACACTAAATGTAATAAATCTGTAGGCCATCATAGAAAAAAGGGGGTCCCAAAACATTAATTACTAGTGACGGGAATTACCAATCAGACTCATTAAAATAATACTACAAAACAGTAGAAAATCAGGAACTAATGATGTTAGAACAGGCTAGGATCCTTCCCTAAAGAATATCTATTCAAACACACATTCTCAAGTATGTTAAAAATACAGGCCAAAAGATCATATGTGCCAAACTACATATGCAACCTGATGAAATTAAAAGTCAAATCGCCTGAGATGCGACAAATTACATTCAGTGGCAGGCCTATTAGCAACAATGAAGAACCCTTTATCAGTATAAGTGAAAAAAGATATATATGTATATTTAAAGTACCGTGCGCTAATGAGCAAACTGGGGCCACACAAGTGTACCCACCAGTGTGTAGTGCCGAAAGGTGACAGGCCTATTAGTAAACAGTAATGAAAAACCCTTTAACAGTATAAAGTGAAGAAGATATATATATATATATTTAAAATGCCGTGCACTAATGAACAAACTGGGGCCACATAGGTGTACCCACCAGTGTGTAATACCGAAAAGAATATATATATGTGTATATAACCTCAAACAGTATTAATATTAAATCTGTGTATAGTGAAAACCAAAAGGAAATTGAATATGTAAACAAATAACTGAAAATGTGAACTTTTCACACCCCAGAACCCAAATGGTTAAAAAATATATGTGTGTGTATGTGTTAGTGCATACAAAAAATGAAAATGCAATAATGCAAAAATTTTTTTGGCGATAAAGGCTAAAAAACACATGTGCGAAGTGCAATATCACCTAAAATGGAAATAGTGAAATAGATGAAAAAAATGAAAAAATAAAAATAAAAATAAAAATAAAAATAAAAATAAAAATAAAAATAAAAAATAAAATCTGAGGATGAGTAACAAAAACTATATATAAAACATAAGCAAAATGGCAAATATATATATGTGAAAAATAAGTCCCAAAAAAAATGAAAGTTCAATGGTATTAGTCCAAGGGATCCTAGAAAAATCCTTATAGTGACTTTTGTGCTTCCTATTCAGTCTTCACTGTGACTTCTGTGCTCCCCCACCAGGAATCCTACTCACCAGAAGTAGATACCCCTACAGGGGTTAAGAGCCTTAAGAATCAATCTCCAGATATCCCGTTCTTGGTTTAGTGATAGATGCCCGAGCCTGTGTCAGCTTGGATTCCTCAAGTCCTCATGGGGAAAAAAATGGAAGCCTCCATAGTGTAATCCGTAAAAAAGGTTTATTGGCACAATAAAAAATATGTATATAAGAGGCAAAAACAGCAAAAAATCAAAAATAAACAACCAAAAAAATATAAAAAATATACAAAATACCCACAATTCTCATAAAGTGGGCTATTGTATAGAACCACAGTTGATCAGGGGATTAAAATGAGAAACTCCCCCAAAAAATTCCAGATTAACCCCAGAAACTACCATGGGCCATATGTAATAGCATTAAGAACACAAGCGGAAAATGGAAACACTTGTTCATATACCAGGACAAACCTCCCTATAGAGGTGGTAGATCACGGCTGTGTTCCCCCTAGGATAGGGCCCTTTCCGTAGTGTTCAAAAGCGCAAACAAATCCTTCCTTCGGGGGCCGTGTGATAGATACGCGGTTTGCGTTCCACCTGCGTACCAGAACAACAACGGCAACCCGGAAGTGACGTAACGGCGTGGTTCCGTCGGACGCGTTTCGTCATAGACGTCTTCAGCGGCGGTACCACGCTACCACGTCGCATACGTTATATAGAAAAAGATTTTTTATTTAGGTGATCTGATTGGCCATTACTCTCAGTGCGAGGTTCATTCATACACCAACGGGGATGACCTAATGTATAAGCGGGCGGGCATCAGCCGACGCAAAAGTTAGTCAGCTACTACGAAAGAACACTTTATACCCTTGGGATCGAACAGGCTCAATACATAGTCCCGCTACGCTCGAGTAGAACGTTCGCTCCTACGTTTTTGGAGGAATATTAGAGACTATTCGGTACACTCCAAAATACATATAAAAAGATAAGGATAAAAATATATATAATAAAATTAAAATATTTTTGACCGACTCATATATGGTAATGAGTAAAAAAATTTTTTTGTATCAAGATCAAGTCTAATTTCACATATTAGAATCCCACTCAGGACTGTCAGCTCAAAGGGTGATCTATCCCAAGGGAGAATACAGCCCCAATGTAGTAATACCTTGAATTGTGTACTCTAACGACCATAGAGAAAAAATTTTTTTTTTTTTTTTTTTTTTTTTTTTTTTTTTTTTAAAATTAGGTAATATAATTAAGTAAATTACTGACCATTAAAAAATAATAATAACAACAGAAAAACAGAAAAAGGGGGATTACAGTTTTCCAAGAATATTTCAGAAGGAAAGCTTATATTCATCCAATTAGAGTTAACTCATTGTGTAATGAAGATGTTTGTGCATCTTACACAAAAATCTACTAGAAAAAATTAAAAAAATTAATTTTACCTTGCGACTAGGGGGGATTTTCTAAAAAATGTTGATTATTTGAAAAAGTAAACCAAAAGCAACACAAGTGATTAACAGAAAGAAAAATATATGCGGTACATTATAGATCAGCTCATTAGGCAATAATCCTCACTATCTACGGGTTGGTCAGTATTAACGTCATATTGTAAAAAACACTGCTAAATTCTACACAGTGGACATTTTCTTCACATCGTGCAAAAACTCCATCAAAAACTTGCTATAAGTGTGCAAGAAATTGTTATCTATATGCAGATTGGTATTTCCTCTCCCTCCTGTGGACTTTAAATTGCAGATGAAACAAAATAAAAATAGTGGTAATAATACTAAAAATCTAGCGTTTAATACCCAAAAGATATATAATTTATAAAATACGAAAAACCCGGGGTTTGAAATCCAGAGATATAATCAGCAAAGCTTATCTCTGTAAGGTTATGCATTAGGAAGTGCATGTGAAGATACACATGGGTATACCTATATAGATGTGCATGGGAAAAAAACCTCATATGCAACACACAGGGGACAGAAGAAGAGATGCCCCAGAGATATAGATACCAGAACCTTATTATAGAGGAAACAAAGTAAACAAAATGCGTGTGTTCTAGAACATGATAATCCAAAAAACTCCATACCTACACCCCCAAAAATCATAATGTCAGGGTTTACAGGTTAAAGAATAGTAGTAAAGAATATATAAACTGGTTAAAGGGCGTGACTAGCGCTAATGTGGGAACCCCCTTACAAAAAAGAAACCAGAGCAAATTAAGGGTTGGCTATGAAACAATTGAGGTCTATGTCTAGGTTGAGGCCCCGTGGCACCAAAGAACCCAACCTATATATCCACGCGGTTTCATTCTGCGAAATGAGGGTGGTTTTATTCCCTCCCCTCCAATTGCCTTTCACGCAATCTATGCCATAGAATATTAAACCAGACGGATCTCTTTTATGGAATTCATCAAAGTGACGGGAAAGGTTATGATTTGGAAACCCTTTCTTAATATTATTAATATGTTCCCTAATCCTGATGAAAAGGGGGCGTGTGGTCCTGCCCACATACTGCAAATTACAAGGGCATTCTATAACATATGTTACATGTGTGCTCCGGCAAGTAATTAATTCTTTTATTTTATACTCCTTAAAATCTGTCTTCGCTTTAAAAGTTTCTTTCCTTCTTGGCTGTTTCTTGCTAACTTTACATGGAAGACATCTCTGGCATCTATAAAAACCTTTCAGATCATTCGATATTTTTATTTGTCTTGGTGGGTCAATAGCATTATGTACTAAGAAGGAACGTAAAGTCGGGGCCCTTTTGTATACAAACAAGGGCTTTTTGGGAAGAACCTTAGATAATACTTTGTCTTCTTGAAGTATAGGCCAGTATTTTTTAATAATTTTTTCTACATCTCGATATTGGGTATTAAACCCAGTAATAAATGCTAGTTCCCTCTTTACCTCTTTCTTTTTTTGTTTCTCTAGTAATGAATTCCTCTCTAGACATCCAATGTTGTTCTTTAGTTGTAATAGAGGTTCCGACTTGTATCCTTTTTCCTGGAATCTTTCTATAATCAAGTCTGCTTGGTGATAGTAATCTTCCTTAGAGTGGCAATTTCTTCTTAATCTCAACAGCTGACCCTTCGGAATATTGTTTTTCCATTTAGGGTGATGACAGCTGGTAACCGGGATATAACTATTTCTATCCGTAGTTTTGAAGAATGTCTTAGTGTAAAAGATTCCGTCCTTCTTTGAAATTTGAAGGTCCAGGTAATCGACACTATGCTCACTATATTTACCAGTAAAAGTCAAGCCATAGATATTGTTGTCAAGATTGTTCATGAATACATCGAGATCTGTTGGGGTGCCATCCCATAATATGATGAGGTCGTCTATATATCTACGGTAGAACCTCAACTGAGGTATATCCCTACCGTAGATATACTCCTCCTCCCACATGTTCATCATGAGGTTCGCCACACTAGGAGCATAACGAGCAAATCGTTCCCTCCGCTCCTCCGAGGACCTCCTGCTTTGTAGCTCCCTTGTTACCTCCTCTCATGCTCGCCTTCAAGACTTCTCCAGAGCTTCTCCCATCCTCTGGAACTCCCTGCCCCAGTCTGTACGCTCAGCCCCTACCCTGTCCACCTTTAGGAGTTCCCTGAAAACTCATTTATTCAGGGAAGCCTATCCCACACCCACCTAACTGTCCCCGAGCCACCCCCATCAAATCATTCTCTGCAGCTATTACCTTTTGTACCACCACCCCCTCCCTTTAGAATGTAAGCTTCTAGGAGCAGGGCCCTCCTGTACCTTTTGTATTGTACTGCAATTGTGTTGCCCCCCCTATACATTGTAAAGCGTTGGCGCTATATAAATCGTTATTAATAATAATAATAATAATAATAATAATAATAATTGATTTTAAATGCATCTAGATATTCAGTATAGTATTTAGCGTGGGGGTCACAGTGCTGAAAATTATGGCCCTATAACTATAGTCCCATTATTTTAATTTGTTTGTCCACTTAAATTCTAGGTGTATCCTGAATCACTCAAGAGTCTGTTATGCTTATTTTTTTTTTTTTTTTTTTTTTTTTGTGAGAGCTTTGCATCTGCCTTACCAAGTCTTATGCCGCATACACACGCTTCCCAATGGAATTCCAACAGGATTTTGCTCAAGCTGTCTTGCATACACATGGTCACACCAAATTCCAACCGTCAAGAACGCGGTGATGTAGAACACGTATGACAGGACTAGAAAAAGGAAGTTTAATAGCCAGCAGTCAATAGCTTCAGTCTCGTAGTTGAATCTGAGCATGCGTTTTATGCGCATCGGAATTGCATACACACCAGAGCAGTTTCGGATAGGAACTTTTTCCAACCGAAAAATTGAGAACATGTTCTCAATATTTTGTTGGCTGAAATTCGCCCAGCAAAAGTCCGATGGAGCATACACACTGCTGCACACAAAAAGGTTTTTTACCTTCATGCATTTTATGCAAGAAGGCAAAAAACCTTGAGCCTTTACAACCACTTTAAGAAGAATCTCACCATCCCTATTTATGAAATAATTTTAATTTTTAGATATAGCACTAAAGTTGAGACTTTGCTCTACTAAACAGAGGCTTTAAGATGCAATGGCTATGAAAGCAGAGCCAGGCTACTATTGTGGATGTTTTTTTTTAACCGATTCCCACTAAAATATATAACAGTGCAGGTAATTCAAACAATTGGAATCCATTTTGAAATTAACATAAAAAAAAGTGTGTATACCAGTGATGGCGAACCTTGGCACTCCAGATGTGTTGGAACTACATTTCCCATGATTCTCATGCACTCTGTAGTGTAGTTGAGCATCATGGGAAATGTAGTTCCAAAACATCTGGGGTGCCAAGGTTTGCCATCACTGGTGTATACATACTTTTTTCCAGCAGTCTGTCATTCATGTACATCATAGGTCCTCTTCCTCCTCTTCTTTCTCAGAGCATTTGGGAAGGGCTTTGAATGTTGCAGAGAAAAGTACCACCTAATGTCCTGTGGATGCTTTTTGCAGAATTCTCCTGTTTGGCTAGGGAGGCTTGATGTGCACCTCAAGGTCCAGTCCTTGAAAGTCTGGGCTGATAGAAAGTAAATTGGCCTATGCTGAGCATTATATAAAATGGCTGAAAACCTCAGACATGAAATATGAACAAAGAATATCCCTTTATAGTGTGTGCTTGTCTTAGTCCAGAGCTCTAAGTGCCATTTCTGTCTGCTACCTCATGCCTCTGCAATCAGTATGAGTCTCTTCTGATGAGTTTTCCTGACACCAAGAGAAAAATGGTGACAGAAGAGGGCACAGCCTGTGATTGACATCTCTATACCTGTGTTCTTTGTGAAGGGGTGTGTCCTTTCCCTTCAATCAGCTCTCAGAGCTATTGTACAGTGTGTATCTGCAGCTCCACGCACCCTGATTTTAGAGCTGAGATATCCTGTGTACATTCTGGACTTTTAAGGCATGTAGGGGAAAGAAAGCTCCAGATAAAGAGGTACAACCTATGTAGGAGGATTTGTTTCATCTGTGTGTATCACCTGAGGCCAGTCACTTCATTGGGTATATGTGAGGGTATACAACTACTTTAACCTGGGAGGAACAGATCTGGATTGCAAAGTGGCAAGGGAGTCAGGGGTCAGAACTGGAGATAGTATAAGTACTGTAGTGAGAGATGATTTTTTTTTTAATTTTTTTTTTAATTTTAACTACTGAAGGGCATTGCTTTTTTTTTTAACATGAGTTCTTTTTATTGAAAAAAAGGAGGTACGGTACATACAGAAAAAACAAATGCTGTCTTCGTCAAATCTTATGATAATCACAGGTGCACTCATCATACACAATGTATATACATGTCTCGCATAAATATTCAAGTCAGTACATGGTATGGAATTGTTACCGGATCCAGATCATCCCCTCCAGAAATCCACCCACCCCTCCCCTCCCCATCCCTACCCTCCCATACCCAACTCTTCTGCTAAGTCCTATCAAATAGTACCAAACAATACTCATCAAGGGACAGATTGAGCTATGCATGTTGCAGAGTTTTTAAGCCACCTGTCCCAGATCCTCTCATATTTGGAAGGGCATCCCCTATGGATGTATATAAGTTTCTTAAAAGGCAAGACCCCATTGATGTCCCCAAGCCATTGGGAGACCGTTAGAGGGTCAGATCTCATCCAGACTCTGGCAATCATTTTCCGTGCAGAAAATAGGGTTTTGTGTAAAAATATTTTAGTGTATTTGTTCAAAGCCGTGTCCGGGAAAATACCCAGAAGACACAGCTTCGGCTGAAGTGTAACGGGGGAACCCATCGTATCATGGAGAAACCTCACCACCTGGGACCAATACGCTTGAATTTTAGGACATTCCCAGAGAAGATGAAAAAAGGTGCCAGATGCACGTGCACACATGGGGCAAGTGCCAGGGCACGCGTGCCTGTACCTGGAGACCGTGAGTGGCGTGAGATACGCTTTGTGTGTTATGAAAATTTGAGTTAGCCGGTCAGAAAGTTTGGGCGAAACTAGTTTACAGGTATCCAACGCATCACTCCATTCATCATCGGTGATAGGCCCCAACTCCCCCACCCACCTATTTTTAAGTGTGAAGGCAGCTACAGTCATGGAAGGAAGTGATAGCATAGCGTAAAATTGTGAAATTAATTTTTTGGGATCTGGGTTTTTAATTGCCACCATCAATGGATTGGGGGGTACAGATGGGTCATCCAGGGGGAATTGGGCACGGTAGGCATGTCAAATCTGCAGGTATCTGTAATAAAAGTGATTCGGGAGCCCGTATTCCGCCTGTAGGGCAGGAAAGGATTTCAGTTTGCCATCAGTAAGCATGTGAGACATGTAAAATATGCCCTTCCCGCACCATGATCCGCTATCCCCAATCCGTATGAATTCTGGGAGACACCAATTATGCCATATGGGGGTGTATTCATGTAGGGACGGAAGGCACAGCTTCAAAGAGGCAATTCGCCACACCCTCCTATAATGGTAAAGAAGAGATGTGGCAGACTCCCTCCCCCCTCCCCCCTCCCCCCTCCGGCCCCCCAACAATCGCCACCATCGGGTCTGAGGTAGGCCTGATCCATGACGGGCACAAAAAGTGTAAGAACCTGTCTTTGTCTGTTTTATCTATATGGAACATTTGCGACAATTGAGAAGCTATATAATAGACATTAAAGTCCGGCATTGCCAGTCCCACTAGGTCAGTGGGTTGTTGTAATTTTTGCCATGCAAGTTTGTGCCTACTATTACCCCACACAAAGGGTTTCAAAAGGGCCTCCATCACCTTAAAATGTTTAAGGACCAGGTAGACGGGGGAGTGCCAAAGCATGTACAAAATTTTGGGAAGGAGAACCATCTTAATCAGATTTGTACGCCCCATAACCCCCAAGGGAAGGCGTGCCCAAAGCTGCGTCTTCTGTTTAATCAGGTCAAGCAAAGGAGTTATGTTAAGTTTAATATAATCTGACGGGGATCTGGAAGTCATGATGCCAAGATACTTAAGCGTGTCCACCCTCTGCAAAGGAAGCAGAGCTCTGTCTCTAGGGGGCGGGAAACTGTCCAGGGGTAAAATCTGTGACTTGTCCCAGTTAATTTTAAGACCAGAAAACTTGCCAAAGTCTTCTATCAGTGTCAAAACAAGGGGGAGTGATTGATCCGAATCGTTCAGGTACAGTAGAGTATCATCAGCATAGGTGCTGATCTTCTCCATTATCCCACCCCTACACAAACCCACTATGCCCACGTGCTCACGTATTGCCATAGCCAATGGCTCCGCCGCCAAAGCATACAGCAAAGGCGACAAGGGGCACCCCTGTCTAGTACCTCTAGACAGGGGAAACTGCTCCGAGGGCCAGCCATTCGCCAAGACCTTAGCCACCAGATTCTGATAAAGCAGTTGGATCCGCCTAATAAATTTAGGCCCTATACCAAACCGAGCCAGGCAGGTCCATAGGTATCTCCACTCAACAGAATCAAAAGCCTTGGCGGTGTCCAAGGCGACTATTATCCTAGAGCCGGGATCGTCATGGGGAGTCTGGAGATTAATAAATAGTCCGCGGAGGTTAAACGACGTGTTCCTACCGGGCATGAATCCTGCTTGATCCGCATGGATCAGCAAGAGGATTACTTTATTAAGTCGGATGGCAAGAATCTTAGCAAGTATCTTAACATCTACCTGCAGCAGGGAAATAGGGCGATAAGATTCCGGGAGATGTGGGTCCTTTCCAGGTTTAGGGATTAACACAATAGTCGCCTCCGTCATAGACATTGGAAGTTCGGCGTGTTGAAATATGGACTCATAGATTGCTAGCAGCTTAGGGGCCAGTAATTCTATGTAAGCAGAGTAAAATTCTATCGGTTAGCCATCTGAGCCCGGGGCCTTGGATGACGGGAATGTAGCAATAGCTGAAACTATTTCGTCCTGAGTCAGAGGTGCCTCCAGCCCAGAGACCTGTTCCTCAGTCAATTGGGGGAACTGCAGTCCATTCAAGAAAGATTCCATCAGGGAGGGGTCGGCCGAGGCAGTAGAGGTGTATAGAGAGGTAAAAAAGTCACGAAACATCTGCGTGACCCGTATAGGATCAGTCTCAAGTACACCCTGTGACGAGCGGAGGGAGATCACCACAGGGGGTCTCTCCTCACCATGGACTAAATAAGCCAATAGTTTCCCCGCTCGCTCACCATGCTCAAACGACCTCTGCCTGAGAAAAAACAGCTTCTGTTTGGATTTTTCATAAAGCAATAGGTCAAGTGTTCTGGAGCAAAGCCTAAGACTATCTGCCTTTTCTGCCGAAGGGTCACGTATAAAATCCTGTTCCATTGTCTGAAGAGTATGTGTTGCCTCAGCTACATTAGCAGCAGAAGATCGTTTTACCCGGTTAATTTGGGTCTGCAAGGTCATTCTAGCATGAAGTTTGAAAGCCTCCCAAACTACATATGGTCGGGCCGATCCCTCGTTAGTCTCAAAAAAAGCCTGCCATCCCGATTCAAGGTCCCCATCGTCAGGAAGGAGAGTTAACCAGAAGGGATTAAGGCGCCAAGTCGTCAGGGGGTGAGTATGCCGTAGGGAGAGCGTCGTCCCAGTAGGGACAGTGGTCAGAGAGCGATCTGGGGTACAGGCCCACATCTGTAAGTCGAGGCAGGAGGGATGTGGAGAAGAGTATAAGGTCTATGCGGGACATAGAGTGATGAGTAGCAGAGAAACATGTGAAAACGCGTTGAGTTGGATGCCTAGTTCTCCATGAGTCCATCAGGTGGAAATCGCGGAGAAGTCTGGCAAACCTGGTCAGAGAGGGGCTCGGGGTTCCCCCGAGAGGGGCCTGCCATCCTATCTAGGGACCTGTCTAACACATTATTAAAGTCCCCCATCCACACCACTGAGGCAGCGGGATGAAGAGCCATTTAATTGAATCCCTCTGACAGTACACCAAACTGGAATGGTGGGGGCACATAAAAAGCCATTATAAGAAACATATCCCCATGCAGTTTTGCCTTTAGAAATACAAATCTACCCAATGGGTCGATGACCGAATCCTGGAGCTCCAATTGCGTGTGTTTGGCTATCAGGAGGGAGACACCCCTGGAATGGGTAGTATGAACAGAATGATACCCCCAGCCTATCCAAGGACACCGGAGCGCCCTGAGCATAGGACCCTTCGGCATGTGTTTCAACTAAGGCCACTACATCTGCCTTCATTTTTTTGAGCTGCCCGAAAACGGCTGACCGCTTAATAGGGTCCCCCAGTCCCCTCACGTTCCATGTGAGAAATTTCAGTGTGGCCATGGGTGCGTATTAGTCAGTGGTGAGACTCCAGGAGACAGATCAACCCACAAGGTCAGAGCAGCCAAGACCCGCCCCTCCCAAATAAAGGAGGGCCCCCCCCCGCCAGACATACATTGTACCATAGAAAACAATCATAGTAAAACTCAGAAAAAACTTGTTTACCCCATGAAAACCATACATCCCCCCTCCCCGCCCTGCACTGGCCCCAATTACTGCGGGCATTGACCCCAAACTGCCAACAGGGCATAAACAGTGTCCAACTCGGGAAGGAACAACACTGCAACTGGGAATCACTTATAGAGTCAGCAGGAGAAAAAAACAAGGCGTTATGGCGGTTGTTCCAGTCCGAGAGGTGCATAGTAAAACGTTGGGTGAAACTTCGCTGTATTATGTGACACTATAGGACTGTGCTCACAGAGCTAGGTGAGCTTGCTGGTTAGTTGGTCCCCTCCGCCGGCCAGGAGGGCGCAGGAAAATACATTCCTATAATAAGTGGTAAGAAAAAAAAAAAGGTTAAGGTTTCAACACAGACATTGGTAAGGGCAGCCGTATTACGCAATGAGATAACACAGGGCCCCACATGAAGCAGGGGACTTCTTCCATCCAAAATGGCAGTCAGGGTAACTAAAACAGCCCCAATTCCATCCTGCATAGGATGCCAGACCAGAGTCAGGAGTTCCAGCACACATGGGGTGGGGGACCCAGCCCCTATTCTCTCAGGCGGCAGTATTATCCAGTGAAGGGTGTGCTTAGGCGGACAGGTGCCCCATCACAGCATGGCCAGTCCAGCCATGTGGGCACGCCAATGAGAATGTTAAATCACGCGAAGCAAAACGGAGACAGTCAGCATCACAGCATTTTGGGTCTGGAAGTAATGTGTCTAGTGAGGAGAACTGACAGGCCATTGCGCAGTCAGTAAGGAGGTGCAGAGATACGGCCCCAATCCAGGGAAACAAACATAGTCAGGAGTGCGGAGGTGGAAAAAGAAAGGGCATTTTCATGTTTGCACATATACTCATCTGCCAGCATCCCGACGCTCCAGCCACGACAGCACTGTCTCAGGATCCTCAAAAAAGTGGGCCCGGTCCGTGCCTTCCACACGTAGACGAGCAGGAAATAACATGGCATACTTTATATTCTTGATGCGCAGGCGTCTTTTCACTTCCATAAAACTTTTGCGTTTTTTCTGAACTTCAGAGGAGAAATCAGGGAAGACTGCTGCGGTTTTGTTTTCAAAAGTGATATTCCCCTTTTCCCTGCTGAGCCGAAGGATGGTGTCTCTATCCCTGAAATTTAGGAATTTGGCAATAAAAGTGCGGGGAGGCTTACCCGACAGCCTATGTGCTCGTTCCACCGCAAACATGGGGGAGAATGAGTCCCTTCCATATGTGTCCACAAGTAGCTTTTCCAAATAAGTTGGGGGGTCTCTGCCCTCCACCCCCTCAGGCAGGCCTATGAAACGCAGGTTACATCTGTGAATCCTGTTCTCAATGTCATCCTGTTTCTGAAGGATTTGATGTATTTGGTGCTGCATGGCCTCCGAGGAGATCTGCAGGGGGGGGAGGGAGTCTTCTACATTACTCAGGCGGGTTTCAACATCAGTGACTCTCTCCCTTAGTTTCTGAAAGTCTTGCCTAACCAGCGATATATCTACCTTTACCTCTTCAATCCTGGCTGTGAGGTTAGTCTGGCAGTTCGTTACCGCTTCCTGGCAGGCTGTAATAGCATCGAGGAGCCTGTCCATGTCTGCGCTCCGAGTGTCCTCCTCCCCCTGCATGGCGGCGCCATATTGGTCTGTGGGGCCTGTTCCTTCATGCCTGAATTGTGACAGTCTGGCGGCCGCTGCATTGTTCCGTTTCGTCGGCGACATGTGCTCTGTGGTTGCCCGGTCAGCGGAGCGATCAGAGCAGAGAAAAAAAGGCAGTCTGCTTTCGCAGGATAGGTGTTCAGGATATGCGGCCGGCGGAGCTCAGCTCACATGCGTCCTATCTCATGCCGCTCCAGGCCACGCCCCGGGCATTGCTTTTTTAAAGAAAAATCAGTTTTTGTGTTTAATAAAATTAGTCATATTTTGTATTTTTCTGTTTCAATAGTTTTTATTTGGTTTTAACAAGTGGTTAATATGCAAAAGTTCCTCCAACACAGGGGCAAATTAAGGCTATACATAAACAGAAAATATGAGAGCTAACACAACAGCAGTAAATAGAAGTGTTAGTGAAACCATAAACCATAAAGACCAAGGAGTCCCGAAGAGGTTCCTCAAAACTACAGGGCATCCCCTGGGGCCACCAATATCCAAATGGGATGCAATATACAGTCTAGACCAGGAGTAGGGAACCTTTTTGGCTGAGAGAGCCATGAACGCCACATATTTTAAAATGTAATTCCGTGAGAGCCATACAATATGTTTAAAACTAATTTATTTTTATTTTTATCGATTAATCGGTTAATTTCAATTATAACTGTAATATCCACATCATCTCCCCCACTGTAATATCCACATCTCCCCTACGATTGTCTGCTTGCTTACCACTACACAGGCAGGCAGATCCATGAGCAGTTGAGACGGGTGATGATGATGTCAGCGTGCCGCTCACCTAGGCTGCCGCCGGGTGTACCAAGATGCCCGCAGCTCCAGAGCTAGGCCGAAGCTGCGACCTTTCCTATGGGCTCAATCCACGGATCAGCACACCACGCAAACAGCGGATTGAGAGGTGAGAGCCAGATGCAGCCATCAAAAGAGCCACATCTGGCTCGAGAGCCATAGGTTCCCTACTCCTGGCCTAGACTGAACTAAAAAGGATAAAAGGAGCATAAACAAGAAGAAAGTTAGGTGGAAAGGTGAGGCTAGAGGAAAGGAGCTTGCTCACCTACCGAGTAGGGAGTTAGACAAGGGATATGGGAGTCTAGGGCAGAGAGGGAGGCTAGAACATATTTTGTATTTTTGCATTGAATAAAATAACATGGGTTATATCTTCTGCTAGTTTTTTATTGATGTGATTCCATTGTGGAGATTTCCTTCAGTTCCCAACCCCATGATACCATGAAGTAGGCCAGAAAGACATAAACAGCAATAAAAATGCAGATGTTTCAGATCCAACCCCTTCTACTAAAAATAAACAGGAATACATCTTTTGTTTTTGAACTCATTTTGAGAGAGGTGACATGTAAGCCCCTTTTTCTTTTTCTTTTTTTTTTTTAAGAAAGCATAAGGTACAAACACTACTTTATTATATTACTGATACAGAGACAATATATAAAAATAAAGTATTTTGTATAAGAATCTCCTGAAGAAAAAAGACCACACCTGAAGAGTTTTGCAGACATTCAGGCAGACATACGGAATATGGGATGTCTATCATCATCTTGTTAAATTCTCAGTTCTTGGAAAAAAAAAAAATCTAACACAGCTTAGCTTTGCATAGTGATGTTTACCAAGGTTACCCAAACGAGCTTCAAAAGCTACACTGTTAGAGGTACTGGGTTCCCTATCGTCTATGTACTGTATATAGCAGTGTAAATATCACTCAACTCAGCAATTGAACTTCAGTCACAATTGAAAGTTAAGCTTTAAAACACTACAGGGACCACAGTCCACCTAACAAGGGTTTCTGGTTTTCATTTAGCTATGAATGTTGAGTATTAGTGTTAAGCTGAGCGATTTTGGTGAAACTTCCAAAAAAAATATCATTTGTACTGCCGCATAAAAGCCAAGCATAAAATCTCCAATTCGTTCTTTCAAATACTTTGGCAAATTTTTTTAAAGAAAATACTGTTTTTTAAATTGAAGGGGTGTGTTTTTCGAGGAAGTATGTAAGGGTGGGCTTACGATTGGCTAGAAGTGGGAGCCAAGAGTCCCTGCCACTCTTCCTCTTCTACTAGAAAAGCAACCCTCCTATTTAAGGCTTTAACCCTCTGCTATCTTGGGCCTACTCCATGTCGGAGACTTCCTTCCAACATTCCCGGCTGTTATATCCCCAAAGGAAGGAATGTCCACACAAAAATAGGGTTTGCTACACAGTTGGAACTTGGAAGATTCACACAAACCATCACACTACACTAACATATTATGTGGGGTCACAGTCTATTGTGAATCACATTTAGTGGACGGTCCACAGTAGTCATATGTGAAAGCATCATGCAGCACTTTTGGTAAGCCATCTTTCCTTAAACAGTCTCCCTCAACTCAGGGTCATTATGACTTGCTGAGATGTGATCTCTGCAGTTACCTTCTTCATGGGTATGCCTCTAATGTACTCTTGGCCTAGACTAAAAGGCCTTTTGCAACACACACTAGCCCCCACCTCCATAAGGGTCAGGAAACCTACAGCCAGCTCTTCTGGGTGCAGGTCTACCACTTTCTGGCCTCCAGCACTGTCCAGGGTATCCTTTTGCTGGCTACAATTGCCTGATAGTGGAGTCTCTGGCTCCCATGCCCCAACTGCCCTAAGGCTCCTCCCAACCTGGACTACACTGTATGTGGGCACTGAGACACCCATGACATCACTATAGGAGGGCTCTAACTAAAACGAACTTTGCACCTGTTGACACTGCTTTCTGTTACCAGACACTACTCTCAGACACCTAGTGCCAGACTAGCTAGCTGCACCTGCTTACAGGCTTATTTAAGAGAGGCCCGGAATGGAGAGAAATAATGACAGAGTAATGAAGGTCCAGGCATGACCAGTGTGAGAGGAGAGACTACAAAAGGGTTCATTTGGAAAAGGAAGTAAAGGGGAGGAGGCAGGTGGAAAAAGAACTGAAAGGGAGGAGTGTTATAAAAGAAAGAGGTGGGGACTTCCGGGGGAGAGAAAACGAGAGGAGGACGTTTCCCACCCACCCTCCCTGTTTTTTGTGTGTGTCTTTGTTTGTTTGCTTTTCTTTCAGGATCAATGGATTCGGGTCGTCATAGCAGTGGTGTAACGGCGGTGTCTTTGATGGTGGCAGAAAACCGATGTAATGGAAATGGTGGGGGGCTCATCGGTGGTATGTGCCCATCTGGTGTGTTTCCAGCGGCAGGGTAGGCTGGAATACAGGAATGGTTGCACTGTGGGAAGGGGGTTGTCTCTGAGCTGATAATAGGGCTGCAGGCCTGGTATATTGAAATATGGTTCTGCAGAGTACTGGTGGAAAGTGTTAAAATGGAAAGTGTGAAGATCGGGGTGCCATCAAAGACCAACAGACTGGGAGATAAATTGTCATTAGAAAAGGTTGTACATATTTATATATATGTTGATTGGAAGTTATTTAATATTGGATTTAATAGTTTATTAATAAAGGGCTGCTATGGGCAGTTATACTCCAAAAAACTCCTGTGTGGTCTATTCTTTATAAAAGGGGGGTAATGAAGAGGAGAAGTGAATCAAAGGGGTTTTGAGGGATAAAGGGAGGTTATGGAGAGTTGGGGATATCTTGCATACACTGGTCAAGGTAGTTCATTCAAATTCTTTGTATTTCTGTTTTCCATTTTTCTGCATTTGATGATGTGTGATGATGTGAATGCAGTAGCATTTCCCAAGACTGTGCACTTCAACCCAGTCGCACCCATCCACATCAAAGTCCTGGATTTTCCTTTTGCCAGTGGTACTAATAAAGGATAAAATATACCAGAAGGTCCTCATAGTGTTATTTGCCAGTGCCTTAACATAATTTTTATGGAAGTACAGTCAATGCTTTTGAAACCCTCCCCTATACTTACCACATCTTGTCCTGACAAGCCTGAAACAGCTGTCCGCAAATTGTGTATATGGTTATACAGTCTAGACTGCATCTGTGCTATAAATGGGGTGTAACAAAACTATTTATTTAGTTCCCTCCATATGGTTATATGAGAAATTTTATTTACTTTTATTTATTTTATTACTTTTTATTTTTTATTTTATCATTTTGTATGAAAAAAACATGCAATGTAAAAAAAAAAAAAAGCTTAGACTGCTGTATTTACCTTCAATCCAGAGTCTGGTATAGCTGTTAATAGATGTTAATCGGGAACCCCACACACAAAACACAGCATAGGGTTCATCCAATTTCCATACTAGCTAAAATAAAAGGCATGGAGACAACATCCCCCCCACACACACACACATACACACAAAAAACAATGCTAGACTAATAATTGAGAATTCAGCCTGGCAGGCCAGGAACAAGTGCTGGTGCATGGCCAGGAACTGCTGGCATGTAAATGAATGAGGCCAGATTAGATCAGTGGTTGCTAAGGATGTTGGTTATGATTAAGGCCCTGACTAGAGACCGTCCAGCCCAGCAAAGAGACTGTCAGCAAAAAGACCGCCCAACTTACTCCAGCAAAGAGACCACCAACTTAGTCCAGCAAAAGACTGCCCATTAAAGACACTGCCCAGCTTAGGCCTGCGACTCACATGGACCAAAGCATGCAAAGCAAGTTTCCCCATAGAAGTCAATGGAAACTAAGATTGTGAATGGAAATGGAAACTAAGATATCCCCAGCCTGCAGCTGGGGATAGCTGCTACCCCCTCCACCACCACACAACCGAACACCGCCACGGCAATTCTGCTCCAGGACAGAGCCCGAGCAGCACCATGGCACCTCGAGCCACTCACTTCATAACACGCACCCCAGTGCACTCTCCCATCAGGTGCACTATCAGTTATTCATTTGACACCCTCTACAGCCTAAGGAAAACTGCTACAACATTACCGACCACCACCCTAACAATACTACGAAAAGAACAACTTTTAAGAATAATTTTGAAACCAACCATTCAAAACAAGAATACACCACATCCAGGTCAACACCTATCATGCGCCCTGATCTACACTAGATCAGCAGTCAAGCACAAACACGAAATTAATGATTTTAACACTTAACACAACACAGACAGTCTCTTCATCAAGGAAAGCTGGCTAACACCTGACTGTAACACCATTCTATCAGAGTTAGTGCCTGAGAACTACCGCATCCTAACTGAGCACAGAGTCGGTCAAAGAGGAGCTGGCCTAGCAGTGATCTACAAATCTCACCTCACGTTCACAAAACCAACTTTACAGAGCCCACTGCCATTCATGGAAACACTCACACTTCAATGTCAAACAACACCCCAGGACACCTTTCACATACTACTGTGCTACAGACCATCAGGACCAAAGACACATGTCCTTGCACCTTTTATCGAATTCATCTTTACATACACCTTGAAAACCAAAAATCTCCTGCTACTTGGGGACTTTAACCACCTCAGTACAGTGCAGTTACACCCCCTTCCTGACCAGACCAATTTTCAGCTTTCAGCGCTCTCACAGTTTGAATGACAATTACTCAGTCATCCAACACTGTATCCATATGAAACTTGCGTCCTTTTTTCCACACAAATAGAGCTTTCTTTTAGTGGTATTTAATCACTAGTGGGTTTTTTATTTTTTGTGCTATAAATAAAATAAAACGTAAATTTTGTGAAAAAAATGCCTTTTTCTTCGTTTCTGTCATAAATTTTTGCTAATTAGTAATTTTTCTTCATAAGTTTTGGCCAAAATTTATACTGCTACATATCTTTGGTAAAAATAACCCACATTAGTATATATTATTTGGTCTTTGTGAAAGTTATAGAGTCTACAAACTATGGTGCCAATCACTGAAAATTGATCACTTCTGATCAGGCCTTCAGTACATCAGGTGTATCTCATTTCTTGAGACACTAACAAGTCAGGAAAGTACAAATACCCCCCAAATGACCCCTTTTTACAAAGTAGACATCCCAAGGTATTAAGTAAGTAGCATGGTGAGTTTTTTTAAGTTGTCATTTTTTCCCACAATTCTTTGCAAAATGAAGATTTTTTATTTTTTTTTATTTTTTTTTACTAAATTGTCATATTATCAGGTTATTTCTCACACACAGCATATGTATACAACAAATTACACCCCAAAATACATTCTGCTACTCTTCCCGAGTACGGCGATACCACATGTGTGAGACTTTTACACAGTCTGGCCACATACAGAGCACCAACATTGATGTAGTACCTTCAGACGTTCTACGAGCAAAAATTACGCATCTCGTTTCTCAACCACCTATTACACTTTTGAAAGCCCTGGAGTACCAGGACAATGGAATTTCCCATAAAATTACCCCATTTTGGAAAGCAAACACCCCAACGTATAATCTGTGAGGCATAATGAGTCTTTTGAACGGTTCATTTTTTTCCAGAAGTTTTTGGAATATGTGGAAAAAAATTAAAACGCATTTTTTTTTTACACAAAATTGTCAATTTATAAGATATTTCTAACACATAGCATGTATATAGCAAAAATGACACCCCAAAATACATTCTGCTACTCTTCCCGAGTACGGCGATACCACATGTGTGAGACTTTTACACAGCCTGGCCACATACAGAGCACCAACATTGATGTAGTACCTTCAGACGTTCTACGAGCAAAAATTACGCATCTCGTTTCTCAACCACCTATTACACTTTTGAAGGCCCTGGAGTACCAGGACAATGGAATTTCCCATAAAATGACCCCATTTTGGAAAGCAAACACCCCAACGTATAATCTGTGAGGCATAATGAGTCTTTTGAACGGTTCATTTTTTTCCAGAAGTTTTTGGAATATGTGGAAAAAAATTAAAACACATTTCTAACACAAAATTGTCAATTTATAAGATATTTCTAACACATAGCATGTATATAGCAAAAATTACACCCCAAAATACATTCTGCTACTCTTCCCGAGTACGGCGATACCACATGTGTAGGACTTTTACACAGCCTGGCCACATAGAGAGGCCGAACATTGAAGTAGTACGTTCAGGCGTTCTAGGAGCATAAATGACACATCTCATTTCATTCCTACCCATCACACTTTTGAAGGTCCTGGACCACCAGGACAGTGAAATTACCCACAAAATGACCCCATTTTGGAAAGCAAACACCCCAACGTATATTCTATGAGACATGGGCTGCAAATAGGTACTCGGGTACTCTGATGGGCTGGAGATAGGTACTCGGGTACTCTGATGGCCTGGTGACAGGTACTCGGGTACTCTGATGGCCTGGTGACAGGTACTCGGGTACTCTGATGGCCTGGTGACAGGTACTTGGGTACTCTGATGGCCTGGTGACAGGTACTCGGGTACTTTGATGGCCTGGTGACAGGTACTCGGGTACTCTGATGGCCTGGTGACAAGTACTCGGGTACACTGATGGCCTGGTGACAGGTACTCGGGTACACTGATGGCCTGGTGACAGGTACTCGGGTACACTGATGGCCTGGTGACAGGTACTCGGGTACACTGATGGCCTGGTGACAGGTACTCGGGTACTCTGATGGCCTGGTGATAGGTACTCGGGTACTCTGATGGACTGTGACAGGTACTCGGTACTCTAATGGACTGTGACAGGTACTCGGTACTCTAATGGACTGTGACAGGTACTCGGTACTCTAATGGACTGTGACAGGTACTCGGTACTCTAATGGACTGCGACAGGTACTCGGGTACCCTGATGGGCCGTGACAGGTACTCGGGTACCCTGATGGGCCGTGACAGGTACTCGGGTACTCTGATGGGCTGTGACAGGTACTCGGGTACTCTGATGTGCCGTGACAGGTACTCGGGTACTCTGATGTGCCGTGACAGGTACTTGGGTACTCTGATGGGCCGGGACAGGTACTCTGATGGGCCGGGACAGGTACTCGGGTACTCTGATGGGACAGGTACTCGGGTACTCTGATGGGCCGTGACAGGTACTCGGGTACTCTGATGGGCTGGGACAGGTACTCGGGTACTCTGATGGGCCGGGACAGGTACTCGGGTACTCTGATGGGCTGGGACAGGTACTCGGGTACTCTGATGGGCTGGGACAGGTACTCGGGTACTCTGATGGGCTGGGACAGGTACTCGGGTACTGAGATGGGCTGGGACAGGTACTCGGGTACTGAGATGGGCTGGGACAGGTACTCGGGTACTCTGATGGGCTGGGACAGGTACTCGGGTACTCTGATGGGCTGGGACAGGTACTCGGGTACTCTGATGGGCCGGGACAGGTACTCGGGTACTCTGATGGGCCGGGACAGGTACTCGGGTACTCTGATGGGCCGGGACAGGTACTCGGGTACTCTGATGGGCTGGGACAGATACTCAGGTACTCTGATGGGCTGGGACAGGTACTCGGGTACTGAGATGGGCTGGGACAGGTACTCTGATGGACTGTGATTGACAGGTACTATGAGGGGTGGTGACAGGTCCTCTTTATTGGGGGGGGGGGGCAATCAGTGTGATTGGTGTACACTGTAGGCGGTAACGAGATGTTACCGCAATCTCCTCCTCACACACGATCGGTGTGTGAGGAGGAGAACCCGGTAACATCCCGTTACCGCGGTTTGTTTACATTTTAGTGATCGGCTGTGAAAGGATCACAGCCGATCACGTGGGTAAACAGCCGGCCAATGGCTGTTTACCAGCGTCGGTGACGAGCAGTGTTCCCGGGCATGCGCCGTGCACGTTCAGGGTGTGACCATCTGTGATCGGCCGTGACTTCATCACGGCCGATCACGTGGTAAACAGCCATAACGAATGGCTGTTCACCCCCTTCGGTGGCGAGCGGTGTCTCCGTGACACGCCGCCACCGAAGAAACATATGACGGCCTCCCGCCACAATAGGTGCGCCGCCTGGCCGTCAATTGACGGTCGGCGGTCAGCATCTAGTTAAAGTGGAGGGCCACCCTGAAAAACAAAAATACATTAAAATTTAGAAAAAATCAGAAAAAAAAAATGAATTTTTTTTTTAAACTTACCAGAAATGCCTGTTGCTAGGCACATCGTCCTAATCTGCATCTTCCTCCTCCGCGGTGATCTTCGGTCTTCTCTCCTCCGTGCGGCGTCTTCTGGGTAATGTGGGGCTGTGTGTTCTAGGAACTGTGTGTCCCAGAACACAGCGCGCATTAGTGTTGCTAAGTAGCTAGTTATTTTTTTAGGTTCACCGCCAGGTTTTTATAGCGCTAGGTACCCCAATATATACTACCCAATAATGGTTTTAACCCCCTGATTGCCCCTAGTTAACCCTTTCACCCCCTTTTGCCAGTGTCACTAAGCGATCGTTTTTCTGATCGCTGCATTAGTGTCACTGGTGCCGCTAAGTAGCTAGTTATTTTTTCAGGTTCACCGCCAGGTTTTTATAGCGCTAGGTACCCCAATATACTACCCAATAATGGTTTTAACCCCCTGATTGCCCCTAGTTAACCCTTTCACCCCCTTTTGCCAGTGTCACTAAGCGATAATTTTTCTGATTGCTGCATTAGTGTCACTAGTGTCGCTAGGTAGCTAGTTATTTTTTTAGGTTCACCGCCAGGTTTTTATAGCGCTAGGTACCCCGATATACTACCCAATAACGGTTTTAACCCCCTGATTGCCCCTAGTTAACCCTTTCACCCCCTTTTCCAGTACCACTAAGCGATTGTTTTTCTGATCGCTGCATTAGTGTCACTGGTGCCGTTAGGTAGCTAGTTATTTTTTTAGGTTCACCGCCAGGTTTTTATAGCGCTAGGTACCCCCATATACTACCCAATAATGGTTTTAACCCCCTGTTTGCCCATAGTTAACCCTTTCACCCCTTTTGCCAGTGTCACTAAGTGATCATTTTTCTGACCGCTGCATTAGTGTCGCTAGGTAGCTAGTTATTTTTTTAGGTTCACCGCCAGGTTTTTATAGCGCTAGGTACCCCCATATACTACCCAATAATGGTTTTAACCCCCTGATTGCCCCTAGTTAACCCTTTTACCAGCGATCACCGTATAAGTGTCACTGGTGACGCTGGTTAGCCAGTTAGTTATTTAGGTTCCCCGTCAAGTTTTTATATAGCGCCAGGGACCCCATATACTACCTAATAAAAATTTGAACCCCCTGATTGCCCCTAGTTAACCCTTTCACCAGTGATCACCGTATAAGTGTTACGGGTGACTTTGGTTAGTTAGTTTGCTTTTTATAGCATCAGGGCACCCGCCATTTATTACCCAATAAAGGTTTAACCCCCTGATCACCCGGCGGGTGATATCAATTAGGTTTTAGGGTCAGGGTCTGCGTCGCCCCAGGCAGCGCTAGGTTAGTGCCAGTACCGCTAACACCCACGCGCAAAGCATACACCTCCTGTAGGGGTATAGTATCTGAACAGATCAATATCTGATCTGATCAGATCTATACTAGCGTCCCCAGCAGTTTAGGGTTCCAAAAAAACGCATTGTTAGCAGGATCAGCCCAGATACCTGCTAGCACCTGTGTTTTGCCCCTCCGCCCAGCCCACCCAAGTGCAGTATCGATCGATCACTGTCACTTACAAAACACTAAACACATAACTGCTGCGTTCGCAGAGTCAGGCCTGATCCCTGCGATCGCTAACAGTTTTTTTGGTAGCGTTTTATATTTAAATCCTTAAGGCGGTGCTTGGTTTTCGGGGTCCCGTACGTGGCTAGGCTCCCAAAAAGTCCCCCATATGTGGTATCCCCGTACTCAGGAGAAGCAGCAGAATTTATTTTGGGGTGTAATTTCACTTATGCCCATAGCATGTGTGAGCAATATATCATTTAGTGACAACTTTGTGCAAAAAAAAAAGTTTATAATATTCCCGCAACTTGTGGCAAAATATAAAAATATTTCATGGACTCAACATGCCTCTCAGTAAATAGCTTGGGGTGTCTACTTTCCAAAATGGGGTCACTTGGGGGGGTTTTGTGCTATTTTGGCATTTTATGGCCTTCGAAACTGTGATAGGCAGTGAGGAGTGAAATCAAAAATTTGCACCCTTAGAAATCCTGAAGGCAGTGATTGGTTTTCGGGGTGCCGTACGCGGCTAGACTCCCAAAAAGTCCCACATATGTGGTATCCCCGTACTCAGGAGAAGCAGCAGAATATATTTTGGGGTGCAATTCCACATATAACTATGGCATGTGTGAACAATATATCATTTAGTGACAACTTTTTGTAAACTTTATTTTTATTTTTTGTCATTATTCAATCACTTGGGACAAAAAAAAAATATTCAATGGGCTCAACATGCCCCTCAGCAATTTCCTTGGGGTATCTACTTTCCAAAATTGGGTCATTTGGGGGGGTTTGTACTGCCCTGCCATTTTAGCACCTCAAGAAATGAGATAGGCAGTCATAAATTAAAAGCTGTGTAAATTCCAGAAAATGTACTCTAGTTTGTAGACGCTATAACTTTTGCGCAAACCAATAAATATACGCTTATTGACTTTTTTTTTTACCAAAGACATGTGGCTGAATACATTTTTCCCTAAATGTATGACTAAAATTGAGTTTATTCAATTTTTCCTTTAAGAAAAAGTAGAAAATGGGGCGTGGTTTGGCCGCTGCTGAGGATGGCCGCCTGAAGCGTCTGCTCCGCTCCTCCACAGCCTCGTTCAGCGGCATAGGCAGCGTGCAACAGACGGGAATCCTCCGGAACGGAGGGCACAGCTGTGGGACATACCGCGGAGTATGTCCCGCAAAAAATCTAAGCTAAAGGGACCCCGCAGGCTTCTGGACTTTTACATGAAGCCCCCACGGCCCAGGAGCCAAGATGGCGCCGACCGCGTGAGCAGGAGACCAGAGACCCCGCCGCCAGCACAGGCGAACGAGCCATCCGACGGCCCTGCTCCTCAGCTGCTGGAAGAAATGGATCAGCTAGATAATCACTGCCTGTCGCCTGGAGAGAGAGGTAAGAGGCTTGCTGATTTCCCTGCCCCATCTCCTGACAAACAGCCTCCCTCTAAGAAACAGCACAGCGCTGGGACTTGTAGTTCCTCTCTACCGCAGCCCCAGGCACAGTCACTTGCTGAGTTCCCCTCCACTGATAACCCTGCCTCAGAACACAGTATGAAAGCGATGCTAATGTCACTCCAAGCTGAATTACATAGAGAACTTAAAATATCTGTTAATCAGATCCAGGATACAGTTAATGTTTTAGAACGCCGCACTGAGCATATTGAACAGCACCTGTCTGAAGCCACTATTGCGCATAATAGGATGGTTGACTTGCAGGATGAGCAGGCCGCAGCTATTTCCCAAATGCGATTAAAAATCGCAGACCTCGAAGATCGCTCACGCAGGAATAATATAAAGATAAGAGGAGTATCTGAATCCTTAGCGACTCCAGATATAATTCCGTACCTGCACCAGTTATTCCGCAAAATTGTTCCATCTCTGACGTCACAAGATCTACTCATAGATCGGGCGCACAGGCTGCATAAGCCACAACATCTCCCGCCCTCAGTGCCCAGAGACATTTTAGCGAGAGTGCACTTCTTTCATGCTAAGGAAGAAATTATGCGTGCTGCGAGAGCCTTGCGCACACTACCAGAGCCCTTTACCAAAGTGCAGCTATTTAACGATATCTCTGCAACCACGGCTCAAGCTCGCAGAGCGTTCGCCCCGGTTACAACCATCCTGACCGAACAAAACGTGGCCTACAAATGGGGCCACCCCACCAAGCTCCTGGTGTCATATCGGAATCAACAAGTCGCCATTTTATCGCCAAAGGAAGGCCTTAAGCAACTACACAACTGGGGCATGACCCCCCAAGCGCCGCCGCCTAATACACCTGGTACGAGATCACCCTCAAGAATGACTACGCCCTGGGACTCTCACGCTCTCACATAATATGATCTTGCCGGAGCCCTTGCGGTAATATGTATTTTCAGTAGTTATGGTTACATTATGCTGCCTATGTTTACTGTTTAAAATGTTATCTCACTTATATACACTGAGGCTGTGGAGGAGTGGGAGCGGTTGTGATACCCCTTCCACACTCCTCGCTTTCTTTTGATGTGCTATGCACATCCCCTGGTTTGATTTAATTGGTTTAATCGATTTACCTGATAGTTCATAACACCCTACCTTACAACTGATATCTTTTTTTGTT
Source organism: Lithobates pipiens (assembly GCF_037356315.1). NCBI lineage: Eukaryota > Metazoa > Chordata > Amphibia > Anura > Ranidae > Lithobates > Lithobates pipiens. Next base: position 200,513,170 of record NW_027507686.1, read on the forward strand.
TCTGTTTGTTTTTTCTGCTGTTCTTGTTATTAATCTAGCGATCTCTTTATTTATTTTATTTTTCTTATTATTTTTATTTTATTTTTATCTTTTTGTGGGATCGCATAGCTCGCTATAGGTGCCAGGTCGGGGCATTCAGTCTCACTTAAGGACTGCCTGACTTGGTCACCCCTCTCAGCAGCTACGATATAATTGTGCCAACCTACCTTAACCATTGTATTCTGCTCGAATCTCATTTGGTTGTCGCTCATCCCTACAGTGGGGATAGTCTCTCCCGGTACCGCAGCAGAGTTTCATAGCAGGCCTACTATCCGGGGGATATGTCGATTACAATAGTCTCCTTAAACGCTAAAGGCCTTAACAGCCCCTTTAAAAGATCCTTGCTTTGGCGGGATGCATTAGCCCAAAAAGCAGATATATTGTGCGTTCAGGAAACACATTTCTCTGAGCTCAACTCCCCAAAATGCTCTCACAGGCTATTCACCCACTACTTCCATGCTCGCTCTGATAAGAAAACGAGAGGTGTGATGATTGCGGTACGTTCGTCCCTATCATTCTCCCTCACACATATTGAACAGGATCCGGCGGGTAGATACTTGATCCTATCAGCCGTATGTAACGACCAGCCGCTGGTCTTGGTCAATCTTTATGCCCCTAACACTGGCCAAAAAGAATTTTACAGGTCCATCCTGAACAAAATTCAGCCATACCCCAAGGAACACCTAGTGATCTGTGGAGATTTCAATGATGTTCTTGACACCCAACTAGACACGTCTAATACAAAGCGCAGACATTCCACGGCTATCTCCAGTGTGGCGCAACAGGAGGACCTCCATGATCCATGGAGGTGCCTCCATGGTACCGAGAGGGATTATTCCTTTTATTCACATGCCCAACGATCATATTCTCGGATCGATCTCTTCTTAGTCTCGAAATTGGCCCTACAGAAAATCAGTCATGCCACGGTGGGCCTCATAACTTGGTCAGACCACGCCCCGGTGTCGATCACTATTGCCACTTCCCCCCCTGGGGTCAGACATACACTCTGGCGTTTGAATTCCGCGCTTATCAGTACGCCGGAGACTCGAGAATTGCTCCGATCCGAGATATCGCTATTTTTTGACTCTAATCTTGACTCTGTCTCTAGTCCCACTACACTCTGGAATGCTCACAAGGCGGTAATTCGCGGAGTATGCCTCAAACTGGGTGCACAGGAGAAGAAAAAAAGGATGGCAACGATTGAATCCTTTCTACAGAAAATACGCAGTCTTGAAACTACAAATAAAAACGCTCCTTCCCCCCAAATTGCCAAAGAACTTAGTGCTTTGAGAAATGACCTTAGCTCATTTCTTCACAGAAATTTTGATTTTTACCTAAGAAGGTTAAGACTCACTTGGTACTCCCAAGGTGATAAAGCGGGGAAACACCTAGCACAACAATATAAAAAAAGGGCCGCACAGAATAGGATCCCCTTTCTTCTAAACCAGAAGGGTCAGAAAATAAGCAACCCCAAAGATATAGCCGAGGAATTTAGTCTCTTCTATTCAAAGCTGTACAATCTATCCAGCTCCCCTTCAGAACCGCACCCGGAGGTGGGGAATATATCTAAATTTCTGGACCCACTGCAGCTCCCCTCACTCTCTTCAGAGCAATTAGAGCTTCTCTCCCAGCCTTTTACCCATCAAGAACTCTCTGATGCAATAAGGGCTCTCCCCCTTCACAAAGCTCCTGGGCCTGATGGGTACACTAACGGTTACTATAAAACCTATTTAGATCAATTACTACCTCACCTATGTGCCACACTTAATGATTTTTTAGCGACGGGCGAGATACCCTCAGAATCCCTAGAGGCAACTATCACCACCATTCATAAAGTAGGCAAACCACCCCATGACCCCGCAAATTATCGACCCATATCTTTGCTAAATACTGATACCAAACTTTACTCAAAACTTCTAGCCAATAGGCTGGCGAGCTATATTTCCACCCTGATCCACCCAGATCAGGTGGGATTTATCCCCTCAAGACAGACCTCAGATGGAACCCGCAGAATAATTGATATGCTTCATTGGGCAGAGCATCACCAAATGCCTTCTCTGCTAATATCTTTAGACGCAGAGAAGGCATTTGATAGGGTCAACTGGCTCTATTTGAAAATGGTCCTCCAAAAATTTGGCATCACGGGCAAATTCCTCCAAGCCATACTAGGACTATACTCTACCCCCAGTGCCAGAGTCCTGAATTCAGGACTACTCTCGTCTCCCCTGCTGATCACGAACGGGACACGCCAGGGGTGCCCTCTTTCACCGTTAATCTTCGCGTTAATGATAGAGCCGCTAGCACAAGCTATTAGATCACACCCGGACATCAAAGGTCTGGAAATTAACCACTGTAGCCACAAAATTAGTTTATATGCAGATGACATAGTCATATGGCTCACTGACCCAGTTCAATCTCTCCCCCCGCTTTGTGATCTTTTACAAAGTTTTGGCCAAATCTCTTTATATAAGCTGAACCACTCCAAATCGGCAATGCTGGGCATCTCCCTTCCCACTTATCTTAAAACGAATATATCGTCCATCTCTCCCTTCTCCTGGGCACCCAACTCCTCCGTGTCTTACCTGGGCATCCAACTGACTTCCCCAGCATCCCTGTTGTTACGTACTAACATGTCCATTCTAACCCAGAAACTTCAGGAGACTGCTACCTCTCTCCTCTCAGTTAAAGCCTCCTGGGCAGGAAGAATTGCATTGGCTAAAATGTTTTTGTTACCGCATATTCTTTACGTGTTCAGAACTCTGCCTTTACCTATTTTGAAACCTGATATAGCTGGTTTACAAAGGATTGTCAATAAGTTTATATGGGCGGCCCATAAATCACGTATCAGATCACCGTTGTTGAGTATCCCGACTAGATATGCTGGGATGGGAGTCCCTGATCTCAGGGCATACTACAAAGCCACTCTTTTGGACCAAACCAGGAAACTTTGGGACCCGACCTCTTCTCTGCCTTGGACTTCAATTGAAACCGCAGACATGCTGTTTCCTCCATCACATTTACTTGCAGCCATCTGGATGGGTTTACACCCCACACGCTCTCTACTACCAACGGTTAAAGCCCTCATAAGCAACTGGAAAGCAATCGTACAATCCACGGGCGGCCTACATATACAAGCTCTTTATCGACTACCACTAGCCTCCATATCACTCCTGTCCCAGGATTTACCTCTTCATAGATGGTCCTCAAAAGGCATAAAAACCCTCGGAGACTTATTTCAAAATGGTCATTTAAAGTCCTTCATTCAACTGTCTAAAGCCTTTAACATACCTAGTAATGACTTCTACATCTATCTACGGATCCGTCATACTATTTCTTCTATACATACGTCGAGCTGCTCTTTGACTAAAGACATAATACAAACTTTTACCTCAATGGTCAACAAACTAAGGGGTATCTCATACTTTTATGGACTTTTGACAAAGCCTAGCCCGGAACGCTCCACTCCGGCGATTGTCTCGTGGGAGCGAACTTTACATCTACAAGTCTCACCAGCCAACTGGTACCGGGCAATCCGTTTCCCAGCTGTAGTATCCAGAAATGTGTCGCACTGGGAGACTGTGATGAAAATTCTTTACAAGTGGTACTATACTCCATCTAAATTAGCAAGGATTTTTCCATCCCAATCTAGAAAGTGCTGGCGAGAGTGTAACCAAGACGGACATATTTACCATATTTGGTGGGAATGCCCGCCCATAAATACTTTCTGGGCCGGGATTTCCTCCCTCATCCGGAGCGTAACTAATGTTACTGGCAAACTGGCACCGCAGACGGCTCTCTTTGGTCTTGACCTTACATTGTGGCCTTCGAAATTTCACACCATAATCACTCACATACTTATAGCGGCTAGACTTGCTATCTCCCGTCGCTGGAAGCAATCTTGCTCTCCCTCTGTCCCAGACGTAATCATAATATTAAACGAACATATGTTGATGGAATTCATGTTTGCGAAAGCACACATGAAATTGGGTAAATTCTATGCAACTTGGCAACACTGGTTACAAGATTCTAGAGCTCAATTTCACTCTTGATTTTAATATTCTTACTTGAGCCCCTCTGTCAATGTCCTCTTCCGTGCGGGGGGGGAGGAAATCCATCTGACCCCCATAAGACCTGGGACCGAGCCTTCTGCGGTGTACTTGCTTATAGCATTCAAGAATGTATAGTCTTTTTTTCCTCTTTAATGACATATCCACCTGTTTCTCCGCTAACCTTCCACCTTTCTCTATCCTTTTTTAGGTGCTCTGAGGGGGAGAGAATGGAGGCAGTCTCTCCCCGCCAGTCATTCCCTTCTCGCTGGGATATCCTGCTCTTACGCCTGTCACCTCTTTGTCCCACTCTTTTATTTTTCTTTCTTTATAATTTGCTGTGTAGAATTACTCTTATGTTAACCTTCTTGGCATTGACAAAGCATTATTTGCCTTGACTCTTATGTGATTTGAGTTGTACATGCAATTTTATGTTCAATAAAATTTTGAAACTTAAAAAAAAAAAAAAAAAAAAAAAAAGAAAAAGTAGAAAATATATTTTTTTCTCAAAATTTTCGGTCTTTTTCCATTTATATCGCAAAAAAATAAAAATCGCAGAGGCAATCAAATACCATCAAAGGAAAGCTCTATTTGTGGGAAGAAAAGGACGCAAATTTCGTTTGGGTACAACATTGCATGACCGTGCAATTACCAGTTAAAGCAGTGCAGTGCGAAATTGTAAAAAGACCTCTGGTCCTTAGGCTGATAATTGGTCCGGGGCTGAAGTGGTTAAAGAATGTACCGACATCCTGTCACCTAACATAACATACCTCATAAGCCAGTCATTTAAAGAAGGAATCGTCCTGACCTCCCTCAAGCAAGACACAATTAACCACTTCCCGACCAGCGCACGACGATGTACGTCGACAGAATGGCACGGGCAGGCATATTGGCGTACAGGTACGCCCAATATTAAATGCCGCCGTGCCATCGGGAGTGTGCGCCGGCGGCGGCACGCTCCTGCGCTGGTCGGGACCCCCGTGAGTCTGGTCGCAGGACCCGCGGACTCGATCCCCTCACGGAGCGGCCGAATGGAGGAAATGCTGTATAAACAACATTTCTCCATTCTGCCTAGCAACTAGTGACGCTGATCTCTGCTCCATGTGATTGGAGCAGAGATCAGTGTACACTAAATGAAAGCCCAACCCCCCCACAGTTAGTAACACACCCCTAGGAACACTTAACCCCTACACTGCCACCCACTGGTTAACCCTTTCACTGCCAGTGTCATTTACACAGGAATCACTGCATTTATATAGCAGTGATTACTGTATAAATGACAATGGTCCCAAAAATGTGTATAAAAATGTCCAATGGGTCCCCCACAATGTCGCAAGTCACAATAAAAATCGCAGATCGCCGCCATTACTAGTAAAAAAAAATAATAATAAAAAATTATTAATAAAAATGCTATAAAACTATCCCTATTTTGTAAACGCTATAACTTTTGCGCAAACCAAACAATAATCGCTTATTGCGATTTTTTTTACCAAAAATATGTAGAAGAATACGTATCGGCCTAAACTGAGGGAAAAAAATATTTTTTTATATATTTTTGGGGGATATTTATTATAACAAAAAGTTCTATTTTTGTTTATAGCGCAAAAAATAAAAACCGCAGGAGTGATCAAATACCACCAAAAGAAAGCTCTATTTGTGGGAAAAAAAGGACGTCAATTTTGTTTGGGAGCCACGTCGCACGACCGCGCAATTGTCAGTTAAAATGACGCAGTGCCGAATCGCAAAAAGTGGTCTGGTCTTTGACCAGCAAAATGGTCTGGTCTGCAAGTGGTTAAACCCCTCCTTAAGAAGCCTAACCTCGATCCCAAAGACCCAAACAACCTGTCACAAGCCTCAACACCTTCTCCAAAATGATTGAGAAAGCAGTAGCAGCTACAACTCCATCAGGACACCTATAAACTCTTAGACCCAATACAATCAGGTTTCCCCCCTGGCCATGGGACAGAAACTGCATTCCTCAAAATCTGGGATGACACCCTTGAAGGAGCAAATGAAGGAGAATCGTGTCTCCTGGTGCTGCTGGACCTCAGTGCAGTGTTCGACACAGTAGACCACAAAACCCTGCTCACTCGTCTCACAGAAGTAGCTGGAGTTGCAGATTCAGACTTATCCTGGCTTGCATCCTTTCTAGAAAACCGATCTCAGAAAGTGAAACTAGGAACGTTCACTTCGAAAGCACGAAAAATTACACGTGGAGTCCCTCAAGGATCACCCGTGTCACCCATGCTCTATAACATCTATCTCCGCCCACTCCTCAAAATCATCAGCAACCAGGATCTACTTTATCACTCCTACGCAGATGACATCCAACTCTACTTATGCATCACCAACAAAAAAGACCAATACATGGCACTGGAAAACTGTCTCTCATTGATCGACGATTGGATGACGGAGAGATCCCTTAAACTCAACTGATCCAAAACAGAACTCCTCTTCCTTCACGCAAACTGAAGCAAAAACCCTGGCACGATGTCCACACCACTCACCATCCTTGGACAGCCCATCACCCCCAGCACTAAAGCCAAAAGCCTCAGAGTCACCTTTGACTCTAACATGATGATGGATGCACAAATAGGATCAGTAGTCAGCGGATCCCACTACCTTCTCCGCTTACTGTGTAGACTCATCCCCTTCATCCCGGAAGGAGATACAGCAGCAGTAGTTGGAACAATCATCAATTCCTGACTCGACTGTGCAAATTCCCTCTACCTGAGGCGCTATGTAGTGCTATATAAGTTATTCATTCATTCATTCATTGTTGGGCAGAAACACGTCAACTTGTCTTTGAGATTTTATCTCTGTGAATGTATTAATAAAGACCCCTTTCACACCAGGGCGTTTTGCAGGCACTATAGCGTTAGAAATAGCGCCTGCAATCCGCCCTAAAAAAGCTGCACCATTGTCTGTAGTGTGAAAGCCCTCAGGCTTTCACACTACAGCGGTGCGCTGGCAGGACGTCAGGAAAAGTCCTGCCAGCAGCTTCTTTGGAGCAGTGAAGGAGTGGTGCGTTTACCGCTCCTCCACCGCTGCTCCCCATTGAAACTGTAATACCGCCGGCAAAATACCGCTATTGCGTCGTATTGCCGGCGATTTTAACCCTTTCTCGTCCACTATCGGGGGTAAAAGCGCCCCGGTAGCGGCCGAAATGCACCGCAAATCCGGCGGTAAAACGCAGCTAAAAATAGCAGCGTTTTACCACCCATGCTATGGGCGGTGTGGTGTGAAAGCGGTCAAAAGGAAGATTTTACTGCAGCTTTCTGGAGTGCTGATCAATTTGTATGGCACCCGCTTGACCTGATATCAGCTTTCAGGTTGTAGCACCACCCCTCTCTTCCTTGTCTTGTTGCTAAGGATGCGGTTTGTGATGGCACTCGTCCTAACAGAGGAAGAAGGAAGTTGTTATACGGTGTATAGTAGCAGGAGAAAAAAAAACAACTATATATGAAGTTTGGCTCCTACTAAACAGGCTGATTGATACATGTTAAAAAATATTATCTATACTCTCTGTCCACTAGATTCTCTCAACTGGCCCAGTGGCATATTGTACCCACAAGAGTGTCATGGATTCAATTTGAAACCTGTTTAGTACATCCACATTATCTCCCAGGCCATTTGTGGTATTCCTCTACTGTATATTATATCAAGCATTGGACACATAATAATATGTAATAGTATTATTTTTGTCTCACACTCCCTCACCTCTGGTATTAAAACTATTCAATTAAATTTGGTTTGGCTTCCCCATGCTCTCCATTGACCTATTTTTTTTGGGTGACCCTTCATTCCCACGGCTTTTCCACTGTATCAATAATTCTCTTGGTGGAAGGCTAATCATTTGGTCAAATTAGACGCATTGCAAGATGGGTCGACATTCATCTCATTTGCAAAACTCAAACATTTGATGACCATCCCCATCATGGACATCTATGACACCTTCAAATTAATAATTTTTATGTATCTAGTTACGCCCTTACCCCTACCTCTCCTAAAAAGTTTTATGAGCAGATTTGTAGTTCCACCCCTAGAGGAAAGGGCCTAATTTCTGACATTTAAAGCTTCATGGTTCACACTATATCTCCTCTGTTCCCAAATCAGAAGAGGATTGTACTTTACAATGTACTCCTCAAGAATGGGATAAAATGATAGACATCTCTGGGCCTGTACACGATCCCTCACTGTTAGGGAGGTGGCAATCCAGATCCTAACCAGATATTATTATAACCTGGTTTGTATCCATGCCATTTTCCTAACTCCTCACCTTTATGTTTTCAGGGTTGCCCAGTCCGAGGCACATTGTATCATATGTTTTGGTCATGTCAAGTGCAACCTGTGTGGCATAGGGTTTCTGAGGTAGCAACCAAGATTGTGGGTGATCCACTTCAATTGACGTTCTCTATGTGTTTGCTTTTCAACTTAGAGCACTTTATCCACACTGTCTGTGTTGCAACAACTTGGGCAATAGCCCTTCAATGGATATCCACGGTAGTTCCATTTTCTCATAGTATTGACAGAGTGGATACAGTAATGCTCATGGAACATATACGCCATATGTTGTTTGATACAACGCACCTCTTTAATGCCAAATGGAATGCTTGGAAGTCACTGCGTTCTTCTTTTCTGTTATAATTGCTATTTTGAGGATATAACCATATATCAAGCTACCTTTTTTTCTGTTTACTTTATGTTTTATACTGTATGCCAAGCTTTATTTGTACTCTTACATTATTCTGTGAAGATATAGCCATATGGCTGTTAAATGTATAATGAACTGATTGTTTCTCCTGGAAGCTTCTTATTCTTTTTTTTTCTTTTTTTTAAAGATGCTGACCCCTTGGATCTTTTGTACTGTTTTGTCATACAGCAATAAAAATAGTTTGTAAACAAAAAAATACTATCTATTCAGGTACCAAAAAAGTGTGTATATGCAGATGTGAGTGTGCATACATTGCAGAGGAAAAAAGCCATTCCAGAATTTCCATACAGCATGACATGTTCTGTGCCGCTTGCAGATGGATAATCCAGATTATGGAACAATAACTTTTGGCAACCAGAAGTACTTAAGATTCAACAATATGTATTCAGGTTGAACTGTGTTCATGTGTAGTGAGTCAGTGGGTGGCCCAGGCTGGAGGAAAAGGTTAAATGTTGTTAGCCCAGTTTCCGAGCTTTTGTTCCTAGCCAGCCCACCTGTGCTATGAAAAGGGGGGCAGCTGAGGTCCAAGGGTTACATTGAGGTTTCGGTGTATTGTAGTAGCACCTGTGTGTGGAATCGTCTTGTGCTGCTGAAGGCACCAGGGTTTTTGATAGACATTCCGCCATGGACAATGCTTTAATGGACTCTTACCTTACAGATGTATGCCTGGGCAGCCACTCTACTTTAGTTAGAGTTAGAGGAAAGACACAGTTCACATTGAACTGTTATGCCACATTTCTTCAATAAAGTTAAATTGACCATTCTGAGCTGGGTCTGAAGTTATTCAAAAGGATGCATGTTGGTTCTGGTGTATTAAAATAACCAGGGTCCGTAAAGCACAAAGGGGTATGAAGTAACACCACTACAAAAAGTAGTGGCAAAAAAATCAGCAAGACAAAGAAGAGGAATGCAGTTGCTAAGGGTAAAAAAGCACAAGCAACCAGTTGTTAAGCATGGTACCTGGTACAAATGATGAGGGGGTCGATGTCTGACTCCATCCCCAGTGGTTGGTGTCTTGTAGCAACCGGATCCGAGCCCCTGTTATGGAGACGCATGGCCTGGTTACTAGGTACAGAAGTTAAGGAGTTAGTTAATGAGCATGCTTGAGGTCCAGGCTAGGTGCTCGGTGGGACCCCATTCTATTACTGGAAGTGAGGTAACAGAGGTATGCTGGACTGATGGAGTACATGCCTCCTAATGCAAACATACAAGTGACAGTGTGACATGGGACAACCCCTTTAGAGTAACCTTGAACATTTATTACATCACACAGGGAAGACTCAACTGTAATTCATGGAACTGCCTTAATGTTAGATGTTTCACATGTAGCGGTGCCCCCGCCCTCCAGAGGCCTGAAGGTGACCTCCAGAGTCAGGGACAGCTGACATTCCTCCTCAGGGTGCAGGACACCAGGCATGGTGGGTGCAATGTTGAAAACATGGGTGGCAGTCACTTTTTGAATGCAACAAAAGAGATGTTGTTGTCTCTTAACAAGAACTGGGGGAGAGGGGGCTTAGGGCCAGGACACCCTGTACACACTGTACCCACAGTCGGACATTCCGACAACAAAATTCATCGGATTTTGTCCAATGGATTTTGTCCAAAACTTGTGTTGCATACACACGGTCGGACAAAGTTGTCGGAAAATCCGATCGTACGTAACGTAATGACGTTATTTCGTTATGACGGGACTACGTTCAGGCTAGTAGCCAATAGCTTTGGTCTAGAAATTTGATCTGAGCATGCGAGGCACTTTGTCAGATCGGAATTCTCTACACACAATCAGACAAAGTCTGATCGGATCATGTTTTCGGAAAGTTTTATAGCCCAGCTCTAAAACTTTGTCCGTCGGATATTTTCCGTCAGAATGTCCGACCGTGTGTACAAGGGCTAAGGCAGATGCAAAAGCAATTGGCAGACCAAAAATTATTATTATTATTATACAGGATTTATATAGTGCCGACAGTTTAGGAAGCACTTTACAACATTAGGGCAGACAGTACAATTACAATACAATTCAATACAGGGGGGAATCGGAGGGCCCTGCTTGTTAGAGCTTACAATCTAGGAGGGGGGGTCAAGTTATACAAAAGGGTAATAGCTGTGGGGGGTGAGCTAAAGGAGAAAATAGTGCAGTTGTTAGATAGGAGGCAGGATAGGCTTCTCTGAAGCTTCTCTGAAGAGGAAAGTTTTCAGGGATTGCCTAAAAGTGGATACATTTGGAGACAGTCTGACAGATTGGGGTAGCAAATTCCAGAGGATGGGCGAGGCTCGGGAGAAGTCCTAGAGGTGGATATGGGAGGAGGTGATGAGGGAGCTAGAGAGCAGGAGGTCTTGGGAGGAACGAAGAGGCTGATTAGGTTGGTATTTTGAGACTAGGCTAGTGATGTAGCTGGGGGCAAAATAATAAAATGCAGACAGCTATACGGGTAGAGAGCCTTTAAGCTGGATGCAGTGCAACATATTTGTAGAACTGCTGTCTCCTATAGCAACTGAACTTTTAACAATCAATATATATCTGCTAATGTGACTCACAGTATCCCGTTGTAGATCGTCTCTCAAATCTCACAGTATCCCACTATATGTCTTCACACTGAGCTCCCTGTTTCACACTAGACTTCCAAGATCCCAGCCGCCGCTGGATCCTCTGAGCTCTTCCACAGCTGCATACTCCTCAAGCTTCACCCACGCTACCCGCTGGGTCTCTGACTTGACTCATCTGAAACTTTCCCACTTCTTCACCGTCCCCAGCTAATGAAAAAGGCTGCTCTGGTACTTCTTCAGACTTCATGCACTGGCCTCTAATAATAGGAGTGGTCATCCCTTATGGAAACTGCTTCTCCTTCACCTCTGGCAACATTTGGTTCCCTGTCCAGCTGAACCTCTGCAACTTGGTTAGACTCCCGACCTGAAGCCCTAAACCCTATGCTACTTCTCACAGTCCTGAATAGGTCTCAGACAGCCTAGCAGCCAGGTGCTACTGGATGGGCTTCAGGCTTCTGGTCTAGCATCCTAGAGCAATACAACACACGTCCACCCAGCCCGTGAACCGTCCAAGTTCCACAGCACCCCGATCCCCTGACTCCTCTCAAATAAATAGGCTCTCCCAGCAGGTCATGGGACAAAGAGACTTCTACCATTTGGCTGGGACAACCTATCCACTCCTAGCCCAAATTTACTATGCCATTGTTATTCCAATGCCACAGGCCACCTAGTGACAGAAGAGAGAGGTGCACCAAATTCAGGTTTAGGGCAAAAGTCAGTGGATCACCCTAACAATTAGACAGGCTAATTACCACCTAGCAAACTAAATTCACGAGCAGCCCTGTTTAGGACCAGAGTGCTACACACATGACTGCAGTCTCTGCCTGGTCCCAGGCATTGATAATGTGATGTTGATGTGCTCTGTGCAAAAAGGTACCCCCACGTGCAGGGCAAGTAGACCCCGCCTACAACATGGCATAGACCTACAAGGTACCCTCACTTACAGGTTGGCCTAGTAGGTGGGAGGGTGCCCACAAATATACCTGTAAAAATCTAGATGTCTGGAATCACAGCTGAACTTCTATAATGAGTGACTGCAATAGGAGATGGAAGATGGACATCCAACGTCAACTGCCATCTGTTCTTACTAACAACAACGGCCTGACCTTTAAACAGCAATTATAAGCAGCAAGGTAAAAGTAATCATTAGCTTCTAATGTAATCATGTAAAGATCACACTGTCCTAAAACCAGAATGTTCTCAGGCAACCATATAATTATAGAGTTACAATGCGTATTATATATGTGGACTGTCTTTCCTTTCAAAGGACTTGTATTTCTGTACATCCAATCCTAATAATAACACAGCCCTGTTATACAGCACTTGCTGCTGATTTGACCTTTCAATGCTGCAGATAAGCAATAGAGATAGATGACTTCCTTGGTGCCAGCATTTGATTGGACAGGCATTGTGCAGCAGTAGATCATTCTTCTCCCTCCCATGTACAGGAGAGCATACTGAATTCAGAAAACTTGACATGGATTTATCGAGCAACAAATTCATATGACCAGTGACAGCTCTGACATAGCCATCACATGAGTGTCTTTACAAATAAGGATGTTGGTTATCATTAGGGTTGCCATTACTGTTAGGAATATCTTTGGTTTTAGAATTAGCACTAGAGTTAGGGTTAAAAAATTTTGCCACACTAAATAGGCCTGGGATAATTTAAATATACTTCCCTATATCTTAAAAGTAATTTGAAGTAATTTGTACTCTTAAAACTACCATGAACACCTTCATTTTGCTTTTATGCATTGAATTCAATGCATTTTGATAAAATGGGAAAATGTCTCAAACTTTGCTCATCTCTACTCCTCTCCGTATGTTACTTGTCAGCACATTAGCACATGTGCTCAGAAATCTCAGAGGTCTTTTCGTGGCATCCTGCTTTGCTCATTTGGTACAGCTGATATTTTTGTTTTCTAAGCTATTTAACTTAGCACAGCTTTCTGTCACGTGTTTTGAAAAGATTTAGACCTGCAACTTGAGGATGGGAGTTAAACCCATGCACACATGGTACAGTGAATTAGCAGTCCATCGCCTTAACATTTGAGCCACCTAATACACCTACCTACCACTTTCCTCTGAACCCAATGCAACATTTTGAATGGTCTTTGCTATCATCCTGTGCAGCAAGTAGTGGTTGCACAGATTCAGTTGGACTTGTTTAGCAATGTTAAAGTGGTTCTTAAGCCTTACGTTTTTTTTAACTTAATGCATTAAGGTAAAAAAAAAAACGTTGGTGCTGCAGGATTCCCCCCCCCCCCCTTATACATACCTGAGCCCAATCCTGATCCAGCGCTCAACCGCTGTCTCCCTCCTCACTGGGCAGATGTGATGAGGGAATGGGGGATGGGGAAGAGTCATCCAGCCTGAGTCAATGGACACAGACAGAGCAGCTTGGGAGCAAGCCCACATGAGTGTCCTCATAGAAAGCGGCATTATTGGGGACACTCGCCAAAGAGGAGGAGCCTGGAGCATTGACATGGGACCCCAGAAAATGATGATCAGGGTTGCTCTGTGCAAAACCATTGCACAGAGCAGGTACATATAACATGTTTATTATTTTAATATAAAATGTAAAAAAAAAATCTTACTTTAAGGATACTTCCCACATGGGTAAATTGGGAACGTACCCACATGGGTAACTCAAGCACATTATTCCACACATCATATTATCAAGAAATGTGTCAGGGCAGTTTGAGATGTCAGAAAGTATATGTGAAAGCTTGTGGAAAAATAACTCTGTTCTAATTAACATAATCCAGTCACACGGGAGGTATGTGGACAGGTGTTCTTGGCTGAAAGTGTAAATTGCATAGTTGCAAGTATCCCATAATCTGTGGGATAGTTCAGGGATTTTTAATACTGTCCCACAATATTTGTGTCTTTTGGGCTGTCCCGATGGATCCAGGACACTTGGGGGTTCATTTACTAAAACCGGAGAGTGCAATATCTGGTGCAGCTGTGCATGGTAGCCAATTAGGTTCTTTTTTTGTATCTCTTAAGCCGCGTACACACGTAGCCGTCTGTCCGACGTACTTAGTCTGGCGGACTTCCCGCCAGACTGTCCGTCTGACTTTCCGAACGGGCTACTTGCCCACACACGGTACTTTTTCAGCGGACTAATACGGCGTACTAAGTCCGCCGTACTATCCGCCCTACTTTTGAAATGAACGGACTCGCCCACACACGTGGAGGAAAGTCCGCTCATTTCGAGCGCGTCTCCAGGTAGGCGGGGCCCACGAAGGATACGTCGCTGGCCCCGCCGCCTGGTATGGACTTAAAGGGGTACCCCAACGCCGAAAAAAATCGGCGTGGGGGTCCCCCCAGGTCCACATCAGACCCTTGTCCGAGCACGCTACCCGGCCGGCCAGGAAAGGGGAGGACGAGCGAGCGCCCCCCTCCTGAGCCGTACCAGGCCGCGTGCCCTCAACATGGGGGGTGCCTTGGGGAAGGGGGGCTGCGCGGCCCCCCCACCCCAAAGCACCTTGTCCCCATGTTGATGAGGACAAGGGCCTCTTCCCGACAACCCTGGCCGTTGGTTGTCGGGGTCTGTGGGCGGGGGGCTTATCGGAATCCGGGAGCCCCCTTTAATAAGGGGGCCCCCGGATACCGGCCCCCCACCCTATGTGAATGAGTATGGGGTACAATGTACCCTTACCCATTCACCTGTAAAATAAAGTACAAAAAAAAACACAACACACAAGATAGAATAGTTTATTGCACAGCTCCGGGGGTCTTCTCGCCGGACTCCTCCGCTATCTTCTTGTAGCTCTTTTACTAGCAGAGGAGCCCGGCTTTCTTCCTCGCCGCCGGCCTCTTCTTCCGACTTCGGGGGTCTTGTCCCCCTCTTCGGTTCTTCTGCCGGGCCACCGCGCCTTCTTCTAGCTCTTTTACAGGCGGTGGCCCGGTCTTCTGTCGCCGCCGCCGACATCCGTACTTCTGTTCTTCTCTTCCCCCGGAGCTGTGCAATAAACTATTTTATCTTGTGTGTTGTGTTTTTTTTGTACTTTATTTTACAGGTGAATGGGTAGGGGTACATTGTACCCCATACTCATTCACATAGGGTGGGGGGCCGGTATCCGGGGGCCCCCTTATTAAAGGGGGCTCCCGGATTCCGATAAGCCCCCCACCCGCAGACCCCGACAACCAACGGCCAGGGTTGTCGGGAAGAGGCCCTTGTCCTCATCAACATGGGGACAAGGTGCTTTGGGGTGGGGGGGCCGCGCGGCCCCCCTAAATAAAGAAAAATAAAAAATCATGTTTAATAGTTTGTTAAAAAATTTTGCAAACAGGTCATTTTTCTCCTTCATTGAAATGCGCTGATGAGGCGGCGCTATTGGGCACTGATAGGCTGCACTGTTGAGCACTGATAGGCACAGTTAAGGTGGCACTAATAGGCACAGATAAGGTGGCACCGATGGGCACAGATAAGACAGTACTGATGGGCACAGATAAGGCGGCACTGATGGGAAAAGATGGGCACAGATAAGATGGCATGGATGGGTGGCACGGATGGGTGGCACGGATGAGTGGCACGGATGGGTGGCATGGATGGGCACTGATGGGTACCACTGAAAGATGGAGATGATGGGCACTGATAGGTGGCACTGCTGGGCACTGATGGGCGGTACTGCTGGGCACTGATGGGCGGCACTGATGGGCACTGGTAGATGACACTGATGGGCACGGATATGTGGCACTGGGGTGCAGCACTGTTTTTGCTGCAGATAGTGGGCACTGATAGATGGCACTGATAGATGGCACTGTGGGCACTGATAGGTGGCACTGTGGGCCCTAATGGGTGGCACTGTGGGCACTAATGGGTGGCACTGATAAGTTTCACTTTTTCCCCTACTTAGGTGGCACTGGCAGGGGGCAGGTGGGCACTGATGATCTGGCCCGCAAAGCAGGTCCGCGCTGTAGCCGTCATTCGGCTATAGCGTGGATCCCTAGAGGTTAAAAACGTCCCAGATTTCTTCCCCACAAGCAAATCCCGGGCCCCACTGCAAGATCATCCACCCTGGGGTTCCCTTTTTCCCCCCTGGGTGGACCATCTTGCAGTGGGGCCCGGGATTTGCCTGTGGGGAAGAAATCTGGGACATTTTTAAGAAAGTTCTCTGGTTCAGGTGGAATTAATACTGTGGATTGGGTAAATATAAAATAAATATTTATTTAGCTGTTAGTAATTCAATATTAATTGTTATGGAATGTATAACCTGCCTGTTCTTGATATTATTTCAGATATATCTGAAACCCCTTGAGGAAGACTATTAAATCCCATGGTCGAAATGCATAGGGGTATAATGTCTCAGGCTATGTCATTTATACTGTAGGGACCTTAATTCAAACTACCATTTCAATGGATTGAAAGTATTATGTATATGTATTTATTTTCCTGCACTTAATTTTTTCCGCACTATTGTGCACCAGAGCTCATATTTTAGTGATTTTGATAATAAAAATAGTTATTTGACTTTTACAAAGTGATTGTCCTTTCTTACTGCCAGAAAACCCCATGGGGAATTCTTTCATTTTTTTTTGATTAATCATGACACTATCAGCAATGAAGGGGAGGTTATTATTGTTACTACTGACACCAATAAAGGGAGGAGGATTATTATCACTGCCCTTGTTGCTGATGCAAATGAAGTAAGTTTTATAATTGCTATCTCTGCTCTGAGCTGAACATTACTTCCCAAAAACCCTTGCTCCAGCACTAAGCATGTAAGTGGGCAGAACTTCCTGGAAGTGCCTTATTCCCGTAATATGCATGTCTTATACTGATTTTATTACCTTAAGGTCTCTTTCAGATAGGAGCAGTAGTTACTAACCTCTTAGACCCCTTTCACATGGGACGGATCAGTAATGATCCGCTTGCTCAGCGGGGATCGCTCCGTTGTCCCCGCTGAGCCGGCGGCGGACAGGGCGTTCTCTGCACTCTGTGCAGGGGCCGGCCTGTCAGCTCTCCGCTCTCCTCTATGGGGGTTGGATATGCATGGACCGTCTGTCCGTGTTCATCCGATCCACTCTGCAGAAGGATAGAAAAATAGGATTTTCCTCCGTCTGCAGAATCGGACAATAGCAGAGGCAGACAATAGCGGGTGTCTGCGGATGTTCATCCGCAGACACCCGCTATCCCATAGGGATACATGTATGTCCGTATTTCTTCTGCAAACGGATGTATGAAATACGGACATACGGTCCGCATGTGTGAAAGGGGCCTTAAAATCTAAAATCAGTGGATCAATAGACAGTGGAGTAGCATCTAAAATTCAGGAGGACCTACTGCTGTCTCCTGATTGTTATATATATATATATATATATATATATATATATATTTTTTTTTTTTTTTTTTTTTCTCTTTTAATTGTCAAATGGCAATTTTACATGGTGAGACCATGATGCAACTGCAAGCCAAGCATTTGGCTTGCAGGTGCAATCTGATTCTATTGATTTCAGGGGGTGAGTTTGACAGGCTATGCTATTAAAATCTGCAACCTAAGTTAAACATGCCATGGCCACAAAAAAAAAAGCATCACAGCCCTGTCAGGCTGTAATACTAGCAATTGGGTTAGCAGCTAACATGTAGGCAGGTACAGTCTGCTGTCTCCACTGCAGGGGGTGCTCAACCGTTGCGGCAATGCAGAGGGAGAGAAAGTCATGAGGAATATGGTTCCTCTATGGTTTCCTGAGTCACTGGGCCAGTGATCCGATTGGATGCTGACTGCCCATGTGATTCTGCTGGCCATCTTGGGTTTTGCAGAGTCTATTTAAGACCCTGGCATCTGGGTTTAGTACATGTTTGCATTTGGGTAGTGTAGGGACAGGTCATCTGTCTGTCAGGGACAGATTTAGCGGCAGGGAAAGTTCCCAGATGAGAAGGGAAAGCTTAGGGCTCGCAATCTCCTTGGACATCTTCCTATTTGGGCATGAGACAGCCAGACCGCATTCTGCCCGTCCACACAGACGCTGTCAGTTCTGCTGATACCTGCTCTGCTACACCCTGTTGGCATCTGTGGGTGTACCTGGTTGGGTCTTCGCCCATCGGATTTGTTGTGAGCTGTTTTGCCTTTACTTCAATACAAGTTCTACTAATTGCATTTGGACTGTGTGTGTGTTATTGCCACTGAACCATGCAGCACCCACCCACAAATGGTAAAACTGTGGCTCATCTGCCTGTTTTTTACTGCCCCCAACTGGCTGTGTGAAAGAGTCCTATTACGTTCATTGCATGAATTTTTTAAATTGGAAATTGTGAAACAAAATGCTGATTTAGATGCGTCTGCACACTCCACTTGTGGATACAAATGTGGCCCTTGGGCCTTTTTAAGTTGGACACCAATATTATAGTGCATGTGCCACTGCTATAAAGTGAAGAATGGATTACCTTTTAACCAAAGTTCTGCTTCAAGAACCCTATCACGAAAAGGATAAAAAGACTGTCTAAAATTAACAGAGCGTAAATAGCGTAGGAGGTTGCAGGAATATTGTCCTGCATACGTTGTAAGAAGTGATGTCATTAGCTAAAGGTTACTAGGTGAAGAGTCATAATTATCATGTTGGTACAACTAGGTGAAAAGTGTTTCAGCTTTACTTTCAAAGCATTTGAGAGTAATCAAGGCTTTAGAGCTGATATAATGCAACCCTTTAATACCATGCAGATGATTCTGAACAACCTTTTCATTCTTCAAATAATTATTATTCCTGTGGCAAACAATTCAGTAGCCCAGTTGTCATCAAGCTTTTATTTGAAATCAATTATAATTTTATAAAACTGTGTGTACAGTGATTAGGTCTACATCCCATTCTGAGCTTGTGAAAAAGTGCAGACAGCAAGTTGTTAGCCAGACCTTATGATTATCAGTTGTGTTAAATATTTTCCATGGCTGTCATTCACGTCATACTAATAAAACTTATCTTGCTTCACTAGAATGCAGACGGTTTTGGGAGTGACTGGTAAGCATAATGAATGCAGCATTTTATGTGGACACCAGTTTTAGACAAAATGGGGTTAATTTACTAAAGTCAAATAGACTGTGGACTTTGTTTTAAATATCTCTTTATTTTATCATTTTAAAACATACAAAACATCCATCCTCTACAACATAAAACTCCAACATATTCCCCACAAACAAGAAAAGGAAAAAAAAAAAAGACAAAATCGATCAGCCATCATACTCCCCCCGCCCCCCCCCCCCCCCCCCCCCAACATTCCCCAACTCCAATCACTTACAAATAATCTTTCAACTTCCCTGAGGTACAAAACTCCTCCCATTTTTTCCAATACTTTGAGATCTGATTCTCCACATATCCTTCTTCTCTTATTTGTTTCTCCAAATAATGTATTTCACTCATTTCACATTTCCACTCTATTATTGATGGCGCTATTTCCTTTTTCCATTTTTGCGCTATTACGACTTTTGGAACTGTGGTCATACAATGTAAAAACTCTGTCTCCTTCTGTGTTGTTGACTTGGTTGTATGTGAGAATAATACTACATTTATATCCGGCTTTATCCCTATACCTGTCACCTGCTGGTATATTTCCATTATCTTACCCCAAAAAGCTCTTATCTTATAACAGCTAAACCATATATGTTCTAGAGTACCCTTTTCTATTTTGCATCTCCAACAAGTTTCAGAGTTCCTTTTATTTATTCTATTCATAACTACTGGACTTCTATACCATCTTGTTGCTACTTTATAATTTTTTTCCTGATATTTAATTGCTAGAGGTATTTTGTGCATTCTTTCAAATATCACTTTCCATTCTTTCTCAGTCATCTCTTTCCCTATTTCTTCCTCCCATTTTTTTACACCTACTATTTTTTTAATATCACCATAAGGGAGTAATAGATTGTATATCTTAGATAGTTTTTTATTCGCCTTATCCTTATTTGTTGCTATTTGTTCAAATATGGTTAATTGTCTATTAATCATTATCACTATTGGATCTATATATGTTTTCAACTGACGATATTGTAGCCATTTATTTTTATATATTCGTGTCCCATTTCCTGGAGCGTTGGCATCTTTCCATCAATCATGATTTGTATAATTCGTTCATGCTCATCCATATTCCATTTAAGAAATGTTTTACTATTTAATGCTGGCCTAAATTCGGAATTAGCAAATAATGGAGTCATAGGGCCAATTAGAGAGGATAGCTTTCCTTTTTTTATTATATCCTCCCATATTTTTAATGTTGTTTTTACAAAAATAGGTAACTCCTTTTCTTCCGGCCTTAAGTTAGGTTTTATCCAGGGCAGATATTTTATTCTAACCCCAATTATATCTTCTTCTAATTTTACCCATTGTTTATTTTTTGCATTGTGTTGCCAATCAATGATTCTCATTAATGAGGCTGCTTGGAGATATTTAATAAAGTCCGGCATTGCCAGTCCTCCATTATTTTTTGTTCTTATTAATACATCTCTTCCTATTCTAGGAATCTTGTGCGCCTATATAAAGCTTTCTACAGCTTCCCTTAGATCCTTCATAGTTTTCCTTGATGGCATTATAGGGACAGTCTGAAAATATATAACATAATTGGTAGTATCACCATCTTTACAATATTTATTTTCCCTAACCAGGAATATGTTATTTTATCATATTTTCCTAGAAGTTTTTTTACCTTATAAATTGCCGTATTATAGTTCATATCTTGTAAAAGCTTTAAATCTCTTGGAATGTATATTCCAAGATATTTAATCGCATCTTGCTTCCATTTGAATGGGAAATCCTTTTGTATTATCTTTTGCATTCTTTCTTCCAATGTAATGTTCATTAATTCAGATTTATCATAATTTACTTTAAAGTTACTCACTTCACCAAATCTTTCCAGTTCTTTTATTACATTAGGTATTGTAATTATAGGGTTAGTTATATATAACAAAAGATCATCTGCATAAGCAGCCATCTTGTATTCTTTGCCGTTGACCTTTATCCCTCTGATATCCTTATTTCCCCTTATAGCTTCCATAAGATGTTCCATTATCATAACATATAAAAGTGGTGATAGGGGACACCCTTGTCTAGTCCCATTTGATATTTTTATATATTCTGACAGCATCCCATTTGTTCTCACTTTTGCTCTTGAATTCCTATATAGTGCCACTATCCTACCCAGCATTTTAGGCCCCATTCCTATTTGCTTCAATACTTCCTCCAAGAACTGCCATCCCACCCTATCAAATGCCTTTTTCGGCGTCTATAGCCAATAGGCAGGTTGGAATGGCAGTTCTCTGAGCGTATTCCATCAGTGTGCATGTCTTAATAATATTATCCCTTGTTTCTCTACCCTTCATAAATCCCGTTTCATCCAGATTCATATGATCTGATATAATCGCCGTTATTCGTTTAGCTATAATCTTAGAGTATACAGTTATATCTATATTTGTCAAAGATATTATTCTGTAATTTTTACAAATTGATTGATCTTTTTCAGGCTTTAAAATTAGTACAATATGGGCCTCCGTACTCTGTACTGCAAATGGCTGTGTTTGAGAGATAGAGTTATATGTTTTCTTAAGTATAGGCGTAATTAAATCTTTAAATGTCTTATAGAATATAGCGGTATACCCATCCGGGCTTGGACTCTTTCCCAGTGCAAGTTCTGCTATTGCATGCTGTATCTCTTCTATTGAGATTTCACACTCCAGATCCTCAAGCTTTTCTTTTGAGAATTTGGGTATGGCTGTTTCCCTTACATATTTTCGTATCTCCTCCCCCTTATTCCCTTTATCCTTATAATTCTGACTTTCCTTTATATTATATAACTTAGAGTAATAATTATGAAAGGTTTCGGATATGTCCACTGGGTCATACGTTAATTCCCCATCTGGTTTTACAATTTTTTCTATATAACTTAAGGGTTGTTGTTTTTTAAAATTCGGGCCATCACTTTGCCTGATTTATTTCCAAATTTATACCACTGTGCTCTATTTTTTTCTCTTATCTGAAGGGTCTCTTCATCAAGCATTGACTGCAGCTCCATTTGTTTTTCCTTTAATCTTATTCTATCATCCATTTTCATACTCATCTTATGTATCCCCTCTAATTCACTAATCTCTATTTTCAATTGATTTTTTTTAAATCATTTTTCTTTTTTTATTCTTGCTTGATGAATATTCCCCTCAGAACACATTTTAATGTTTCCCATTGAATTGGGGGTGACTGCGGACTTTGAAAGTGCAGTTGGACTCATTTTTCGCAGAGTTTAGTGAATGTGGCCCAGCTTTAATTTATAAAGAATACCCATTCAGGTGCAAGGAAAATTAAAATGAATTTTTACTTGCACATGATTGGATGATGGAAATCAGCAGAGCTTTACCACATTTACTAAGATCTGGGGAAAAATAGTGCAACTGTACTTGCAAAAGGCACAGTCTATTTGCCTTTAGTAAATCAACCTTAATGGGACTGAGCAAAAAACGGGCACCATATGTCCATATATGTACTGGGTGGTAGAGGTATCTCAACAGAACTATGGGACCTAAAGCAAATACAAAAGGTGAAGACTAAAGCTTTTGCAGTCAGTTGGCTGGTGAGGCATAGGGTTGCCCCCTGGCCTTGTTCCACTGTTTATAGAAAAGAGATAATAAGGCCAGTATTTTTCCCAAAAAAGGTGACAAATTTAGCAAGGCAAAACCGTATGTTTTCAAAGTAATATTATATTTACCGTATTTATCGGCGTATAACATGCGCCAGCGTATAACACGCACCCCAAGTTTAGGAGGGAATTTTAAGAAAAAAAACTTTTAGGAGGGAACTTTAAGGAAAAAAAACTTTTAAATGCCCATCAATGCAGCCTCATCAGTGTCCATCTGAAGCCTTGTCAGTGTTGTATGCAGCTTTGTCATGCAGCCTTGTCCATCATTGCAGCCTTGTCATGCAGCCTGTCTATCATTGCAGCCTTGTCATGCAGCCTTGTCCATCATTGTCCCCTTGTCAGTGCCATTTTCAGCTTTTATTTTTAAAAGCTGAAAATGGCATACAGCGCTCGGTAGTTCTTGGCCACCTTCGGCCCTTCTCGTCGGCTTTTGGCTGCTCTCGGGCGTTCTCGGCAGTTTTCGGCCGCCGAGCATGGCCGAAAGCCGCCGAGAAGGGCCGAAGGTGGCCGAAAGCCACCAAGAAGGGCCGAAGGTGGGCGAAAGCCACTGGAAGCCACCGAGAAGGGCCGAAGGTGGCTGAAAGCCCCCCAGAGGCTCCAAAATAGTGGAGGATCAGTGTATAACAGGCACCCACGATTTCCCCCTGATTTTAAGGGGAAAAAGTGCGTGTTATACGCTGATAAATACGGTATATATGGGTATTATATTTGGGTATTGAACATAGTCATGTCAACTTACTCTAAAATTCAGGGAGTCGCCTTGTTTGTTTTTTTACAACTTTTTTTTTTTACAAATCTCCCTCGATTCCAAAGAACCACCTCTCTTTCCACTGACCATATTTTGCAAGGCATTCTGATATGGTCATAGGTGGGCAAAAGCAATTTTGGTTAATGTTTCTAAAAAGGTTTGCACAACTAAAGCCTGGCAAGAGTCCGGGCCCAGATGGCCTCTCTGCGCCATACTTCAAAACTTTCGCGGACCTCCTATCATCCCCGTTTCTTAAAGCCTTTAACTCCCTTACACCATCCTCTACTCCTTTTCATAGGTTATTAGAAGCTCATATCACGGTCATACCGAAAGAAAACAAAGACACCACCTCAGTAGCCAACTATAGGCCAATTTCCCTACTTAATGTAGATCTTAAAATATTTGCCAAAATTTTAGCGAACCGATTATTGCCCTTTTTACCCTCTGCGATACTGAACGATCAGGTGGGCTTTGTCCCTGGCAGGGAAGCCAGGGACAATACCATTAAAGCTATTAATCTACACCATTTGCTTACCACCCAAAACCGCAGAGGTTTCTTTTTATCACTGGATGCGGAGAAGGCATTTGACAGGCTGGCCTGGGACTATCTGGGAGCAGTCCTGCGCCACTTTGGAATACGGACTCGAATGTATAACCTCATTATGTCCCTATATGCCACACCTATGGCAAGAGTCAGAGTCAACGGCCACCTGTCAGATGCCTTCCCCATCCGAAATGGTACGAGACAGGGATGCCCCCTATCCCCCCTCCTCTTTATCTTGACCCTAGAACCCTTCCTCCAATGCATACGTTCCAATGACAACATAAAAGGGATCCTAGTAGCAGGACACACATACAAGCTAGCAGCCTTCGCTGACGATGTCCTATTATTCCTGACCGAACCATTGACGTCAATCCCCTCTCTACTAAAGGATTTCGATTTATTCCGTCGCATCTCTAACTTAAAGATTAATTTCTCTAAATCCCACGCCCTCAATATTTCCCTACCCGATGATGTAGTTACCCAATGTCAGAACAATTTCCCCTTCGTTTGGAAAAAAGATGCCATTACTTACCTAGGTACCCAACTCACCACTAAACAGTCAGATCTATACGCCAAGAACTTTGCCCCGTTGGTCCGTGCCATCTCCGAAGATCTACGGAGGTGGGATAGACCACACTTCTCCTGGTTTGGCCGTGCAGCCATTCTAAAAATGAATGTCCTCCCACGTATCTTATATTTATTACAAGCGCTTCCCATAAAACTCCCACAAGCATTTTTCCGGACGGTTAGACATCTATCACTACAGTTCCTTTGGAAACACAAAAGACCGAGGATTAGCTTTGTTCAACTTTCCAGACCTAAAAGTAAGGGAGGGATCGGCCTCCCCGATGTCCAAAATTATTACAGGGCTTGCCATCTTGGCAGAATAGCCGACTGGTCACTCCACAGAGGTAGTAAAGACTGGATATCCTTGGAAGAATCCTTCTCAGACTTACTGCTAAAGTCCACACCATGGATTCCAGCCTCCCTTATCCCACATACACTAAAGAATCATCCTCTCATAGGAGCAACCCTAGGCTGCTTCAGGGAGGCCTGCAAGAGATTCCGTATTTCCTCAAGCCCGGGTCCCCTAACTCCTGTCCGCCTAAATCCGGCGTTTACTCCGGGTATGTCCAGCAACTTCTTAAAAAACACATGGCCACATGACACAATCCTAGCCCACCACTTCTTCCATGCGGGCAAACTGCTGGAACGTACTGCAATTCCCAGTCTCCCAAATAGCCCTCCCCTCCCACGCTGGACTTACTTTCAGATCAGACATTTTCTATCTACTAATAACCATGCTGCATGTCTATCTCGGGAATTAACCCCATTTGAAAAGTTATGCTCCCAGTCCTCAACACAGCAACATACGATCTCCTACACTCACTCATTGCTTTTCACAACTGCCTCCCCTAAAGACGGGAAGGCATGTCAAGCTTGGGAAAGAGACTTGCGGCTTGATCTGTCTGAGGCAGACTGGGAACGGATCTTCACAATAGCTCATAAAGGCTCACTTAATGTAGCAATACAGGAAAATAACTACAAAACTATCACCAGGTGGTATCGCACTCCAGAGCTTTTGAACAAATTCAAACCTGAAACATCGGACAAATGTTGGAGATGCTCTGTTGATAAAGGTACACTTCTCCACATCTGGTGGGATTGCCCGTTGCTTCAACCATTCTGGTCGCAGGTCGCTGACATAACTTCTCAAATAACTACATACCCTTTAGAACTTACACCAGCTCGGCTTATCCTTCACCACGCTTCTATCTCAACCCAATCTTACAAAAGATCCCTGGGGATCCATATGATAAATGGAGCCAAACTATGTATCTCTGCACACTGGGGCACATCTCATGCCCCGACGGTGTCTGAATGGCTTACACGCGTGGGAAGGATAGCCGAAATGGAAGAGTTGATCTACATAGCACGAGATTCACCATCCAAATTTGCTCAGACGTGGGCCTGTTGGACCCACTTCCGATCCACGGACAGATATTCCTCCTTGATGAACCCTAACATTCCTCCTTGTCCCACTAGCTGATTAAGTTGGCTTACCCAATCCCTCCTGGATAGACTAATACAGCCATTATTATCGGATACCTTGAGAATACCCCTCACGGGGTCTCAGAGGGAGCTCCCGCAGGCCGGGGACCCCAAGAGAAACCCTCCCCCTCACCGCAGCGGTAGGGGGGGCCGAGAAGGCGATGACCCTGGATAACTCCCATCCTCCCTCACCCCCACCCCCCTACCGACCCTCCCCACATGCCCCATACCCCCCCCCTAGAAGACTGACTCCCCCTCCCCTCAGATTAACCCAACTTGACCGACTGATATCCTTCCTTGCCCCTTGAACCCATTGAGACAGGTAATAACACCTATCTTCTCAAGACCCCAGATACAGCGATCCAGACCACAGACACTGAAGGTCAAGCTCCTTAGCATATATGTGATTATTACTCTTACTACCGTTAATCCCCTATCTTGCAAGATAGGGCCTGACATGCTCACATATTCTGCTAGGTTGTAAACGCTCGCAATCATCGGAGCCACAACCTACTGTTTGATTCTTATTGTGACTTGTTTGTACCACATGTTCAATTAGATGTTTTCTGTATTAGAGCGCGACTGCGCACGTTTTTGGTTCACTCAACTTACACTTTTCACTGCTGTATTTGTTCTCTTTTTCTATTATTGCTAATAAAAAATTTTAAAGGGAAAAAAAAAAAAAAAAAAGGTTTGCAACATTAGCATAATGCACAGTCATATTTATTTATTGTTGTACTCAGTGGATAAAGTTTTATGTATGTTCATTTTTCTGTGCGATGTATACATTTCAGTATCTATTCCTATTCTGTATGTATGGATGGTGCACAGTAGCACTTTTCTTTTTCTATATACTGGGTGTAATTCTCAGTATCTATACATGTTTGATTTGTATGGACAATGCATATTACCACTTTTCACTTATCTTGTATGCTGGGTGTAATTTTTAGTGTATATTATGTGTACATGCTTAGTGCATAGCACCACTTTTCATGCATCTCGAATGTGATTCTTGTCATCTGTTCTTATTTGTTAAGTGCACAGTAGAAATTCCAATGTCTGCTCAACATGTTTGTTAACTGAGTGCATTTGTAATTCGCCATTTAATGGGGCACGTGAGACCATGACCTGTAAACTTTTTAGCCACACATAGTTTTTGCAGCAACGGGTGCCTCTTCCTTATTGCCCTATAAACCATTCTCCCAGGTTGACATCTATATGAACAGTCTTCAGCATTCCAATTCAGGCACAGAGTAATACGCCCTACACCCAATTAGGGATGAGCCGATGTTCGAGAACATAAGTTCGACTCGAACATCGGGTGTTCACCCGTTCGCCAAACAGCGAACAATATGCAGCGTTCGCGGCACATTCAAAAGCCCTGGAACGCCGTTAAAGTCTATGGGACACTAACATGAAAAACCAAAAGTGCTCATTTTACAGGCTCATAGGCAAGTTATTGCCATAAAAAGTGTTTGGGGCCTGGGTCCTGCCCCAGGGGGCATGTATCAATGCAAAAAAAGTTTTAAAAAGTGCAGTTTTTTTGGGAGCAGTGATTTTAATAATGCTTAAAGTGAAACAATAAAAATGTAATATTCCTTTAAATATTATCCTGGGGGGGTTTCATTAGTATGCCTATAAAGTAGCACATTTTCACCGTGTTTAGAACAATACAACAACAAAAAGAAATTTTTAAAGGAAGAAATGTAATTTAAAACTACCGTATTTGCCGGCGTATAAGACGACTGGGCGTATAAGACGACCCCCAACTTTTCCAGTTAAAATGTAGTGTTTGGGATATACTCTCCGTATAAGACTACCCCTCTGGTACTGTACTGTAGATACTGCTGTACTGTAGATACTGGTGCACTGTATGTACAGGTATACCGGTAGATATTTTACTGGTACTGTATGTGGTATAACAGCCACCTTACCAGCGATTTGCTGGTTGCTTTAAACAAATGATAGTCTGGTAAGCTCTCCCTGCCTGCCCAGCCCTCCCTGTCTCCAAGACCAATGCAAAACACGCCCCTTTCACTTGTCTGGCCCGCCCTTGTATCCTATTACCGTACATCTGCCTCTCAGAACTAGCACATGCGTGCCTGCTCCTCTTCGCTCCAGTCCTCAGGAGCGAAAGCTCGTCAGAGAAGAGGTATGGTAATCGGATAGAAGGGCGGGCCAGACGGGTGAAAGAGGCGTGTTTTGCCGCTGTATGTCTTTTTTTTTTTTCCGCATCCCAGACGCCTGCAGCTTGTAGCTTGCATACAGGGCGGATGTCACGGCGGCCGCGGTATTTTGGAGCTCCCTCCACGGCGATCGCAGAAGTTTCCAGTCCGCCCTATAAGACGACCCCCGGCGTATAAGATGACCCCCGACTTTTGAGAAGATTTTAATGGGTTAAAAAGTCATCTTATACGCCGGAAAATACGGTACTCGTGGCTGTAATGCATTGTCAGATCCTGGCAACATAGATGAAGATCATTGAAAAAATATGGCATGTGTTGCCCCCCCCCCAGTCCATTACCAGGCACTTTGGGTCTGGTATGGATATTAAGGATAATCCTGTGAAAAAAAAATGGCGTAGGGGTCCCCCAAAAATCCATACCAGACCCTTATCCGAGCACACAACCTGGCAGGCCGCAGGAAAAGGGGGGAGAGAGAGTGCCCCCACTCCTGAACTGTACCAGGCTACATGTCCTCAACATGGGGAGGATGCTTTGAGGTCCCCCCAGAAGCACCTTGTCCCCATGCTGATGGGGGCAAGGGCCTCATCCCCACAACCCTTGCCCGGTAGTTGTGGGGGTCTCCAGGTGGGGGGCTATTCAGAATCTGGAAGCCCCCTTTAACAAGGGGACCCCCAGATCCCAGCCCCCCTATGTGAATGGGTATCTGGTATATTGTACCCCTACACATCCACCAAAAAAAGTTTAAAATTACAGTAGACAATTTGGGACAAGTCTTTTATAAAAAAATAAAAAATAAAATGTCCCGCGATATCCATTAATTTTCGATCACAACATGAAAACAAAAAACGGAAAAAACTCTGCCTCCATTGGAGGCTCCTGGTGACTGAAGCCTCTTCGCGATGACAGCTGTTATATAGCTGAGGGCAGGCCACCCGGTGACATAAACGGGGGACCCCGCCCCCTCTGACGTTGTGTGATATTGACATGACGTCTGAAGCGGCGGGATCACCCGTTTATATCACCGGCTATATAACAGCTGTCATGGCGAAGAGGCTTCAGTCAGTTTTTTTTTTTTTTTATCAGGTTACTGAATGCTGTGATCGAAGATGAATGGACATCGTGGGACAGTTTTTTATTTTTAATTTTTTAATAAAGGACTTGTCCCAAATTGTCTACTGCCATTTTTACCACGTTGACAGTTTTTTGGATGAATGGGTAGGGGTACAATGTAGCCGATACCCATTCACATGGGGGAGCTGGGATCTGGGGGTGCCCTTTAAAAGTGCTTCCAGATTCCAATAAGCCCCCCACCTGCAGACCCCCACAACCACTAGGCAAGGGTTGTGGGGATGAGGCCCTTGTGCCCCTCAACAAAATTATGATTCTGGTACAGAGCTTTGCAAAGTTAATTACAAATGAAATAATCAACTTTATTTCGATTTTGCACTTTTTTATGCAGCCCAAAAAGGTAATGAACAAAACAAATAAAAATAGATACGTTTAAAGCTCAGTTCACACTGCCACGACTTGGGGTCCAACTTGTGAGACCCCATGTCGTGTGACATGTGAAATCCCATGTTAGTCAATAATGCAGCATACACATGACCGGACTTTCCGGCAGTCTAGGTCCGATGGTCTTCCTGATGGACTTTCGGCGGAGTTCCGACTGACTTTTCGAACTGACTTGGCCACACACTAACGGACTAAGTCCGTTCAAAAGTCTGTTCTTTTTGAACGTGATGACGTAAGATGGAACAAAAAAGGAAGTTCAATAACCAGTAGCCAATAGCTTCCCTTGCCTCGTATTTGGTCCGTCGGACCAACATACAGACAAACGTTTTTTTCAATAGGAATTGGGTCCGTCAGACAGATTTGAAACATGTTCTATTTCTAGGTATTCTATTTCAGATTTTTTTAATGAAAAATGATCGGATTAGCCCACACACGATCGGATTGTCCGACGGACTGATTCCGTCGGACCTAGTCTGCCGGAAAGTCCGGTTGTTTGTACGTGGCATGAGAGATATCTTAATTAGCACTACTAAAGTTGCTCCGACTTTAAAAAAGATTCCTGTGCTACTTCAGGGCAACATCTATCAAACTTGTGCCTCAAAGTAGTACTCAAGTCACCAGGAAGTCTCCTGGCAAAGTCACACCATAAGTCATGCGACTTTCAGGTCGCAGCAGTGTGAACCAAGCCTAAAATATTGTTGTAACATTTCCAGTGTCCACAGCTGATTAAAGTGCAGTTAACCCCCCCTATATGACTGCATACATGTTCTGTTTATTTCCTTCTATTTTTAAGTTCCTCACGAATCCCAGAATCCAACGCATGCTATTATATAGTGACCAAAACATTGACCACTAAATGTGACTTCAGTGGTCAATAGAAAGACACAAAGAGGTTGAATTACTAAAGGCAAATGGACTGTACAATTTGCAAAGGGTACTTGCACTTGAGGATACAAATGAGGTAAAGCTTAACTTTGCAAAGAGTACCCAATCACGTACAAGGAAAAAAAATAAAAAAATTTTCTTGCACATTATTGAACGATGGAAGTCAGCAGAGCTTCTGCTTATTTACTAAGCTCTGGAGCAACTACACTTGCAGAGTGCAACTGTACTTTGCAAAGTTCACAGTCTATTTGCCTTTAGTAAAACAACCCCTAAGTGCAGGAGAGGGCAGATTGGAATACTTAAAAAATGAACAAAAATAATTATAATATTTCATATATCATCCTATTTGGAAGAATCTTATTGGTTGCTATAGACTATATGTCTGCATATACAATTTGAAGAATAAGCACCCTGGTATGAACAATAAATCCGGGACATTTTTTATTTTTATCTTTATTGGCAACTACTAAACTATTTTATAAGCATATTTTCCTCAAATGATATATGCATTGTATGTGGAATGTGTTTATGGAATTATTGTATGAAATATACATTATTTCTCACATTTTGTCCATGAGATAAAAAAATATATTTCTTATGCCGCGTAGACACGACCGGACTTTTCGACAGCAAAGGTCTGATGGAACGAATCCGTCGGACAATTTCATTGTGTGTGGGCTCCATCGTTATCCAAAAATCTGATGGACTTTAGAAATAGAACCCGTTTCAAATTTTTTCGCCAGTTCCTATGGAAAAATCCTCTTGTGTGTATGCTAGTCCAACGGACAAAAACCAACGCTAGGGCAGCTATTGGCTACTGGCTATGAACTTCCTTATTCTAGTCCCGTCGTATGTCATCATGTTCGAATCCGTTGGACTTTTGTGTGATTGTGTGTGGCCAAGTCCATTCATTTGGAAAGTTCGTCGGAACTCTGCCGAAAGTCCGTTGGGAAGACCGTCGGACCTAGCCCGTCGAAAAGCCTGGTCGTGTGTACGCAGCATTAGAATTTTTTGAGATATAACTACCAAATGTTAAGAAGATAAGATAGAGAAAAAACTTTATAAAGTATTAGAGGGATGTGTAGGTTATAGCAGTGGGTAGTATGTGCAGAAGAAGGGTGCAGGTGGATGATATAAAGGTTTATAGTGTGAATGAGTCATAATTCATTGCTCCAGCACTGCACAGCCCACTTGGCAGTGGCATGCATAAAGCAATTGAAGTTAGCTGTACAGCACACGTACCGGCCTCCCACCCTACTGCAGACACTGCTGTCACTGCCCCACCCCCCATCTCAAGCCCCTGCACACAAGTCTCAAGTTCTTGCAAAACCCGCCAACTCACCTCCCTCAACACATCCCACAGAATGAACGCCTGCAATCATCCTTCCAGTGGGATCATTAGCAGCCATCAGCTCCACCTCCCCCCCTATAGTCTTTCTGCAAGCAGCACTGGAGGACACTGAGCGGGGGCGCTGAGGAGTGCCAAGAGAGGCGCAGGGAGGAGACTTCAGGTCGGCGCTGTAGTCACATAGCAGCTCTGTATTCATATGGCGGTGCCGTACATTTACTTAGCAGCAATGGCGTGGCTGCAGAGGGAAATGGTCAGGGCCGAACTGGCTATAAAAAACAGCCCTGGAAATCATTTCATACCAGCCCCATTATAGCATTATTCTACCAGCCCAACCGCATAACGTCATTATTTTCTTGTTCATAAAGGGGAAAATCATGCATTTTAAAGCACATTTGAAGAGTTGTTATACATTTAAAGGGTGTTATACTCACCAGTGCTCATCAGCTCAGCCCCATCAGTGCCCATCAATGCAGCCTCATAGTTTCCCATTCATGCAGCCTCACCTGTGCCCATCAGTGCAGCCTCACCAGTGCCCATCAGCTCAGCTTCACCAGTGCCCATCAGCTCAGCTTCACCAGTGTCCAATAATTCAGCCTCACCAGTGTCCATTAATTCAGCCTCACCAGTGTCCATTAATGCAGCCTCACCAGTGTCCATCAATGCAGCCTGGTCAGTGCCAATGCAGCCTCAACAATGTCCATCAATACAGCCTGTTCAGTGTCTATCAATACAGCCTAGTTAGTGCCCATCAATGAAACCTGTCAAACGCCCATCAGCTCAGCCTGTTCAGTGCTCATGAACGCAGCCTGTTCAGTGCCCATCAGCTCAGCCTCACCAGTGCCCATCAGCTCAGCCTCATCAGTGCCCATCAGTGCAGTCTCATCAGTGTCCATCCATGCAGCTTTACCAGTGTCCATAAATGCAGCCTCACCAGCGTTTATTAATGAAGTCTCACCAGTGTCCATCGATGCAGCCTGATCAGTGCCAATGCAGCCTCAATAGTGTCCATCAATGCAGCCTGTTCAGTGTCTATCAATACAGCCTATGCAGTGCCCATCAATGCAGCCTGTTCAACGCCCATTAGCTCAGCCTGTTTAGTGCCCATCAGCTCAGCCTGTTCAGTGCCCATAAATGCAGCCTGTTCAGTGCCCATCAATGCAGCCTCACCAGTGCCCATCAGCTCAGGCTCATCAGTGCCCATCAGCTCAGCCTCATCAGTGCCCATCAGTGCAGCATCATCACTGTCCATCAATGTAGCCTCACCAGTATCCATCAATACAGTCTTACCAGTGTCCATTAATGCAGCCTCACCAATGCCCATCAATGCAGCCTGATCAGTGACAATGCACCCTCAACAGTGTCCATCAATGCAGCCTGGTCATGTCCATCAATGCAGCCTATTCAGTGCCCATAAATGCAGCCTGTTCAATTCCCATCGGCTCAGCCTGTTCAGTGCCCATCAGCTCAGCCTGTTTAGTGCATATAAATGCAGCCTGTTCATTGCCCATCACCTCAGCCTGTTCAGTGCTCAACAGCTCAGCCTGTTCAGTGCCCATTAACGCAGCCTCTGCCCCAGCTCGCGGTGCACATGCCCAGGATCGGCCCAGCAAAGTGGGGGCAAAACTGGAGACAGACTTCCTCCTGGGACAGTTCGAGGA
The DNA here is from genome assembly GCF_037356315.1 of Lithobates pipiens. Lineage (NCBI taxonomy): Eukaryota > Metazoa > Chordata > Amphibia > Anura > Ranidae > Lithobates > Lithobates pipiens. The sequence goes on from NW_027507686.1 coordinate 200,547,069, forward strand.
CGTCTGGTTATCTTAGACTATCAGTGCCACCTAATGAGTGCCCATCAGTAAATAAGAAAACGTAATTAAAATTTTATAACAGAAACTCACCTCCTCCTTGTCTATGGCCATTACACTCAGTCTGTCAATACATTTTCAAGGCAATCTCGCCCCTCCTCTGGACTATATTTCCCCTAATTCTTTGCAGTACAGGAGGGAGGGGGAGCGAGGAACACTGTGTTCTGTTCTCCCCCCTAACCTATGTACTGCCACTGACGGGAGAGTGATGGGAGGAGGGAGCAGATGTAAGAGGAGAGGGGCAGGATGCTGAGAGAGGGTGGTCATGTGTCTCCAGGATCACAGCCAGCGTTTTTTTTTTACTGATGTAGAGGAGGAGTGGTGATGCTGCTACAAGCAGCACACAGGCCGGAGCGGCTCCAGCTCCTCCTCTGTGAGTATTACTACACATAGCTGGCTCGTCTCATCTCACATCCAATGCGGCCCCCGCCCACTGGGGAACTGCCCACCCAGGATCGGCCCTGCAAAAGCCGGGACAAAACCGGGGACAGACTTCCTCCGGTGCCTGTCAGTCCCAGTGTCCTCAATCTGGGGACTGTCTCCAGAAACCGGGGTCGTCAGGTCACTGTACCCAAATAGTCAGTACAACCCCTACTATATATTCAGGGCTGGATTTCTGAAATGCTGAGATAGGCAGTAGGTATTAAAAGACCTACAAGCAGAATTTCTTCTACATTTTGGAAAAAAATGCTAAAGATGTAAATAGAACTGCATACGAAATGTATAAACTATACATGGATGTACCCTACTGACTGAGAAGACACATAAAAAAACATGAAACATGAAAAATTCACAAAAAAAATTAAATGCACTGGAAATGTACATTAAATGTAAAAACAGTACTCCAGTTTTCCTCCCACATTCCAAAGACATGCTGAAAGGTAATTGGATCTTGTCTAAATTGGGCCTAGTAAGTGTATGTATGTACGAATGTGAGTTAGGGAATTGTAAGCTCCTTGAGGGCAGGGACTGATGTACATGTACAATGTATATCTAAAGTGCTGCGTAAATTGACAGCGCTATAGAAGTACCGGAAATAAATAAATAACAGATGCTTATTGATGCTCCCTAAAAAGAGAAGCTGTATTGGCAAAAGAAAAGCTTTGGAGATGAAGATCTACCATAAACAATGACAGCTGAATTATCTCCTAGTTTGACTGTTTTCCAAGTTGATTTAAGGTCTCTGCTCCAACAAAACAACGAAACAACTACTTGCTAAGGACCTTCCTGCTCTAACGCTTAAGCCTCGTACCAACGATCGGATTGTTGACGAACAAAACCGTGAAATTTTGTCCAAAGGGCGTTGGCCCAAACTTGTCTTGCATACACACAGCCACACAATTTTTGTCCAACAATTACGAACGTAGTGACATACTACGTTGTTTTTCAGCTTTTTAGCGCCACCCTTTGGGCTCCTGATAATCTTGTGTTAGTAGAAGTTTGGTGAGTGTTGATTCGCACTTTTCATTTTACACTTTTCATTTTGTGCTTTTCAGTTCGTTTCTAAATGGCCGTTCATCAACCAGACTTGTTGCGGAATCAGAGTAGATAACGTGTTATTTATTATTGGGGTTATGGCTTTGACATTATTTTTTGGTTGAATAATGATTTCATTTGGTATATTTTCTATATTCTTGGATGCATAGAATGCACTTTTTGGTTAAAGCGGAGGTCCACCCTAAAATGGACCTTCCGCTCATCGGATTCCTCCCCCCCTCCGGCGCCACAATTGGCACCTTTCAGGGGGGAGGGGGGTGCAGTTACCTGGATAATCCAGGTAACTGCACCCACTTCCGGGCTAGCTCTCTGCGGAAAGGGGCATACATTACGCCCCTTTCCGCAAGTGCCCACCCCCTTCCGCAAGTGCCCCGCTGCCTGCTGGGAAACACACAGATCCCAGAGGCAGCGGGGACCGTCCTCATTGCGCAGCGCAGCTCGCGCATGCGCAGTAGGGAACCGGGAAATGAAGCCGAAAGGCTCCATTTCCTGATTCCCATACCCAAGATGGCGGCGGCAGCACTCGAGTGTCGATCTAGAGATCGGCTTCGGGTGCCGACATCGCGGGCGCGCTGGACAGGTAAGTGTCACTATTTTAAAAGTCAGCAGCTGCAGTATTTGTAGCTGCTGACTTAAAAAAAATAAATAAAAAAACGCGGAGTCCTGGCGGACTCCCGCTTTAAGTTCTATTTGCAGATAGCATGTCTAATTTTATTTGTTTTCTTTTTTTAATGCACAATAAAAAAAATTCTGGAGAATAATACTTGGCTATGTGTTTTACTTCAAATGACAGTTAGGGAGTAGGCAGTTACATTTAAAAAAATACAATCTAAAATTGACAAGGGACTCCAACATAGTTGTATCTTTGATCTTAAAAACTATGGGATAATGGTGTTGTGGTAACTTGCCCCCCCCCCCCCCCAAAAAAAAAAGAAAAAAAAAAGCATAATAATATTATTCTTGATATCACTAGAAAAAAAAAAGCCTTTGAAAATTTGTTTGCAGTAACTCCATCAGTATCACCAGCAAGGAAGCTTCATTATTATCCCATTAAAGAAGAAGAGAATTGTGCGCTGAATTTGGAGATTTCATAATTTGCCACGTCACAAATGTTAATTCTCCATTACGAACGCTAGTTTACAAGACCGACCGCTTCTGGCTTGTCCTTGCGTCCGAGCATGCGTGTTTGTACTTTATAAGTGTATGGACTTTTATACGACAGACTTGTGTACACACGCTGGGAAAATCCGACAACACACATTTGTTTGCGGAAAATTTCAAAACCTGCTAGCCAACATTTGTCTGCAAAAAATCCAACAATTGTCCGATGGAGCGTACACACGGTTGGATTTTCCACCAACTACTGTCATCACACAATTCCCATCAGAAAGTCCGATTCTGTGTACGAGGTTTAAAAAATATATCTATACCACCACAATATATGATGACTACATCACTCACAGGGTTCCTTTGACTAAACCTACTGAGCTTTCAGCATTAAAAAATCTGCATAAATGGAAAGAAATTCGGCAGCCTACAAATGTAGCACTCAATGAAACAAAGGGTAGGCTGTGAATGCCACAATAGGGGCACTGTTAGGATTGTAGACTTCTGTTTTCAACACAGAACACAACCATTAATATGGGACTTGTTTTGACATGCCCCCAAACACACACACACTTTGCTTTGCTTGGCTAATCAGTTTGAACTTTGACCTGGAAAAACAACATTTCCCATTTCACAAGATAATGATGTGGTAGACATAGTACTGAAAAATGTGACTAGTAGTAGTCTGGATGCTTCTGCTCATGTATATAAATGCAAAAGTTGCTACATGTTCATCTGCAGCTTTACTTTACAGAATGTGTTCAAGTATAAATCTCTGCGCTGGTCTAGAATGATGGAACAGCTGCTACTCAAGACCAGGAATGGAGTAAAAAAATAAAGATAATATAAATGGTACGATATTCCTGTGCAAATTGACTTAATATAAAAAAATCAGGGCTTTTTTTCAGGGGGAACTTGGTGGAACTCAGTTCCACCACCTCTGGCTCAAACCCTTTGGTGCCTGCTCACCACAATCACTTGTAAACACAGAAGTCTGGTTTCTGTGTTTACAAGTGTCTACTCTGCACTCTGTATGTAATGCAATCCTGGTATTTAATGCCCCTTTAAGACCCTCCTACTGTTTTTGTGAAATTTGACTGAACAAACCCACTATTTGATGTGATTTGGAGGGTGTGTGTAGGGGGAGGGGTTTTGTGGGGCCATGGTTAAATTCCAGCACCTATTGTTTGAGAAAAAAAAACCCTGAATAAAAGATTAAATGTTACGATATGGCTTGGTGCATATACAGCAATGACACTGAGTATAAAGAGTCATGTCTCAATAAAGTGAACCAGTAAATCTTTCAACAATAAATTGGTATCTATGTGACTGGTAAAAAGCTAGATTTATCAATTTACATTAGACCTAAAATCTGAACAACAGTGGAAATGAAAGACAGGTACTTTAAAAAAAAAGGGACTGTCCCTCTGAAGTAGGAACATGGGTAAGGTATGTCCTCCAGAAGAGGGACTACTCCTCCAAGGTAGGGACATCTATATGGAATTTCCACCGAAAGGACTGTCCCTCCAAAGTAGGAGCATCTGTAGAGTATGTCCTCCAAAAGAGGGACTGTCCCTCCAAAGTAGAAACATCTGTATGGTATGTCTTCCAAAAGAGGGACTGTCTCTCCAAAGTAGGAACATCTGTAGAGTATGTCCTGAAGAAGAGGGACTGCCCCTTCAAAGTAAAAACATCTGTGTGGTATGTCCTCCAAAAGAGGGACTGTTCCACCGAAGTATGAACATCTGTATGGTATGTCCTCCAAAAGAGGGTCTGCCCCTCTAAAGTAGGAACATCTGTATAGTACACTATATTGCCAAAAGTGTTGGGGCATCTGCCGTTACACACATGAACTTTAATAGCATCCATTTTTAGTCCGTAGGGTTCATTATTGAGTTGGCCCACCCTTTGCAGCTATAACAGTTTTGACTCTTCTTGGAAGGCTTTTCACAAGGTTTAGGAGTGTGTCTATGGGAATGTTTGACTATTTTTCCAGAAATGCATCTGTGAGGTCAGGCACTGATGTTGGATGAGAAGTCCTGGCTCGCAGTCTCCACACCACTTCATCCCAAAGGTGTTCTATTGGGTTGAGGTCAGGACTCTGTGCCAAGTTCCTCCACCCCAAACTCACTCATCCATGTGTTTATGGACCTTGCTTTGTGCACTGGTGCACAGTTAAGTTGAAACAGGAAGGGGCCATCCGCAAACTGTTCCCACAAAGTTGGGAGCATGAAACTGTCCAAAATGTTTTGGTATGATGACACCTTATGCCATGTACACACGATCTGACTTTTTGACAGCAAAGGTCCGACAGAACGAATCTGTCGGACAATTCGATCGTGTGTGGGCTCCATCGGACCTTTGCTGTCCAAAAATCTGACGGAGTTTAGAAAGAGAACACGTTTAAATTTTTCCGCCGGAACCAGCTACTATGGAAAAATCCGCTCATCTGGATGCTAGTCCGATGGACAAAAACTGACACTAGGGCAGCTATTGGCTACTGGCTATGAACTTCCTTATTGTAGTCCGGTTGTATGTCATCACGTTCAAATCCGTCGAACTTTGGTGTAATTGTGTGTGGCCAAGTCTGTTCATTCGGAAAGTCAGTCGGAACACCGCCGAAAGACTGTCGGACCTAATCTGTTGGAAAGTCATGTGTATGCGGAATAAGAGTTCCTTTTACTAGAACTAAGAGGCCAAGCCCAACCCCTAAAAAAAACCTCATACCATAATCCCTCCACTAACAAATGATTTGGACCAGTGCACAAAGCAGGGTCCATAAAGACATGGATAAGCGAGTATGTCCTCAAGAAGAAGGACTGCCCCTCCAAAGTAGGAACATCTCTATGGTATGTCCTCCAAAAGAGTGACTGCCCCTCTAAACTAGGAACATCTGTATAGTATGTCTTTCAAAAGAGGGACTGTCCCTCCAAAGTAATGCTGCGTTCACACGGTCGGATTTTCTGATGGGAAATGTTCGATGTGAGCTTGTTGGAAAGTCAGACCGTGTTTGTGCTCCAACGAACATTTGCTGTCAGAATTTCCGCCAACAAATGTTTGATAGCAGGTTCTCAAATTTTCCGCAAATGTTGTCGGAAAGTCCAACCGTGTGTACATAAGTCCGTCGCACAAAAGTTTGCACATGCTCAGAATCAAGCAGAAGGAGCCGCACTGGCTATTGAAGTTCCTTTTTCTCGGCTCGTCGTACGTCTTGTATGTCACCGCGTTCTCACATTCAGAATTTTTGACCAACATTGTGTGACCGTGTGTGTGCAAGACAACTTTGAGCCAACATCCTTCGAACAAAAATCCACGGTTTTATTGTTGGAAAATTCCGATAGTGTGTACACGGCATTAGAATATCTGTATAATATGTCTTCTAGAAGAGATACAAAAAGAATTGCCTTATTTGGGATTTTGAAGGCAATTTTGTATCTATCATTGTTTAGGGATGGTGGCGATTTCAGAACACACCTTATTGTTTGGTCCTCCAAAAGAGGGACCGTCCCACCGAAGCAGGAACATCTGTATGGTATATCCTTCAAAACAAGGACTGTCACTACAAAATAGGATCATCTATATGGTATGTCCTCCAAAAGAGGGAATGCCCTTCTGAAGTAGGAACATCTGAATGATATGTTCTTCAAAAGAGGGACTGTCCTTCCAACATTGGAACATCTGGTATGTCCTCCAAACCATCTGAGCCCTTGTACACACGGTCAAGAATCTGTCGGAATGAGTCTTATTGGACCGTGTCTTCAGATAATCCGACTGTGTGTGGTATGCATCGGACTGATTCCATCCGAATCTCCGTCCGGCCCAATTTTCCAACATGTTGGAAATATTTCCCGACCAACTGGGCCGGACGGACCTAATCCGATCATGTGTAGAGCATTTTCATCGGACCAAGGGCCACACATGCTCAGATCAAATTCCTACATCAAAGCTATTGGCTACTAGCCTGAATGTAGTCCCATCGTAACGAAATTACGTCATCACGTTCTGAAAGATCGGATTTTTCGCCAACTTGGCCTGACCGTGTGTATGCAACAGTTTCGGACACAATCCGTCTGACTAAATCCGTCGGGCAAAATCCGACGGATTTGGTTGGCAAAATCTCCGACCGTGTGTACGTGGGCTGAGCCCTTGTACACACGGTCGGAGATTCCGACGGAATGTGTCCGATCGGACCGTTTTGTCGGATATTCCGACTGTGTATGGTCTCCATCGGACTGTTTCCGACGGACCAACTTTTCCAACTTGCCCGTAAAATTTTCCGACATAATGCTCCGATCGGACATACTCAGATCATGTGTAGAGAATTCCGATCGGACAAAGTGCCACGCATGCTCAGATCAAATTCCTACACCAAAGCTATTGGCTACTAGCGTGAACGTAGTCCCGTCGTAACGAAATAACGTCATCACGTTCTGAACGATCGGATTTTCCGACAACTTTGTCCGACCGTGTGTATGCAACAGTTTTGGACAAAATCCGTCGGACAAAATTCGATGGATTTGGTTGTCGGAATGTCCGACCGTGTGTACAAGGGCTTAAATGAACCAATCTTGCCCGCTGCCAGTGTAAAACTACAAAACAAAGTCAAAAACTCCTTTTATCACAGTCGCTATAGTAAACAACAGCAAGCGAACAGCTTTTGTATTGCTTGGAAGAAAGAGATAAGTCTCTGCACTATGCACAGGCTGCGGGTGTCACGTTTCCAGAAGCTCTGGGCTGGGACTTTGTGGCTGGGATCCAATGACAGGGTTAAGAAATAGATTCGCCAGCAAGAACAAGCATGACAGGAAGAGAAAGGCAGAGAGAGGGTAAGACAACACAAGGTATTGCTTTGGGGTCCAGCTGATTTGCTGCAGTGCATAGAGTAGACTGTTGTGTTGACATTTCAGGAGACTGTAAAGCAGAAAAGATAGAGCAGCACTTTAAATGAGAAGGTATTTTCTGATTACATTTCCAGTTGTATGTTCATTTCTTTCTATATACAAAATGCAATTCATTTGAAGTACAAGCTGTGTGTACAAATCGGGGGATGGGAGCTCCGAAAAGACCACGATTGTAACCCAGCCCATTGTATTATTCCGGGCAGGACAATGAGAATGTGTCCATTCAGCGCATTCTTTACAAGCTTAGTAAAGCTGAATCTACTAAATTGTTACTAGGGGTTTAATAGCAAAGTGGAATAAAAGTGCTTATAGGAGAGTTCGATTTTCACTTTTCTTTTTTAACCATTTCAGCCCCAGAAGAATTTACCCCCTTCCTGACCAGGCCAATTTTTGCGATTCGGCACTGCGTCGCTTTAACTGACAATTGCGCGGTTATGTGACGTTGTACCCAAACAATTTTTTTTTCTATAAATAGAGCTTTCTTTTGGTGGTAGTTGATCACCTCTGCGGTTTTTATTTTTTGCGCTATAAAGAAAAGAAGAGCAACAATTTTGAAAAAACACAATGGAGGTTATTTACTAAAGGCAAATCCACTTTGCACTACAAGTGCAAACTACAAGTGCAAAGTGCACTTGAAACTGCACTGAAAGTGCACTTGGAAGTAAAGTCGCTGTAGATCCAAGGGAGCGTGCAAATAAAATAGAAAACTGTATTTTAGCTTGCACATGATTGGATGATAAAATCAGCAGAGCTTCCCCTCATTTCAGATCTACCCCTTAGATTTAGAGCTACTGTACTTCGAAGTGCACTTTCAGTGCAATTTCAAGTGCACTTTGCACTTGTAGTGCAAAGTGGATTTGCCTTTCGTAAATAACCCCCAATATCTTTTAGTTTTTGCTATAATAAATATCCCAAATTAAAAAAGAAATGCAACTATTTAATATTGAGATGACCCACCCTTTGCAGCTATAACAGCTTCAACTCTTCTGGGAAGGCTGTCCACAAGGTTTAGGAGTGTGTCTATGGGAATGTTTGACCATTCTTCCAAAAGAACATTTTGTGAGGTCAGGCACTGATGTTGGACGAGAGGTCATGGCTCGCCGTCTCCACTCAAATTCATCCCAAAGGTGTTCTATCAGTGTGAGGTCAGGACCCTGTGCAGGCCAGTTAAGTTCCTCTACCCTGAACTTGCTTATCAATGTCTTTATGGACCTTGCTTTGTGCACTGTCATGTTGGAACAGGAAGGGGCCATCGCCAAACTGTTCCCACAAAGTTGGAAGCATGAAATTGTCCAAAATGTCTTGGTATGTTGACACCTTTAGACCTCCTCCACACTGAGGTGCTTTGCAGGCGATATATCGTTAAAAATAGCGACTGGAAAGCGCCCTGAAACTTAGGCTCCATTCTATGTAGCGTGAAAGACCGAGGGCTCTCACACTGGGGCGGTGCGCTGGCAGGGCATCAGAAAAAGTCCTGTCAGCAGCTTCTTTGGAGCGCATTAGGAGCTGTGAACTCACCGTTCCTAAAGAGCCCCTGGGGCAGCTCCGCTGAACTGCCAGAAAACCGCAGCTGTAGCAGCACTTTGCAAGCGGTCTTAACCCTTTTTTAGCCGCTAGCGGGGATTAAAATAGCACCGCAAAAACTACAGTAAAGTGCTGCTAAAAATACACCTGGGGCGGCGCGTAAGAGTTTCCTTCACTGGACCTAAGGGGCCAAGCTCAATCCCTAAAAAACAACCCCACACCATAACCCCCCCCCCCTCCAGCAAATGACCCAAATGGCCCAATATTAAGCCCAAAAGCGAACATTTGCTATATTGCAGATTACCTATTCTTAGGTGCGATGACTGCATTTGTTTTTATTTTTAGACATTCGTTCTTTTATTTTCACCTGATGATCAAAGTGTTGAGACAAACCATTTACCACTGGCAGGGGTGCTTACAATGATAAGCTTTTATTTATTCATGTAAAACAATTATCCTCCCCAAAAAAACAGTTTGCTGTAACTTCTTGTGTAACTGTAGTGTGAGCTGGAGTTTGGCTTTACTTTGTTAGTATATTTAAACTCACTAGTACATATAACATCCCCTCCCCCCAGACTGATAATATTGCTTTTCAAGGTACCCCCTGTGCTCCTTCATCCAGAGTGGGGAGGTTTGTTTCTGGCCAGATAACCAGGTGAAAACGGAGGGAAAAAATAAATAAATAAAAACAACTAATTCAGCCACCACAACTAATGATTGATAAGCTGCAATATATTACATTTTTGGTTTTGGATGTAATACTTCTTTAAAGTGAGACTGTCAGTTGCCCCAAACTCTTAATGTTAGTTCTTTGCAGTAGAAGAGCTTTAATGCTTACGTTTCAGATTGCCCGTGTCTCTGACCTTCCCTGCATTCAAGCACTGGAACCTCAATCAAACCAATGCCAACCGGGAGACTACGGGGATGCTGCGATTCTCCCCCCCCCTCCCGACCCTCTGGCCAATCGGGTCTCAGGGACTACTTCCTGATTGACCAGGAGGAGAATCAGGAAGACAATAGCGAAAATGTATTTGCTATTGTCACACAAGTGGGTGGGCTCGGGGGGCAGTGCCTACCTATTTTTTAAGCCAATTAGAGCCTCAGGCTCTGATCATATACTTAAAAAAAAAAAACTTGCAGTCCATGTATGTAGATTAGGGGGCTGGATGCATGAATAGGGGGGGCACCACCCCTGTGCCCCCTATGGATAGGCTGCCGCTGTACAGTTCCATCCTTCTACCCCTGCATCACTGCTAAGTCCTGTAGTAGGTAGGGCTTGGAGGACAGAACCTCAGTATACAGCGGGGGACACAGGCATCTGACAATGTTGAATACAGAAGAGTGTAATGAGGGATGATACATTGGAATGGAGGGGATGTCGGGGACATGATCCATCAGAGATCTAGGCATAATTGATCTTCTACTGCAGGGATCTGCCATTAAGCCTCGGTTCCCACTACTGCGATGCAATGTACTGAGAATTTGATCCTTTTTCAGTCCTGTGTGAGGTGCGAATTTGCCTTACATTTTGAGGTGGACAGCTGTGAATTTACCGCAATTTTACCGCAAGTTTCAGGTGGCAGACAGTGAACAATTCACAGAGATGTGAACTGTGTGCTGCGAGTTTACTGCAAGTTCAGTTGAAGCCTATGAAGATAAAATTCACACTGCACCATAGGAATTTGCATCCCACCCGCAGTCAACATGCACAGGACCCGTTTTGTTCACACCAAATAGTTGTGAACCAATGCCATGGAATACTATGCTTTATACATGACCTGCGAATCTGTGTGTTTCTAAACGCATCAAACCCGCTGTAAATTTGCATCAGTATAAACCCAGGCTTAAACCCTTAGTACTGATTGACAGTATTGCGATAATAACTCAGAAGCTGAATTTGTTCGCTACTTCTTATTTTCAATATTTTTATTGATTTTATGCAAACCGAAAGAACAATAAAACATGACATGTCAGCCTTACATCATCAGGCAATACTACAGTAGATGGTTGTTAATTGACAATGGTCATTAAGAAAAAGGCACATGTTATCGGTAAACATCGGTAATACACACTGCAAGATCCAAAGCTAACAGAACAAAACATGTATTAAGCTTCGGTCAGGATCTATGTAGACACATCAGGATACCCGATCGCCCTAACGAGAATAACTTTGAGGGAATCTAATGGGCGCGGGACTCAGCTATCCAGGCAAGATTGTCCGTTAGCGGTAACTTAAATACGAAGTCGTCACTGCTCGGTGCTGTTATTAGGGGTGCATCTCACACCTACACCCTATTGCGGGCGGTCTAGGGAAGAGTGACAGAAAGCCCCCCACCACCCCGAAAAGGGTACTTGCTGTGGTAGGAGACCCACCCCACCCCGCCCCGACCTAGATAGGCTGACAGAGACTGGACTAGTTAAAACATAATGAAGGACAAATTAGTAATAAACTAGTAGCACGGAAGACTGAGTACCTTAAGCAAGCCCGGGAAGCCAAAACGGCGCCGGGTGCAGTCTGTGCACAACACTTATAACCAACAAGAACTATAGTAACCGTTACACCCTGTACCATCTATGAGGGAGTGTAAGGCCTTATAAACTATCAGGTGGGAAAATAGAACAGTTAACTGAGCAGGTATCATGGAGAGAATGGGATCAGTCCGCTCCAATCTCGTCCTAGAGTAATCCAAAAATAAAAACAAAACACAAAAAAAAAAGGGGTGTAGGAGAGGGGGAAGGAGGAAGGTGAGGGGGGATCAAGGGGGGGTGGGGGGGTCTACCAGGGTTTCCAAGCAGAAGGATAATTCAAGTTATAAAAATGCAAGTTATAACCCCAGAACTAGGGGGATTTTGTGGAATGTGGCCCAGGGTTCCCACACTTTCTCAAAGAAGGAGGCCTTGTCCTGCATGCGACTGACCAACTTCTCTTGCGCCATAATCCAGGAGATCTTTTGTTTAACCGCCCCGAATGGGACTGTATGTTGTTTCCAGTGGGCTGCTATCGTGATTTTGGTGCCTAAAAGGATAAAGAATATAAGTTTCTGAGATGATTTATTGGCTTTGTCCACTTTGCGGTTAAGCAATGCCACTTCCGGATTTTGGGGAACTGGAAGCGATACCAACTTGCGAATTAGGGCAAATACCCTGTTCCAAAGGCCCCTGATATGCGGGCAAGTCCACCATGTGTGGAGCAATGAACCTATATGTCCGCAGCCACGGAAACAAATAGGAGACACCTCCGGAAAGATCTGTGCCAGTCGGGCGGGAACCCTGTACCACCTAGTGATAAGTTTAAGGCTAGCTTCAATCAGGGATACGTTGAGGATCCCGGTGAAAGATCTTTGGAAACAGGAGTACCATAGGTCACTATCCCACGAAATATTGAGATCATTTTCCCAGGCTAATGCATAGGTAGGTTTGGTCGTAACAGAAGCTAGAGCTGTATAAATCGTAGAGATCCCTCCCCTCTGATTCGCTATGTCCGAACACCATGACTCGTATGTCGTGATAGTAGGAGGATTTGGTCTATCGGGCCATTTGGAGTGCAAGAAATGGTTTAGTTGGGAGAATCTAAATCGTTCAGCTAGTGGCATCTCGAGTTTTTTCAGGCAGAAAGAAAGTGAGACAGGGCCCGAGGCGTTAAAAAAATTTCCAATCCTGAGTAGTCCTTTGTTGAGCCACCAACTAAAGGCTAGGATATTCATACCCGGCGGGAAGTCTGGATTGTGAAAAACATGCGTTAACGGCCTTAATTTGGAGATCAATGCAGGGTTTTTATGTAACCGATCACATAGGGCTAGCGAATGGGAGAGGGCGGGAGACATGATAGGGGGTCGGCTTCTAGGCGGAGCCCAGATGAGATAGTCAATGGTGTAATGGGGGGCAGCCAGTCTTTCAATAGCAACCCAATCCGGTTTGGGGCCCCGGGAATAAACCATAGAGATCTGGGTTAATTGAGCTGCTTGGTAATACCACCAAATGTTAGGTAGCGCTAGGCCTCCTTGCTTTTTGAGTCTATACAATAATTGTTTTGATCCTCTGCAACCCTTGGAGCCCCAGATGAATTGAAGGATTTTAGATTGAAGTGGTTGGAGTTGGGCTTTCTTTACGGGGAGAGGAAGGGATCTAAACAGATAAAGGATACGGGGAAGGAGGGTCATCTTGACCGCAAAGATGCGACCTAGCCAGGAGAGACCGAGATGGGACCAGGTTAGTAAATCTGCAGATAATTTTGCAAGGGCGGAAGGATAATTGGCCGAGTAGAGAGTGTTCATATTAGATGTTAGATGGATGCCTAGATAAGGTAAGGAATCGAGGCACCATGTAAAAGGGAAATGATTCTGTAGTGTACTTACTATAGGCAGGGGAACGGAGACATTGAGAGCTAGGGATTTTGATGCATTCACTTGTAGGCCCGAGGCTAGTCCAAATGCTTCCAAGAGGGCAAAAACATTAGGTGTGGAGATCAGTGGGGAAGTTAAAAAGAGGAGGAGATCATCCGCGAATAAAGCACATTTGTGTTCTTGTGGACCACAACGGACTCCTCTAATGTCAGGGTGAGCTCTAATGGCAATAGCTAGAGTCTCTATGGCGATGGCGAATAGCAGGGGTGATAGTGGGCACCCCTGTCTGGTGCCTTTTTTGATGTTGAACGTCTCTGAATAACAGCCTTGTAGACGGACTTGTGCACTTGGGGTAGAATACAAGGCTTTGAGAGTGCCCAGAAAAAGGGGACCAAAGCCCCATTTCTCTAGGACTCGAAACAGAAAGGGCCACTTCAGTGTATCAAAGGCCTTTTGCAAGTCTATGGACAACAAAAAGCCGTCCTGTGAGGGACCGCCATCCCAATGTGAGTTAAGAATAGAAATGATATCTACTGCTCGCCTGATTTGGTCCGGACCTTGTCTCCCCGGGATAAAGCCCACCTGATCCTTGTGAATATATCGTGAAATAAATGATGAGATCCTATTAGAAAGCACCTTAGTTAAGATTTTTAGGTCATTGTTGATAAGCGAAATTGGGCGATAGTTTTGCACCAAGGATGCGTCTTTGCCAGGTTTAGGAATGACAGAAACATAGGCTAAGTTCAGGGCTTTATCCAAGGGAGAGCCGGACCGGATGGAGTTGAAGAAATCGACCAAAAAAGGGGCAAGGACCGGGGCAAATTTCTTATAATATCCCACAGAGAAGCCATCAGGACCTGGGGCAGAATTACTTTTAAGATGTTTGATCACCTCTAGGACTTCAGTAACCATAATTGGGTCTTCTAGTAGGTTCGCATGTTCTGGTGACAATGTCGGGAGGGAGACAGTATCCAAGAATTGATCCACGGAGGGTTGTGGTTTATCCTCATCAACTTTATATAGGGAGGAGTAGAATTTATGAAAGGATGACATGATACGGAGGGGATTCTGTGTTAGAATTCCGTCCTGATCTCTAATTTTCGGGAACGCCGAGGGACGAGGCCTCGGGGATAATTTGGCTGCAAGTTTAGAACCCATCTTGTCTTTCTGATAATAAAACCTGGCCCCGGACCATCTTAAGTGTTTCTCAGCCTCGGTGGTGAGAGCCAAATTGAGAGCAGTCCTAGCTGCTTGCAGGGCTTCCAGGGATTCTCTAGTGGGGGTACGTTTATGAGCTTTGCTTAGTAATCGGAATTCCTTGGATAGAGAGTCTACGTGAGCCTTCCTCCCTCTTTTTAGTTGGGACGAGATTTGGATGATTCTCCCCCTGATCACAGCTTTATGTGCTGCCCAGAGAACATCTGGGGCTGTATAGGGATCCTTATTAAGGGAGAAGTATTCCTTTATGGCAGTGGAGATGTCTGCACTATGAGCTGGGTCACTAAGGAGACCCTCGTTAAGTCGCCACGTGAATCTATTGCTGAGGTTGTGGGTGGACTGAACGTGAAGTAGTACAAGCGAATGGTCAGATAGTGATGTGTCCCTGATTTCCGATCTTAAGGCCAATGGAATAGTGTGTGATTGCACAAAAATGTGATCAATCCTGGCATGTACCTGGTGGGGGGCTGAGTAATGTGTGAAGTCTTTACATGTGGGGTTCTTTTCTCTCCATATGTCCACTAAGCCTCTCGAGTGTAGGGTAGCCGCTATCTTAGTGCTCTGTTTAGGAGGTTTTCTGTTGCGAGCTGACCCTTTTCCTGTTTTATCCAGGGAATGGTCAAATGGGATGTTAGTATCACCCCCCATTATTACCTTACCCTCTAGTAGAGGGTCCAACGTGGACATCATGGAGTGAAAGAAAGCTGATTGTCCCTTATTAGGTGCATAGTATGACACAAATGAGTAGATATTTCCTTCTAGGGATCCCTTAACCAAAATAAACCTGCCTTCCTTGTCTCTAAATATGTCCGTTGTGGTGAATCTAAGGTACTTAGATATGCATATTGCGACCCCTTTAGTTTTGTTTTTGGCGTTAGCCAGGAAGAAGAGGGGAAATCTACTATGTAGGAAGGAGGGATTAAACGTGGATTTGAAGTGAGTTTCCTGCATGAGAATTACATCAATCTTTTGGGCTTGGTATAATTGAAATAGTTTTCTCCTTTTGATGGGAGAGTTCATCCCCTGCACATTATGTGTTGCTATACAGAAGGAAGGGGGGGGTGCTTGATCAGGCATAGCGAGTCAGAGGGAATAGCCAGTATGTTATATAGGGATCTCTTACCATATCCTTGCGAAGAGAGGGACCATCCTGGTGTAGGAAGGCCTCAGCAAAAGGAAGTGAAGCTGTCAGCTTAGAGGAGCCCTGGTAGACCCGGGAGAAGAGGGGAGGAAAAAAGGGGTAAGGAAGGAGTTGACTGATCCTGCAGAGAAAGAGCAAAAGACATCTTAACCACCTTAAAGCTATGGATATCTTTGAGAGAACAAAAACAGATAAAACACATACACTACATGAAACAATCTGCAGGGGAGGATGACACACGTCAGTCCCCTGCATGTAAGGCCCGAGAAGCCTAGTCTCGGGAAAAAGTCCCAAAAAGGGAAAAGTGTGGGAGCCTCTGAGTGAGGGGAAGAGAAGGCCCGTCACTCGGAGACCGGTGGGGACGCAGTGCAAACCACCCCGACCGGGACCCACCTAAGGCCCAATGCCCCTTCAAATGAAATGAGGGGCATCTTAAAACCCGCTTAATAAAAAAGTATGAAAAACCAAACAAATAAAAATAGAACTGTAGAACACGAATGGGAAAACAATCATAAGTGGGAGAGCCGTAAGCTTGCGATAGCTATCGAAAGCCACGTGGAGAAGAGTCATGTAGGAAGTCTGTGGTAGTGCGGATCGCACCCGTCTGAGAAGGAATGTACCCTTACAAAAAAAAAAGGGGGGAGAAAAAGGAGAATGCGCAAAATACGCGCTGTAACCATGGAATCTAAAACCAAGAGTTATTAGCATACAAAGGTAATCATTGTCGACACATTCAAAGTCTGTCTTTCAAGTTGGGCGTCCATCCTTGGGACGTTTCGCCTTCTGCTTTTGCCAGAGGGGCTTGTCGGGGCTTGCAGGGGGAGGCCTCTTCGCAGAACTGGAAGACTTGGGATCCGCAGGGTCAGCAGGAGAGTGAGAGATGAGGCCCAATTGAAGAAGCAGGCGTTCACCATCGGTGAAGTTGGAGAAGCCATATTGTTTATTGGAATAAGTGAAGTGCAGTCTGAACGGGAAAGCCCAGCGATAAGCTATGGAGTTTTGTGTTAAAATTTGTAAGAGTGGTTTCACGGATCTCCGCAGCTGGATCGTGTATGGGGATACATCCGAGAAGATTTGGACTGGATGGCCCTGGAAGGATAGATTTTCAGTTTCTCTGGCCTTGCACATGACTTCTTCCTTAGTTTTAAAGAAGTGGGGTTTGACCACAATGTCTCTGGGTAGGCCATCTTGGCGAGGGGGTTGAAGTGCTCTGTGAGCGCGATCTAACTCTAGACGATGGTCAGGCAGATCAGGTAATAGTGACGAAATAAAGGCGCGTACCACCGCGTCTGTTTCTTTAAAAGATTCAGGTAGGCCTCGGAGCCTAAAATTATATCGGCGATTCCTGTTTTCGAGGTCATCTAATTTAGAGTAAGCAGTGTCCAGCTGCTCCTGTAGTTCAGAGATCCTGTCAGTATTTTGTATGGTTCTGGCAACAGTCTGGTCAGTTTTAAGTTCTATTGCTTCAATCCTGGCCCCAAGTTGCTGTAGGTCAGCTTGAATGATTGAGGTAATATGGGATGCGTTCTGAGCAAGGCCTCTGGATAGCATTTGGGAGAATGTCTCTATCAGGGCAGGGATATCAGTGGGATTAGTCTGGATAGATGGGGCAGCCCCACTCGCCGCCGGAGAGGAGAGATAGTCCTCCATAGGAGTGAGCGGGGATCTCCCATGAAATCTCCCCAGCAATGATTCCGTGGATGCTGGGGATGAAAGTGATGTCAGCTGGTAACTCACAGAATGAAGATTCGGATCCGTGGAGTTAGGGCCTGACGTGAGTTGATCCGCGATGGAGGGCATCGGATGAAGACGAAGGCCTTGTGCGACGGGAGCGGCGTCCGCCATCATGGCGGTGGATGCGGCCTGGAACTCCGGAGTCAGCCGCCGGGATAAGCTGCGTCTCGCCGTGATTAACGATCGTTAAGTGGGTGGCGCTGATCCGCGGGGACGAGAGGGTGAATTTGCGGTAATGATCTCTTCTCCGTGTGGCTCAAAGGCTGCGGATCACGGTCGGGGCGAACGGAGCCCTCAGGACATGCGACCGTCCATGGAGCTGCCGCGCATGCACCTTGTTCGCTACTTCTTAGCATGTCCTGGCTGTCAGTGATGGGGGCAGGCAAAGACACAGCATGGCTTCCAAAAAATTAGAACTATAGGCAAAACTTTTTTTTTTCCATTTTGGGGCCTCAGGCCTTCAGGCCACCCTCATGAAGTCTGTTTCTGATTGTTTGGTCAGCGACATTCACACCAGTGGCATGCTGGAGGTCATTTTGTAGGGCTCTGGTAGTGCTTATCCTGTTCCTCTTTGCACAAAGGAGCACATACCGCTGATGGGTTAAGGACCTTCTACGGCCTTGTCCAGAGACTGTGCTGGGAGACACAGCAAACCTTCTAGCAATGGCACATATTGATTGAAGTGCCATCCTGGAAGAGTTGGACCACCCGTGCAACCTCTATAGGGTCCAGGTATCACCTCATGCTACCAGTAGTGACACTGACCCTAACCAAATCCAAAACGAGTGCAAAACAGTCAGAAAAGACTTGTAGGGAAAAAAAACTGTCAATGGCCTCCACGTGTAAAACCATTCCTATTTTGGAGGTCATCTCACTGTTACCCATCTAGTGCACCTGTTGGTAATTTCATTAACACCAAAGCAGCTGAACCTAATTAACAACCCCCTCTGATACTTAACTGACTAGATCAATATCTCAGGAGTTTAACCACTTGCCGCCAGCCATATAACAATATGAGGTTGGCAAAGTGGTTGCGATATCCTGACCGGACATCATATGACATTGCCAGGATATCAAGCCGCTGCACGCCACCGTCTCTGACAGAGACTCTTTATCACGTGATCAGCTGTGTCCAGTCTCGGCTGATCATGATGTAAACAGGATGAGACGTTGATTGGCTTTTCCTCACTCGCATCTGACGGACGCCAAAAGAGGAAAGCCAATCGGCTGTTGTTTATTTGTTTATAAGTGCAGCCCATCTCGGATGCCTGCCCAGGACCACCAGGATGCCGCCAAGACCACCAGGGGTGGCCACCACACTAGACCACCAGGTATGCCACCCTAGACCACCAGGAAAATGTACTCAGGCAGCTGCCAATCAGTGCCATTGATAAATGCCTGCCAGTGCTAGTGATGTCTGTCAGTGAAATCCAGTGCCACTGCCAGCCATCAGTGCCCATCAATGCCCATCAGTGCCACCTTTCAGTGCCCATCAGTGCCATCTATCAGTTCCACCCATAAATACCCATCACTGCAACCTTTCAGTGCCCACCAGTACCACCTATGAGTGCCCATCAGTGCCGCCTATCAATGCCCATCCATGCTGTATATCAGTGCTGCTTATCAATGCCCATCATTAGTGCTCATCAGTGCCATCTCATTGGTGCCACCTTATCAGTGATGCCTTATCAGTACCCATCAGTGAAGTTTATCAGTGCCCATCAGTGAAGGAGAAAACTTACTTATTTACAAAATTTTATAACTAAAACAAAGAAACTTTTTTTTTCAAAATTTTTCGGTCTTTTTTTATTCGTTCAGCAAAATAATAAAAACCACAGAGGTGATCAAATACCACCAAAAGAAATCTCTATTTGTGGGAACAAATTGCTAAAAATTTAGTTTGGGTACAGTGTAGCATGACCGCGCAATTGTCATTTAAAAAGTGACAGCGCTGAAAGCTGAAAATTGGCCATGGCAGGAAGGTGCAAAATGTGCCCTGTATTGAAGTGGTTAATTGACTTGATGATATACTCTGATTTCTTAAATTGTTTTGAGCAGTGTATAAATAATATATATATATATATATATATATATATAATGCTAATACAGTTTTTTTTATTTCCTCAGGGCCATTGAATTTAATTGAAAAGTGAGTCTCCATGTGGACTACTGTAGCTAAACATTTATTACGGAGCAAAGTCCGTCAGTGTGCAGCACACATATTACCGGATGTTCAAAGGAACAAATTATTCCCTTGCAGTTTTCTGCTGCAAATCTCTCGAGGACAACACAGTGCTCCTTTCTATGAGCAGACTGCTCACACTGGGACTATGATCCAGCACATAGAGGTATTGGATGCTGACCGCTTTGTCTGTGTACACTGGAAGGATGGAGGGCAAAGTCTATACCCATATGTATGGCTCAGAGATAATTGCCAGTGTCCTAGCTGCTTCCTTCAGTCTGCCAAAGCCAGAAAGCTTCCCATTGAGAATCTGGATGTGAATACTGGACTGGATAAAGTAAATCTTTACAATGGAAAGAAGGTACACAGATACATTGATGATGTTCTAATGGACTTGCTTTCCCCATAGCTCTGTTACAAGAAAATGAAAGTATACCTAAAGGCAAAGCTTTTCTTTTTACTTTTGGATGGGGTAGAAAATGCTTACAGCTGAACTCCGGGAAATGTGAAAATGGTCCCCTAGAGTGGGGCTCCACTTGTACTGCAAGGGTTAACTTTAGGTCTGGGGGCATGGAAAGGTAGATATGCTTACCCAATCCTCCGCACTGATAAATTGGTCCCACCGGTCCACCGTCTTCTCCATTATGCTCCAGTGGTCTAAAAGCTGCCCTTGAATTCTACTCTGTTATCCTATATGTCCATGCACACATGGACATTTTAGCAGTTTAGTAGCATGGGAGTTTAGAGGATGTCTTCTTTTCATTTATTGAAATACAATTAAAACATTGCATATAATGCGATGACACAAAAACATGCACAATCAATTTATACATCAGAGGGGTCCTGGAAGCAAGAGGTGAAGTATTGACAGCACTTTATCCCAACATGTTTCGCATTGGCTTCATCAGGGGATGTGCAAACTGATGACAAATTTGACTAAGAGAAAAACATAATTAATGACACTCTATGTGAGAAATAAATACATACAATAAATTGTATAATGTATAAGGAACTTTCCATGTGAAGATTCTTAAAGGAAGCGCTTACCCTCTGCTAACTTGTATTTCAATAAATGAAAAATTCTTTTTTATTATTTTCTATGTATGTATTTAACCACTTACCAACCAGCGCACAACGATGTATGTCCTATTTTTGAAGAAGGATATCTCGGTAACAGCAGCAGCTGCTGCCACAACTGAGATATCCATCTCTTCAGGCGCCGGTCGGCTGTACGATAACGGTGGTCTCCGCGGCGGATTCGCCACGAGATCACCGCTATCGGCGGCGAGAGAGGTGCCACCCCCCCTCCCGCCACCCTCCCGCACCTTCTGCCGCTTACCGGAGCCGTCGGTAGCGGCGGAGGCGATCGAGTCCTTTCGCTATCTGGGTATGGAGACGAGTGAGGCTAAGATAGCCCCCACTCGTCTCTATACCATAGGATGGCGGAAGCGACGTCAAAACGTCACTTCCGCCCATATCTCTTAAAGGTATATTTTTTTTAAATGTAATTTTTTCTTTTTTTTGTTGCATTTTAGTCCAAATATGAGATCTGAGGACTTTTTGACCTCAGATCTCATATTTAAGAGGACCTGTCATGCTTTTTTCTATTACAAGGGATGTTTACATTCCTTGTAATAGGAATAAAAGTGATCCATTTTTTTTTTTTTTTTAAAACAGTGTAAAAATAAATAAAATCAATTAAAATAAATAAGAATAAAAAAAAAGGTTTTTAAAAACACCCCGTCACAACGAGCTAGCGCACAGAAGCGAGCGCATACGTGAGTGGTCAAACCATACATATGAGGTATCGCCACAATCGGTAGAGCGAGAGCAATAATTCTAGCCCTAGACCTCCTCTGTAACGCAAAAAAAGCAACCTGTAGAATTTTTTAAATGTCGCTTATGGAGATTTTTGAGGCTAAAAGTTTGACGCCATTCCACGAGCAGGCTCAATTTTGAAGCGTGACATGTTGGGTATCAATTTACTCGGCGCACCATTATCTTTCACAATATAAAAAAAAATTGGGCTAATTTTACTGTTGTCTTATTTTTTTATTCAAAAAAGTGAATTTTTTCCAAAAAAAATGCGCTTGTAAGACTGCTGCGCAAATACGGTGTGAAAAAAAGTATTTCAATGACCGCCATTTTATTCTCTAGGGTGTTAGAAAAAAAACAATATAAAATGTTTGGGGGTTCTAAGTAATTTTCTAGCAAAAAAAAACTGTTTTAAACATGTAAACACCAAATCTGAAAAAGAGGCCTGGTCCTTAAGTGGTTAATTTGTACGAAAGCACCGTAAAAATCCCCCTTTCTATGCCTTCTTATATTATATTTCTGTTTTTGGGTTTAGATTCACTGTAATGTTACAGCTTTAAAATCCCAAGTCAGTCATTGCCCACTTTGCTTTGGAAACCACATGCTACATGTCATCGTTTCCTTTTACCATAATAGAGGAACGCACTTGTTATTCTACTTTGGTAAAAACATTCAACTTCACAGATTCCTTAGTCCAAGGGAGAGAAAGATGAAAACTTATTTCAGTTTATTGAAGAAAATATGACATCAGTTCCACATTACTCTTCATTTTCTAAATTTAACATTTTCGGCAAAATAATAAAACATTTGAAATGCCAAAAGTTAGGAAACCCTTCCAGGTATTCTGATAGTGTTAGATCCTTGTAAGGTTCCAGAACTGTTCATGTCAATCTAAGTCATCTGAAGACAATTCCTGAGCTTAAAGGTACTCTGTTGCTGATGTAAAGATGAAAGTGGAACTTCACCCAAAATTGACATTTCAGTTGTTCCTCCTCCTTCGCCCCCAATCCCCTCTACCCCCTGTGCAATATTTGGCACATTTTCTGTTGGAGGGGTAGGTACCTGGTTTTAACAGGTAAAACCGATCCCACTTCACTTTGGATCGCTTAAGCCTTCCCTCCCTGCATTCTTCTGGGACATGTCACAGGTCAAAAGTGCAGCGAGGCTCATGCATGCGCAGTGGGCAGACAGCTGTGACATCGCATTGGGGTCACTTTAGCTGGGCGAGGGAGAAAAACTGAGGAAGAAGAGAAATGCTAGAATATTAATCAGTACTAGTGTGCAAAGATGTGTTTTCTTTGTTAAAATAAATCAGCTTTAATGTTGGGTAGCCTACATGTATGAATGCTGCAGCGTTATGTATAGTTCATGTGTTATGTTTAGTTTAGTGCACAATAAAGGAAAAAGTCCGGAATTCGCTGCATCGCTTCAACCCTTATTAATCTTGTAAAAACATCACAGACAGTATGGGGTACAGTAAAAGTTAACGCGTTTCGTGCTGCAGTTAGCACTTACTCATAATCTGATTAGGAGTAAGTGCTAACTGCAGCGTGAAATGCGTTAACTTTTACTGTACCCCATACTGTCTGTGATGCTTTTAGAAGAAGATTAATCGCTTCTGGACCGCCCTCACGCATCTCTCTGAGGAGAGGCAGAATGGTGATCTGGCAGACCTCCTTTCTGCTAGAGGGGAAGATAGAGATCTTGTGTCTCTGCTAAGCATCTAAGATAAGCTAAGATCTCTGTCTTCCCCCAGTAAGGTCAACCCCCCACAGTTAGAAAGCACCCCCTAGGGACACACTTAACCCTTTGATCTCCCCTGATGTTAACCCCTTCCCTGACAGTGTTATTATTACAGTTACAGTGCATTTTTTTCAGCACTGATCACTGTATTAGTGCCACTAGTCCTCAAAAAGTGTCAGTTAGGTGTCCGAAATGTTGCAGTCCTGCTAAAAGTCGCTGATCATAAAAAAAGAAAGAAACAAATAAAAATTCCATAAATATATCCCATAGTTTGCACAAATTTTTCTTACCAAAAATATGTAGCAGAATACATATTGGCCTAAGTTGATGAACACATTAGATTTAAAAAATATATATATTGTGTATGTTTTATAGCATAAAGTAAAAAATATTGGTTCATTTTAAAAATGTTCTTTTTTTGTTCATAGCACAAAAAATAAAAACCACAGAGGTGATCAAATACCATCAAAAGAAAGCTATAATTATTGGGAAAAAAGGACATAAATTGTATTTGGGTAAAGCATTGCATGACTGCCAACTGTCAGTTAAATGTAACGCAGTGCCGTATTGCAAAAAATGGTCTGATCATGAAGGGGGGTAAACTTTCTGGGTCTAAAGTGGTTATTAAAAGTTGAAGAGATGCACCAAGTTCTGGACTTTTTCCTTTATTGTGCGTTTGCAGATTAGGTGTGTTAGCACCTTCACCTTGGTATACACTGGATGGATTGCTGAGTACTTACCTGGAGCGGCTTCTCTTATACTTAGTTTAGTCTTGAGGTCCTGTTCACATATCCCATAGCGGGAATGTTACACGATTTTCAAAGAGTAATTCTCATGCCAGTTTGCGTGTCACATAAGGCCTTCCCATTACCTTGAATGAGCTTCCCTTTGTGCGCTTGTCGCCCAGAAAAAAGAACAGAACTTCACGCGATTTTGTTTGCTGTTTGCAGTTTGCTGCAATTGCAATGCAATCCTTACAATTGTAGGTGGAATCACGTCACATTTGGTGTGCCATTAAAGGATAATGGCACCCAAACACTTGTTGCGCTTTGTGCAGCAATTGCCACGCAATTTGGAATCTCGGGCAGAATTGTGGCGATTCAGCCCACAAATCCAAATCGTGAATGGAGCCTTAAAGCGGGATTCCACTGCGGTTTTGTTTTTTTCTTACCTGTGTCACTGGTGGGCGATTCCTACCGTCTCTTAGCATTCACGATCGGCGTGTTTTTGACCCCCAGCGTGACGATTTTTTTGCTTTGGATAACTTTTAAAAAAGTCTGGCGGTTTCCATTTTTACTGTGGGTGTCTGAAGCCCACAGGCATTTACTTCCTGTATGCGATGACGCTGGGCTCCCAGCATCCACCGCTCCATCTCGCGCATGCTCACTGATAGCTATAGTGGTAATGGCAAATACAGCTGCCTGCCCACTTTGAAAATGGCAATTTCGGACACGAACTCGTCACGTGACCGGCGTCCTCCTTCCAAAATCTCACGAGATTTCGGCATTACTATGTCCCCCATGGATTCTTGGGAAATAGCTTAGAAATTTCCCTGGGACCATTGCGAGGCCGAAAAACACGCCTACTCCCACGGGTGGACAGCCCGGAAGTCAGCACAAACATCAGAAATATAAGGTAAGTACTGAATAATATTTTATTTAAGTGTTCATTACTGTAAGTATGTTAGCATGTGCTTTAAATAAGAAGAAAAAAATTTTGGTACAAAACCACTTTAATATTTTAAAAGTGGGTGCCTCAAGATTGTCCATAACTTTAATGGGCGCCTTGGCTTAAAAATGGTTGAGAAACAATAGTAGGGTATAGCAACCTCGATTAAAAAAAACCTAACGAAAGTAGCACAAAAAGATCCTGATAGTGTAGCATATTGAAACTTTTATTAGATACAAAAACATTAAAAAACAATCTGTAGGAATCACACTCAAAGGTGAGGTTGAAAGGTTTGCACAAAGTTGACTCATAATTTTGCGTAAAATTTGTTAAACAATTCTTGAATATATTAGAAACATAAATTATGTGAATTGATAAAAAAACGCAATCATCTAAAAAAAGCAGAAACATAAAGAAAATAAAAACCGCTGCTGAACGTGGGGGTTGATCTGTTATGCTATGAGGTTTTGACACATCAGCAGCACAGTAAATTGTGTGGGTTGAGGATGGACTCTGCTAAGCATCGGTGGTTCTTAGAGATCACCGTCCCATAGACAGTGAGAAACTGAAGGAGCTCAATCTCAGCTTTTGCGGATGACACAAAAATAAGCAGGGCAATAACTTCACATCAGGATATAGGAATTTTACAGAAAAAACCTGAATAAAATAACGAAGTGGGCAACTACATGGCAAATGAGGTTTATTGTGGAGAAATGTAAAGTAATGCACTTGGGGGCCAAAAACACAAATGCAAACTACTGACTAGGGGGAGAACCTCTGGGGGAATCAAGGATGGAGAAAGATCTGGAGGTCCTAGTAGAAGACAGACTAAGAAATAGCATGCAATGTCAAGCTGCAGCTTCCAAAGCCATCAGAATATTAGCATGCGTAAAAAAAGGGGTTATACTCCAGATATAGAACTATAATCCTGCATATCATTGTTCCGGAACAGCTTTCTGACAATGGTGGACCATGCCTGTGCAATGTGCATCAGCATGCAAGCTTATAGTCGACAGAGAGAAGGCGACAATGTTGGAGAACAGTTGAGAGACAGCTGTCACCTCATAGCAGCAAATACCTGAGCATGGACCTTCATGGACACCAAACAGCTAGGTCTAATACAGAGGCTAAGGTACCTTTGTCACGAATACTTGCAAAGAAGTCAAATAAAATTGCCCATGGCACTTTTGATGATCAAGCACTTTTTTTTTCAAGACCGATGCCGTTTCTGTGAACAATCAAAGTATAGAAGTAGACAACATTCTAAATCTCAACGTTTCATGAAACAATGTTCACTTCATCAGGAGTTTGATATTTCTGACAGGATGTCTGCAGATCAAAAAAACTTTATGAAGCTTATATAATGAACAAAGTCAAACACAATAACCTCTAACAAGTCAAAAATAAAAAAATATAACAAATAATTTGGTCATTACTATTCAGAGGTACATTTGTTCAGTTATCAGTTATTTTTCTCCCTTTTTTTCGATTTATGATGTTGTCTACTTCTATACTTTGATTATTCACAGAAACTCCACCAGACTTAAGAAAAAAGTGCTTATTCAGCATTGTATGTGCAATAAGTGTATGTACAATGTTTGGTGCATCTCTCCATATTTTTTGTCTGTAATAAAGTGTATGTTTTAGATATGATATTTTATATATGGTATTTGTAGCTGCTTACATCCCCATCAAAAATTCCTTGGACAATATTATTTGACTTCTTTGCATGGACCATCATAGCAGTGTAGCACAAACCCTAGACCAGGCTGACTGATTTATCCCAGGTTCCATTACCTGTGAGGCACATGGCAGCCAGGCACATAGCAGTTCACAGTCTCTCAACTCAGAAAACAGGGAGTGCATGTTTTTTATTTGGAGTTTATTTGCTGGTTTAACTTGGATAGAGTGCAGGTGAACCTTGTTTAGCGAGCTACAACTCAGGGGACCCCATTGCGAAGGTAAAGCCTAAGTCAACAAACTGGAGTGAACTTTCCCAAAATTCGGAAAGGAAACTCTCTGGGATTTTATGTCTCTGGGCTTGTACTCACTGTGCCCTGTGTACTTCAATGCTTTCTTGTAGTACCAGTCAGCCTCTGTTCTCAATGCCTCCAGGTTAGATCCTCTGTGGACTTCCTGCACTGTTCTTCAGGAATGCTGGACATGGTTTCCCTAGCTCTAGCTTGAGTTGGGCCCAGATAAGCTTCTTCTAAGCTAGAATTATTTTCCCAGAGGGCCTCATAGGAACAGGGATCCTGCTGTTCCAGGTCCCAGCCTATGTATTTATGCCTAAGCCCCCTACTGGCCAAACCTCCTGCCAAGGATTGGCTGAGGCTCCATGAACATGCAGGTGATGGTCTGCCTCCTCCACTCACTAAATTCTGGGACCGACCAGAATCCAGGGGAAAGCAGCAGAGCCTGCAACCAGCAGAACCCAGACCAGCCAAAAGCAATCAAACTTCACTACATTGGCTACAGGGAGCCAACAAAAAAAAAAATTGCCTCAAAGTGTTAGCAACCTAGCTAGGAGGGTGCTACAGTAGTATCAGCAGATATTTGTTTAGTGAAAACTGTAGATTTAAAAATGAATAAAATGAAAACAGTTGGAAACTTTTTTTTAAAATAACATTACCATTAAAGTGACCTATCCCCTCCCTCCTTTTGAGTGCCCCCACAGCAAGCAGCTTGCTATGGGGGGACCCATGCCACGCCAAGCCGCAGCTCCCTGTGTGCATTCAGACATGGAGCCATGACCCAGCCCTGCCATCTCTCTCTCCTCATTGGCTCACTGACACAGCAGCGGGAGACAATGGCGCTTTTCGCTGCTGTCTCAACCAATGTGGAGCAAGAGTCCCGGACAGCCGAGTCTCTTGTGCAACATCACTGGATCGAGAAGGGCTCAGGTAAGTATTAGGGGGGCTGAGGGGGTCTGCTGCATGCAGAAGGTGTTTTATCTTAATGGATAGAATCCATTAAGATAAAAAAAACCTTCTGCCATTACAAACACTTTAATCCTATATGGGTTTTGTTTTATCAGTGAGAGCCTGGCAACTAGCATTCTCAGAAGTAGGGCAGAAATGGTTGCTCTCATGCTGGGTTTCCCTTATAACAGCAGTTTCTGTAATGTGTTTAAAACATGTTTTAGAAAGGACTGGCACATTAATCTTTTTTAAGCAGCGTTATTAATAATGAACCAATAATTCTTGGGAAACCAAAAACCTTTCAGTGATCGCTGCAGATTTATGGAAACGTAGACATTTTAAGCAAAATCCCTGCTGCCTTGGAGTCTGGTTAAAGGGCCGACTATAACACTTTATATACGAGCACCATTCCCAGGACACCTGTTATGAATTAAGAGGGGTAGAAGATCATACAATCCTGATGTAGCTTGCCTAAGATTTATAGCACAGATTTCTCACATATACAACAGATATATGGGATTCTAAGTCAGAATCTGACTAATCATAAATGTGCTTGGAAAGTTATTTTATGTTATTGGTCTGCTGTACTTGCCAAGTTATTTGGATGGTTCATGTATGCAAAACAATATGGATACAATATGGATACCATTTAACTTAGCTGAGGTTCAAATGGGGGGTAAGATTAATGTGATAATGTCACTAATCACTTGTGTTCTCCTCCTTATGTGCCATCCTGAATCTCACACAGAGCTAGTTTTCCACCTTTGTTCATATACATTGCCTTGAAAAAGTATTCACACCCCTTGACATTTTCCACATTTTGTCACGTTACAACCGTAAATGTATTTTATTTTATGTGATAGACCAAACACAAAATGGCACATAATTGCAAAGTGGAAGGAAAATGATAAATGGTTTTCAATTTTTTTTTACAAATAAATATGTGAAAAGTGTGTGCCCTCCCCCCCCCCGAGTCAATACTTTGTAGAACCACCTTTCACTGTATCTAGAGAGTGACATTTTGCCCATTCTTCTTTGTAAAATAACTGAAGCTCTGTCAGATTGGATGGAGAGCGTCTGTGAACAGCAATTTTTAAGTCTTGCCACAGATTCTCAATTGGATTTAGGTCTGGACAATATTGCAAAGAAGTGACTATGCTTAAAGCTGAACTCTAGGCAGAAATCTGGAAAAAAATTTTTACCCGTACTCTTTTTATTTATGCCCATGCAGTCTTGAGATTTACTTCACAACCTTAAAGAAGTACTGTAACCTGACTTTTCTCTGGTACAGTTAGTGATACACTCTGGTCACTTATCTGCTTTTAGCCTTTGACTGGGCAGGAGAAGCAGAAGACTAATGTGGTCATTCCTCTACTCACTCTGCTCTCTCCTCCTATAAGTACGTACCTTATAAGCTCACAAGTATACCTGGGTGAAATAACAGAAGAAGGGTGCACCAGCCTTTTGCATTACCCAAGGTTCCCTTAAGAACAGGCTTTCTCTGGCAATTTTTTTTACATAGTTGCATTTTTTGATGTCACACGGTATTTGCGCAGCAGTTTTGCAAGCGCATTTTTGAGGGGAAAAAATACACTTTTTGAATCTTAATGCAAAAAAACACAATACATAACCCAATTGTTTGGGAAAATATAAAAGGTGATGTTATGCTGAGTAAATAGATACTAAACATGTCACGCTTTAAAACTGTAGCACGCCCGTGCAATGGTGACAAACAATGTAGCTTACTATTCATAGGCAAAACTGTAAAAGCCTTCACAGTTTACCCCTTTAGATTTCCGCAATGGTCTGGTGCTAGAATTACTGCCCATGATTTGATATTCGTGGTGATACCTCACATGTGTGAGACGATCGCTGTCTGTATGCATGCGGGACCAACAGGTGCGTTCGCCTGCACAGGCGCACAAGAATGGGAATGGGGCATTTAAAAAATAAATTCACGTTGCTTTTTAGCATTTTAATTGCTTTCACAAGGGATGTAAACATCCCTTGTGACAGCAATCGGCATGTAACAGGTGTAACAGGTGCTCCTTTTTTCTATAAGACCCCAGAGCCCTCCTCTGCCCTTGAAAGCATTTGATCACACCAAGACAGGTGTGATCAAATGCTTTTCCTTTTGAAAAAGGGCATTGTTTACATCCGGGCAAACCAGAATTGATGTAAGGTCATTGCTTCTAGTTTCTTATATCATAGAGATGAGCAGCATGGTTCTGGTCTTTGTTCGTCTCTATGATCAGCCATCAGAAGTGATGGCTGGTCGATCAGGTGTCCTGGTAGGACAAGACAGCCCGTTGAAGCCACGGAAGGCAGCTGGAGTTGGGAACGTCCCCTCCCACTGCAGCTAGTTAGCCCCTAGGATTGCTTTTACAAGAGATCTGACCATCAGCTCTAAAAAATGGTACTGGGATGATGGTATAACCACTTGAAATCTAGTGATGTACTGGTATGTTGCTGGTCATCAAGTGATTAAATATATAAAACACAATGCAATATACTCACAATCTCAGTTGAGTATCTGGCTTAAATGCATAAAGTGATAAAGCAACAAAACCCTTGGATATCAGGCTTTAATACATGAAACAAGCTCCAACAAAAGGCTCAAATCACAATTCTAGGTAGATATCAGTAACATCACAAAGCAAAACTAAATGCTAGCTCTTTTCGAGGGGTATCCCTCTACTTCAGAGTTCTGGGTTTATGAGTATATTGCATTGTTTTTCATATGATTACATAATTGATACATTGGTGCCCCCTCCTTGTGTTTTTTCATTTAGTTTCTAGGATCCCCCATATTTTAAGAGGGCAACAAGGCCTGAGTTGCACCCAGATTACCAAGCATTGTTGATGCTAGCAAGGAAGCCTGTTACATTTTGGTTTTCATCTATATTGATACTACAATGATACACTTACGCTCAGAAGAGTTGGTTTTGGTGTGTGAATTTGCTCTGCATACCTATTGAAGTTGAGCTTTCAAATCACTCAATAGAGATGTGCACAGCAAAAAAAAAATTGTTTTGTTTTATTTGGATTCATTCATTAAATGAATTATTTTGTATTGTCATATTCATTATGTTAGTATGATTCTTTTGCAGAATTCATTTTGTATATTCGGATTCATTTTGAATATTCAAATTTGTTTTGTATCTTAATTTTTCTGAATTGATTTCTATTTAAGAAGCTATTTTGGAAGATTTGGCTATTTTTGTTTTAACGTGGTAATTTGTTATTCCGGGAGATTACTTATGTACTTTGTTTAAATCAGATGGTGGTGGATCCATCAGAATCTCCCAATCATAACATAACAAACAGAGCAAAATTAGTTTTGGATTCATTAGTTATATAACGATTCAGAGATTCTGATGGCTCTGCCTCCATCCAACCCAAACAAAATACCGTATATACTCGAGTATAAGCCGAGATTTTCAGCCTCTTTTTTGAGGCTGAAAGTGCCCCCCTCGGCTTATACTCGAGTCATCGCTGTCTGCCCGCTCGATCAGCGTGTCGAGCAGACAGACAGCGGCCATTCTATTCAAAAGCCGCGCCTCCGGCTCCGCCTTCGCCTGTGATAGGCGGAACACTGAATTTCCCAGCAGCCTGTGTTCCGCCTATCACGGACATCGTATCATCCTCGTACTACGGACGAGGATGATACGACGTCTGTGATAGGCGGAACACAGGCTGCTGGGAAATTCAGTGTTCCGCCTATCACAGGCGAAGGCGGCGGCGCAGCTTTTGAACTTTACAATGGCCGCCGACGAAGAGGGCACGGGACGGAGGCAAGGGAAGGCACGGCACGGGACGGGACGGGACGGCGGCGGCAAGGCACGGCACGACACGGGACGGATGCAAGGAGGCAAGTCACGGCACGGGACGGAGGCAAGGAGGCAAGGCACGGGACGGAGGCTCGGGACAAAGGTAGGCTGGACACACACACACACACACACACACACACACACACACACGGATGGAGACACACACAGGGATGGATGGATGGATGGAGACACACACAGGGATGGATGGATGGATGGATGGAGACACACACACACACAGGGATGGATGGATGGATGGATGGAGACACACACACACAGGGATGGATGGATGGATGGATGGAGACACACACACACAGGGATGGATGGATGGATGGACACACACACACACAGGGATGGATGGACGGACACACAGGGATGGACGGACACACAGGGATGGACGGACACACAGGGATGGACGGACACACAGGGATGGACGGACACACACACAGGGATGGACAGGCATGTCTCACCCTCGGCTTATACACGAGTCAATAAGTTTGCCAGTTTTTTTGGGGGTAAATTGGGGGCCTCGGCTTATATTCGGGTCGGCCTATACTCGAGTATATACGGTAAGTAGGAATGATCAGCCTATTTTACTTGTATACCTTACTGTATTTATTGCAAAATGTTTCCGTTTCATATGTAGTGCATTTTTTTAAATAATGAAAAATATTAATACACCATAAAAAAGAAAGGGATCTGAATCAATTCGGATCATTCATTGTGTCGTTACATTATTTGGGATCCGAATGAAATAAATTAATTTAATTGTTTTGTTAAAATGTATTTCAGTTTTATTGAAATTCTTTACTATTGTGATTTACTGTAAAGATTCAGATACCTCCAAATCTTCAAATAATAATGCCTAGCCTCCACCCCTTTCCTGCCAGGAACTAATGGCAGTCTTAAACCTTAACCAGAATTTACAGATAAAAGGAGAAAACCCCTATTGGGGGATGTATGGGACTTTCTGGGTGCTATTCACATACTCATCAACAACAAATGTATTTAAAAAAGTTATTTTATTTTTACACATTCACAAAAAAAAGGTATACAGTGATACATTTCTTCCATACAAAAATTCCACACTTTATGCTCTACATGTTTTGCCTTATGGCTTCCTCAGGAACATGCATGGATATTCTTATCTAGTAGATAAATATACACAGATTATAGATACATATTTAATGCATTTGAACCACAACATTTAGAGAAAGCTTCATTTAATCTCACTAAACAACCTATGGCTGTACCTGGATAATTGTGGAAACCCTTGAATCTATGGCTCTGAGTCTACTTGTTGGACGCTCTGAGTATGATCAGCATAAGTTGACGTCAGAGCAACTCATTGGGCACCAATGTTCACCACTAGCGCTCACCTCCAATCCAGCTGGGCTCTCCAAAATGGGCAATAATATTTTTAATACTGTATAATCTTTTTCCAAAAACCTAATAGCCTGTAAATGGTAGATAAATTAATGTGACATATGGCTTATCAATGCATGTCACTATATATTAAAGACTTTTACTCTAAAAAGAAAAAGAAAAGTTGTTCTTACATAACAGGGTTAATTCGGAGCATGAGTCTAGGAGACCAAATTATCCTCGGTGATAGCAGCTGCAGACTATTGAACTGTGTTTTAAAGGTCAGCATTCATATTTGCCAATCTGATCAAAAAACATAGTAGAATAGAAAAGCCACAGTGAATAAAATAGTATGTAAGGATAAAGTGTAACAACCACTAATACAGTGGATTTACGGCATAATGTTTGTTATTGTTGCTTTTCATATTTATTTGTATAGAGCATGATCCCCTCCCTTCGCAGACTGGGCTGCAGGCAGCATTCCAACATAGCAATGACCCCAAACACACCTCCAAGACGACCACTGCCTTGCTAAAGAAGCTGAGGGTAAAGGTAATGGACTGGTCAAGCATGTCTCTAGACCTAAACCCTATTGAGCATCTGTGGGGCATCCTCAAATGGAAGGTGGAAGAGAGCAAGGTCTCTAACATCCACCAGCTCTGCGATGTCACCATGGAGGAGGGGAAGAGGACTCCAGTGGCAACCTGTGAAGTTCTGGTGAACTCCATGCCCAAGAGGGTTAAGGCAGTGCTGGAAAATAATGGTGGCCACACAAAATATTGACGCTTTGGGCAAAATCTGGACATTTTCACTTAGGGGTGTACTCACTTTTATTGAAGGGGTTTAGACATTAATGGCTGTGTGTTGAGGTATTTTGAGTGGACAGCAAATTTACACTGTTGTACATGTAAAGTACACTCATTACTTTACATTGTCATTTCTTCAGTGTTGTCACATGAAAAGATATTATAAAATATTTACAAAAATGTCAGGGGTGTACTCACTTTTGTGAAATGCTGTATGTATTACATGAAACATATAAAGATAGAGGTAAGTTCCAAATTTTACATGGGAACTGAGGTAACAAAAGGAGAAACCAGCATGTTGACTGGTGAATCCAATACATGACACAAAGAATTACAGTGCTATCTGGTCTACACAGCACTAGCACTGGTCTACATAGCACACACAGTAGCACTGATTAGCACTATCAGGCCCAACACACATGGAGGCTTTTTCCAGCCATTTATCCCATACTTTACCATATTTGGCAGGACAACCTCTATGAGTGTACAACAATTTATTGTAGGGTAGCACAGCATTAACTGTGGCCACCCATTCTTGGACAGTGGGCGGATAACACCCTAAGCCATGCCTGGGCGATTAACAGCCTGGCTGTGAATGGTGATTCTTATAGAAATATATGATGAAATTTATCATTCTCAGGGTCCGGGAACATACCCAGGATACATTGCATGGGGCAAAGCGTAAGAGAAGATCCCATTTCATCATGCATGAATTTCACCACTTGGGACCAATATCCCTGGATAGCAGGGCAGGACCAGATTAAATTAAAAAAGGTACCCCTAAGCTCCCCACATCTTGGACTAAGTGGGCTGTAGTTGGCACAATATTTGGCCATACGTAGAGGGGTCAGATAAGATCTGCGCAATATATACAGTTGGGTGAGACGGATTGTTTTCTTTTTAAATTCATTTTGTTTTCTTACATACACTTTTTAAAGTGTGTTCATTTTGAAAAGACTTCAATCCCCTTGGTTGTCTTCCATTTTCCAGGTGATCATTACTTGGCCAGATGAGCACCAGAGTGAGTTTGATGCTGAATGGCTGAAGAAGAGGTGTTTTTCAAAGGAAGCACGAGCAGATATGCAAGAGGAACTGTTTTTAGCAGGTATGTGAACGCAAATTGGACTGGACTGAGATATGGGCAAGCCAAGCCACGTCATTTTATAATTTACTGCACACAGCATACTTCCCAAATTTAGAATGTGAAAAAGAGGGGCACCTCGGCTTGGTAATGATTTGTGGTTCAAAATAGGATAAGCCTACTTACAATATACACCGCATATATGCCACAGTCCTTGTATCCACAATACTCTCTTTAATTTATTGTGTCAGAAGTGAAAGTCTCACAGACACATCACAAAACAAAGGTTCTTTTCTAAAGAAAAAAATTAAACTCTTCCATTACAGACCCTTTTCTGCTCATTGAATGTAGACATTGAGATAAGTGTACATTGAAAAAGAGATTCAATAAAAACAGTTGGGGACCGCTTAACAACTATCAACTGTTGAGATAAAAAAAAAACACCTGGTAATGTGTATGTAATGTACAGCACAACTTACAACAGGAACAAATTTTCCCATGAGGCATTGCAAGGCTGGCAGTTACAATTACTCCCAGAGTCATGATGGGTCTTGTAGTTCTGCAACAGCTGGAGGGCCCCAGGTTGCCTACCCCTGACTTACAGAGTGTAGCAGTTAGGGCTATGTAATGTACTATATAGCATATAGAGTACAGAAACCAGCAGTATGTGGGGAGGTGCAGCAACAGTAAAAACACTCAGAGTCCAATTGCCGGAACAGAACTTGTATTAAAATTAAAGTTCGGCAATTCACAACAGGCCTGATCAGAAACACTCACAGAATGCAACAGCGGTGTGTAGCAGAGCAAGTCTTGGGTGTGCCGACAGCTCGTGTCTTGAGGGGCGGAATGCAGCCAGCAGCTCTGTGCCCAAATGGGGAGGTGTCCAGGAAGGATGGCGTGTCCCTATTCTTTCCCTACTCATCTGAAACCTCTGCTTGCCGCTAATCACTGTCCATGTCAGGTGGGTGACCAGGAAGGATAGCGTGTACCTATTCTTTCCCTACTCATCTGAAACCTCTGCTTGCCGCTAATCACTGTCCATGTCAGGTGGGTGACCTGACCCTACATTACCCACACAAGAATTGTGCGCCAACCCTGGAAGCCAAATTTGCACAATTCCCCCATCAACACAGAGAGTGCTAACAGGGGAATCAGCAATTGCCTTCTCCCAGCAGGAGAGGCAATTAACTTACTTTTCTGGCAGCCTGTGTGATGTAACAGGCCCCCCTGCCCTGGGATGAGACAGTTATTATTGCTAGCAACTATAGCAACCGCTATTGATAGTCACAAAAGAATCCAGCAGGCTGGTTGTACCCAAGTTGATCAATCAATCAACTTGGTACATTCAGCCTGACCCATAACGGTTAAAATCGTGTCTGGTTCCTGCTGAACCGGCCAAGATTCGAACCATGTATGGCCAGCCTAACATAAATATCAGTAGGTTAAATATGACATTTGAATGTCACCTTTAACCGCTAGCCGACCAGCGCACGACAATGTATGTTGGTACAATGGCACGGCTGGGCAAATGGGCGTACAGGTACTCCATGATCGTGCCCGCGGGTCCCACGGACTTGATGTCTGCCTGGGGGGATCGTGTCACTGAGCGGAAGAACAGGGAGATGCCTTTGTAAACAAGGCATTTCCCTGTTCTGCCTAGTGACATGACAGGGGTCTACTGCTCCCTGTCATCGGGAGCAGTGATCGCTGTCATGTCATTG
This sequence comes from Lithobates pipiens, assembly GCF_037356315.1. Taxonomy (NCBI): domain Eukaryota; kingdom Metazoa; phylum Chordata; class Amphibia; order Anura; family Ranidae; genus Lithobates; species Lithobates pipiens. The sequence continues at coordinate 200,583,720 of NW_027507686.1, forward strand.
GTAGCTCACCCCCCCCCCCCCCCCCACAGTTAGAAAACTTCCCTAGGACACACGTAACCACTTGATCGCCCCCTAGTGTTTAATACCTTCTCTGCCAGTGTCATTTACACAGTAATCAGTGCATTTTAATAGCACTGATCGCTGTATAAATGACAATGGTCCCAAAATGGTGTCAAAAGTGTCTGTTGTGTCCGCCATAATGTTTCAGTCACGATAAAAATCGCAGATCACCGCCATTACTAATAAAAAAAAACGTATTAATAATAAAAATGCCATAAATCTATCCTATTTTTGGGTTTATAGCGCAAAAAATAAAAACCGCAGAGGTGATCAAATACCACCAAAAGAAAGCTCTATTTGTGGGAAAAAAGAACGTCAATTTTGTTTGGGTGCAACGTCGCATGGCCGTGCAATTGTCAGTTAAAGCAACGCAGTGCCGTATCGCAAAAAGTGCTCTGGCCAGGAAGGGTCTAAATTCTTCCAGGGCTAAAGTGGTTAATAGTCAAAGAAAGGCATTCTAGTGGATGATAAGGTGATGTTGCCCACCATCATTTTTTAACCAAGAATCACCATAGCTTTATGTCAAGGCTTGTACAGTACATGTTGTACTTTGATTCTTCCAATACGTTTTAAAATGCTGCCTGCAATAATAAGTACTGTTCCAGTGCTCTCCAATACTTAATTATGAATTAAAGTGACCTTGTCACCACAGGGTCACTTCCGCAAAATGCACATTCTATAATAGAAAAGAAAATGTACGTTTCTGGCAGGTTGTGTGATCAATTGCCTCTGTTTTGCTTCTCCCCGGTCATTACAGGTATTTGACACTTCAGTTGGACCGAATACCTGAACCCCCCTTCAAAAGCTGTGGTTCCACCTGCTGACTCATATGTACTATACTGATGTACAAGTGAACAAGAGCAACCCAGTATGTTGTGGGGGAGCAGCTATTCTATACATTCACAAGTATAAAATTACTTGTAGGGGCTCAGGGAGAAGCAAGACAGTTGATTTTAGGCCAACGGCCACCAGAAAGGTAAGTATATATATATATATATATATATATATATATATATATACCTCTATTTTTTTGGAAGCGATGCTCAGAAAAAATCATACAGCTTGTGTTGATTAAAGAAAAGTTCCAGGGGGCGCATGCGCGAAGCTCGACATGGCAGACGTTCTCCCTTAGAGCTCCGCGCTCCCCGCTGCAAGATCGGATCAATATCACCCGTCTGAACCCGCATTTTGCCACGATTTCATTCGGATCACCTTTGGGACAATACTGGCGTCTCCCGGGATGGTACTCACGGGACCGAAGGGCAAAAATAAACCGAAACCCATCAAAGAAGCCCTGGCCCGGGCTTCTTCCAAAATGGCGGCTAAGGCCTTAGCTAAACACCACGCTGCCTCTCCTGCGGCCTCCGACCAAGTGGACAGTGGCGATGATGATGAATCGGACTCTAACCTTGGTGGGTCTCCACCTCTACCCTCTTCAGGTATGTCTCAAACTGCCTTTTTGAAACACATGGAGACTATGCTCCAAAAGGCTCTCAAGACTACCTCGGAACAAATAACGGACAGGCTATCACGGGAAATCCGTGAAATAGGTCAACGTACGGCTGACCTGGAGACAAGAGTTGATGATATGGAGCTCACCCTCCAAGAACACTCTCAGAACTTCTCTGTGTTAAGAGAGGAGAATGCAACCTTACTCTCCCGTTTAGAGGATGCCGAAAATCGCTCCCGCAGGTCCAACCTGCACTTACGCGGCATCCCGGAGTCTGTTGATGATGTACAATCTTTTACGACCGCACTGTTCCAGGAACTCTCACCCTCCATCCCAATAGAGCGGTTTGAGTTTGACAGGATTCATCGTGCCCTCACACGCCGCCAAACGGACGGTCCCCCTCGGGACATTATTGTGAAACTACATTTCTTTCGCACGAAAGAACAGTTGCTGAATGATGCCCGTAAGAAAGAAGAATTGCTCTTCCAAACGCATAAATATCAGCTTTTCTCTGACCTGGCTCCGCTGACTATAGCCAAACGCCGTGCCATGAAGCCTCAACTTCAAGTCTTAATGCAGCACCAGCTTAAGTACACTTGGAGGTTCCCCTTCGCCCTGCAGTTTACACACCAGGGCCAGCAGCATTCGTGCTCAACCCCGGAATCCTTACAGCATTTGCTGGAATCTCTTCGTCTGACCTTGCCGGTTCAGGTCTCGGAGACTGCGCTACCCCGCACCCCGGCTCGATCCACGGCTCATCCATATTCGGCCACACCGAAGCGCAATCCGCTGGACCCGACATCTATCCATAAGGGGACCCCTTCACGTCGTCCGGAAGATGCCTTTCTCAGCCCGAAGTCCCGCACGCCTCGTTGATATATCTGAGGGTGCTTCCTCTTTTTTCCTCAGTACTCTTGGAGTACCTCTTTGTGGCCCCGACCTCTGGACCTTTATTGTTGCCCCGCTGTTGCAGCACTTCCACTAATGTTTTTTTTTTTGTTTTTTTTTTGCCACCTCGTGTTTTGTATATTTTTTGTATCTCTATTTTTGCCCTTTTTTCTCATTTTTCATTCTCCATCTTTTCATTTTTACTCCTCATTTTTGTCTTCTCCTTTTGTACCTATTTGATAATGTGCTGCCACCTGGGGGACAGTAGCTGGGTGTGCTTGCGACGCCCTTACTTAGGTGTCCCATGAGGTCTCTATGTCCCCTAGTGGGGATATAGTACTGGTTCAGTTATTTCTATTTTTGATATGTATACTGTTATATACTTCGTTGACTTCATCTGTATGTATCTCATTCCAACGAATGTTTTTTTTTTCCTGTTTTTATTTACGTTTGTTTCTTTTTTGGTTGGTCTGCTGGGGGGGGCGGGGGGTGGGGATGTGACTTGCTCGTCTCCCCTCCTCTCGTCCTTGCGCCCCGCCACTTCTTTTCCATTGGATGTCTCCTTCCGCGCCTCCTCCAGCACTCTACTCAGTAAACGGTGATTTATGTTTTTTAGCCTGCTCCTATTTATGCAACTCGTGGGCTGGCTGTTTCTCTCCCTCCTTCCCCCACCTTTTACCCTCCCCCTCTTCCCTCCCATGCTCCCCCTTGTTTTTCCTCTCCTCCTAATCCCCTCCCCCCCCTCCTTTTCTCTTCCTCCCCTTACCTTTCCCTTGCATTCCCCTCACCCGCCCATTCCCCCTGCCTCCCTCCCCTCTGATCCTTTCTTTATCCCCACCTCCGACCTGGGATAGTTGCAAATCCCTTATATCTGGAAGGCTATGGATACTGCCGTTTGCCTCTTGTTTAGTTTGTTACTTTTACTCAAGATGTTGTCCTAACTTTAATTATATGGTTTTCACTGTTAGATCCGCTTGCAGTGGGGAGTTGTCACTGCTCCCCCACCCCCGGTGCTCTCTCTCTTCGGTCGGTTTTCTCTGGCTGTGGAGCTAGCGCACTATTTGGTTGGGCACTACAGATACTTTGTTCAGTTTTTCTCAACTAATGGGATGCCCTACGCCTTGTACACCACTTCCCCTCTTTTCTTCTCCCCCCGCTGTCTCTTTTCTCCTTTGTGCTTCCTTCTTGCTTCTTTCCTTCCTTTTTCTCTCCCTTACTGGCCGGGTGGCTCACCCTCCTCTCTTCACCCACTTTTTTTTCTACTTACCCTTCTCCGATCACCTAGATGGCTCCTTTAAATATAATTTCCCTTAATGTTAAGGGACTTAACTCCCCTCATAAGAGAACTAAGGCCTTTCGCACCTTTGTTTCCCTGGGGGCCGACATTGTTGCCCTCCAGGAAACTCATTTCACTGCCCGCAACACCCCCAAATATTTCAGCTCCCGTTATTCCTTAGTGTACACCGCCTCTGCAGATACTAAACACAGAGGGGTTCTACTTGCTTTCCACCACTCCCTGCCCTTCACATTACAAACAGAGATCAAGGACCCCTCAGGCCGCTATATTATATTGGTGGGCCTTTTACAGGAAGTGGAAACTACGTTTGTCTCCTATTATGCCCCAAACGTCAACCCGATCCCCTTTTTCACCCACCTCTTGCAGGTAGTTAGGGCACACTCCAAAGGTACGTTATTTATGTGCGGCGATTCAAATTTGGTACTTCATCCGCATCTGGATAAGTCTCCCTACTCCTCGGATCATTATTCCCCTGCTTCACAACTTCGCAGATTACTGCAACAACACTCCCTTTTGGATTCCTGGAGAGAGTGTAACCCATTGAAGAAAAATTATACCTACTATTCCCCCCCGCACAACTCGTTCTCTAGAATTGACCATATCCTTGTACCAATCGCATCCTCCCCAATTTTGCTAAAATCCTCCATACAACCCATCACGTGGTCAGATCACTGCGCTGTTGTAACTACGGTCTCGTCATTAATACCCCGCCCTGACAACAAATCCTGGTGTATGAATGAGGCCCTCCTTACTAACCAGTCTTATTGTCTCGATATTCAAACTGCCCTTAATGACTATCTTCAATTTAATGCTAGTCCAGACATTTCGCCAACCCTGCTCTGGGAAGCTCACAAACCGGTGATCAGAGGTACCTGTATCTCAGTTGCCACTCATCTGAAGCGTGACAAAAGACTCAAATTACAACGGTTGGAAGCTGACTTCCAACGCTAGTTTCTACAATTCCAAGCAACCCCTTCCAATGCTAACAAGAAACAGCTTGAAGTAACCAAGTTGGAGCTGGATTTGCTCTTGGCTGAATCTGCGGAGAAAGCTCTCCGCCGGTCCGGCCACAAGATCTACACAAAGGCCAACAAGCCAGACACCTTATTAGCGCTGAGTCTCCGGCGACCAGACCGTATACACAAACCTATTAGACTCCGGCTGGCTAATGGCACTCATACTAGCAACCCTGTTAAGGTACTTTCTGAATTCCGTAAGCGTCTTGCTAACCTATATGAAACAAAGGGGTCTCTTCCCTCTTCTGAGGCGGAGATGCTCTTCCAAGATTTATCTATACCTACGTTGCCTGATGCTAGCCGGGAGTCTATAGATAAACCTATCTCGGTGGAGGAGGTCCTTGGCGCCATTAAATCACTTAAGCCTCATAAACGCCCTGGCCCGGATGGTCTTCCAGCTGTATATTACAAGAAGTTTGCATCTACTCTTGCCCCACTTCTTTCTAAATCTTTCAATGCCCTGCTACAGCAACAATCCCTTGGCAGAGACTCGCTGACTGCCATTATCGCCATGATCCCTAAGCCCAATACTGACCACACCCTCTGGTCCAACTATAGGCCCATATCCCTTTTAAATGTAGATGTGAAACTACTAGCCAAAATCCTTGCCCTAAGACTCAACCCGATCATTGGAGGCTTGATACATAAGGATCAAGTAGGATTCATTCCTCGCCGCCAGGCTGCCGACAACATACGTCGGGTTGTCCTTCTACAGCACATAGCTATGTCTCGTAAGATTCCCATGCACCTTTTATCCCTTGATATTAGGAAAGCTTTTGATACGGTCTCATGGCCCTATCTTCACTACATTTTGGGACGTTGGGGTTTTGGCCCCAACTTCTTGCAATGGGTAAGTGCTCTGTATACTCATCCGCAGGCATATGTTAAGTACTCGGGCTTCAGTTCAGAGTGTTTCCCAATTAGTAGAGGGACAAGGCAGGGTTGCCCCTTGTCCCCATTAATATTTGCCCTAGTAATTGAACCCCTTGCTGCCTTAATTAGATCTGATCCCAATATTCATGGTGTAGAAGTCGCTTCTACATCTCACAAAATATGCCTTTTCGCTGATGACGCCCTGTTATTCGTTACATCCCCACATGTCTCCCTGCCCAACCTTCTACAACTCCTGTCCAAATTTGCAAGAATATCTGGGTTAGAGGTCAACCAAGAGAAATCTAAAGCCCTTAACGTGTCGCTCCCTCCAGAGGTCCTCGACCTTATAAAAAGTAATTTCCCCTTTCAATGGTCCTCCTCCTCAATTTCTTACTTAGGTATCAAACTAACCAGTGACCCCGCCCACCTATTCCGTTCTAATTATCTCCCAATGTTTAAACACTTGTCCTCCATGCTTGACACCTGGCTGCCTTTACACGTTTCATGGCTGGGGCGGATCGCGGCTGTGAAGATGTCCTTGTTGCCGAAGTTGTTGTACCTGTATAGAGTCCTCCCGGTCGCGATCCCACCTTATTTCCACAGGGCGATCCAGAGTCGGGTATACAAATATATTTGGGGCACCGGGGCCCCCCGAATTTCACGTTCAACTTTGCTCCGCAGTAAGCTCAATGGGGGTCTTGGTGTTCCCAATTTTCTCCGTTATTTTCAGGCTGCACAACTTGCTCAGTTGGCCCTTTACCACGCGAAAACGGAGATCCCTCTCTGGGTGGCTCTGGAGGCAATAGATCTTCATCCTATACATATCACCAATCTTTTGTGGCTCCCCGCCACTGCCCGGGGTCCTATTTCTAATCCTATAACCTTACATTCTATGAAAATCTGGGACAAATTACGCAGACCTTTTAAATTGACCTCCCCGCACTTACCCCTACTATCTCTTCTTGGCCACTCACTATTCCCTCCTGCATTTTCTCAGCCTGCCTCTTTTCTGGCTTGGTCTCGTGCCGGACTGGAACGTGTGAGGGACTTCATCTCGAACGGTGTCCTGAAACCCTTTCCATCCATACAAGCCCATTCGCACCTCCCCTCCCGTGAGTGCTTCAGGTACCTCCAAATTTCCCACTTTATCCAAACCCTCTTGGGCTCCCAAAGGGTGCTGAACAAATTGTCTATTTTCGAGGATTTATGTGACTCAGACCCCCATGCCCCGGGCATAATCTCCAGTCTCTACGCATATCTCACGTCTCCCTCATCCCTGCCTCCCTCGTATGTTTCTGCTTGGTCCAAAGACCTATCCTTGGACCTGGATGTTAGCGATTGGTCAATGATATGGGCAACTACTAAGCTTTCCTCACAGAATGTTGTTGCACTAGAAGCCAGTTATAAAGTCCTCATGAGATGGTATCTGGTCCCGACCAGGATTGCTAGATATCTACCATCATACTCCCCTAATTGCTTTCGTGGTTGTGACACTGGTGGCACCCACTTGCATATTTGGTGGACATGTCCTGTGGTGCAGCGCTTCTGGGCAATAATATTTCACATGGTTTCAACTTTGTTTAACGTGACCCTCCCTCCCGACCCATCTATGGCCCTACTTAATCTTCCACCGCGAGACTTTACTAAATCACAACTGCGTCTCTTTTTGCAACTCACTACAGCTGGCAAGCAGACAATAGCGAAGGCATGGAAGTCCCCATTCCTGCATATTGCGGAAGTTAGGAATAGGGTCACCCAGGCTATGATACACAGCAAAATAGAGGCCACAATAGTGGATAGGATCCCACAACATCTTAAGGTCTGGCGCCCTTGGTTGGACCATTTTCTTCCCCCTGGATTTGATAGACAACTTTTGAAGCCCTAAGCTTTGCCCATAAGGGGCCGGAGAGGCTCATACCCATTTGTGACATCCTTGAGCCACCTGGTCAGTGCCACCCTCCCTCCCAACCCCCCTCTTTCCTTAGTTCCTTTCCTTCCTCTGTGATATGTCTCTAGTTCTGGTTCTTCCTCTTTTTTTCTCTCTTATCTCTTTTTCTGTCTTCCCTTTCTCCATTTCCCGATATGCTCTTTTGATAATGATGCTCAATCTACATAATACGTGTACGAACACTGTTGCCACAGTAATCTGGGCAGGGCCCCGCCCTCTTACTTTTTCCAGTGTTTACTGGACTCTGCCCTTGTGATACTACTAGTGATGTGAGTTGTAGGCCCAAGTTCTAATCCGCGCTCTAGCGTGTAGTTCATCTCGTATATCTGAATGTAGCCTGACTCTATATCTATGTTCGAAACTTTGATGTAATGTGTTTTTTCTTTGGACATATGTTTGTAACAGTGACTGTTTGTTCTCTAAGCTTGTTATCAATAAACTATTTGAAAGTAAAGAAAAGTTCCAGGTATAAATATTTTATAGATATATTGGTCCAACTTGGATCAATATAACTATGCACATCCAACACCTGGCTAATGCCCCCTGGAACCTGGAAATTACTGAATTGTGCACCGCTACTCCAATGATCTCCACCTACCTCTGGGTCCTGTGATGCCTTGCTTTATTGTGGTCAGCCACTTGGCACAGATGCCATTCAGATAACGCTTTGCATTTTCTGAATGAATTCAAAACGTTCTCTGATTGGACAAGGTGGAGAGGCGGGACCGTGATGTCACATTTTGTCTGTCATCTCATTTTAAAGTGGTTGTAAATCCTTAAGCCCCATACACAATATCAGATTTTCTGCTGATTTTTTCCTTCAGATTTACCAAAACCATATAATATGATGTCAAACCTTAGGAGTTTCAATTTGTATGCAGTCAGGCAGGCCCTTCTACTACATGGTTTTGGTAAATCTGAAGGAAAAAAATCAGCAGAAAATCTGATAGTGTGTATGGGGCTTAACAGACCACTTTAATCTACAGGTAAGCCTAGATTAAGGCTGACCCGTAGGTGCAAGAAATATCTCCTTAACCTACATGGTTAAGGAGATATTTTCCTAAAAACAGGCACTGATGTCTACGGTACATGCGCGCCGTGGACAACGGCGCAGGCGCACTGAGCTATGCATACTATGCATACTAGCTCATTATGCCTTTGTCCTGCAGGGTGTTTTTTTTTTTTTTTAGAGAAGGTTTACTTCCTCTTTAACATAAATTGAGTATTCTTTCTTTTTCCCAACTGCAGTATTTGATGGATGGTGTTAGCTCTTCACTGATTGCTTTCATTTGCTGTCTAGGATTCCTTTTTAGGAAATAAATAAATTTGATTTTGAGCTGTTTAAACTGTCATCTGTTAGTCTCACGTCTGGATTTTTATTGGGCTGCAACCAAAGGTCACCTTTTGTATTAGTTTTCTAATGTGGAATGTACATATGAAATTTCCCATTTAACAGCGCATTTTACGATTCTGCAAATGTTGTAAACTTTTTGATAATTAACGTTTTATGTCCCACTTTCACATCTCCCCCCTGAGAAGCACCTAAGTATCTGTTTTTTTTTTTAACTGACACCATGGATCTTATACCCTAGATATATGAGGATGACGTGTGAGCAAAAGTTTTGTTAGCCTATAAACAATTTAAAGATCCACTTCAAAATGTCTAATGGACTAACCTTTTAAAAGGATGTTAAACTTAGCACAGTTATTACTAATAAAGTACATACATTCTCTAGACATAAACTAATCCCTGGAGGAAGGTGTTCATCATATTTTATATTGGTTTGTAATTAAAGGGGATGGATAGTGTTCTGCATACATTTTCTTTATGATTTTATTATGATGTTTATTATGTGCAAATCATAATATATATTTAATTTATTTTATTTTTTATTAGAAATGATTGCATATACATGTATTATTTGTAGCCAGTAGGCAGTGCTCCTTTTCCTTGTTAATAAGGCTATCTCTAGTTGCTTTGTTAAAAAAAAAATTATATATCTATATATTTACAGAGCTTTATGAAGCTTTATGATTGTTATAATTTATATCAGAAAAAAACTGTTTCCCCATTTCCTCCTAAAAGAAGCACCTGATGCAATGGGGGAGATTTACTAAAACTGGAGCACTCAGAATCTGGTGCAGCTGTGCATGGTAGCCAATCCGCTTCTAACTTCAGCTTGTTCAATTTGTAAGAAAATGGTGGTTGATTAAAGAAATAATAATATGGACATTAGGTAATAATATCAATATTTTTAACCCATGTAGCACGGTCTCTGGCCTTGTCCAGTCTAATGAGGACCTCTAAGGCCAAAGATAGCTGACATCCTTCAATATATAGAGGGCTGTGAGGCATAGTGGGTGTAAAGATGGTGAAAGTCATTGGGCACCAGACACTTCTTGGATGTAAAAGAGGTTTTATTTCTTTTGACAGGGCTTTTTGTATTTTTAGGGGAAAGTGGGTAAGGGCCAGGACACCCTTAAATAGTTATAGATTCAATTGGCAGACTCCGAGACTTCAATGGGGGGACAGCCGTACAGGGAAAGGCCCCAGCAAGGCGCCACTTCTGCACATGCAGGAATGCTGTCTCCTATGGCAACAGTCCTTTAACAGTTCCTAACTCAAACGTAACAGTTCTTTCTGCTCCACTACAACTGCCTGTTGTAGTTCTTCAACACTGAGCTCCCAGTCTCTCACTAGACCCACTGATTCACTGACTCTGAATCCCTTGAGCTCCTCCAAGGTTAGTGGTGGTATCTCCCACAAGCATCACCCAAGCTTCCCTGATGGGTCCCTAGCTTCGCACGCCAGATACTTCTCAAGCTTCACCCCTGCTAACCGGTGAGGTCCCTGGCTTGACTCACAAGTCTGTCCTGCCAGCGTCTGCTCCGCTGGTTGGGTCCTTGACTTGATCACCGCCTAAACTTTCCAGATTCTCCACTGTACCCGATCGATGAGAATATGGTTCTGGCACTTTCTTCGGTTACTTCAGTTACAGTAAAGGTGGTTGGTCCCTTTGTGGTGACAGCTTCCCCTCTACCTACGATCACTGACAGGTTCTCCGGCTGACAGAACTGTCTCTTTCAGTTGGACTGCAAGCCGCAGTCCCAACCCTGTGCTGCCCTCTTACTTCTGTATAGGCCCTCTCACAGCCTGGCAGCCAGATGCCCTCGGGATAGGGCCAATCTTCGGCCTAGCAGCCTGGGACCTAGGACACATGTCCACTCAGACAGCCGTCCAGGTGACACAGAACAGCGATCATCTGACCTCATCTGAATATATAGGTTCTCCCAGCAGGCCAAGGGATTCAAGAAAACCCCTGCCCATTGGCTGAGATATCCATACATCCTTAGCCAGACTTTGGGTTTCCCTTCTTATATCCCTGTCTAAACCCCAGGGTGCTACATCCGCTACCACTTTTCACTTACAAATTAAGCTTTGACAAAAAAAAAACCTGGAAACTGATTGGTTTCTGTGCAGAGCTACACCAGATTTTGCATAACCCACTTTCAGTAAATCTTCCCCAATAGATGGGACATAAAGTATATGAAAACCCTAACTATAAACTCTAATTTGCCCCCTTTTTGTTCTGGTAAATAGACAACTGAAAGTGTTTTTTTTTTTTTGTTATATCTGTTAAAAAAAGCAACTAAACGCCTGTTGGTTCCACCAGAAATCCTGTGAGTTAATAACTTCCTCTACACTTTGCCTGTGCTGAACTGTAATCAGTTAGCATTGTTTCCAGCTTTCTTGGTGGTCTACAAAACAATTCCCTCATGTTATTGAGGTGGGGAGAAGGGAGGTCATAAAACAATGTTATTAGCTTTCCTGGCTATCTTATTTGAACTACAAAATCCATCCTCCCTATGTAATGGGGATGAGAGAAGGGAAAGTGTTTGTAGTCTGAATCAGGAGTGCAGCCTAGGCAAATAAGCCTTGTCACCCCAGTACAGGGATTATTAAAGAAAAATAATAAAAAAAATATAAAAAAAAAAGAATAATAATATGATTATAATATAATATAATATGATATATATATATTTTTTGTGGTTGAACTGGATGGACTTGTGTCTTTTTTCAACCTGACTAACTATGTAACAAGAAAGTAGGCACCACATCTAAGGACTGGTAAATTGCAATATATAAAATTTTTCTTCTTTGGGTTCGATACGCTTTACAGAATTGGTTAAAGCAACAACTGACATCATCTCTGGTATGTTTCAGGAAGCGAACATTATGACAAAAAGAATACAGATGTAAAAAATCAACTGTCTGCTTTTAGGGGTCAGCCTGTAGACATGACCATCATGTCTTCATACTTAAATGTTTTTAGCATTAGAAATGCTTCTGCTTCACCGGAATCCAGAAGTAACATACACACATGTGACCAAGTTTAGAACACAGATGTCAGACCTGAAAAAGACTCAGGAGGCCTCCTAGTGATTTATCCATCCACTTTGTAGGTGGTCTTCTGAGTCCCTGTTTACTGCTGTTACCCTCAACACTCAATGAATGAAACATTGATTATTTTTAAAATCCGACAGCTAATTACCCAGTTTTATTTCATAACTATTTTCAATTTTTCTGCTCAAACATTTATAATTCCTTACAATCAGTATTGAGATTTACATGTCCATTGTGAATGCCCCGCAGTTGAAGTCAAACAGGTGACACATTCATTTCCCAGTTCAGCAATTTAGCTTCCTTAGTCACCTCTCTGCTTCCAGCCTATTCCTTGGACAATAAATCAAGTAAAATAATAAACGTGTAAGTATTCAACAGTGTATTTAGCTGTTTGCATGAAGTTCCAGGCTTTTTCTGGCACTTTTTTTACAAGTTTAAATCAGTAGAAAATACATTTGTACATTGTACATTTTTTTTAGCAGAGACTCTCTAGGGAATAAAACTGTTCGGACAGCGACCGTTGCACTTTTTTTTATGTCACACAGTATTTGCGCAGCAGTTTTGCAACACTTTAATATTATTCAAAATTAAAAAAAATTTATTCAATAATTTAAAAAAAACCACAATATATACCCCAACTTTTTTATAAAATTTGAAAGATGAGGTTACCCCAAGTACATAGATACCAAACATATCACACTTAAAAATTTTGCACGCTCCTGGAATGGCAACAAACTAAGGTATTTAAAAATATACTTAAGGCAAAGCTTTAACATTTTTTACAGATTACCTGTTTAGCGTTACAGAGGAGGTCCATCACTAAAATTGTTGCTTTATTGCTCTTGTTTACAGCGATACCTCACATGTGTGGTGCGAATACTGTGTACATATGCGTGCGCTACTTATGTACGCATTCGCTTCTGTGCGTGAGTACTGAGGCTCGGTTCACACCTAAACCAGCCGCGGATCGCACAGCAACGATGTCCAGCCCTGTTGTCCATTTCAGGGATGAATCAGGGCAGAATTTTTGCCTGATTTCGGCCCTGAAACGGAGGCAAAGACGCACATGTGAACCGCCTCCATAGAGAGTCGGTCATATTCTCCTGCTATGCGAATTGGATAATTCACACTGCTGCGGGGGGGAGATCCGGATGTGATTCGCACCGCACTGCAGTGCAAATCACATCGGATCTCTGTAGCGATGCGAGTTCAGCCATACAGATAGTATGGCTGAATTCGCATCGCTCCCGCAGCAAACTCGCACGGGACCCTTTTTTTGGTCCGCAGCAGAATGGGATCGCATGGGTGTTCACACCATGCGATCCGATTCCTGTGCGAGTCGGCAGATCGCACTGCGATATGCGGACGGATCTGGGGGTGTCATTAATATTTCATTGACACTCCCAGCAGTCCGCATAGGGCAGTGTGAACTGCTGGCGGGAGGCATGCGATGCGGGAAAACGCCGCGGATTCGCGGCGTTCCCGCATCGCTATAGTGTGAACCTAGCCTAAGGGATGGAGATGCTTAAAATGTTTTGTAAACATCCCTTGTAATAGAAATAAGGATGTGGAGAAATCTGGGGTCAGAAAGACCCCAAATCTCTCCTTTACAAAAGATCACAAAAAAAATAAAAACATTGATATTTTGCCTTAAGGCAAAAAAAAAATAGTTTACTTCCAGCCTGGACTGGAAGTGAAGTCATGATGCTGCTCCAGTCCTCCAGGACATAGAGGCGATCAAAGAGGATCTACTCTTTATGCAATTCTTGGACTAGCCGGATCGTTCCTTGGGCTTGCTGGTTTGAACGGCAAGCTGGGGGGGGGGGGGGTTATGTTTCTTTCCACCACTTCTGCATGTGTTCCAGTGGCTCATGAAAAAGAAAAGATACCAGTAAACTACTTTAAAGCCGCAATGTATACAGTATATACGTATTGTGGTCTTGAAGCTTGTTAAATTATGCATTTCATTTTATTCTCAGGGCTTTTACTGTATTTCCAATAGAAAGAACTGCGCAATGAAAAAGTTATTTAAATGGAAATATAAAGTTGATCTATTGAAAAAAAAGCGACGTAGCAATGAATACATATTAAACTCCATATGATGTTTTTTCTTAAAATATAAGTAAAGGCAAAGCTTTTTTTTTCTTTTTTTTCTTTTAGGTACAATGAAGAGGGATTAAAAGATCAGAACACCTGGCAGGTTTTTATTGCTGTCTGTGCCCCTGCTAAGCTGGCCATAGACAGATTGAATTGATTTAAGCAATACATGGACCGACTGATTGTACCCAAGTTGATCGATCGATCAACTTGGGTACAACCACCATGTTAGATTTTTCATGCAGTTATTGGCAGCAGCTATAGCTAGTGTTCACCCAGCAGGTGGGGGGGGGGGGCTTGGGGAGCCATACACAATAGCTCCATGGGAGGGATACCCCACCATCTAAGGCCAGCTTTAGGAAGATTCCCCCCTCTCTATTTGTCCTGTTTTCTATTATGATCAAAAGCAAAAGTTGAATTCCAAACTTTGGGTTGTCACCAGAACTGAAATAGAGGGAAAATCTTCCAATAGAAACACTAGTTCTGATGACCTGGGTGAAAGCCAGAGACTTCCTCACTTTGGAGGAACTTCCTCTCGCTTGTTTTGGTTATTGGACAAGAAGTAATGGAAAATCTCCCAAATTAGACACAGATAGCCAAAATAAACCTGACGAGGGTTATAACCCTCCCTCGCTCTATCCAAAATGAAAAAAAGATTTGCATTTAGTTCTACTTTAAAGTCCAGCTCAATTTTCATCCCCTTCCACCCAATCCTTTAGCAAGCCCTCCCCTTTCTCCTTTAACTGACCAGCAGAGTCTTTCTTTTTCCACAGCACTGGTGGACCTAACTGCTGCATAGAACAGAACCCATGTGATGCATGAGGACCATGTTATGCAGCCTTGTACTACAAGCCCAGGCTGTGTAATGACATACCCCCAGTCATGTGTCATTGAGAGTCTGGGTTTACAGAAAGAGTGCTGTCATTCCCCCTGGGGGCTCTTTTACACTTGCTTCAAAACATAGCTTCGGACACGCTTTATTAAAGCGCTCTGAATGCCAGATGAAGCTAGGCTTGTGCAATTTGTTTTGTAACCGAAATACGGACAAATTTTGCATCTTTTGGACATTCAGATGCATCCGAATGTCCGAATAAGAAAATAACAAATTTCAATTAATACAAAAGAAATTATAGCAGATATAATAAAGGAATTTGACATGATTTGGTAATTTGTTAAAGATCTAATGAAACTAATGGTCAAATCAAAGTAAATCTTAGCCCCTGTACACACGGTCGGAGATTTCGACAACCAAATCCGTCTGATTTTGTCAGTCGGATTTTGTCCGTCGGATCTTGTCCGAAACTGTTGCATACACACGGTCGGACAAAGTTGTCGAAAAATCTGATCTTTCAGAACGTGATGACGTTATTTCGTTACGATGGGACTACGTTCAGGATAGTAGCCAATAGCTTTGATGTAGGAATTTGATCTGAGCATGCGTGGCACTTGGTCCGATCAAAATTCTCTACACATGATCGGAGTATGTCCGATCGGCCCAGTTGGTCGGGAAATATTTCCAACAAGTTGGAAAATATTCAGACGGAATCAGTCTGATGCATACCACACACAGTCGGATTATCCGACAACACGGTCCGATAGGACACATTCCGACGGATTCTCCGACCGTGTGTACAAGGGCTTACAGTCCAATCAGCTGATTAATTTTGTGCTGGAGGTTGGATTAATGGCAAAGTGCATTCCTGAGAACTGAGTGAGAAGGTTGTTGTAATGTATTTGAGCAGAGGTGAACGAATGAATTCGACATGATTGGACATTTATTGTAATGAATATTGACACTCTACAGAAATAACTAATTATCCGAAAACGTATTAATGTAACATACGAAAAATAAGAGAAAGAAATTATGTATTTTACGAATGACAATGAACCGAAACTAAACAAAATTTTCTGTTGTGCACAAGTCTAGTCAAAGCCCCTGTCACTAAATAAAATGGTTAGCTTACAGTCTTGTTTACACCTTGCGTTTGCTTTGCTTTGCTTTACTTCACTTCAAAAATTATACCCAATATCACTTTAGTGATGCTTCAAAGAGTCTTCGAAGCCTCGATAGAAGTCTATAGCAAAGATTGCTTGAAGCGCCTGCAGATTTTGAGAGGCTTTAATTCACTTTAGCTTCACTTTGTTTTGGAGAAATTGCAGGCATGAGATATCAACACACAGATAGGGCACCAGCCAAGTTTTCATAAAAAAAACATGTTGAAACGTTAGGCACTTTAATGTGTGTTGAAGTCGAAGCATGTGTAAATGAGCCCTAAAAGAGGAGCAGCAAGCAGGCAAAAAACAGCCGAGGAGAACCTAAAGGGCAGTGTTGGTGGTTGACTAGTGCCGTGCCACCTTTTTTCCCCCCACACAAGAGAGGGGAGCTTTTGTTTTATTTAAACAGAAACAAACTGGAGTTGGACTTTAACCACTTACAGAGTGGACCATTTTGCTGGTCAAAGACCAGACCACTTTTTGTGATTCGGCGCTGCGTCGCTTTAACTGACAATTGTGCGGTCGTGCGACGTGGCTCCCAAACAAAATTGGCGTCCTTTTTTTCCCACAAATAGAGCTTTCTTTTGGTGGTATTTGATCACCCCTGCGGTTTTTATTTTTTGCGCTATAAACAAAAATAGAACGACAATTTTGAAAAAAACACATTATTTTTTATTTTTTGTTATAATAAATATCCCCCAAAAATATATAAAAAAAACATTTGTTTCCCTCAGTTTAGGCTGATACGGTTTCTTCTACATATTTTTGGTTAAAAAAAATCACAATAAGCGATTATTGATTGGTTTGCGCAAAAGTTATAGCGTTTACAAAATAGGGGATAGTTTTATGGCATTTTTATTAATATTTTTTTTACTAGTAATGGCGGCGATCAGCGATTTTTATTGTGACTGCGACATTATGGCGGACATATCGGACATTTTTGACACATTTTTGGGACCATTGTCATTTATACAGCAATCACTGCTATATAAATGCAGTGATTCCTGTGTAAATGGCACTGGCAGTGAAGGGGTTAACCAGTGGGTGGCAGTGTAGGGGTTAAGTGTTCCTAGGGGTGTGTTACTAACTGTGGGGGGCTGGGCTTTCATTTAGTGAACACTGATCTCTGCTCCAATCACATGGAGCAGAGATCAGCGTCACTAGTTGCTAGGCAGAACGGGGAGATGCTGTTTACAATGGTATGCCCGCGGCGATCGAGTCCGCGGGACCCACGACCGGACTCACGGGGGTCCCAACCAGCACCAGCGCACGCCGATGTGCAGGCATATTGGCGTACAGGTACGTCCAATCTTTAATGCCGCCCTGCCATCGCGAGCGCGCCAGTGGCGGCACGCTCGCGATGGCAGGGCGGCATTAAAGATTGGACGTACCTGTACGCCAATATGCCTGCACATCGGCGTGCGCTGGTCAGGAACCGGTTAAAAGCTCCTTCTTTATTCCTGAAATGAGGAAATAACTTCAGAGGATGTCAATCTGTGAATAGTGAAAATGGGCCAGTGGGTTTGTTTTGCTAAAGTAGTAGCGGCTGTTCACTTATTTTGGTGAATTAGATAAAGGTATGTTCATTTCAATCACTGAATTGTGGCCAAAAAACAAATGCCCTTTTTAAATTACCCTTGCACATGAAGAAAGAGCTAATCAAAGTGGGCACAGCTTGACCTTATTTAATAAAGCCTGGTACACATGGGGTGAATATCATCTGGTATCGGCTGGTTCAACAGAGACCAGATTACATTTGGCCCTGGTTTACAGCAGCCTTTCCCCACTTGGTTTCTTCTGGTTGGCCATTGGTGCTCAGCCTGACCCTAAATGTAGCACTGAAGGAACCCAATGTTAGCACTACCTAAAATATTTAGGAAAATGGTTCCATTCCTTTGAACACCCATTTGTGGTCCACTCTGATACATTTAGAAAAGCATGCTGCTGTAGACCGAGGTTGGCAACTTTTTTTCACATTAAAGTGTATTTCCACCTTTCCAGACAAATCTGAGATGTTGTGTGTCACGTTTTAGCAAGAACCTCATTTTCTTGGCACATCTATTATATATGAACGTTTTCATTTAACACATCTGATTTGTCAGTCATTTTGGAATAACAGACTTATTTTATTTATTCAGTATCCTTTATGTGGTGTTCATGATATTGTAATTAGGTTGTATTGCACATTAAAGTGGTTGCAATGGTTGAAGTTTTTTTTACCTTAATGCATTCCCTACATTAAGCTAAAAAACCTTCTGCGTGCAACTCCCCCCACCTTTTATCTGAGCCCGATCTCAATCCAGCACTGTCCCCGAGAGTGGCGTCCTTCTCTCTCTTCACTGGACTTGAAGGCAGCAGCAGGAACCAATCATAGCTAGTGAACAGAGAGCGGGGGGCAGTGTTGAGCCGTGCTGTGTGTGTCTTGGGCAAGGGGGAGGAGCAAGGGGCGACCCAGAGGAGCAGGATCTTGCCTGCTCTATGCAAAACCATTGCACAGAGCAGGTAAGTATGATATGTTTGTTATTAAACAAAATTCATTTTTTGTGATATCCAATTTATTTTTTACTAGGCTTAAAGTGGAACATTACCCTATGGACCTAATTTTTTTCCCCCTGCCTACCTGATGTGGTGTTCTGCTCAGGAAAGATACTCAGCCACACAGTGGATCCAGCATTGTCCCACTAAGTTCCCTTTCTCTGTAGCCAGCATCTGGGTTCTGCAACGTCATCTTTTACTGGAATGTCTGAGGGGAAAAGAGGAAGGAATCCCTAGTGCCACACATCCACTGAGTCCTATAGTGATAATGAGAGTGGCAACCTCAGCCTGGGCTCCCGCCAGGCCAAGCCCCCAATGTGTTTCAATCTGCCCCCCCAGAGCTTAGTCATGGGGATATATTGGGATGTCATAGTGAGGCATAGGCACTCCTCCCGATGATGCACCATTAGGTCTGCCGCCTCCTGTCTGAATTTGCAGATCGCACAGCGATATGCAAACTGATTTGGGGGTGTCATTAACTTTTAATTGACACTTCCAGCAGTTCGCACAGGGCAGGGTGAACTGTAGCCGGGAGACGTGATGTGGGATTCACAGGGTTCCCACATCACTGCAGTGTTAACCGAGTCTCAGAGGAGAATTAAAACTCCTCCTACAAGCTTTAACCAGACACTAATAGAAGTCATAAGACTGCTATATACTGTTGATGAGAAAAGGTATTTAGCCGTTTATATTTACTAAAATAATTACATTTCCATGTTCTGTGTACCATGGGAGACCAAATATAGTGAATGCTGGGTCCTGGGTTTAGATACACTTTAACCACTTCAGCCCCGGAAGATTTTACCCCCTTAATGACCAGAGCATTTTTTGTGATACGGCACTGCATCGATTTAACTGACAATTGCGCAGTCTTGCAATGCTGTACCCAAACAAATTTTACATCCTTTTTTCCCCACAAATAGTGCTTTCTTTTAGTGGCATTTGATCACCTTTGCGCTTTTTATTTTTTGCGCTATAAACAAATAAGACCGACAATTTTGACAAAAAAGCAATATTTTTTACTTTACTTTTACATTTGATTTACTATAATAATTATCCCCAAAAAAATATAAAAAAAAAGATTTTCTTCCTTAGTTTAGGCAGATATATATTCTTCTACATATTTTTGGTAAACAAAATCGCAGTAACTGTATATTGATTGGTTTGTGCAAAAGTTATATTGTCTAAAAAAATAGGGAATAGATGTATGGCATTTTTATTATTATTTTTTTAGACGTAATGGTGGTGACCTGGACTGTGACATTGCGGCGGATAGAACAGACACTTTTGACACTATTTTGGGACAACTGACATTTATACAGCGATCAGTGTTATAAATAGCCACTGATCGCTGTATAGATGTCACTGGCAGGGAAGGGGTTAAACACTAGGGGGCGATCATGGGGTTAAGTGTGTTCCCTCAATGTGTTCTAACTGTAGGGGGGATGGGCTACCACTGACATGACAGAGATCACTGTCCCCGATGACAGGGAACAGAAGATCTCTGCCATGTTACTAGACAGAACAGGGAAATGCCTTGTTCCCCTGTTCTGCCTCTCCTCACCATGATCTCGGGCCGTGGGCAGAAACCGAGTCCGCAGGACCCGCAGACATGCTCCCGCAGCGCGCTCGCGTGCCTGCCATCCTGCTTTCACTGACTGATGTACAGGTAAGTCAGTTTATGCAGGCGTATAATTCTGCCAACTTATATTGGCGTGAGCGTGTTCAACAAGCGGTTAAGGTATGTGTAAGGGTCATTTTTGAAACAAAATAGGCGCAGGAGGGGGTGCAGGGGGAGTAAGGGATAGGGGGCTTTATTTCAGTGGGTTGACTGTGGTAGGGACATTAGATGGCAAGCTTCTTCTGGGACATTGAGCATAGCAAGTCATTGATTTTTCTTTGTAAAGTACTGTAGATTGTTTCAGAAATACAATATATAAATGGATGATGTAAATAAAATTCATAAAACACATAAGCATGATGTAATCAGCCATAAGATGTGCATACTATAGCAATGAATAGGCCCTAATAATTAGTACAATTGTATTCTTTCAGGCAGCATAACAATATCCTATAGATTGGGCACTGAGATCAGTCTGACCTCATGCATATCTGTCTAATGAAAGAACACACTTCTGAATTCTCTTTGATGTATTGAAATCATTCAAGGGACATTTATTCCCAACAGTTAAATCAGAGTTTAATTGCTTTTAATGGTTGTATATATACATATATATTAGGTTGCAATGCATGAACAGTCCAGAAAACCACCACTGAATTCAAAGCTAACTGGTGGAAAAAATGTTTAGTTCTTACAGAATCTGTACAGCGTATGCAATACTTTACAGTGTATTATTTTTCTATTATCTGGTATAGATTAAGAAAAACAACTTGTTTCCTGGCAGCCAGATGTTTAATAATACATCCCAAGTTATACATTTGTCATTGGTTCTTGTATCTATTAGAAAATAATTGATAGCTTAGATGTGCATATATCTATAAAGTTCCAACACATGTTACATTGATTGTAGCCTTATTAGTGCACTTGTAGCATCAGAGTTGAGTTCTGTACATGATATTTTTATTATTTACACTAACAGTTACTGTATATGTTCAGGGCATACTTTTGGGTCTCTGCCATCTAATGCCAGAGCAGCCTTTCTCAAACTTTTCAACACAGAGGAACCCTTGAAATAACTTTCCAGGCTCAGGGAACCCCTGCTAAAAATTACTATAAAAACTCATGATTATGGTTGAACGGACACCTGGATGTTCAGGTTCGACGGGATCGGCCGAACTTCGCAAAAAAGTTCGAGTTCGGGACCCGAACTTGACCCCGAACCCGAACCCCATTGAAGTCAATGGGGACCCGAACTTTTGAGGGCTAAAATGGCTCTAAAAAAGTAATGGAAAGGGCTAGAGGGCTGCAAATGGCAGCAAAATGTTGTTAAGAGCATGGCAAGTGCTCTGCAAACAAATGTGGATAGGGAAATAACTAAAAATAACATAAAATACATAAAAATTTAAAATAATATGCTGGAGGCCCCCTTCTCAGAAAAAGAGGTACAGGAAGTCATTAAGAACCTCAAATCAGGTTCTGCTCCAGGCCCCGATGGTCCTAACCCCTATTACAAGACATTTACCACCACCCTGACTCCACATTTGACATAATTTTTTAACGCAAAGACACAGGGAACTCAGCCTACATTGCAGTAATACCGATAACCGGATAAAAACCTGGAAGAAGTCAGTAGTTATAGACCCATCTCCCTCATCAATAGCGACTTAAAAATCCTTACCAAACTCCTTGCAAATCGTCCAGCTTCCTTCATTAACCGATATGTTCATAAGGATCAAGTGGTGTTCATCCCAGGCAGATAGAGCCCTGATCAGATCAGAAGAGCCATAGACATAGTCTCCATCCTCCAGACAAACTGGCCAGGAGGTCCTAAAACAATCAGGCATGCTTTTATCACTGGACCTTCAAAATGCCTTCGATTCGGTCTCCTGGCCATACATCTTTACAATCCTTGAACGTTGGGGCTTTGGCGACAAGTTTATGGACCTGATCCGAGCTTTTTATTCAAATCCTAAAGCCTATATTAGGCTTCAAGGCCACTACTCCAAACCAATACATATAGTCAAAGGCACCAGACAAGACTGTCCTAATCTTTGCAATAGCAGTTGAGACATTCTCCATCTCCATTCGCAGGGGCCCCAACATACAAGGCATTCAATGTGGCTCTCAGGTTCACAAATGTGGCCTGTTTGCAGACGGCGAACACTGATGCCTAGTCACGGATTCCTATCTTAGGGAAAAAGACGCATGTTAATTTCTGTCCCTCTCCTTACATTCGCACCTAGGGGTCGGTGGTTAAGTTCCTCCTCTCAGGCACAGCTAGCTCCCATTAGGGGTGTCCAGGGAGGAGGTACACCTCTGACCATTAACAGGAATACCAACTCTTCATTCTAACACTACCATGTCTGTCTAAAATGATTTTACATTTTATATCTCTGACGTGTTACACTCGATTCATCTTGTTGCGCTGCCTATAACCTTTCTATGTTTTCACTGAATCGATATTCTTAATGTCACTTTCATATGTATTATTCTTATTGTGATACAAAATAAAATACTTTGAAATAAAAAAAATTAAAAATAATAATCTTGACCTAGGAGGACGAGGTCCATATGGAGTAGGAGGTTGAGATGGTGGTGGATGTGGCAGTGTAGGTGGAAGCGGCGGTGGAGGAGGGCGAGGTAGCCAACACTGGTTTTTGTTTTTAATTTTTTTTTTTTTAAATTAGGGTACACCCCAGAAGAGTGAGAAAGATCAAAAATACAACAATGGCTGGGTAAGGCCGGTATACATGTCTGTTCTGCACAAGGTACGGACAAGTCCTGTGGGATCCGTGTCTGGTTCATTTTAATGAATGTGAGCTTGTCCACATTGGCTCTGGACAGGCGGCTGCGCTTGTCTGTGATAACGCCCCCTGCCGTGCTAAATACACGTTCAGATAATACTCTGGCTGCAGGGCAGGCCAGCACCTCCAAGGTGTAAAGGGAAAGCTCAGGCCATGTGCCCAATTTGGAAACCCAGAATTTGAAGAGGGCAGACCCGTCATTCAGTACGTGTAGGCGTGTGCACACATACTGCTCCACCATGTTGGTGAAATGCTGCCTCCTGCTAACACGTTCCATATCAGCTGGGGGTGCTGGTTCTTGTGGCATGCTGACAAAGCTTTTCCACATTTCGGCCATGCTAATCCTGCCTTCTGAGGTGCTGGTGGTGCCCTGGCTGCGTTGGCGACCTCTTTCTCCTCCTCTGCCTTCGCTTTGTGCCTCCACTGTGCCCCTGCTGTCAGGTGGGAATGCCACCAGCAACGCGTCTACCAGTGTGCACTTGTACTTGTGCATCTTACGATCATGCTCCAGTGAGGGAATTAAGGACGGTACATTGTCCTTGTAACAGGGATCCAGCAGCGTGGCCACCCAGTAATCAACACCAGTTAGAATAGAGCAACAGTATCTAAATGGTATATCTCACATGTACAGTTATGAAGAAAATGCTATTAAAAAAATAATAATTTTGCCCTAAATTATTTTTTGGGGAATAGCAGAATAAAACAACAGTATTTAAAGTGTTTATCTCACACGTACAGATATGCAGGAAACACTGTAAAATATTAGTTTTTGCCCTAAATGGGTGTTTTTAGAATAGCAGAATAGAGCAACAGTATCTAAACGGTGTATCTCACACGTACAGATATGCAGAAAATGCTATTCCAAAAAAAAATTCTTGCCCTAAATTATTATGTTTTTGAATAGCACAATAGAAGAACAGTATCTAAAGTGTGTATCTCACACATACACATATGCAGAAAACACTGTAAAATATTTTTTGCCCTAAATGGGGGTTTTTAGAATAGCAAAATAGAGCAACAGTATCTAAAAGGTGTATCTCACAGTAACATATGCAGTGCTGGTACACTGAGCTTGTATAAAATGCCTGCCAACACCAACCTAACTAACAGAAGGATAAAAGTTATCTTTTCTCTGGCACTGGGCTCAGGGCAGTGTAAAAAGAATGTGCACTGCACCCACACAACTAAATCAAGGTAGATCGCTGAGTAATTAGATTTCTGAAGCAGGACTCCTATCTAATTCTCTCCCTCAAAACAGCAGCAGCAACCTATCCATACACTATCTTTTCACTGGCACTGGGCTCAGGGCAGTGTAAAAAGTTTGTGCACTGCACCCACACAAGAAAATCAAGGTAGATCACAGAGTAATTAGATTTCTGAAGCAGGACTCCTGTCAGGGTCGTTACCTGGATGGTCGCGGTGCTGCCCGTGTTGGTGTGCGCCGATGTCCTGTGGTGCATGCTGGGGTGCGTGTTCCTGTGCGCGCGGTGTTGCGCGCTCCTGTGGGCGCTGGTGCGCGTCGGTGTGTGCCCTTGCGTGCCCCTGCTGGCGCCGGTGTGCGTCGGTTCGCGCTGTTGTGGGCACTTCGGGTGCCGCTGGTGTGTCTGCTGGCGCCCGGGTGCGCGCGCGGTGCTTGGCGCCAATCGGCCTATTTAGGCCTGCTGCTGAGACCATTCAGGTGCTGCCTGATCAACAGCTCCTCGGTTCCTGTCCCGTTGTCCGTACCTTGCGTTCCTGTTTCCAGATCTCCTGACGACCTGGCTTTCCTTGGACACCTCTGACCTCTGCCTGCACCTGACCTCGACCTGTTTGACCTCTCTCTTGCCTGCTCCTTCTGTACCTCTGCTGCCTGCCTGTTGCCAAACCCTGCCTGAACCCGGACCTGCCTGCTCTGCTCCTGCTCCGTACCCAGTTTGCCTGTGTCCTACCTACGCACCTGCTGCTGGAAGTTTCCTGCAAGTTCCTGCTCCTGGAGCCATACCACAGGCTCTCTTACCACTCCGCACTCTCAGCCACCTGTCTGCTCTATCAGGGGTTGTAAGTCGGACACGTACGGGAGACCACCCTCTGCCCAAGCGGACTCACCAGTTCGGTAAGTGCCAGTCTGACAACTCCTATCTCATTCTCTCCCTCAAAGCAGCAGCAGCAACCTTTCCCTACACTATCTAAAGCAGAGTGACATGCTGTGCTGTGTGCCCCTAGCTTATATAGAGGCTGGGCCACATGCTGCACTGACAAATCATAGCCATGCCATTAGTAGGCATGGCTGTGATGGCTTCTAAGGGCACAAACGTTAAATGAATGTTAATTGGCTGCCATTACAATACACCAAACCCGAACATACAGTAAATTGGTCCGGGGCCCAAAAACCCAAAAGTCCGGTACGAACCCAAACTTTACAGTTCGGGTTCTCTCAACCCTACTTGTGATACATTAGTGTGCCTCACACTTGTGGTCATTGGGAATAATTACCCCCTTAAAGATTAATGGTGTCAGTGGGAACTTATCTGAGAGGCAGAAATTGCTCATTGATCAAGGAACCCCTAGCAACCTCTGGAGGAACCCAAGGGTTTCATGGAACCCTGGTTGAGAAACCCTGTTCTAGGGTATTGTTGGGACATAGAAGAAGGTGGGAGACTCAATGGGGTTGATTTACTAAAGGGAAAAAAGACTGTGCACTTTGTAAAGTGCAGTTGCACTCTGCAAGTACAGTTGCTCCAGAGATTAGTAAATAAGCACAAACTCTGCCGACTTCCAATCATGTGCAAGCCAAAGAGCTGTTTTTTTATTCTCCTTGCACGTAATTGGGTACTCTTTGCATATTGAAGCCTTTCCTCATTTACTAGGCTCTGGCACAACTGCACTTGCACAGGGCCACTGGACTTTGCAAAGTGCACAGTCGATTTGCCTTTAGTAAATCAATCTCAAAGTATAGGGTACTCAACTGTGTTTTCAGCACATTATAACTTTTTTTTATACATTAAAATGTCTTTTTTTTTTTCTCCAAACATTTCAGTGCAATTTATAATATTTCTACCTCCATATGAAGGAATATTTACACTTACACTTTCTGGCTAAATGCATTTTTAAGGGAAGGCAGTAAATATTATGCAGTATATGAAAACTTGTGAATAAATCTCCCACCCTCCAAAGACATGCTGGCAGGTTAGATGGCTCCGGTCTAAATTTACCCTAGTATGTGTATGTATGAATGTGAACTAGGGACCTTAGATTGTAAGCTCCTTGAGGGATAGGGATTGATGTGAATGTATAATATATGTAAAGTGCTGCGCAAATTGAAGGGGCTATATAAAGTAAATACCTGTAAAAAATAAATAAATAAAAATCCTTTAGAATGAAGACAGTGCTACCATATTGACCTCAATCCAATACATATTAGACGTGAATAAAGTGCTCTTGTGCATAACTATCAGTCCAAATGATAAACATGCATTGTGCCCAGTCAAAGTGCATTCTTCCCTACATGCCTTTAAAGCGGAAATTCACCCAAAGGCTGCTTTCACACTGAGGCGCTTTACAGGCGATACAGCGCTAAACATAGCGCCTACATAGCGCCTGTAAAGAGCCTCTCCTCTTACGCCAGTGTGAAAGTCCGATGGCTTTCACACTGGAGCGGTGCGCTGGCAGGACACAAAAAAGTCCTGCAAGCCACATCTTTGCAGCACTCCTAAAGCGGCCCTGCCCATTGAAATAAATAGGCAGCGTTGCCAAACTTCCAGCATAGCGCCGCTGCAGCCGCACTTTGTGGGTGGTTTTAACCCTTTTTCAGCTGCTAGTGGGGGTTAAAAGCGCCCCGCTAGCGGACGAAAACCTCTGCAAAAACGTTGTTAAAGCCAACGCCCCCAACGCCCTAATGTGAAAGTAGCCAAAAGGATAAGTTCTGCTTGCTTGCATCCTCCACCCCCTTTACTGCCACATTTGGGCACTTTTTGAGGGGGGCGGGTAACTGGTTTTGACAGGTACCAGCTCCCACTTCTTGTCAGATCGCTGTGGTGATGTTCGGCCCCTCCTCATTTCCCCACACACTGCCTTCTGGGACACATCACAGGTTCCAAAAGACTGTGGGACCATTCTGGAAGTGCGACTTGCAAATGCGCAGTAGGAAACTTACTGTTTAGCCACACTAAAATAAAAGAAGTCAAATAACACCTTTCCAAAGGTGTATAACACATTTAGCAATTGGTGATTCTCGGTACCTTTTAAGTATCAGCCACTGAGTCCTTCTCCTTTAAGGTTTATGCAATTTCTCCATCCCTTTAAGGGTTTCAATATGTGCCAACCATTAAGAGAAAGTGGGGAAACCACATATAGTGTATTCTTTTTATTATGAACTCATTGGGAATAGTATTGCATTTACATTGACAATAAAAAGTAAAAAGGCAGGGACTGATGTGAATGTGCAATATACATGTAAAGTGCTGCGCAAATTGAGGGTGCTATATAAATACCTGTAATAAATAAATAAATGAAATAAGGCAAAAGAAACTGAAACCAGGAACGATTTCCACCTGCATTCCAAGAAGTGGCAGTGACTTCGCTGGGAACAGACTCCCCTATGTGTTTTGTCCTCTACATCCAAAAATGCTTGACTAGAGACAGAGGGCGATTTAGCACAGTATTCTCTGTGCTCCCAATGGACTTCAGCTGAATGGGTTTACACTTCCTTGCGTCTATACACCAGAGGGAAAACTGAGAAGGAGCTCAAGAGACCGGATGGTTGGCAGCATTGAATTATTTGAGATGAGGTGGGATGGGGGGTGAAGATCCCCCGTCCACTGTCACAGGAATGGATTAAGGATCAGGGGGTGAGGGGGAGGATGCTGAAGATGGTACACCCTATACAGGTGTGACATGTTCTGAAAGGTGAACCTAGCCTTTAACCTGGTGTGTCAGTGGGCCTGAGGTTGTTCTTGAGGCAGGAGAGCAGAGAACCCAATCTACCAAGCGGTTCCTGTGGGGGTAGCACTATATACCTATTGATCTGACTGGAAATTCTGTGATCTCCTACCTTTTAGTTTTTCATGTCATTATTGTATCCTGTATTGTGTGGAGGATGGCAGGAGGAACCAATGAGAGCTGTGGAGGCCCAGGGAAATATACACCAAGGGAACTGTTGTTTTCTTTTTTTATAAATTGTATTTTTTTATTGAGAAAAGTTTTACAGTATACAGGAACATACATAACTGACAATGGGTAATGATTGTCTGAAATATAGCATTTTTAACAAAAAGGTAAGACAACAGGATGGCTAAAAATAAAAATTAGTAATCAATGAAAATAAAATAAAAATAAAAAATAAAAATAAATATAAAAGCAAGAGGCCATCATATAATCCGTAATGCAAAGAGTCGGGTTTGAACTCGATGCTTCAATAACATGACGACTGTCTGACAAAGGAGGGCTTTGTACCTATATAGTTTTTCTCAAGAAAGAGGGTGGGCTTTGAATAGCTGCTATGCCAGTAAGAGAACATAGAGTACCAACAAGGTAGGGAACATTGGGGAGTAGGAATCCTAGAGAACTCTAGGGGTAAGCTGGTGACTGGGTGGCGAGGGGCATTGTGGTCGAAAGAGGTAGCCCATAGGCTGAGGCGTCCCAGGGGGCCCAAAACCAGTCAATCCTATCCTCCACCATAGCCGTCATATGTTCCATTCTACGTATGTCCTTGATGCTTTGTATCAGCTGAGCTTGGGTTGGGGGCTGGGTAGATAACCAAGAACTGTTGATTTCTATGAAGACTTTACATAAAAATTAAAAGCGAGCTGAAATATTGAGTAAGTATACTGTTCTCACTTTAGTGATTTTTATTGGCTACATATTTAGGCAAATGGGCTGTGTTTTGTATTTACATGGAGTTTTAAGCTATTATCTATTTAATTAATGATAATATAGTGTTAGAATTATTATTTTTTTGGCTTTACATCAATTTGTTTCAACACCTTTAACTCATATACTAGCAAGGGGCAATGACATAATAACTTATGGGAAGACCACATTTACTAACAGTCTGAAATACATGGCCTGCAGGCAAGTATACACACCTGTCAGTTATCTTCTAAATCTTCGTCTGTACTTCTCAAATGAAGTCACACTTTGTACTAGTCATGTCTTGTTCTTTTTGTCTTAACTTTTTCGAGAGTATAAAGTAAAGCCAGACACTATGAAGCAGAGGACACGTGTAGTCTGGATATGTCACAATTTCCAAAACTCTTGAGAAAGGAATTAGATGTCAGTGTCTGTGGTTTCTCAACCTTACTTGTAGTCTGCCTCTCGTTTACATTGAAAGAATTACTAACATCCGTAGCTCCATCAAAGCATGACAGAGTTTATGTTCTCCTATATGAACACCTCAGAAAGGCAATGTTATTCCACATTAATCATAAATATAACTTAGAGAGGCCTGAAACTACAATTTTTCTTCCTGTCAGAAGTCTTTCATTTTACAGCAATGTTTACCTGACATTTAAATATGCCATAGAGGCAGAACCTGGTATAATTTTCAAGTACCTAATTAGGGAAATGTGTGTTGATATAGAACCTATTATTATTATTCTTGGTTTGATTTCGGGAGCTCCAGGTACAGCTGGTGAAGCAGGCCTAACCACAATAGCTTGGGTTTTTAGCCAAGCAGAGATGAGTCCCAAATATGGACTGAAGTTCTTCCTGGTAGACTTGAAGGCTTGTAGCATGCCGGTTACACAGGCAGTTCCTGAGTTACAAACATCTGACTTACAAATTACTCCTAGTTACAAACAGCGGAGAAACAGGAAGTGGGAGGAAATCTATTCTTAGGAAGGGAAATTCACTCCTGTAAGGCCGCGTACACACGGGCGGATTGTCTGGCCAACTAAGTTCGTCAGACAATCCGACAGACAATCCGTCCTACTTTTGAATGAACGGACTTGACCACACACGATGAGCAGACAGTCCGCTGAAAGCTTGCGCGATGACGTACGGCACGTACGACGGGACTAGAAATAGGAAGTCCAAGACACAGCAAAGCACCCTTGGTGCTCCTTCTGCTGACTTTGCGTTAGTAGAAGTTTGGTTAGAGACGATTCGCGCTTTTCAGACTTCAGCTTAATTTGTCCGTTTACTGCGGCGCAGTCTACCTGTGAGGTTTGTATCTGTCTTTCGGTATGCGTGGATCAGTTGTACCTGTTGTTAGGCGCTTCTGGTCCGCTCGTTTCTGGGTTTCAGGTCGTTCTTAATAGGTCTGGCTGTTCTTCAGTGCGTTCAGTTGAGCTTGTTTGTCCAGCCGACCGTTTCAAAGCCATGGAGAGTGGACGTACTCGGGAACGAGTTCGTGCTATATTGGGGCTTGGTGTTGGGGTTAATACTTTGACCCGAGCCCAGTCTGTGAACAGGGTGAGGAGGAGTTCATGGACAAAGAATTGGTTGCGCCAGCGTGACCAATTCTCACATATGCCTTTACTCCGTGAGATCCGTGAGAATAATCCTGATGATTTCAGGAATTATCTCAGGATGACGTACCCCGTTTTTCACCGTCTGCTGGCTTTGCTGACCCCTTATATCAGCAGGCAGGATACCTGCATGCGGCAAGCCATCACTCCGGAGCAGAGGCTCGTCGCCACGTTACGCTACTTGGCGACAGGGAGAAGCCTTCAGGACCTCAAGTTCTCGACAGGCATCTCCCCCCAGGCTCTGGGGATCATTATTCCAGAGACCTGTTCTGCCATTATTCGGGTCCTGCAGAAGGAATATATGAAGGTAAGTTTGTTCTTTTAATATTGCATTATATGCATTGTATGTTTGTATTCATTTCATCATGACTTTTAATATCCATGACAAGAATATGATGTGAATGTCCCCTTTATATGAATGCATGCATTTTTTTTTTTTGTGTCATTTTTTTTGAGCTTTTTACCTTTTTGTGTCCCACGTGCATATTTGCTTTCACTAACGTCCTCAGCATTCAATCCTGGGCCCCTATACACCCACAGCCGAGACTGTTTTTCTCTATAATTCATATTGCCAGCTCCATTGTACTATTTTACTGCCCCCCCACCCTTTGTATACTCTTTGTATACACCCTTTGTGTGTATGTGTGTGTGTATATATATATATATATATATATATATTTATTTATTTTGAATTTTTTTTTATTTTTTTATATATATATATATATATATATATATTTATATATTTATTTTTTTTTGTTTTTTTTATTTATATATATATATATATATATTTTTTTTTTTTTTTTTTTTTTTTTTGTTTTTTATATATATATATATATTTGGATATTTTTTTTTTGTTTTTTTTTATTTATTTTTTTTAAATATTTTTCTAAAATTGGAAGATTAATCATAGGATGAGGATGAATAAAAACATTTGGTATAACTCTGTGTGAATATAAGCAGCAAAGCTACTTCACTTTTCTTGCATTATGAAGAAGAAAAGAATGGGCTATATTAAAAAAACACAAAATTAGCAGCATGACGAATATGCTAGCTTCAATACGAACACTAGTTTTACAAGACCGAGCGCTTCCGCCCTGTCCGCCCTGTAAATCCTTTCTGGGCATGCGTCATACTTAGTCCGTCCAACTTGCCTACTCACGAGCGGACTGTCCTCTGAAAACAAAGTTGGACGGACAATATTATGGAAATTCCGAAAGACTTAGTCCGCCAGACTGTCCGCTGAAAAAGTCCGCTGAAACCCACACACGAGCGGATTGAAACGTGTTTCAGCGGACTAAGTTGGACAGACAGTCCGCCCGTGTGTACGCGGCCTAATGCCCCGTACACACGAGCGGACTTTTCGACATCCAAACTCCGACGGACTGAGTCCGGCGGACTATCCGATCGTGTGTGGGCTGCAACGGACTTTAGCGAAGCTAAAGTCTGACGGACTTTAGAAATGAAGCATGCTTTAAATTTTCCCGACGGAACTCCGCCGGACCCGGTCCCCTTTGAAAAATCCGCTCGTGTGTGTGCTACTCCGACGGACTAAAACCGACGCTAGGGCAGCTATTGGCTACTGTCTAGGAACTTCCTACGTCGAATCCAGTCGTACGTCATCACGTTCGACTCCGTCGGAGTTTGGTGTGATGGTGTGTGGTCAAGTCCGTTCGGTCGAAAAGTCCGCCAGAACTCCGTCGGAACTCCGGCGGAACTCCGGCGGAACTCCTTTGGAGGTCTGTCAGACTTAATCCCTCTCGTGTGTACGGGGCATTAGAGTTATTATGGGAAAAAGGTGTTGCCACTGAAGCTTTAGCACCAAATCTTGTGTCCACAACAACTCAAATTTTTCAAAATCAAATTGTCACAGAATTGATAGAAAGTGAGGTAAAATCTTCTGAAATCTTCTGAGCACACATCCCCACAACGCTTGCCTGGTGGTTGTGGGGGTCTGCAGGCAGGGGGCTTATCGGAACCTGGAAGCCCTCTTTAAAAAGGGGACCCCCAGACCCCGGCCTCCCCCCCTATGGGAATTGGTAACGGGTGCATTGTACCCCTACCATTTCACAAAAAAAAATAAAAAAATAGTAAAAAAGACAGGAGACACTTTGGGACAAGTCCTTTATTAAAAGATAAAAAAAAATGCCCCACAATCTAAATCTATCTCATGCCGCCGGACGAGCTGAAAAAAGAAAATAACAGCTCTGCCTCCTCGGGAGTCTCCTGCCGAGTGACGCTTCTTCTCGGTGACAGCTGTTATATAGCTAAGGGTGGGGCCACTCGGTGAAACGGGCGACTGGGAGGCCAGGATCTGGGGGTCCCCTTGTTAAAGGGGGCTTCCAGATTCCAATAAGCCCCCGCCCGCAGACCCCCACAACCACCGGGCAAGGGTTGTGGGGATGAGGCCCTTGTCCCCATCAACATGGTGTGTGTCTGATTCTGTCTTCTCACAGCGAATTAGGATGGTTTGGTGGTGGATACATACAGGTGGAGAAATATCCATAGCTTCATCAGCAGTGTATGTTAACTAAATAAGATCCCAATAGGATGATGTGGAGAGCTCAAGTTACCTATTGATGTGATTTACTTGATTTGCCTAAGGTGAGAGTTCTATGAGACTAGTTTCGAAGTATATCACTTGTTTTGAACACCATTTGGACATTTATTGCATATATTTTTATATCATTATTCTGAAAACTATTTGGATATTTATTGCATATATTTTTATATTTTTTCCACACACTCTGTCTATACCACCTTCTGGAGACACTAGTATTTTGCATGTTAATATTTTTGCACTTTAATATTATGGCACTTTATTTATCCCTTAGTGGAATCCATTCAATGTTTTAGAGTGATTTTTATTACTGCGCAATATCACTTTATATTTGCACTTGTTTTATTTGTGTTATTGTGAACACTACTAGTTTTTGCTGCTGGTTTTATTTAGAATTATCACTACATCTCTGTAGATAGGTACATTTTATTAGTTACTCCTGTAACGCGAGGGACACTTTTACATATTCACTCACCAGAGCTGTTTGACCACTTTTTACAGGATGGTCAAGAAACACTTTGGGAACCCCAGATTGGTTCCACTAATGGCATGAATCCACTCCAATGGCCACCCAGGAAGGAGCTAGAATGTAAAAAATTACTCCTTACGTGACACGGATGAAAGTCTCATAGTGTAGTAATTTTTAATAAAGTAAAAACAGCAGCGATGATAGCAGTTACACTCACATGTGATAGTGCCTGGCCTGGCACTAGGTGTAAACAGAGTGTGATTCAGCTGATCCCTGGGAGTAGTGTTTGTTCCATGTCCTCCACCGAAGATGCAAAGCCTGGTGTGGGGTATCAAATATGGAACCCCGGAAATAGCTACATAGCTACATAGCTACATAGCTAGTAAGGTTGAATAAAGACACCAGTCCATCCAGTTCAACCTGAGTGAGTGTCTACAATTGTCCCTATTCCTGTATATTGCACACTCTCATTGGTCCCTACCCTCAAGGAGCCCACAATCCAAGGTCCCCATTCATATACTAGGGCCAATTTTGGACTGAAGCCAATTAACCTACCTGCATGTCTTTGGAGTGTGGGAGGAAACCGGAGTACCCAGAGGAAACCCACGCAGGCACAGGGAGAACATGCAAACTCCAGGCAGGTAGTGTCATGGTTGGGATGACGGATCCTCCGCGCCGACCTATGTTTCGCTGTGAATGGCTCTTCAGGAAGTTGGCGAAACATAGGTCTAACATCCACCAGCTCTGTGATATTGTCATGGAGGAGTGAAAGAGGACTCCAGTGGGAACCTGTGAAGCTCTGGTGAACTCCATGCCCAAGAGGGTTAAGGCAGTGCTGGAAAATAACTGTGGCCACGCAAAATATTGACACTTTGGGCTCAATTTGGACATTTTCACTTAGGGGTGTACTCACTTATGTTGCCAGACAACATTTAGACATTATCCACTTGCCGACCACCGTCGGCAAATATACGTCGGCAGAATGACACAACTGGGCAAAGTAACGTACCTGTGCGTTACTTTGAATTTCCTGCCGTGCGCGTGCCTGCCGCGAGCTCCGTGACCATGCCCGCGGGACCTGCGGCCTCGACTGCGGCCCATGATCATGTCACAGAGCTCAAGAACAGCTGTTTACATTGGCATCTCCCTGTTCTGCCTAGTGACAGGATCACGTCACACACAGCCCATCCCCCAGACAGTTAGAAATACTCCCCTAGGACACACTTAATCCCTCCCCGCCTCCTAGTGGTTAACCCCTTCACTGCCAGTGACATTTTTACAGTAATCAATGCAATTTTATAGCATTGATCGTTGTATTAATGCAAATGGTCCCAAAAATGTGTCAAAATTGTCTGATGTGTCCTCCATAATGTCACAGTCACAGTAAAAATAAAATTATTAATAAAAATGCCATAAAACTATCTCCTATTTTGTAGCTGCTATAACTTTTGCCCAGACCAATCAATAAACACTTATTGCGATTTTTTTTTTACCAAAAATATGTAGAAGAATATGTATCGGCCTTAACTGAGGAACAAACATTTTTTTTTTTATATATTTTTGGGGGATATTTGTTATAGCAAAAAGTAAAAAATAATGTGTTTTTTATCAAAATTGTCACTTTTTTTGTTTATAGCGCAAAAAATAAAAACCGCAGAGGTAATCAAATACCACCAAAATAACTCTCTATTTGTGGGGAAAAAAGGACATCCATTTTGTTTGGGAGGCATGTCGCATGACCACGCAATTGTCAGTTAAAGCAACACAGTGCTGAATCGCAAAAAGTGGTCTGGTCAGGAAGGGGGTAAATCCTTCCGGGCTGAAGTGGTTAATGGCTGTGTGTTGAGTTATTTTGCAAGGACAGCAAATTTATACTGTTATACAAGCTGTACACTCGCTACTTTAAATTGTAGCAAAGTGTAATTTCTTCAGTGTTGTCACATGAAAAGATAGAATAAAATATTTACAAAAATGTGAGAGGTGTACTCACTTTTGTGAGATACTGTATAAGATTTCCTAGTAAGGAAAAATATGACAAAGTATTACACTAAATATTAGAAATACAGTGCTAAGATTGACTAACATCAAATCGATAGTGTCATTGAAATAGGTCTTAAAGTCTCTAAAAGGATAATGGGATTGACATATTTTGCTGAATACAATATTGTTATCGTACCTATTATTACATTTTAAAGCAGAGTTCCACCCATTTAAAAGTCAGCAGCTACAAAAAGTGTAGCTGCTGACATTAAATAATCAGACACTCACCTGTCCCACGGTCCAGTGATGCGGGTGCAGGAAGCCTTGCAACTCTCCTCCTCCTCTTCGAGGTGCAGGCATTCTAACTGTGGGTGCCCGGCTGTGCCTTCACAGCCGGGCGCGCACTGCTTATGTCCGAGCCGTGCATGTGAATGGCCGGGCAATCTTCTGGGACCTGTGACATGTCCCTGAAGATTGCAGGGAGGAAGGGGGGAGAGGTGAACTTCCTCCTGGCGCCGCAGAGCCAGAGGAGGAAGTGGATGCTGGGTGCCCATAAAAACAGATTAACCGTTCTTCCCCCAAAAAAATGACATGCCAAGTGTGGCATGTCAGGGGTCTCCTACACTTAAAGCGGAAGTTCCATTTTTGGGTGGCACTCCACTTTAAAATCTTTTTCAAAATAACATAAGCATTTAAATATATATAAAATACAAAAAATATGTGAACCTGGTATTGCTAGGAATACTAGCATTAGTAATGCATCTAAAGAACCATGGTGTGAACAAGCCCTCAAGCATTTACTATAAAGCTTCTCAATGGGTCAAATAGCCAAAGCACACACAAAATAAAAAAATTATAATTACGTATGACCCGGGAAAGGCTATAACATTAGAGAAAACATGCAATAATGGACCAGTGGAATAGCAACCAATCCACGTTATGAGCCAGTCACATAGATCTGTTTGTAGGACTTGTAATGGATATTGGCCAAGTCTCAGTAAAAGGCTTAATGTTAGAGTAATAGCATCTGAAAAGCTGACAAAATATTCTTCTTTGTATGTCTTTTATACAAATAACTTGGCTCCCAAGACCAGGTCTCTTTGGAGAATGCTCTGATTGGTTTAATTGACAAGGATAGCTGAACTCAGCAGGAAAACCCAGTAGTGAATTCCAGAGGGGTCATTACAGGTTTCAGACCTAGAAGAGATAATCACTTATGTTCATGCAATCAGGAGCTATCCCTCTTCTAAACTGATGATATCCTGTTGAGTTAAACCAAAACTGGAATAGAGTGGCTGGGGAAAAAGCATTGCTATGGATAATTTCAGTAAATAGTCAGAAAGTAGATAAGAATAGCCAAAATATATCCCAAAAGTTTTTCTGGAATGTAAAGTATTTGAACAGTGCAGTGTAAAAGTTTAAATGGATGTAATATACTGAAGTGCACCCAGCCAGTAAATCTTCTTGCAGCTTATCGTGGTCAAAGTAATTATTTTGGATTTGTTTTTGATAATGCATGCTGGAAACTATCCAGTCTTACAACTTTGATAGAAAACTAAAGTTCATATCTCTTCAAAACTTCAGAAAGTATAGAAAAATACTCATTGATATGCTAACATTTTTTTAGAGAGAGAGTCAAACGTCCTGTTTGAGCTGACAACCATAACATACTGGGGAGAGATCTACAGTCCTCCAGAAGATAACTGGGCCAAGCAGGTGACATGTCTTGGGATTCTAGTGTAGTAAAGGCAGTGTGTTGGTTGCTCAAACAGCAGGGCAGATGCGCATTGCATTTCTGGCAAATAATCATTTTTTTTTTCTGCACATGCAGTGTTTTTAACGAGATAAAGCATGAGAAAAGGCGCATGTATTGTAGTTGTCAGGAGGACCCCCAGAACCAAACAGATAGCAAATAATCCCCCTCCAACATGGCGTCGGTACCTTAACCTCCCTGGCGGTGATCCCGAGTCTGGATTTCAGTACCATAAGCGGTAACCCAGAGCCAGACTCGGGATCGCATCACTGGATACAGGGAGACTTACTTACCTTGTCCCCTGGATCCAGTGATGTCCTCCACGCTGTGTGATCCAGCTGTCCTCCGCTCGATTCACACAGTGCCCAAGTGCCGCCGAGCTCCGTTCTCTGCGACGTTACGGCGCACGGGAGCGGAGATCGGCGCCAAATTCAAAAAAGTAAAAACACACAAAACACACACAGTACTGTGATCTTACAGATTACAGTACTGTATAAAAAAAATACACACCCCCTTTGTCCCTAGTGGTCTGCCCAGTGCCCTGCATGCACTTTTATATAATAAATACAGTTTTTTCTGCCTGGAATTTGGAGATTGTCCATAGCAACCAAAAAGTGTCCCTTTAAGTCAAAAGTGATTTTAGACCAACTAGAAAACAGCGATAATAAATTATAACCACTTGCAGAATTGAGCGATAGCGATTTGTGGGGAAATTCGTCATCAAACACTAAATCTAATGACAGCGACAATTCTGCAAATGAGCAAATTTCAGCGTTTTTGGATTTGATTGTATTATTGAATATTTTTTATTATTATTTATTATCATTATTTATTATATTATAAATTTTATCATACCCGGGATGTCTGGTAGACTCTGGTTTGAACAGATTTAAGAGAGTTATTCCTAAGAATTGCAGGCCTACAATATAAAAAGCCAAATTTCCATGCAAAATAATTGTACTGCTTTCAGCACCTAAAATCAGAACTAATCATACCACCAGGGAGGTTAAATACCACCCCCCCAGAATGCACAGCAGGAAAACACTCCCCCTGGGCTGGTTCAGAGAAATAAGTGGCATTCAATGCATCCAGCTAAAAACGTTTCTACTCTTGCCGACGGTGAAGGCGACACCAGCGGTCAAGGAGAACCCAGGGCAACCCAGCTGGACTGGTATTGAAACCAGAAATTTTGAGAAATAATCCCAACTGTGGCTTCAGGCAACTTAAATTTACAAAAACAATAGCACCTGCTCGTCAGGTGCCAGTGCTACACGTGTCACATAATATTTGTGTAACTTTTTTTCAGACCTATATTTTCAGTAAAAATACACTAAAATTGATTTAGTTCCACTATGGGGCAGTCCCCAAAATAAGGGGAGGTTGCAAGGTATGCCTATACCGTTATCTTCCTTTTACTTAAAGGCAACCCAAAGTAAAATTTCAGTTTTGTGTAGTTGCTAGCCAAACGTTGGTTTCTTGAACCTCTAGTTATCCAATAAAAGATCTAATTCCACCAAAACATTTGTGGTCATTACAAATCTAATGTGTAGTTTCACTTTCGTTCTCATAAATTCTTCTTCTTCGTAAGTGCGATGTCCAGATACCCTAACAATTTTATTATGGTAGAGGGTGAAGACAATGCTTTGAATAAATCTCATTACTCGAGTTTTCAAGAGTCAGTCAACCCACTGGAACCCATCCCAAACTGAATTAGTCTTGGACTAGCCTTCATTTTTTTTATCCTACTGCTTATGACACCATGCATATATTATATAACTATCGTTTACATTCTTTTTCGGTGGGAGGGTTTTATGAATAGCTTCAGCATGTGTAAGCCATCAGATGTAATTTTTCACATGTCCTGAAGTGTTTACATATCTCTGCCATGGATTTATCTCTGTCAAAGGAAGTTCTCCAAAATTGCTGTTGCCTCCATAAACATGAGCTTTTGAAAGCTTTCTGAAAACAAACAAGGATATACTGATTTCTGGTATCATTAAACCTTTTCCATGGAAGAGCTGTACTTAGAAATAGAGATGATCAAGGGGCACCAGAAAAAAATAAATTATATAAGCAAATTCTACTAAACACGTGCAAGGACAAAAGGAAATAATTTGAGGATCAAGGATTGTTTTTGACACCTGTAAATATTTGTTTGGGATGACATATTTAAAAGGTGTGTCTACCCTAAAATATTTTGAGGTTGATTTACTAAAGGCAAATAGGCTGTTCACTTTGCAAGGGAAGTTGAACTTTGCATGGGAATTTTATCTAGAGCTTATTGAATGTAATGACTTCCATCATCCAATAATGTGCAAGCAAAATGCTGCACATGATCAGTATGCTTCACCGCATTTACTAAGCTACGGGGAGAATCTCATTGCAGAGTGCAACGTCACTTGCAAAGTGAACAGTCTATTTGCCTTTAGTAAATCAACCACTGTATGCCTGTTTTTGGTGAGTATAAAGGGTAGTGATTGGCAATCAAATATGGGAGATTTCAGCAAATGTTGCCATGTTGGCAAAATGCATTGGGGTCTATAGGGAAGGTTAAATTAAAGTGATTGTAAAGTCTAGTTTTTTTTTTCTTAAAATTAACAAACATGTTATACTTACCTGCTCTGTGTAGTAGTTTTGCATAGAGCAGTCCCAATCCTCCTCTTCTCAGGTCCCTCTTCGGCTCTCCTGGTCCCTCCCTCCTGACGAGTGCCCCCACAGCAAGTAGCTTGCAATGGGGCACCCGAGCCAAGCCACAGCTCCGTGTGTCCATTCAAGCACTGGCTAGGCCCCACCTCCTCCCTCTCCCCATTGGCTCATTGACTTTGATTGACAGCAGCAGGATCCAATGGCACTCTGCTGTTGTCTCAGCCAATGAGGAAGAGAGTCCCGGGCAGCCGAGTCTCTTGTGCAATATCGCTGGATAGGGATGGGCTCAGGTAAGTATTAGGGGGGCTGAGGGAGGCTGCTACACACTGAAGATGTTTATCTTATTGCATAGAATGCATAACTGAAAGTGCCAGGACACAAATTACAATTAAAGGGGTTGTAAAGGTTCATTTTTTATTTTCTACATAGGTTCCTTTAAGCTAGTGCATTGTTGGTTCACTTACCTTTTCCTTCGATTTCCCTTCTAAATGTTTTTTTTCTTTGTCTGAATATCTCACTTCCTGTTTCTCCTCAGTGAACTTCACACCATCATCCGAGTGGTGGTTAGTCAGCCAGAACAGCTTACTGAGGAGGAACAGGAAGTGAGAAATTCAGACAAGGAAAACAAAGAAAAAAAACATTTAGAAGGGAAATCGAAGGAAAAGATAAGTGAACCAACAATGCACTAGCTTAAAGGAACCCATTTAGAAAATAAAAAACTAACCTTTACAACCCCTTTAAATAACAAAATAAATAAAACACAAGTGAAAAAAACACTAAAGAAATAAAAAAAATAAAACAATGCACCCCCAAAAACTGTACAACCTCTAAAAAAATAAATAGATTTTGTTTTTTTGTTTTTTTTTTCAAGTCAATTTTGAGTACAATTGAAAGCTTCCATTCAAAATAATTTTGCCGAAATTCTTTTCTAATAAAGAAATGAATCTGTATTTTCTTTATGTCTCTTGGGACTCTAGTCTCTGCATTTGACTTGCAACGTTGCACACTTACACATACAAGGTGGTCCTCTACTGAATGTTTTATTTATTTTATATTGTGAAGAAGAATGCAACAGAAGAGAGTGGGAAGACAAATTTTGTAGCAAAGGGGTTCCAGGTTGGGCAGAAGCAAAGCTGGGCATACAGTCCATCTCTTCCATGGAGTCCCCAAGAGATGTATGAATCCAGTGGGTAGTTTATTTAGGCAAGACTTCTCTCGCACTGCTACTTTTAGCAATGCTGGATCTTTTTTTTTTTTTTTTTTTAGAAAAGGTTGCCCATTGTCATCAATATAGGCACATTAGGCAACCTTTCTTCTTGACTGTGCAAGCATTTACTGTGACACATTTACAGTTAAAGGATGGTTCCTTTTGCAAGCTCCATTCCTCAACAGCTCATCGGAGACAAGAATCAGCATTTCACAAATTGAATAGGGTCAAATACATAGGAACAAGTGCAAAACCGTGAAAAAGGGGAATTAGTGACAAAAGTCGCGTACACACGATCAGATTTTCTGACGGGAAATGTGTGATGGCAGGCTGTTGGCGGAAAATCTGACCGTTTGTACGCTCCATCAGACAATTGTCGGATTTTCCACGGACAGATATTGGATGTCAGGCTTTAACATTTTTCCACAGACAAATGCCTGTTCTCGGATTTTCCAAACGCGTGTACACAAGTCCGTTAGACAAAAGTCAAAGTACAAACGCGAATTCTTGGAAGCAAGGACGAGCCAGAAGCGGTCGGTCTTGTAAACTAACATTCGTAACAGAGAATTAACATTCGTGACGTGGCAAATTATGAAATCTCAAAATGCAGCGCACATTCTCTTCTTCTTTAATGGGATAATAATGAAGCTGCTTTGCTGGTGATACTGATGGAGTTATTGCAAACTAATTTTCAAAGGCTTTTTTTTCTAGTGATATTAAGAATAATATTATTATGCTTTTTTTTTTTTTTTTTACCTCAACATTATCCTGTAGTTTTTAAAGTGGAGGTCCACCCTAAAGTGGACCTTCCGCTCATTGGAACCCTCCCCCCCTCCGGCGCCACAATTGGCACCTTTCAGGGGGGAGGGGGGTGCAGGTACCTATACAGTACAGGTATCTGCACCCACTTCCGGCGTAAATTCTGCAGAAGGTACACCCCTTTCCGCAGAATCTACGCCCCTTTCCGAAAGTCCCCCGCTGCCTGCTGGGAAACACACGGATCCCAGAGACAGCGGGGACCATCCTTATTGCGCAGGGCGACTCGCGCATGCGCAGTAGGGAACCGGGAAATGAAGCCGAAAGGCTCCACTTCCTGATTCCCATACCCAAGATGGCGGCGGCAGCACCCGAGAGACGATCGAGAGATCGGCTTCGGGTGAGGACATCGCGGGCGCGCTGGGCGGGTAAATGTCACTATTTTAAAAGTCAGCAGCTGCAGTATTTGTAGCTGCTGGCTTTTAAAAAAAAAAAAGCGGCGGACTCCCGCTTTAAGATCAAAGATACAACTATGCTGGTGTCCCTTGTCAATATTTCATTTAATTTTCTTTAAATGGAACTGCCTACTCCCAAACTGTCATTTGAAGTAAAACAAGTATTATTCTCCACTTTTTTTATTGTGCATTAAAAAAGAAGAAATAAATAAAATTAGACATGCTATCTGCCAATAGAACTTAACCAAAAAGTGCACTCTGTGCATCCAAAAATATAGAAAATATAACAAATTAAATAATTATTATTCAACCAAAAAATAAAATAAAAGCCTCATGCATGTGTCCTGCTTCTTAATATAGAGGGTCAGCAATGGCAAGAGTTGGTGAAAGCAGGGGTCCATCGTCCGGAGATAATTCCAAAAATCATCCGGATTATTCTCCTGGAGCTCCCGCGGCAAAGGCATATGACATAATTGGTCACGATTAATAAAGCAATCAATTTTTGGTCCAAGAAATCCTCCTCCTTCTGTTCCTGGACTGAACTTGGGTCAAAGCAATAACTCCAGAGCCAATAATAAATAACACATTATCTCCTCCAATTCCACAACATGTCTGGTTGACGAATGACCATTCAGAAACAAACTGAAAAGCACGAAATGAAAAGTGCAAAATGAAAGGTGCGAATCAACACTCACCAAACTTCTACTAACATGATATTAGCAGAAGGAGCCCAAAGGGTGGCACTAAAGAGCTGAAAAACCACATAGTACGTCACTACGTTTGTGTTTGTTGCCCGACAATTCCTTGCCATTTGTATGCAAGACAAAATCCAGGCACACGCCTTCGGACAAAAGTCTGAGGTTTTGTCTGCAGAAAATCTGATTGTGTGTATGAGGCTTAAGAAAGAAAATATGAAAAATACAGAGCACCCACAAATTGTGTTACAGGCAGATGATGTTATATAGCTGAATGAGCAATCTGAGTGAGCATTGTAATTGTGTATATTACTATTTACTGTCCTTACAGATCATGAGTACTGGGGTAGTGACCTGAAAATCCCTACGTTGTCTTACGAAGATGTTCTACATTGTGACCAGACAGCCTTCAAGTGGTTGTGTACCCTGAAAAAACTGGGAATTGTAATCTTGGAAGGAGCACCTGTCAGACAAGGAGAGTTGGTTACACTTGGAAAGAGGATTGGATACATGAGACATACCTTTTATGGGTAATTAATCATCAATTCTGATTCCTAAAAACTAGAGATATAAAAAAGTAAAAGAGTTGTCTACAGCAGTAGATTTGGCTTTCTAACTTGTATTATAGTGCATGGGTAGCTGGGCACTCCAAGGACATACCGTATACCAATGCAACAAAAGTTAAAAAAATACTGTTCAGCTG
The DNA here is from genome assembly GCF_037356315.1 of Lithobates pipiens. Lineage (NCBI taxonomy): Eukaryota > Metazoa > Chordata > Amphibia > Anura > Ranidae > Lithobates > Lithobates pipiens. The sequence continues at coordinate 200,627,375 of NW_027507686.1, forward strand.
GTAGGGGGTCTTTTAATGAGGCTTTACAGGCAACATTAAAAATACACAAATCCTTTAACAGTGTCCAGTAATCTGCCATTTAGCAGCGGCAGCACTACCAACTCTGAATGACAGATCCCCGGCCGGCTTCTATTTAAAACAAACATGTAAAAAACAAGAGGGCCTATCATTTAACAACAGTAGCCATATTTGACCTATGACATTGCCTCACATATGCAGCCCCTTTGTTTACATGCAGAAGCCAGTGGGAACCTGTCATTTGCAATGGGAGTGGTGGTGAGTGAACATCGTCAGGTGCAGTGGGTCATCGTGTCGACAGCTCATCGTAATTGATGTGATTTACATCCGGGACATTTATTGCTACTCTTTTTTTTTTACTAATACAGGGACTTCCAGATTTCAATGGGACCCCACTGGCCACCACTTTATTTTTGGGGGACAGAATTTTGACATGAGGCCCTTGACTCTATCAACATGGGGACAAGATGTCTTGCAAGAGTAGTGAAACTTTTTCGTTATCCCTTCCTTGCAGGTACCCTGCCATTGTTGTAAACAAGGCACTTCCCCGTTCTGGCTTGTGTCATGACAGAGATCACTGCTCCCTGTCATCGGGAGTTGTGATCGCTGTCATGTGACTTGAAGCCCATCTCCCCACAGTTAGAATCACTCCCTAGGACACACTTAATTCCTTTGTCACCCCCCTAGTGGTTAACCCCTTCACTGGCAGTGTCATTAACACAGTAATCAATGCATTTTTATAGCACTGACAGCTGTATAAATGACAATGGTCCCAAAATAGTGTCAAAATTGTCCGATGTGTCCGCCATAATGTCACAGTCCCAATAAAAATCGGATATCGCCGCCATTACTAATAAAAAACAATCAATATACACTTATTGCTATTTTTTTTACCAAAAACATGTAGAAGAATACATATTGGCCTAAACTGAGGAAAAAAATCTTTTTTTATATATATTTTTGGCGGATATTTATTATAGCAAAAAGTAAAAAATAATGTGTTTTTTTCAAAATTGTCGCTCTTTCTTTGTTTATAGCGCAAAAAATAAAAAACGCAGAAGTGATCAAATACCACCAAAAGAAAGCTTGTGAAAAAGGGATGTAAATTTTGTTTTATATCCTGTACTCTAAAAGGCATGTAGGACTCAGAATCTGGATGACCCTTTAAAATAAGGGGGCCTCCAGATATCTGACTAACTTATGATCATGACTTATGATATCCCCTGCATAAATAAGAATAGGATACAATTTTATTCATTCACATGAGGTAAAAAAGTTATAAAATATTTAATAAATAAACCGTGTCCTACGATGTAAATCCAACAACAAGCATGTCGTCCAATGATGTTGACTGTCAGAACGATGACCCATCGCACACAGCGATCTTCAACAGCTGCTACAGTACTTCTGTCGCAAATGACAGATCCTTGATGAATTTGTATGTAAACAAACCAGTGGGGATCCTGGGTGACATCACTGACCACATGTTATTATGATCGTATTTGGACGATGATGTTACCCAAAATTGCTGTTAACTTGTTTACAAAAAGAATCTGCCAAGTATCTGTCTTTTCATTTAGCAGAATTAATGCTACTGACGCCAAATTGCAAACTTTCTATACAAACATCAGACAAAGGTTTGGATAGGAGGGGTGGCCACTTATGCAGGGCACAGGGGCCCCCCTAATCCATGCACCCGGCCCCTAATCTTCATGCAGGGCACAGCACGCATGGATTCCAACCAGGGTTCTTTTTTTAAACACGTGATTGGGGTGAAAAAGGATGAGCTTGGGGCGCAGAGCACTACGCCTTCCTGTCCGTCTCCTGCGGGGGGGGGGGGTATTGGTGGTTGTGCGAGTGAGGGGGGCAGGTTTGTTTGTCACCCACCCTCCTCAAAAATATTAAGCACCAGCCACCACTGTTGGATAGGCAAACTGACCAAATGTGACCATTTATTTGGTCAAACTGCGGACGCGCTAGGTTCAAGTCCAAACTATGTTCAGCCTGAAATTGAAACTCATCCCTAATATACTATAAAACTATACATAAAATCAAAAGTTGCTGGATGAACAAACTTTTATTTATGTAATTTGTGGGAATTAGTCCAGTGCTCTGTACTTTGTAGTTTTGTAACTATTACTGCAGACTAAAAATAAATGCAGATGCTCTGGCTTCTCATCAATCATAAAAAATAAATGTGGGAGATAAATATTTGACATATTTGAGCAACCAAAGAAGATGTAGAAATATTAGTTGACCTTATTCACTATTTGTTTGGTAACACATTGCACACAACTTTTTCATGTAATATGTAATTTTTCATCCATTTCAAGCACTTTTTCAAACAAGTCAAAAACTTTGTAATGAAAGCTGAAGTTTGATCTGCCTATACTTTCCTTGGTTGCTTTTTTCCCTGCTTATCAACATGGTAACTAATTGATGCCAAGCTCACACAAATATGGGGTATCATGAGGGTGGGACTTCTTCCAAGGTGCCACATATCGCATGACGCATGCATTCATGCATTTGTGCTGAAAGCACGCTCCCAGTAGGGATGAGCTTAAAGTTCGGGTCAAACATAAGTTCAACTTGAACATCGAGTGTTCACCCATTCGCAGTAGAGTGAACATTATGGGGAGTTCACGGCCAATTGGAGCACCACGGAACGCCCGATGATGCACTTCGAGATCGCAGTGCATTACTGTATGATGATTAGCCAAAACATGCATCTGACCTGCATGCTTTGGTCAATCACAGCGCCCTGTGCTAAGAGAGCCATAATTGACCAAAGGCAGGGTGCCTTTGGCCAACCATGGCTCAGGGGGACTAAGTCCATGCCCCACACTATGTAAGGCAGCTTACACAGCGGCTGTGTGTAGTGTTGTTGGTGTGAGTAGAGAGATAGCTTGGTTTAGAGTATTCAGTTAGTGGCAGTGTATTTGATATTTATTTATTTATTTATTTATTTATATATGTATTTAGCATAGACTATATATTCAGTGTTTACTCTATATTCAGTCAGTGCAGGCAATGTATTATAATATATACAGGTATGTATATATATCGATATATATCTATATAGTCTGGTGTGTATATATTTATACACATACTCTGCATCCAGTGTACACAGTATCTAATACAGTGTGTACAGTGTCTACTACACTTCTGGTGGTGTACACAGTATAAAATACAGTACAGCCATTGTACAGTTTCTAATACAGTGCAGGCGGTGTACACAGTATCTAATACAGTGTGTACAGTTTATACTGCATTTCTGGTGGTGCACACAGTACATAATACAGTTCAGCTGTAGTACAGTTGCTAATAAAGTGCAGGCGGTGTACACAGTATCTAATACAGTGTAGTGTGGTGTTGCAAAACAAAATATACATTATGTCCAGAAGGCCACCAAGGAGAGGCAGACGCTCACAGGCCACTAACAGAGGGCAATCAGCCTCGGTGTCTACTGTCAACAGTGCTTGTCGTGGACATGGTGCATCCTCTGCAGTTGGCCGTGGGGCACGCTTGTCCTTTTTTCTGCTGCTGGCTGTGTTATTGAGCCAGAATATGCAGAAGAGTTGGTGGAGTGGATAACAAACCTGTGCTCATTCTCCTCATCCTCTGTCACCCAGGCTCAAAATAGTTTGCCTTCCAAAGCCCCTGCCCAAGTGGCCTATTCCACTGGCTCCTTGTCTACAGTCACTCCTTCTGTAGCCCCACCATCATGCCAGAATTATTCGACCACAGTGTCAGGTACATGCTGCTGGAGGTTGCACAGTGATTTGAAGGCCCGATGTTGGTTCCCAGGTTGAGGAAGGGAGTAACGTGAGCCTAGAAAGAGGGAGTGCCCAAGAAGGACAAGAAACAGGCATTCATGTTCCTCCAGCTGCAGCATGCTGCCAAGTTTGCTCCAGTGACCAGGAGGGAAGGGATGATGAGGTCACTGACTGTACTTGGATGCCTGAGAAATAGAGGAGGAGGAGGAGAAGGAGGCACAACTCCAATGAGGCAGGATGTCCTCTAGGGGGCAACTTAAGGGCAGCCACTCTATTGCATCACACCGCAGGTGCAGGGGCACTGCTGACTCCCCTCTGACTTTACAAAGTTCCTTGGTGTGGGCTTTTTTCAACGTGTGTACAGCAGATCACACCGTTGATGTTTGCAACCTATGTCTGATGCGGATCAAGCATGGCCAGAACAGCAGCCGCTTGGGCACCACATGCTTGACCAGACATATGACGACCTGCTATGCAGTCCATTGGCAACAGCACTTGAAAGACCCACATCAAAGAAAAGCCGACTTCTCTTTGCTCCTCATTTGGGATCTCCAGCCCTAATATACCCCAGTCCTCTCAAAAACCTGCACTGAGAGGAATGAAGGTATAGCAATAGGTTTCCCAAATACTTGCAGCCAATCTGCTAGCAGTACACCATCATCTGATTTTAGCAGGCAAATTTCCCTACCCCAGTTGCTGAACCATAAAAATAAATTCGGTCCCAGACATCTACATGCTCAGATTCGAAATGCTAACTTGGCCAAATTTCTAGCACTACAACTGCTGCCTTTTCAGCTGGTAGACTCTGCCCCCTTTTTTAAATTTGTGGAATGTACTATACCCCAGTGGCAGGTTCCAAAACGCCATTTCTTTTCACAGAAGGCCATTCGGGCTCTCTACCAACATGTGGAAGGCAATGTTTTGGCCTCGTTGGACAGGGTTGCCAGCAGTAAGGTGCATATTACCGCTGACTCATGGTCCAGTAGGCATGGGCAGGGAGCTTTCCTTTGTGGAGCACTGGGTAACTCTGCTGGCAGCTGGGATGGATGCAGGGCAGGGTTCAGTGTTGTTGGAGCTTGCATCACGCCTCCAAAATGCTAGTGGTGATTCTGCCACAGCTCTCTCCTCCAACCCCTCCTATGAGGCTGCATGACCCCTGACCCTCTGTCTGGACAGTGCTGATTGGCCCTGTGCTGATCAAATGCACCCTCCAAAAAAAAAAAAAAACTTTATAGCAATACACACCAAACTGAGCATGTGCAGAGTGACACCAAAGTCTCTGTTTTATCTGGAGATACATTGAGGACAGTAAAACAAGGGTCAGAATAAGAGAAAATAGGATCAAATAGCCTTTTTACACAATGTGGAGGATTAACCCCCTTAAATTCCACAATGAGTATGTAACGGCACCCCTAATATAAAGGGGGTTAACGCCGTTTACGATGTTCCCTCTCCTAGACACACATCCACTCGCTACCAATATCCACAGCTAAATGACCCTTTCCTATAGGAGCCGACCCCTCTGGCAAAAAGACGAGACGCACTCTGTCTCTTCTGTAGTAGGAATGACTTTATTAACCACTTTCAGACCGGACCATTTTGCTGGTAAATGACCAGAGGTCTTTTTACACTTTGGCACTGCGCTGCTTTAACTGGTAATTGCGCGGTCATGCAATGTTGTACCCAAACGAAATTTGCGTCCTTTTCTTCCCACAAATAGAGCTTTCTTTTAAAGGTATTTGACTGACTCTGCGATTTTTATTTTTTGCGATATAAACGTAAAAAGACCGCAAATTTTGAAAAAAAATTATATTTTCTACTTTTTGTTATTAGAAAAATCCAATAAACTCAATTTTAGTCATACATTTAGGCCAAAATGTATTCAGCCACATGTCTTTGGTAAAAAAAAGTCAATAACTGTATATTTATTGGTTTGCGCAAAAGTTGTCACATCTACAAACTAAGGTACGTTTTCTGGAATTTACGCAGCTTTTAGTTTACGACTGCCTATCTCATTTCTTGAGGTGCTAAAATGGCAGGGCAGTAAAAACCCCCCCAAATGACCCCATTTTGGAAAGTAGACCCCCTAAGGAAATTGATAAGTGGCATGTTGAGCCCATTGAATATTTTATTTTTTTGCCTCAAGCGATTGAATAATGACAAAAAAAAATTTTTTTTTTTTTTTTTACACAAAGTTGTCACTAAATGATATATTGCTCACACATGCTATGGGCATATGTGAAATTACACCCCAAAATAAATTCTGCTGCTTCTCCTGAGTACGGGGATACCACATATGTGGGACATTTTGGGAGCCTAGCCGCGTACGGGGCCCCGAAAACCAAGCACCGCCTTCAGGCTTTCCAAGGGCGTAAATTTTTGATTTCACTTCTCACTACCTATTACAGTTTTGAAGGCCATAAAATGCCAAGATGGCACAAAATCCCCACAAATGACCCCATTTTAGAAAGTAGACACCCCAAGCTATTTGCTGAGAGGCATGTTGAGTCCATGGAATATTTTATATTTTGCCACAAGTTGCGGGAAAATTACAAACTTTAATTTTTTTTTATTTTTTTTTCACAAAGTTGTCACTAAATGATATATTGCTCACGCATGCCATGGGCATATGTGAAATGACACCCCAAAATAAATTCTGCTGCTTCTCCTGAGTACGGGGATACCACATGTGTGGGATTTTTTGTGAGCCTAGCCGCGTACGGGGCCCCGAAAGCCAAGAACCGCCTTCAGGTTTTCTAAGGGCGCAAATATTTGACTTCACTCCTCACTACCTATTACAGTTTTGAAGGCCATAAAATGCCAAGATGGCACAAAACCCCCACAAATGACCCCATTTTAGAAAGTAGACACCCCAAGCTATTTGCTGAGAGGCATGTTGAGTCCATGGAATATTTTATATTTTGCCACAAGTTGCGGGAAAATTACAAACTTTTTTTTTTTTTTTCACAAAGTTGTCACTAAATGATATATTGCTCACGCATGCCATGGGCATATGTGAAATGACACCCCAAAATAAATTTTGATGCTTCTCCTGAGTATGGGGATACCACATATGTGGGACTTTTTGGGAGCTTAGCCGCGTACGGGGCCCTGAAAACCAAGCACCGCCTTCAGGCTTTCTAAGGGCGTTACAGTTTTGAAGGCCATAAAATGCAAGATGGCACAAACCCCCCCCCAAATGACCCCATTTTGGAAAGTAGACACCCCTAAATTTAGGGGTACACTAGTGAGACTAGGTAATAAATGGCGGGTGCCCTGAAACTATAAAAAAATAACTAACCAACCAGCGTCACCTGTAACAGTTATATGGTGATCACTGGTGAAAGGGTTAACTAGGGGGCAATCAGGGGGCTTTATGCGGTAGTATATGGGGGTCCCTGGCGCTATAAAAAGCTGCGGCGAACCTAAATACCTACCTGCCTAACTAGCGTCACCTGTGACACTAATACAGCGATCAGAAAAACGATCGCTTATTAGGCTGGGTTCACACTGGAGCGATGCGGGAACGCCACGAATCCGCGGCGGGTTCCCGCATCGCATGCCTCCCGGCGGCAGTTCACACTGCCCTATGCGAACTGCTGGGAGTGTCAGTGAAATGTTAATGACACCCCCAGATCAGTTCGCATATTGCAGTGCGATCTGCAAACTCGGATCGCATGGTGCGAACACCCATGCGATCCGATTCTGCTGCGGACCAAAAAAAGGGTCCCGTGCGAATTTGCGGCGGGTGCGGCGGGTGCGGCGAATGGCTGAACTCGAATCGCAGAGATCGGATGTGATTTGCACTGCAGTGCGGTGCGAATCACATCCGTTCTCATAAACCGCTGCAATGTGAACCCAGCCTTAGTGACACTGGCGACGGGGGGTGATCACGGGGTTAAACCTTTATTGGGGGGGGTTAGGGGGGTACATTAGAACTAAAGGGGGCTAACCCTAACTGCCCTAACAGTTATTACAGTCACAAATGACACCAATGCAAAAAAAATAAATGCATTGGTGTCACTGTGACTGGGGGGGCAGGGGTAATTGGGGGGGTGATCGGGGGGTAAAGGGGGGGTGTGAGTGTGCCTGGCATGTTCTACTGTGAAGTGTCGTGTTGGTGCAACTCACCGATCCTCTCTCCTCGGTGCCGGAACGAAAAATACCGACACGGAGGAGAGATTACATCACTTCCTCTCCTGTGTTTACATTACAGGAGAGGAAGTGATGTCACGAAGGATTTCCATTCGTCGGGAGCGATCACGAGGGGGTGGCCATGAATGAATGGCCGCCCCCTCATCCCGGATCGCTCCCGAACGAATACCGACCGCCGCAGGCACCGGGGGGGGCCCGATCGGGCCCCCCACCCGCGGGAAGGCAGGGACGTACAGGTACGCCCATATGCCTGCCCGTGCCATTCTGTCGACGTACATCGTCGTGCGGCGGTCGGCAAGTGGTTAATGAGAAACATTGTAACTTTATACACAATTCAAGGCACATGCTTTAACATGAACAAGGGCCCAGCTCCACCCACACATCCCAAGACTCAACACCTCATCCTGACGTCTGCTAGGCTTCAAACGATCCCACCCAATACACATCTTTTCACAAAGGGTTGGCAGCCAGTCTGTCTGGCACTTTACAATACACACAAGGACAGACTTAAATGAACAATAGAAATGCAAAACAACTTAATTCCTCACAGCAATGATACTTAAAGTGGAAGTAAACCCACTTTTTTAACTTTTACCTACAGGAAAGCCTATAATAAGGCTTACCTGTAGGTAAAAAAAATATCTCCTAAACCTGTACGGTTTAGGAGATATTCCCCTCGGTATGCGCCGCTGACTGCAGCGGCGCATGCGCACAAGGGGGTTCTCTCCGCGAAAATCCGGCAGCGCTCGTCCGGCCGGATTTAAATCTCCCGCGCGCATGCGCGGGAGTGACGATATCGCGGCTCCGGCCACTCACAGCGCCGGAGCCGCGATACCCGGAAGAGACGCCGAGGGAGCATGTCGGCTTCCTCGGCGTGGATCGGGCGAGATGTCGGGGCCTCGTTCTAAGGTAAGTATTTCATAATGAGCTAGTATGCGGTGCATACTAGCTCATTATGCCTTTTGCTTTGCAGGTTTTAAAAAAAAAAAAAAAAAAATGCGGGTTTACTACCGCTTTAACTCCCATATACAGTATACATCCAATCTATATACAATGTATATACAGCCTTGAATATGGCTATCACAGACCATATCGGGGGTTTCTTTTATTCACCCTGTGTCCAAAGTGACCCCACTGTCACAGAGTATAACAAGCATGCTTTGCTACATATAAGGAGGGGAGTTAACCATTTGCTGAGCACTGTTTGTTGAGTTGTAACGCGCCATCAAACATTCTAAACATCAGACATGTGAGCTGCTACCAATTTGAAACTTGTATTTTCAATAAATTGTGTACTTGAAAGGTCAAAACTTTCCATTGAACAATAGCAATGTTTCCATTCTAGCACTCCTATAATTGCAATTTCATCCAAAAAAATTATTCTACATGGGGTGCCTTGTCATTTCATTAGGACACTGTGTACATGGTATCTTGCAGAAGTGACTGCTAAGTATTAGCTGTAGGAAAATATTCTTTTAGGTGGGCCCCAGACCTGGTTATTATTATCGACAATAATGGAACACGCACAGTATGTCTGAAGGAAATGCACATATTTATTCAATATTCACAGTATCCTTGAAAAATAGTTCTTAAACTTCAGACTGGCAGTCTGTGTAATTGAAATATGGGATTAACATCCTTTTGAATGACATCATCTAACTATACATTATAGTGCCTTATATGCTGGAAAATCAACTTGAGTCAAATGGAAAGAAGTGATTTCTCTATTTTCCTTCCAAAAGGAGTTCTACAAATACTGTATTTTGACAAACTTTTTTTAACGGCAGGAATTGTATATTTGATTGAAGAAGACCTAGAGCTTTAAAAGGTCAATTCATACCAAGGCAGGCCATAGGTGCAAATTTCTTTCCTGCAACCACAGATTGCGGGAAATAAATTTGCATGATTCCCTTATCAACACAGACAGTGTTGACAGGGAAAACCCTACTACTGAGCAATTGTCTTCTCCCAGCTGGGGGGAGGGGGAAGGTGAGGGAAGCCGTCCCTGCCAGGTGAAGCTAGTGATTATCGCAAGCAAATTTGGTGGGCTGGTTATACCCAAGTTGATCAATCATTCAACTTGGTACACTCCATAATGATTCAAATTTTACCCAGTTCCTGCTAAACCAGCTTACATTTAAACCATGTATGGCAAGCCTAAGGCCTCTTGCACACGGTACTGATGTTTGAGCAACTGCTTTTTTGTATGTAATTTCAGGTGTTTGTTTTGCGCTTATTTATACGTGTATTTGTGAGTATATGCACATTTGCGTATTCTCAAGCACAATACATTCCTAGGGAGAATTTGTAAATATCTATGCTCATATGCACGCATTCACACACATTTGCATATACTGGCGCAAAATACTGACCGGGAATGCAGATTTTTCTATTTTATTTTACTCAAGAATACGCTGCACTTGTTTATGTGCTTGTGATTGTAAGCAATTTTGGCTCAGTAAAAAAAATGCTGCACTGAGCTTTTTCAAGCTGCAGTGTGCAAGAGGCCTAAAAAATTCCATTGTGGTGGTTAGCGCAAGTGTAATAGACTCTGTTCACGCTGTGCCACCACAGGCATCAGCAGTAAAGCGGCGCTATTTTTAGCGCCGCTTTACCGTTGTTTTAGTGGAGCTATTCTGCTGCTAGCAGGGTGGTTTTAACCCCCTGCTAGTGGCCAAAAAGAGTTTAAATCCGCCTGCCATAGCAGCGTTTTGCCAGTGGTATAGCAGCGCTGCCTCATTGATTTCAATGGGGAGGAGCGGTGAGATCATCGCTCCTTCACGGCTCCAAAGAAGCTGCTGACAGGACTTTTTCTGATGCCCTGCCAGCGCACCGCTCGCTTTCACACTGGAGTTAATGGAGCAGATGTATTAAGGTGGTTTGCAGGCGCTATTTTTAACGCTATAGCACTTGTAGAACGCCCCCAATGTGAAAGGGATCTTATGACATTCATTAATTTGTATGCCATTATGATCGAACTGCCAATGCACCACAGCAGATAAAAAAGTATGCATGACCCCTTTTTTCAAAAGGTTTCCTTGTGCTCTATTGTGCATGACCTCTTTTTTAAGTGAAGCTCTACTGTAAAATGCGTTGGGGTGGTATTCACATTGAATGGCACTGCGACACATCAAGCATAGATCAAGTACATTGCCATGTGTTATGCCAACATATGTTAATGCCTGCGTTTTAGCAGGTATTATCAAAATACACAAGTGAGATTGGGCCCTAAGGTAACCTGGTCACCAATTTCTCATAATGAAACTAAGAATAGCCTGTAAAAGAAGAAGGTAAGTATTTGCCCTTCCGGCAGGTGGTGTCTTAAAACGTACTTGTATGGCTGATCTCCCAACGTTGGTATCCGATGCCTCTGGGTGTCTCAATACCTGCCCTCTCTGAACTTTATTTTACAAAATTTTTTTGTAAAATTGAATTGTGTTGGACCTGTTCGGAGCATGTGGGATCTTCTTTTTCTTTATATTATACACAGGCCAACAAGTGCCTAAGACTCCTTCAGCAAAAGTCGATTGATATATTGACTTTTGTTGAGCCTGGTGGTGCCGATGGAATGCATCTTGAATTGAAGCCAATTCAGCAGAAATTTTCCAAAGTTGGAGTTATGCATGGCCAGCTTTATTGTTCAAATCAATTTGTGTGATATATACAAAAATCTATTTGTGTGACCCTGTGGAACCCCTTGGCCCTACACCCAGACTCCACACTAGGTTTTGACTTTTCCATAAGTCAACATTAAGCTGTACCCCTTTCCCTACTCATGATATTCATGGGGATATCACATATGTGTGCATTATTGGTTGTTTGTATCCACTGAGAGCCCAGAAACAACAGTGTGCAGTTTTACCACCCCCCTAAATCTAACACAGTGGCTGGAGGAGGTTTTACACATGCCCCAGCCACAGTGCTTAACCTAATTATATCCCCGTTGCTTTCCAATGGCCAGTACTGCCACGCAATGCAACCCATTCAAGTGAATGGGCCAACACCACAACCATCCTGCACACGATTGCGGGTGTATGGGCCTTTCAGGGTTAAAACAGGTGGTAAGATCACCTCCCAGTCACCATTGAGCTGTCCATTGCATAGTGATCCACCACAGATTGCTGTTCAGAGGGGAAGCAACGGTGGCTCCTATCACAGCGATCATTTGATTGGAAGTTGGTTTTTAGGACCAGCCGGTGACAGCTCCGTCTCCATGCTGTGGACATATGATAGATCACGCTACAAGCACAAACAATTGTCCACATACATTATATGTAACAGCATAACATAAGGCCCAGTCCGTGCTGCCACATGAAATTGTACAGCCAGAGGTGGTAATAATTATAAGTGATAGACACATTTCCTGTATTGTACATGGAGCCATGAAGTAGTTCTTAGCCCAACTATGACTAATGCCTTACAACATCCCGTATTTTACTGACATCTGGAATTTGTCAGATGATGTGTGTTCATTTCTGGAATTCCTGAAGGAAATGAGACTAGATGATGAACCTGGTACCTGGTATTTTTATTGGCAAGCCAAAGAAATCCATTCCACGTCATACGTGAAATATCATGTGCAGTCTATTCATGGAAACCAATCCATGACAAATCTAATACATTCCTTTCTTACATAAACAAATATGCATTGACGTCAATACCTTTATAAATTCCTAAAACCATCACATATTATATATATAAAAGAAACAGCAATGGTAATTTTTCACCCCATAATAAAAGTAAAAAACGTAAAAGGGTCTATTTATTAAAAAAAATTATAATAATTGCTGTACAAATGTCAGAGCATTTTCACAGCTGTCACAAATAATCCCAGTAATGTTTTTTATATCTTGATTTCCTATGATTGTCGGCTCCATCCAATGGCCATAATGTGATGTTTTCTAGAAATACCTCTATCAGAAAAATATTGCATTATGGCCACTAAATGACGAAAATAAAGCCGTCAATCATAGGACATAAACAAATTCAACACATTATGGGGATTATTTTTGACGGGTATGCAAAGGCTGTGACTTTTTATAAATTTATATATATTTTATATTTTATAAATAGATCCCGTATTGTTTTAAAATTTGCTGGGATTTATATACACTGCTCAAAAAAATGAAAGGAACATTTTTCAATCAGAGTATAGCATCAAGTCAATTAAACTCCTGGGATATTGATCTGTTCAGTTTAGTAACAGTGGGGCTTATTAATCAGTTTCAGTTGCTTTGGTGTTAATGAAATTAACAGGTGCACTAGATGGGCAACAATAAGACAACCTTCAAAACAGGAATCGTTTTACAGGTGGAGGCCACTGACATTTTATTCCCCTACTTATCTTCTCTGACTATTTTTCACTAGTTTTGCATTTTGTTAGGGTCACTGTCACTACTGGTAGCATGAGGTGATACCCGGACCCTATAGAGCAGGGGTCTCAAACTGGTGGCCCTCCAGCTGTTGCAGAACTACAATTCCCATGAGGCATTGCAAGGCTGATAGTTGCAATCAGGACTCCCATGGGCAGAGGCATGATGGGACTTGTAGTTCCGCAACAGCTGGAGGGCCGCCAGTTTGAGACCCCTGCTATAGAGGTTGCACAGGCAGTCCCACTCCTCCAGAATGGCACATCAATAGGTGCCATTGCAAGAAGGTTTGCTGTGTCTTCCAGCACAGTATCAAGAGCATGGAGGAGATTCCAGGAGACAGGCAATTACTCTAGAAGAGCTGGACAGGGCTGTAGAAGGTATTTAACCCATCAGCAGGATCAGTATGTGCTCTTTTGTGCAAGGAGGAACAGGATGAGCACTGCCAGAGCCCTACAAATTGACCTCCAGCAGGCCACTGGTGTGAATATCTCTGACCAAACAATCATAGACAGACTACAAAAGTGAGCCCTGTACTCACTGCCAGGCAACGTGGAGCTCCAGTAGCATTTGCCATTGAATACCAGAATTGGCAGGTCCACCGCTGGCGCCCTGTGCTTTTTACAAATGAGAGCAGGTTCACCCTGAGCACATGTGACAGATGTGAAAGGGTCTGGAGAAGCCGTGGAAAATGTTATGCTGCCTGTAACATCGCTTAGCATGAAGTTTGTTGGTGGGTCAGTGATGGTCTGGGAAGGCATATCCATGGAGGGATGCATAGACCTTTACAGGCTAGACAATGGCACCCTGACTGCAATTAGATATCGAGATGAAATCCTTGGACAAATTGGGTTCTGGGTTCCTCTCGACAATGCTCGGCCTTATGTGGCGAGAGTATACAGCCAGTTCCTTGAGGATGAAGGACTTGGTACCATTGAATGGACCTCATGCTCGTCTGACCTAAATCCAATAGAACGCCTCTGGGACATTATGTGTCGGTCCATCCACCAGGTTGTACCCTAGTCTGTTCAGGAGCTCAGTGATGCCCTGGTCCAGATCTGGGAGGAATTCCCCCAGGAGTGCATTGTCAGGTCAGGTATGCAGACAAGCACGTGGGGGCCATACAAAACTACTGAGTACCATTTTGAGTTGTTGCAATGAAATTTCAGCAAAATGGACTAGCCTAATGCATAATTTTTCCCTTTGATTTACGGGATGTCTTTGAACTCAGCCCTCTGTAGGTTGATAATTTTCATTTACATCAAACTGTGTGGCATCCTTTTCATTCCTAACACATATTTTTCCCCATTGAGATCTGATGTGTTTTTATGGGGATCCTTTCATTTTTTTGAGCCGTGCAGACTACATTTCCCCTAATCCTTTGTGGAACATCATGCAGATGGAAGGGGGAGGGAGGAGTGCTGCAATATGTCCGGATCGTATTTTATGCTGATTTTATCTCAGATTCTCGTAAGTGCAATCTTTAATCCTACCAATAAATTGTTTTTTGTTTTTTTTTATACTGCACTATGGAAGCGTTTTCTTGCTTTTGTTTTCTGAGTATTGTTGTAACAGTGTGAGCGGAGTGAGTCAATTATGGTTTGAGGGAGACCTTATTTTCCTCTGCCCCGTTTGACCACCTGTAATTCAGTGGTCATTTACATCTTGTAAGCAGTTTGTATTACTCACATTGCGTGTGGAGCAGGATCGCCTCTGGTTGCCTCTTTGGTTCATTATTACACATTTTTTTCTCTTCGCCTGCGGTGTTCTCTCATACAGAGCACGGAGGAGGAATTTTCTGTGAATCTGCTCCTATGGACATACAGAAACAATAAAAAAAGAAAAACATAGGACAAAACAAACTAAAACAAAACAGCTCAAATTTATTGTGGGACGTTTACTCAGAAGTCTCCTTTGTCTACTCTCAGATGATAATTCCAAAACTCGGGCTATAACCATGATAACTCTAATGCCGCGTACACACGACCGGACTTTTCGACGGACTAGGTCCGACAGTCTTCCCGACGGACTTTCAGCGGAGTTCTGGCGGACTTTCTGAATGAACGGACATGGATACACACAATCACACCAAAGTCCGACGGATTCGAACGTGATGACATACAACCGAACTAGAATGAGGAAGTTCATAGCCAGTAGCCAATAGCTTCGCTAGCGTCGGTTTTTGTCCGTCGGATTAGCATACACACGAATGTATTTCTCGGTCCGGCGGAGTTTTGGTGGGAAAATTTAAAACATGTTCTATTTCTAAAGTCCGCTGGATTTTTGGCAAGTAAAGGTCCGATGGAGCCCACACATGATCGAATTGTCCAACGGACTCGTTCTGTCGGACCTTTGCTGTCAAAAAGTCTGGTCATGTGTACGCGGCATAAGTGGTCTTATAGTTGTAATAACCTATCCATCACTAATTGTGGTGGGGCAAGCCATGGGTTATCAAGCCAACTTTGCCAAATAAGGTGAAATTTGTTAACTACTTTTCTATAGCGATAAGCCAATTGCTCTCTAAGTAGGAGAGAATCCACTGCACCCTAGAAGGTACAATGGGTGCCAACCAAAATTGGGCAATCAGTTTTCTAGCTAGGTATAATAACTTGGACACCAGGCAGCTTGTTCTTTACTTAATCACATTTTTTTCTTATTTGTCATTATTGTGGTGTGCCCAGGCACATCTGTTACACCTTGTGAGCACGGCTATGCCTGTGGCCCTAAAAGTGAGCATCAAAGTCTGCAGGAGGTATACTCACAGCAGGTTTTGTCTTTATGACAGGGCCTCTTTAAAGCTGATTTGGAAATGTTACAGTAATTGAGGATAGCAGTGTGAATTATTTTGCTCCCACAGTAGATGTTATTGTAGCTGAATGGACGATTTAAAAAATGATACTGCCACAGCATAACTCCCTAAGTAAAGCAAAGAGGACTATATGTGTCTAGCAGGCAGTGGTTGGTTTTACAAAGATGCTCATCTGGGTCCTGACAGATGGATTAGAAACACATGTGCCGCTGAAAACGGAATAATAAGAGATGCATGTGTGCTAGACTGATTTATGTCTTGACACAGGAAGTTACTTGTTACAAGGTACATTAAGAATTACAGTTTTGTACTCACTCTATACAAATTAGTGAAGACTGTATTAGGTGGGGAAAAAACAAATACAGAGGCTGCACAAAAAGCTAAAAACAAAAATATTCTTTTTTTTTTTTTTTTATAATACTCATGTATTTATCACTGTATTCCCTGCTTACTCTGGGTTCTCTTTTAAAGTGGTTGTAAACTCACTAACATAAAAAAAAAAACCCTCCAAGACAAAGGCATTATGAGCTAGTATGCACAGCATACTAGCTTATTATGAAATACTCACCTTAGATCGATGACTCCGCAGTGGTCCTCGTACACCGCTCCGGCCGGTGACATCGCTCCCAGAGAAACTTCTGGGTATCGCAGGCTCTGGCGCTGTGATTGGCTGGAGCCACGATGACATCACTCCCATGCATTCACACTGGAGCCGCCAGTGCCTTTATAGGCTTAACTGTAGAAAAAGTGTTTGTAAAGGTTTACAACCACTTTAATCATGTTACAAAGTCAATCTGCCAGTGAGAAAAACTGCTAAAATATATAGAGCAGCAGGCCCGTGTTTTCAGTAGTCTAAAAGTAGGCCCAAGGCCAACCCTTACCCCTGGGCTTCTTATGCCGCGTACACACGGGCGGACTGTATGGCGTACTTAGTCCGTCGAAACACATTTCAGCGGACAATCCGCTCGTGTGTGGGCTTCAGCGGACTTTTTCAGCGTGCAGTCTGGCGTACTAAGTATTTCGGATTTTTCGAAATTCTGTCCATCGTACTTTGCTTTCAGCGGACAATCCGCTCGTCAGTATGCTAGTTCGACGGACTAAGAATGGCGCATGCCCAGAAAGGATTTACACGGCGGAAGGGTGCTTTGCTGTGTCTTGGACTTCCTATTACGCGCAAGCTTTCGACGGACTGTTTGTGCATCCGTGTGTGGTCAAGTCCGTTCAGTCGAAAGTACGACGGACTGTCCGTCGGATTGTATGACGAACTAAGTACGCCATACAGTCCGCCCGTGTGTACGCGGCATTAGTCTGCAAGCTTCAACATTCCTGGTCCAAGGTTGACCAACTTTCTTGCATCAATAGCATCTTCCTGTTGGCTCATTGCCATAACTGATATCCTCACTGGGGTATGCAGACAGGTGTAGGTTCTACCCTTACGCTGTCACTGTAATTAGCCTTGATTAACCGCTTGAGGACCATCCATCATACATTGGCAGGACGGCCAATCTGTGCCAGATCACATACCTACCCTGTTCCCCCGAAAATATGACCTAGCGTGATTGTCAGAGATGGCTGAAATATAAGCCCTACCCCCCATTTAAGCCCTAGTTAAAGTCCTTGTAGGTCTTATTTTCACAGTAGGGCTTATTTTCGGGGAAACACGTTAGGGCTCATTTGGGGGGTAGGGCTTATATTGCAGCCATCACCGACAATCACGCTAGGTCTTATTTTCGGGGAAACCGGGTAGTATGTGATCTGACACTTCCGGGTCTGGGACGCACGCCCGCTGATTACACAGTACAGAGGCAAAATGGCAATCTGCCTTTGTAAACAACACAGATTGTAGTTCTGTCAGAGGGGAAGGTATTGATCCTGTTTTTCTGCTAAGCAGGAACACTGATCTTTGCCTTCTTCCAGACAAAGCACCTCCTCCACAGTGAGTAAGCACAACTTAGGCATACATTTAACCCTTTGATTTCCCTTGATGTTAACCTCTTCCCAGCCAGTGTCATTAGTACAGTGACAGTGCATATTTTTTTTAGCACTGATCACTGTATTGCTTCTTTTTTGATCTTTGAGGATGAATTGCTCCCCGGCATCTGCAGCTACAGAGATAGTACTTTTTTCATGAATGTAAAAAATATGTACATTTAAAAAAAAAATTATGATTCTGTTTTAAAATTATATTAATCTAGCATTTATTAAAAAATGTATGAAAAAAAAAAATGGTCTGACATTGAAAGGATTAATTTAATTTACCAATGCATTATTTCATAAGATGTCTCATCTATTAAAAAATGACCATGTCGAAAAATAATGACACTCAGGTTGATTTACTAAAACTGGAACTCAGTTCCAGATTTTTTTTTGTCAAAGCTTAATTGAACAAGCTCAAGCTAGAAGCTGATTGGCTATCATGCACAGCTGCACAAGATTTTGTATTCTCCAGTTTTAGTAAATCATCCCCACTGCATAGCTAGTCAAAGGTGATATTTCATAGTTAACCAGTCATAACAAAAGCAGATTTTACCCAATCCTGCCCACAATATATATATAATTATATAAATGGGTATATATCCTGACCACAATCAGAATATATACACACACATATATATATATACGGTATATATATATATATATATATATTTATTTCTTTTTCAGCTTATAATGTAATTATGGACTTAATTAGTGTGCAATGTAACAAAGATAAAAATAAAATAAAATCTATTCAAAATAGTATGAGTCACAGGCATGATGTTGGGGTTTCACTTGTCCTCGATGGAACTCATAAGTTCCTCTCTACATGTTTCGTGACCTGGTCGCCTCTTCAGGAGCTTATTATGTCCAGGTACCTGGGCTTATTATGTTTTTAGCACCTCTAAAATGGATTGTGTACTAATCCGAGACAGACTTTTTGATGAGAGCCCATTTATGTAACTTCTTTACCTACAGTAACAGCTGTATTACTTGTATATTGGTGCAAACCCAGAATTGAGGTACCGTATATTCTATTACTAATTTCAGTTTTTAGGGGGGCATAAGGAGATGATACCTGCATAAATAAGTCACATTTTAATTTTGTTTTATAGGCCTGTTGGCTCATGGGGAATAATAATACCCCCAATAGAAGTGATTGATGTAACCTTATAATTATATATGTAGGTATCATATAGTATATGTTTAAAAGCATTTAGTACACTATTATGTGTCGCCTTTAATATTCCCATAGCAGACCCGTATGTCCTCACATCTGACAAATTGAGGCATAATACGACCATGTCTAGGCTTCTCTACAGTCCCTGGGGGTGAGCGCTGTGACCCATCGCCCCTTTGTCACCCCTTTGCGAGTGAGTGTTTAATAGAGAAAAAATGACATAATAGTATGTAACAATTTGTGCATATATATATTTTAATAAATGTATGTTCCAATTTTAATAGATTGTTTAAAGCTCCTGACGGAGCAAAGAGGGGGCCAAACATGTAGAGAGGAACTTATGAGATCCATCGATGGCAAGTGAAACCCCAAACTCTGAAGGATATGTGAATAAGTACACTTGATCATGCGCACAGTTTCATATATGCTATACGCTTCTCTAGAGGGGATTTACATTTTCCCCGTGACTCATAGTATTTTAAATAGAAAATGTTTTTTATTTTTATTACATTGTATACTACTATTTTAATGCAGATCAATACAATTTGTTAATTGTATACATATGTGTCTATAAAGTCCATGATTTTCCTAGTCTCTAACAAATACACCGTATTAAGACGGGGCACGGCTAATATATATAGGATACCCATGGGCCCCCAAATGGGTACCAGATATATTTATTCCAGCTTATAATACAAAACAGAACGGTGCTTTTATTTATTTAAACAGTGTAGCAAATAAAAATCCTTACAAAATGTCCTTACAAAAATATAAACACTGTTTAGGCAGCCAAGTTAGTTTTAGTAAGGTAGCCAAGGCATAATGATAATGCTAAATTTGGCTTGACACCTGAGTAGGAAAAGATTAATCTCATTGGACAATGTAGGGTTTTATTTTTTAGTTATTTTTTTCTTCTAATTTTAATAAATAAAGTCCACTCACATAAGTATACCTCAAGGTGTTTGTTTTAAAGAGGAAGTAAAGTTCCCTGGTTTGTTTGAACCTATAATTAAGCCTATAATAAGTCTTACCTATAGGTACTGGAGATATCTCCTAAACTTGCACCGTTTAGAAGACATTTACTGTATACTCCACCGATGACATCATCGGCGCATGCGCTCTGAAGGAACGTCTGCCCGTGCCTTTTTCTTCAGAGCCCTGTGCCGTGGGAGTGATGTCATTGTGGCTCTGGCCACTCACAGCGCCGGAGTCCAGGGAGAAACGAACCGAACGAGGAAGATATTAGCCATCTCAGCTGTGTGTGGGCGTCGCTGGAGAGCTTCGTTCTAAGGTAGGTATTTCATAATGAGCTAGTAGCTCATTATACCTTTGCCTTTCAGGTTTTTTTTTTTTTGGTTTTTATTTTCCCAGGGTTTACAACCTCTTTAAGCTGGTTCTTATGAATTGTTTAAACCTGCTAAACCTTTAAACGTTCCAATATTTCAATCTTGGTCCCTACAAAGTTTTCTCGCTCGTGGAAAATTCTGCCTTAAAGATTTATTTGAAGCCTCCAGCAGAACTGCCTGTTTTGCCTTCCCTTATTTCCTGTGCTTAAAGCAGCAAAACAAATTATATAATTTTCATTAGTACATTATTTTTTAAATAGTACATCAAGAACAGGTTGGCCCTTGATCATCTGTAATTTAATCATAAAGCATTCTTGCCAAGTCTGCACGAAAAACCTCGAGTCCGTTTCACCGCTGTAACCAGAACAGCCAGGGAATCCCAGCCAATGTAGGGGAGTTTTGTGATGCAGATAATAAAGCTTGAGCTTGCGTTGAGTCTTGTGCTTCAATACGCTCAATACGAAGACTAACAATGTGTGCAATGGACACGGTCTAAATTTTTGTCTGTTAGAGTTTAAATAGACCGCAAGGAGAGTAGAGAGAGAGAGAGAAGGGGGGGGGGGGGGGTTCGCCAAAGTAGCTTTGGCAGGAATTGTGCATTCTTTCCAGATTAGAACATAGCATCAAGAAGGTTTCCTTCCCCGTTATAACTCCTAGACCACATATGAGTTGTGTTAACGTCTTCTACTAGAACAGTTGATGAGCCCAATATGATCATAATCAAAGAAATGCGGTCAAAGCGAATGTTCGTACTTTAACCAGTGGGAGATGACACAAGTTGTTTGTGTTTCATTACTAGGAAATTTCTGGCTCCAGAAGTGATACTATACACAAAAGATCTGATGTAAACAACTGTAGTTTAGTCAAGGGCATCCCCTGAGTTTTAAGAATGACTAATTCTAGGACAGTTCATTTCATTGAGATGTGTTTACAGAGAGGTGACATTGGACAAGCCAAAATGACAATTAATGGTTCATTGAACAGGAGAGAGGGAGAAGACCAAATTCATCAGTAGCAGAATTCCTGCTGTGTGCAAATTCTTTTTACATTAATCTTGTCTTTTCCCCTCTCTACGTTCTGTGCATATCCCTCTCGCACTCCCCTCCTTAGCATTCCTGGATCCAAGGAGTGTCGGGGTGGAAATTTTCACTGGTTTAAAAGTCTACGCTAGACAATAAGTTATTGCATAATAGGTATTTTTAAAAATGTAATAATCCTTCGCACAAGCAAGGAAGATATTTATAAATCGGTTGGTTGCAAGAGTTATAAACCATTTTTTTTTTTTAATTAAAGAACAATAAAGGACCAGTAAAAAACAAAAAAAAGTGTAAATGCACGAAAGACATACTTATGCGTTTTAAAGGCTAAATACACCTTTTACAAAAAAATAAATAAATAAAGGACCAGTAAAAAAAAAGCAAAAAAACTAAAAAAGTGTAAATGTGCAAAACACATACTAATAACATAACTAAAATATCTGTTTAAAGGCTAAATCCACCTTTTGAAAAAAAAAATATATATAACTAAATACATAAATAATAAATGCACATGTATTTTCAGTGACAAACATGCAAAAATGTGCTTTTATTATTTTAGTATATTTTATATTTAGTATTTATTATAGCAGAAACTCAAAGTGAAATACACACAAATAGCAATGGTTAAAAAATAAGCTACGCTCTTAAAGTGACACGTTAACCAAATATGTAAACACAAAACAAGAAATTAATAAATGAACAGTGATTGAAAAATAATTATAAAAAGTGAAATGTCCCAAACAGTGAAGCATGTCACTTATGTAAAGTCCTCCAATGGCTTTTGAAGATTTTACTGGTTCCTTCAATGAAGAAAGGACCAGCCGCCAAAAGTTCAGTGAAAATCTTGTGACTTTATAATATGAACACAGTGAATCCACCACCACGCAAAGTGCATGCTTACCAGCTGCACAAGGTTAGGCACTTGTGGCTAATACCCAGCCAGGGCCTTTTCCTCCAAAGACTGTGGCTGTTTGGTCTGGTCAGATGGCGTAGTAAGCCATTTGGTCAGGGAAGTAGTTGGAGGTACAGCATACGGAAACATACATGGTACAAGTATGGTACGGCAAACAATACAAACGCCCATTCAAACAGAAAATAACAATACAGTGACGTCAGCACAACGCTTCTTTCCGGTGCGTTTTGTCACTAATCTGACATCGTCCTGGGGCAAGGGCGGCGTACTGACGCACCGCTTAATATAGTAAACACATACAACCAAGCCTTGTTCTGAATCTCACGTGGCTGATGCTAAAAACGCCATTTTGAATTTCGGAAAAGCTAGAAACCCAAACTGGAAGCACTATAGAGAGTGGAACGCTAGGATAAACAGTGAGCGCAACAATCAAAACACTCACCACTAAACTGGCATACCCACCACACTTGGACCACAAAAAATAGGCTCAAAAGATGACTTACATACTCTATAAGTATGAATGATACTGAAAGCTATAATACTCAGACAGCCACCTTTATATATAAATTGGCACACAAAACTTGAAAATATCATAGCGTGCCATCCACACTGATGCTAAACAATAGCCACCATGGATAACAAGCGACATTCATGTCAATATCAGAGGCCACACATGGGGAAAGAGTGACCAACTATAACAAAATTGGTCAGTCATCTCCACTGTGAATAAATAAGGTGGGTGTTATTTCATGGGCTAGTTACCCATCACGATATCACCAAAAAGAGAATATTTCCTTTAAGGGCCACATAAAAAAGTAGGTGTAGGTGTATCATATAGCACCTCACATTAAAGATGTGAAACCCCAAAGGGGACATTGTAGCCCATACGACAGATTAGCCAATATCATCGAATTCGATCGAAAATCTCCACAATGAGTGTTCATAACAGATAATGTTTAAGCACCTAATGTACCCTATTAGTGTATATCATGTGATACCTTACATTAAGGTTATTATACCCCCTAGGGGGCAATGTAGCCAATGTGGACAAATTGGCCGATATCATCGAGAACGATCAAAAATCTCCACAGTGAATGCTCATAAAAATGATACTAGAAAACGTAATATACCTTATTAGAAATAAGTAGACACAAGGGTGAAAACAGAAACAAAATTTAAACCTATCTCGTACCAACTCACCATAACCATCCATCTTACCCTTATTAGAGCAATATATATGACGAAAATTGGAACGAAAATCATCTGCTACAATGGATAATCTCCTGTATAGATATATATTAACACGTTGACAGGCATGTCACAGTCCGATGGTGTTATCCAAATGGACCACACGGGCCAATCGGATGAACAGGGAATAAAGGGGTAGCCACCAAAGATTCACATCAAGTTTGCATCACAAGTAACCATAGCATCAATCAGTTCAACAAACACAATTCACTGTATATGGTTATAATGTAAAATAGAGAGATGGTACACAAGAGTTATCTATAAAAGCATTGATATCCACATTTACATTTATACCATAGGGGACATAAGTCTTTCATTTGTGTACCCATACCATCTCAAGTCTGGAGATACTCCTTAAAAGACAACTTCCCCTCCAGTGGGGACTGAATTTATCTATCCCTAAGAAAATAGTCCTGGATGGGTCCCTATTGTGGGTAGTTAGTGCTTAGATACCGAATGCTTGGTGATCCCCTTCCTAATATTACTGATGTGCTTGTTAAGGCGAACTTGAAGGGGGCATTTCATCCTGCCCACATTCTGCAGTCCACAAGGACACTGTAGTAAGTAGACTACCCCCTCAGTGTGTTCCTTGGACGTATGGCTAGAAACAAAGCTTGTCGTTCTCTTAGCTCTACATCCATTGAGAGAATAAACTTGACATTTTCTACATTGATAGTAGCATGTGAATTTTCTAAAAAATTGAGGTTTATTATCGGGAGGTTAAGGACATTTGGAGCCATTTTGTCCCTCAAAGAGGGAGCACCCCTAAATACCACCCGAGGCTTGACTGACAAGATGGTATTCTGTATTCTGTAGTTGCCTAAAATGTGCCAGTGTTTATTAATGATATGTTTGACGTTCTGATGTTGATTAGAAAAACCTGTGATAAATGGGGTTTTGAAAACATTATCCATACCCTGTTCAGAAGATCTTTCTTTCAATAGATCTGCCCTGTCTAACAGCGTAACTTGATTAAGAGTGTCAGACAAAGACTTTTTAGGCTACCCCTTGTCCAAAAATCTCTGTGTAAGTGTCTCAGCTTGCATCAAAAATTCATCAGGTTCAGTGCAATTACGTTTCAGCCTCATGAATTGGCTCTTAGGCACTGACCTGAGCCAGGAGGCATGGTGGCAACTATCCACCAAAATATAAGAATTTCGGACAGTAGATTTAAATAATGTAGAGCTGATAAATGAATCACCCCTGACAGAAAGTAAAAGAATCCATGAATTCACACAGGGCAGCCTTACTTCCATCCCATAGGAGGAGGATATCGTCTATGTAAGGTGCCCATAGGGCCACCCCTGGTCTCCTCTGATCATAGACGGCATCCTCCTCCCAATGAGCCACAAATTTATTAAAGGAAATATCCTCTTCTTGGTGATATTGTGATGGGTAACTAGCCCATGAAATAACACCCACCTTATTCATTCGCAGTGGAGATTACTGACCGATTTTGTTATATTTGATCGCTAAAACCTATAACAGAATAATATGTATACACTATAACTAGTCAAAAGTTATAATACAAAAACCCAACTAAGTGAATAATAAAAATATACTCTATAACTCATACAATAATCAAGTGTACAAAATATATAGATATATATAAAGTGCTCAAAAATTATATATAAGCAACAGTTCCTCATAAAGACGTAGTCATGAGCATACAGTGGTAAAGTGCACAGAATTTTTGTGAACAATCAGAAATATCATGAATAGAGTGCTCAAAAATTATATATAAGAAAACAGTTCTTCATCAAGATGTAATCGTGGGCATAAGAGTCCAATAATCATAAGTGTTTCTTCTCAAGAAATCCTATGCGGGTGCAAGAGAGAGAATTTCCTTCACCAACACTGTGCTGATAAATGGTAAAAATGCGCGCTTACCAAATCCCAGAATCAGAAAGGCATTTGATATCAGAAATCTTAGGGGTCATCACACAGGGACATCACCTTGTTTTCACGTGGTTGGACCATTCATAAAAGGCAAGCAAAGACTCCCATAGCGTAAAACCGTAAACCAAAATCTTTTATTCCATAATAAAAAACATACTCACAAACATAAAGGTCAAATCAGCGTTAAGAAAAGCCGGCCATATGGGGCCCCAGACGATGCCACATATGGCGAAACATACGTAGGGTGGTCTTGACGTGCTTGACGCAAATCACGTGACATTTGGGCGTTCGCTTTGCCGGCCGGCTTTTCTTAACGCTGATTTGACCCCTAAGATTTCTGATATCAAATGCCTTTCTGATTCTGGGATTTGGTAAGCGCACATTTTTACCATTTATCAGCACGGTGTTGGTGAAGGAAATTCTTTCTCTTGCACCCGCATAGGATTTCTTGAGAAGAAACCCTTATGATTATTGGACTGTTATGCCCACGATTACATCTTGATGAAGAACTGTTTTCTTATATATAATTTTTGAGCACTCTATTCATGATATTTCTGATTGTTCACAAAAATTCTGTGCACTTTACCACTGTATGCTCATGACTACGTCTTTATGAGGAACTGTTGCTTATATATAATTTTTGAGCACTTTATATATATATATATTTTTTGTACACTTGATTATTGTATGAGTTATAGAGTATATTTTTATTATTCACTTAGTTGGGTTTTTGTATTATAACTTTTGACTAGTTATAGTGTATACATATTTTTCTGTTATAGGTTTTAGATATTTTTTTTAGA
This sequence comes from Lithobates pipiens, assembly GCF_037356315.1. Taxonomy (NCBI): domain Eukaryota; kingdom Metazoa; phylum Chordata; class Amphibia; order Anura; family Ranidae; genus Lithobates; species Lithobates pipiens. The sequence continues at coordinate 200,653,902 of NW_027507686.1, forward strand.
TTTTTGTAATTGTGAGCGCGGTTGAAATTCCTGACTTATATGCTTTATAGGTGTGTATCACATCGTATCAATCGCAGCCTTTAGATATTTAGACTGATTGTTGAGAGATTTCTTTAGCGCAGTATTTTTTTCTCAAATATTTGATCGCTCTTTCCCCATGTGTTGGCCTCTGATATTGACATGAATGTTGCTTGATATCCACGGTGGCTATTGTTTAGCACCAAAGCGAGAAAACCCCCTATGATGGACTTTTTAGGCACACCTAATTAAAATAGGAGTATTTGAGTATTTCAGTAATTTTTTTAATTAAATATTAAACACATTGAGTAAAATAAACATATGAAAAGGGAATGAATTATACATCTATAACATTGTCACCATTTACTCCTGCATAACAGATATGATCCTCTTGCACCCAACACATTTCGTAGTACAGATATCTCCTTCTTCAGGGTAGTATATTGAAGAGGAAAATATATCTATAATATATTTTGAAAAGCAGTGAGTATATAGCGACAAGAAAATATACATGCATATTATAGATAACAGTTATACAAAGAGTTTGAAGATAAACTTACATATATTATGGTGACATGGTAGATTTAACATTCCATCATATTACACTTAAAAACAAAGAGAACATCAAAAGGACTGTGCTTCCTGACTTTCTTCTTTAATATCTCAGCCATCAAAGGGAGTTTTAAAACTGCATAATGTGTCTATCCCAAAAAGCCGATTCCCAGTCCTCTCTAAGCCCCACAGAGGGGGGAGGGGGATGGCCAGAAGAACTCACTGGGGTCAATGTGGAGAGATCCTGCAAATAAAAGGCATAAATAATTCTGGAATATAGTAAATATTATTTAAATATTTAGCTGAAAATTTGTTTAAAAAAATATGTTTGTATATTTGTATATCACTATGAATAAATATGTCTTCCAATAGTGTTTGTTATAGGCATTTTTGTATATACCTGAATGTTGCAGGTCAAAAGGAACCAAGATGGGAGAAGGTCATGTTTAGAAGTAGTTTAGACATATAAAAAAAAATAGTAAAAAAAGGAAATATCATAAACAAGCAGTATGTTTTTTCCTATGAAGTTTTAATAAGCCATATATATGTAAATATGTCATCGTAGTATATATCACACTGGTGAATATGAGCTAGGTAAGTTAGCCATATAATACAATTTATACTGATGACATATGGGCTAAATGATAGTAAAATATCAAAACAGCTCAAGCCTGTTTACAAAAGAATAATGGTAAAATGCTAATCCCAGTGAAGTTTTCTTGAGATAGATAAAAGTTAAAAGAACAAATGTAGTCAAAACAGACAAAGTTCAGTAACTGGAACAGATAGTCAGTCAAGCCAGAAGTCAGGGATCAATGTAGTGGAACAGCAAGCAGGATCTGGAGCCAGAAGGGATGTCAGCAAAGCAGGTCTTGAACAGGATCACAGGAGATAGTTTCTGTGATGTTGACCAAGGCAAAGGCAGAGATCCTCTGGACTGGACGGCTTAAGTAGGCAGGACTGACGACATCATCAACAGCTGAATAACTGTGGAGAGATAGGAGCTGGCAATTAGCCAACAGCTGAGCGCCCAGCTCAGAGGAGGAAGGGCTAAGCCCAGCCCTGACACTACTAAAATCTTAAAAAGCCTTTGGAGGACTTTACATAAGTCACATGCTTCACTTTTTGGGACCTTTCACTTTTTAGAATTATTTTTCAATCACTGTTCATTTATTCATTTCTTGTTTTGTGTTTACATATTTGGTTAACATGCCACTTTAAGATGCAGCTTATTTTTTATCTATTATCATATACATTAGAAAGTACAGTTATTTTCCTCTAGGTCCCATGGCAAACTACCACCAACCTCCCTACTCCCCAGATATATACTTACCTTAAAGGTGCACTCTAGGCATATACACAGTAGACACATATTAATGGAGCTCTGTAATCATATAATTCAATCTATTTTTTTTTTAATTCACATAATGTAAGTACCTGAATTTGACCTTTAGAGTAGGGCTGCAGTGTGAAGAAGTAGCAGAACAAGAGAAGATGCGCTCAGCCCTGTACTCCTTCTCCTTTTAACTGCCAGTTACAGACCGGGGCAAACCCTGATTGACCTGGAGTCAGAGCAAGTGGGTTGAATGATGCCGGCCATCAGATTTAAGACATCTAGTGATAGAAAAAAGTACTGTCTTGAAAATCACTGGGTGCCAGTCCTCCCCAGAAGTCACTGGTGATGTAGCCCTCAAAGGGGGCACCTGTTAGGTCCTGTCACAAGTGCCTCACTATACCAGGAAGTGGAAATTAATTCATTGTAGGACAACAAATAAAATTTGTTTTTTATTTGACTTAAAGTGGAAGTAAACTCCCCTATCGTTTTTAGCCAAGGAAGCTGCCATCTTTGCCTCTGTTTAATCTTCAACTGCTATGGTGCTGCACATGTGATTCGTTATGACACCAGCCATTGGATGGTTTGAGAGTTTGGCTGAGAGCACAGCCAATGTGCAGTTAGCATTCCCGGCATGCCTTTTTTTTTTTAACTGTTTAAATCGATGGGTTTACTTCCACTTTAAAGTGGAACTTCACTTTCCCAATTAACATTGATTATTTTAATCCTTATGCTGCTAGCGTTAGTAAATAGATAGAAAAGTATATCATTTCTACTTGTTTTAACTTTGTATTTCTTTTTTACATTTTTAAAGTTACTTCCTGGTTTCTTGCCTAGGCAAATGATGTCATACATCCCAGGAGTCTTTGGAAGGGGAGGAGAGGTTTTGTCAGCTAAGCACACTCTCCTGGAAGTAAATACTACATGAATCATATGCCCTTACTCAAGATGGCCATGGCCAGAAATGCTAGGGGGTTGTTATTCAAAGTGATTTCTCAACAAAATAAAGCATGGACACATAAATGTAAGGGGGAGTTTGCTTTGAATATTAAAAATGAATTTAATATTGTTTTTTGGTTTGTGGTTCTCAGGTGCAGTGAGGATCCGCTTTAAGGATTTTTGTAAGCAAAATGCATAGCTGCATGTCTTTGGGATTTTTAGATGTGGGTGAAAAAAGGACCTTTTCAACTAATTTTTTTTATTTATGAGGCTATTGCATCACATTGTACCTGGATTTGAGACATGTTTAGGCTGTCAAACAGGAGACTTTAGATGTGATTAAATATTTTTCGAAATGGCCTCGCAATTTTAAGAACACTGCTTCTTATTTTCTCATCATATAATATAGGACACCATTTATTCAAACATTACAGCACTGAAATTGATAATATTTACAGTGGTCTTTAGTGGAGTAAGACAAGTATACTAAATTCAGAAGGCTTTCTGTGGTTAAATGTGTAAAAGGAGGTCAGACATGTAGAGGTCAACATAATATTTGGAAGGTCAATCTGCAGAAGGATGGGGAAGACTGTTACTTGCAGCGAAAACAGAAAGGTGAGTTGCTTGAGTGTGAAAGTTGCACCTTCTTAGTGAGAAAGTACAAAGTGTGCATTGTAAGTCTGTGCTACAGGTGAAGAGGTCACATTGTGTTAAATATAGGAGAGGCCAAAGGAATAGAAGTATAGTGGAGGATGTATAAGTGAAGAAAAGCAGTACCCTGTCCTCCTTCCTGATCAACAATTTCTCTATAAATGTATTGTATGTATTGTAGACATCTCTCTAAAATTATTTTTCTGCTCAAATGTATATTGCATGTATAGAGAATATAAATGAGCTCAGAAAAATATATGTCTCAGCATAACTTATGCATAGCTTCCAACTGTCCGTGATTTGGAACAAAGTCACTCTGTCCCTCTTTCCTCCTCATTTGTCCCTCATTTTGCTCTAATCTAAAATGCACTAATTACCTATCAAAAGGCGTTTCCCAGTGCTAAACCTTTCATACAATTTCTAAATTGCTGCATTTGTAAATTTTAAAAGCCAGTATAATAAAAAAACACTTGTTGGCTTAACTTATTTTTTATTTTTTTGTACAATTCTCTTTTGAGGGGGAGTGGCAGGGTGTGTGTGCTATGCCAACATACCTTTGCTACTAGGTGTCCCTCATTCCCATCTCAAAAAGTTGGGAGGTATACTTATGCAGCAACAATATATGCATCGCATACTAGCAAATTATGAAATATTTACCTTAGGATGAAGCCCTACCACTGATAGGGCTTTCCTCTTCATCCGGTCTTCCTTCTGGGTTCGTGTCCTCTGGCCCTCTTATTGGCCATGCCACGATGACGTCATTCCTGTGGATGCACATAGGAGTCATAGATGGCTGCACGGAGCTCTGAAGGGATCGTATGGGTATGCCATCCCTTCAGAGTGCATGTGCCGGTTACATCACCGGCTGCATGCAGTGTGAATATCTCCTAAACGGTGCAAGTTGAGGAGATATTTACTATACCAACAGTTAAGCATTATTATAGACTTACCTGTAGGTACAGGTAAAAAAGGGGGTTAGTTCCACTTTAATAGCTTTGGGTCTATTATCAAAGGAGAAGTACAGCCAAAGCTAGTTCTGCAGCTAGTTCTGCACTCTTGTGACCTACTTTCAGCCAACAGCGGGCTTTAGCCTGACTGACAGTCACCAGCTCTCTGGTGCCCGAAGACATCAGTAGTGTTTTATCGCTCAATTCTTCAGTCGCAGAGCCAGCGGGGGGGACAGATGCAGCATTGGATCAATGTTGCATGCACCTAGGTGAGTATAAATGATTATTTTTTTTAAACCCGAACTTCTCTTTTCAAGTACATTGAAGAAGGTTCAAAGGGGCCTGTCCCTTTTCCACTGACTTCTCCTTCCTTTTTTTCCAAAATTCACACCTCACTCCTCAAACGAATGTCTCTCCTCCTTAAGATACAGACTGGCTGTTGAGTCCTTACCTGTAGACTTCACCTTCCTATTTTGGGTCATGCGTTTGCCGAACAGTTGTTTTGTCTCGCCAGTGAGAAAACAACTAGCCTTTGGTGCTCAGGTAAATCTGTTTGTCGAGCATGAGTTAGGGTGCATGCGATAAAACAACTATCAGCTAGTGCTTACGTGAATCTGTTTGTCCAGCATGCACTATGGCACGTGCAATGCTGTGGCTTAGTTGGTTAAAGCGCCAATCTAGTAAACATGGAGGTCCTGAGTTTGACTCTCAGCAGTGCCTTCTTTGGTTCAATTTCAAGAAACAAAAGCTTGGAGGAATTGCTCTAAGACTTTCTTGTGCCAATGCGGTTTGGTTTTTGTGCTTGCTTTAAGAAATCAGTGGAATAAAGATTATAAGCTTGCTTCTAAGCTCATTTATTTACACTCCATTTTTGGATTCCCTGGCACTTTTCATAGGCCCTTCTGGCTTGGATATGATAACTTCCCTAGAGCAAGTATGAAACATGCTTTGAGGAGAATGAGATTTGAACCCATGCATGCAGAGCACAATAGAGTAGTAGTTCCTAGCCCTAACCACTCAGCCACTTTATCAAATTTGATCACTTGCTGTTTTATGTCTAGGACCAAGGGCACATTTTACTAGTTCTCCAGTGTTGCAGTGTACAGCTAGTAGTACTTTGTCAGATTCAGCTTGACTCCTTTAGTAATGTTGAAGACATTTTGCTCTTAATCCAACTGGCTTCATGCATGCCTTTTGCAAACCAGTTTTCCTCTCCTTCCTTGCTTTCCAAAATGTGTACCTCACTGTCCTCAAACGAATGTCTCTCCTCCTTAAGGTACCGGCTGACTGTTGAGTTCTTACCTGTAGACTTCACCTTCCTATGTTGGGTCATGTGTTTGCCGAGCAGTTGTTTTGTCTTGCCAGTGACAAAACAACTATGTGCTAGTGCTTAGGTGAGTCTGTTTGTCCTGGATGAGTTAAAGGGCATGTGGTGCTGTCGCTTAGTCGGTTAACTAAGTTGCAGAAATTTCTCAAAGACTGCACTGTAGTATATACAATCTGCAATGCACTGCACTGTAGTATATACTATGCATTGCACTATATACTCTGCACTGCAGTAAATACACTCTGCACTGCATTGTAGTATATACTATGCACTGCATTATATACACTACACTGACTGCACTGTAATATATATTCTACACTGACTGCACTGTAGTATATATTCTATACTGACTGCACTCTGTATATATACTACACTGACTACATTCTCTATCCTATAACTAACCTGCCTACGGTATCTCCACTCGAACACACTATATACGACCGCCATGTAAGCACAGCCTTATATAGTATGCGGGGTGGACTTAGCCCCTGAGCCATGATTGGCCAAAGGCATCCTGAATTGATGTCAAATCTGTGATTGGTCAAAGCATGCAGGTCAGGTGCATGTTTTGGCCAATCAGCAGTCATCAATGCACTGTGATCTCGCATGAGTGCCCCATATGTTAATTTGTACAATGAACAGCTGATGTTCAAGTTGAACATATGTTCGACTCGCACATCCAGCACACCCTTAGTCTTTTCTGCAATAAAATACACCTACCTGCCTGCCTACAGTCTTCTGTAGCATGCTATTGCATAGCTCAGTTTGCATTGCTGGCATGATCCATGTATGATGGAATATCTGACTCTTGTGCCTGTGCAGGAGTTATGTCACCTTCCAGTGAAGATGGCCAAAGACCAGTTGCCAGAAGGAGCCTGGGAGAAGACATTAGCGTTGACAAGGGCCCCCTTTGTGTACTTTGGACTGTTAGAGAGGTGGTAAGTATGATTGATGACTTTAGTTTTGCTTTAAGGGTTTTGATGTAGGCTAGGTGCCAATCGGTAGGCCTGGGGAACCTGTCATGCATGGTGGGAGAAATATTAAATACCTGAGGGACTTCCAGTTCTTTCTCTTCTCTCATTGGCTCCTGACCTATTGTTGTGGAATTCAGTCACCAAGAGAGACGTTTATTCAAACATACAAGTGCATGGACTGTTCTCCAAGGGGAAGGGGCCCCAGTTGCTCTTTGACAGAGATATGTATACAGTGTAGAAAACACATACTATACAGTGTATGAAGCACAAACATGGTTACTCAACAGTGTTTATAGATATTAGTAGTTTTCCTGGGATGACTTATTTGGAATAAATAGCCAAGTATGGTATGTCATACTATAGGTAGACAAAAAACAAGGTACGGGATATTCTCTAAAATATGTTTCCAGATGGCCACATCATAAAACATTCCAAGTTTCCTGTTTTAGCCATTTCCAAGGGTCTTGGAGAGTTCATTACATAAGAGTGAACAATTGGTAAATGTAGACCTATGTTATATTTTATTTGGTAATAAATCCGATATCTTTATCACTATGAGGATGTCAGATTAGTTAGTCTTTTCTAGGCCGCCTTGTGCCTAGGCACATGGCAGGATGCAGGGTTCTCCCCTCCTGAGAGGAACCCCTGAAGGTGCGTGAGCAGAAGAAGACAATGTGAAGGGCAGTATTGGAGAACTGAGAGGATAAGCAGAGGCCCTAGAGCAGTGATGGCGAACCTTGGCACCCCAGATGTTTTGGAACTACATTTCCCATGATGCTCTGGCACTCTGCAGTGTACTAGAGCATCATGGGAAATGTAGTTCCAAAACATCTGGGGTGCCAAGGTTCGCCATCACTGCCCTAGAGAATAAAATGGTGTGTGTTGCATATTTTTATGTCACACAATATTTGCGAAGTGGTAAATTACACTTTAATACATTTTAATGCATTAGAAAATAAAAGATGATGTTACGCTGAGTAAGTATGGCAAACATGTCACACTTTAAAATTGCATCCGCCTGTGGAGCGGTGCCAAACTATGGTATCCACATATCCCCATTGGCAACATTTTAAAAGCCTTTACAGGTTTCCAGTTTAGGGTTACACAGGAGGTCTGGAGCTAAAATTATTACTCTCTCCCTGATGTTCATGGAGACATGTGTTGTGCAATCTCCATTTACATATGCGTGCAAAACCAGTCCTGTGTTTGCATTTGTGTGTGAGCATGGGCGAATATAAAAAAAGGTGTTTATAGTTTCTTTTATTATTTTATTGGAATTGTTTTTTCTTTAAAGTTTCTTAAAAAAAATTTTTTTGGATCACTTTTATTGTTATCACAAGAAAGTTAACATTTCTTGTGATAACAATAATAGGTCCTCTTTAGGCCCCTTTCACACATGCGGACAGTATGTCCGTATTTCATCCATCCGTTTGCGGATGAAATACGGACATACATGCATCCCTATGGGATAGCGGGTGTCTGCAGATGAACATCTGCAGACACCCACTATTGTCCGCCTCCGCAACTGTCCGATTCTGCATTTTCTATCCGTCTGCAGAGCGGATGGGATGAACACGGACAGACGGTCCATGTTCATCCGATCCCCATAGAGGAGAGCGGAGAGCTGACAGGGCGGTCCCTGCACAGTGTGCAGAGACCGCCCTGTCCGTCGCCGGCTCAGCAGGGACAACGGAGTGATCCCCGCTGAGCGAGCGGATCATCACTGGGCGGATCATTACTGATCCGCCCCGTGTGAAAGGTGCCTTACTGAGACATATGGGGTCTATTAGACCCCAGATGGCTCCTCTGCCCTTGAAATCTTCGGATCCAACTATCAAACTATTATAACTATAAAGGTATTTAGCAGTTTATAATTACTAAAACTGTTGCATTTCCGTGTTCTGTGTACTGTGGGAGACCAGAAACTGTATAGTAAATGTAGGCTCCTGAGTTTAGTTACATTTTAAAGTGTAAGTTCCCCTTTACAGAAGATCTGCAAGGTGAGCTTACACTGGACCCTGTCCCCATCGCACCTGGTCCCGCTAACCTTGAAAGCGACAATCGTCCATTCTGACACGTCGTATTGCTGCTTTACCAGTCAGGGATTTGAAATCCTGGCAGGTTTCTCTCCTCTTTGCCTGTGGTGACAGAACGGGCTACGTGGGTTCTGATTGGTCACCGACCAATTAGAATGCTTCTTAACGTACCTCCTGACAAGGTACATTTTGGAGATTAAGCCAAGAGGATTTCTAAGCCCCGGAAAGGTTAGGTGGCTATACGAAGTGTCAGGACGGCTGATTGTCGCACTCCAGGTCAATGGGACGGGGGGGGGGGGGGGGGGTCCTGTGTAATTTCGACTTACAGATTTTTATGTAAAGGTGAACTTACCCTTTAAGTAAGGGTCTCAAAGCAATAGGCACTGCTTGTCCTTTTGTTCTGGCCTCTTCCTGATCCCCCTTTTGTGATCTCTTTTCTTCGCTTAGATAAAATAGCTCAATTTTGATAAGACTTGCATTGTATCAAAGTGGATCTAAACCCAAAACCCAAAAAATTATATATTGCAGCTTACTACTCCCTGCATTTGTTTTCTTTTTTTCAAACTTCCAATCCCTGGATGGCTACGTCTTTCCTCCAATACTTTCTAAAGCAAGCCATAGATTATGGAATTTTCTTTTCTTTAACCAAGGGAAGAAGGGCAGAAAATCACTTGATTCCCCATCACTTGATTCACCCATCATTCATCCCGTTGCACTATTGTATTCTAACAGCTGAAACCACTGGCAGTGAACACTTGAGAAGAACCAGACAAGCTGGTTGTATTGAATTTGATTAATAGATCGACTTCAGTACTACCAGCCTGCCTATCAAAATTCTCCTGGTTCCTGCTGTAATAAGGCTATAATAAGGCTTACCTGTAGGTAAAATGAATATCTCCTAAACCTGCATGGTTTAGGAGATATTCACTATGCATGCAGTCGCTGGCATCAGCGGCGCATGCGCTGTGAATGTCTGGCTGAAGATCCAGCAGATCTTGCCAGAAAGAAGACTCCCACGAGCGCCAGAACCGCAAACCCAGAAGACACGCCAAGGGCAAAATATCAGCTTCTCGGCGTGGACCGGAATTAGACACCAACGCCTTGTTCTAAGGTAAGTATTTCATAATGAGTGAGTATGCGGTGCATACTCGCTCATTATGCCTTTGCCGTACAGGTTTTTTTTTTTTTACATTTTTTTTTAACATTGTATAGTAAACATTCTTTTTCTGCCAGTACATACCTTATACAGCCCACTTCCTCTCTCTTGTCTTGTAATTAGCCTAGGCTTATGACATCATGCACGTCTCTCTCTCTCTCACTATCATGAGAGTTTGCCAGCAAAAGAGGGGGGAGGCAGGGGAGTGGATAGGGATGAGTCACAGACGAACCAAGGAGATCTACAGAGCTGGAGGGGGCTGGATGAGCGTAGAGATAACAGGAGACTGCAGAGATCCATGTGTATTCATCAAGAGAGGAGAAATGTTCAGGCAAGCAGTGGTGTGTGTGTCTGTGTGTGTGTTTGTCTGTGAGTGTGTGTGGGCCTGTGTAAATCCAGGAAGTGAACAGGCAGCAGCTTCAGCTGCCTACAGTTAAAATGGCTGCAGCCAGACATAGTGGATGGAGATTTCTGAAGAATATTTGGCAAGTACAGAAACACAGTATATATCAAATAATTTGCAAAGTGGTTGGAGGTAAGCTTCAGAATGGCAGAGATATTTTTATTACAAATTATGTAAGCAGACTGCAGTTCCTCTTTATAGTATAACTAAAAGGTAAAACTTTTTTTTTAGTTTTGGATAGAGCGGAGAGAGATTAGAACATGTGTCGATTTTTATGGTTGTCTGTGCCCCCCCGTTAGGGAGATTCATCCTCTCTATTTGTCCTATTTACTGCTATCATTGAAAGTGAAAATAAAAGAAAAATCACAAATTTTGAGTTGTCCCCAGAAAAGAAATGAAGGAGAAATTTTCCAATGGGGACAGTAGTTCTGATGACCTGGGGGTCCCCAAGGAATTCCCTTAATTTTCAGGGAATTCCTCTCACTTTTTGTTTGGCTATGGGACAGGAAGTAAAGGGAAATCTCCACAGATGGTAAAAAAAAAAAAAATCTGACAGGGGTTATAACCCTACTTCGTTCTATCCAAAATAAAAAAATAAATAAAATGTTGTGTCCATAGTTCTACTTAAACTTATATTTGTATTGCCTTAGACCAGGGGTCTCCAAATTTTCCAAGCTAAGGGCCAGTTTACTGTGCTTCAGACATTTGGGGGCCGTACTGTCCCCAGTGGGAGTAAACAATGCCCCATCTTTAGTATTAGGTAGATAAATAGTTGGTGTCAGTTTTAGAAATAGTGCCCCATTGTTGGCGTCAATGGAAGGAATAGTGCCCCATTGTTGATATCAATGGGAGAAACAGCGTCCCATTGTTGGTGTGAGTGTAAGGAATAATGCCTCAAGGGCTGGATAAAGGTAAGCAAAGGGCCACATCTGGCCCCTGGGCTGCAGTTTGGAGACCACTGCCTTAGACCATACTATGAGATTTTCCATATTTAGTGTTTCCGATTTTCTGTTAATACAAATAAAATTTAAAAAAACTTGTGTTAAACAAAAACAACATTTTTTTTGTTTTAACTGCTACCTACCTACCTCAGCATAGTCATGTTTTGTGCTCATTCAACAAGATGGCAATGGCAACATCTGAAAAGAGTTACATTGTGCCTACTCAACCAGACACTCTGTGGTCTATGGCCAGACTAAGCTATATATCCAGTTGTAATTCCAAGCACCTGTAATTTGTTGTTTTTTGTCTGTCAACTATATATTAGTGACTGTGAAGACAAGCTTGATCTTCTCTGTTAAGGGCCAGAGATTAATACCATTAAATGGGAAGAGTATGTTTCGATGTAATTCCTACTGCAACATGAGTGATGATGACAACCAGCCAGTAACTTCAAAGACAAATGTCCATTTTTTCTCAAGTCGGAGACTGTTGGATCAGCTAGTATTTTTTTTTTTACCTTCTCCGACTATCTATTTTCCAGTCACTAAAGAGTTATCTGACATTCACAAATGTATGCATATACTATACTCTACTGTGCTAATATTAGTACTAATACTTGAAGGGTACCTTGCTTATAAACTCTGTAAGCGAAAGTTTTTATTTTGTTTTTTGTTTTCTGGATATGATATACTGCTCTGTTATATCGGACGCATAGAAGTCAATAAAGTTCTTTTTAAACAAAATATCTAATATAGGGTCCACACTGTGATAAAAGAGGCTAAAAGAGGATAAAAGAGTGCCACACAATCAGAGTGCAATAATTAATAACATATCAATGTAAAGTGCAAAAATCAACAAAAATATAAATACATCATTCCTAAACTGCAGTATGACACCACAATAATATTAAAGTGGAACTTTAGATAGAAATTTAAAATGATTGTAAAGTTTTGTTTATTAAAAAAAAAAAACATATCATACTTACCTCCAATGTGCAGCTCGTTTTGCACAGAATGGCCCCGAACCTCGTCTTCTGGGGTCCATCGGGGCCTCTCCCGGTTCCTCCCCATAGCAGATAACCCCCTAGGAGAAGGCGCTGTCCCAGGGGACTACCTTACGGCCGCAATCCCGAGTCCATCACTCAGCGTCCATAGCCACCGAATGTATAACTCGGCCTTACCCCCCTGCGCTTGCGTCATTGGATTTGATTGACAGCAGAGGGAGGCAATGGCTGTGCTGCTATCAATCTATACAATCAAGAGCCGAGAACCCCGGGCAGAGAGAGAGCACATCTCCTCCGGGTCAAGTTCCAGGGCTCAGGTAAGTAAAACGGGGGGGCTGGGGGGCCGCTCACTGCCAGGTGTTTTTTCACCTTAATGCATAGGATAATTGCTTACTGTGGGGGGGGGGGGGTGCTTGTACTAGGTGAAGGCAGAGATCCGTGTTCCTGTGTTGCACAGGATCACTACCGTTCCTACTGTCAGAACGGTGATCTTCCTTATTTACATAAGCAGACCGCTGTCCCGGGTGATCTGTAGGTGTCGGCGGCATCGAGGACACCAAGGGCACAACCCAGTCCCAGAAGTGCAGGATCATATACAGGTACGTGATTCTGCACAGAGTGGCCACCCTACCACAGTGAATGTACGTGGGGCAGTTGACAACAGGTTAAGATTTACTGCTGTTCAGGGAAATTTACAACACACACTCATTTTGGTGACATAATTAGATAATTGGAATGTATGTTCCTTACTAAAGAACATCAAGTTGTTTTGGGTAAAGTTCCACTTTAAAGTATGTATGTATAAAAGTGCATAAAGTGCTACTAAAGTGCAAAAAACAAAAACTGTATAGTCCAGAAAACAGATGTATTAAAAATCCTCCACCAACAACTCAGATTGTTGCTAAACTCTTCCCAGTGTAAAGAATCAGCAACCACCAACACATGAAACTAATACACACCAGAAAATGTGCTACAAAATGTAAGCTTAGCATGTCACAATAGTTAACCACTTTCAGACCGGACCATTTTGCTGGTAAATGACCAGAGGTCTTTTTACACTTTGGCACTGCGCTGCTTTAACTGGTAATTGCGCGGTCATGCAATGTTGTACCCAAACAAAATTTGCGTCCTTTTCTTCCCACAAATAGAGCTTTCTTTTGATGGTATTTGATTGCCTCTGCGATTTTTATTTTTTGCGATATAAACGTAAAAAGACCGCAAATTTTGAAAAAAAATGATATTTTCTACTTTTTGTTATTAGAAAAATCCAATAAACTCAATTTTAGTCATACATTTAGGCCAAAATGTATTCAGCCACATGTCTTTGGTAAAAAAAAAGTCAATAATTGTATATTTATTGGTTTGCGCAAAAGTTGTCACATCTACAAACTAAGGTACGTTTTCTGGAATTTACGCAGCTTTTAGTTTACGACTGTCTATCTCATTTCTTGAGGTGCTAAAATGACAGGGCAGTACAAAACCCCCCCAAATGACCCCATTTTGGAAAGTAGACCCCCTAAGGAAATTGATAAGAGGCATGTTGAGCCCATTGAATATTTTATTTTTTTGCCTCAAGCGATTGAATAATGACAAAAAAAAAATTTTTTTTTTTTTTTTACACAAAGTTGTCACTAAATGATATATTGCTCACACATGCTATGGGCGTATGTGAAATGACACCCCAAAATAAATTCTGCTGCTTCTCCTGAGTACGGGGATACCACATATGTGGGACTTTTTGGGAGCCTAGCCGCGTACAGGGCCCCGAAAACCAAGCACCGCCTTCAGGCTTTCTAAGGGCGTAAATTTTTGATTTCACGCCTCACTACCTATTACAGTTTTGAAGGCCATAAAATGCCAAGATGGCACAAAACCCCCACAAATGACCCCATTTTAGAAAGTAGACACCCCAAGCTATTTGCTGAGAGGCATGTTGAGTCCATGGAATATTTTATATTTTGCCACAAGTTGCGGGAAAATTACAAACTTTTTTTTTTTTTTTTTTTTTTTCACAAAGTTGTCACTAAATGATATATTGCTCATGCATGCCATGGGCATATGTGAAATGACACCCCAAAATAAATTCTGCTGCTTCTCCTGAGTACGGGGATACCACATATGTGGGACTTTTTGGGAGCCTAGCCGCGTACGGGGCCCCGAAAACCAAGCACCGCCTTCAGGCTTTCTAAGGGCGTAATTTTTTGAGTTCACTTCTCACTACCTATTACAGTTTTGAAGGCCATAAAATGCCAAGATGGCACAAAACCCCCACAAATGACCCCATTTTAGAAAGTAGACACCCCAAGCTATTTGCTGAGAGGCATGTTGAGTCCATGGAATATTTTATATTTTGCCACAAGTTGCGGGAAAATTACAAACTTTTTTTTTTTTTCACAAAGTTGTCACTAAATGATATATTGCTCACGCATGCCATGGGCATATGTGAAATGACACCCCAAAATAAATTCTGCTGCTTCTCCTGAGTACGGGGATACCACATATGTGGGACTTTTTGGGAGCCTAGCCGCGTACGGGGCCCCAAAAACCAAGCACCGCCTTCAGGCTTTCTAAGGGCGTTACAGTTTTGAAGGCCATAAAATGCCAAGATGGCACAAACCCCCCCCCCCAAATGACCCCATTTTAGAAAGTAGACACCCCTAAATTTAGGGGTACACTAGTGAGACTAGGTAATAAATGGCGGGTGCCCTGAAACTATAAAAAAATAACTAACCAACCAGCGTCACCTGTAACAGTTATATGGTGATCACTGGTGAAAGGGTTAACTAGGGGGCAATCAGGGGGCTTTATGCGGTAGTATATGGGGGTCCCTGGCGCTATAAAAAGCTGCGGCGAACCTAAATACCTACCTGCCTAACTAGCGTCACCTGTGACACTAATACAGCGATCAGAAAAACGATCGCTTATTAGGCTGGGTTCACACTGGAGCGATGCGGGAACGCCACGAATGCGCGGCGGGTTCCCGCATCGCATGCCTCCCGGCGGCAGTTCACACTGCCCTATGCGAACTGCTGGGAGTGTCAGTGAAATGTTAATGACACCCCCAGATCAGTTCGCATATCGCAGTGCGATCTGCAAACTTGGATCGCATGGTGTGAACACCCATGCGATCCGATTCTGCTGCGGACCAAAAAAAGGGTCCCGTGCGAGTTTGCGGCGGGTGCGGCGGGTGCGACACGAATTCAGCCATACTATCTGTATAGCTGAACTCGAATCGCACAGAGATCGGATGTGATTTGCACTGCAGTGCGGTGCGAATCACATCCGTTCTCATAAACCGCTGCAATGTGAACCCAGCCTTAGTGACACTGGCGACGGGGGGTGATCACGGGGTTAAACCTTTATTGGGGGGGTTAGGGGGGTACCTTAGAACTAAAGGGGGCTAACCCTAACTGCCCTAACAGTTATTAGTCACAAATGACACCTGCCGGGTGATCAGGGGGTTAAACCTTTATTAGGTAATAAATGGCGGGTGCCCTGAAACTATAAAAAAATAACTAACCAACCAGCGTCACCTGTAACAGTTATATGGTGATCACTGGTGAAAGGGTTAACTAGGGGGCAATCAGGGGGCTTTATGCGGTAGTATATGGGGGTCCCTAGCGCTATAAAAAGCTGCGGCGAACCTAAATACCTACCTGCCTAACTAGCGTCACCTGTGACACTAATACGGCGATCAGAAAAATGATCGCTTATTAGGCTGGGTTCACACTGGAGCGATGCGGAAACGCCGCGAATCCGCGGCGGGTTCCCGCATCGCATGCCTCCCAGCGGCAGTTCACACTGCCCTATGCGAACTGCTGGGAGTGTCAGTGAAATGTTACTGACACCCCCAGATCAGTTCGCATATCGCAGTGCGATCTGCAAACTCGGATCGCATGGTGTGAACACCCATGCGATCCGATTCTGCTGCGGGCCAAAAAAAGGGTCCCGTGCGAATTTGCGGCGGGTGCGGCGGGTGTGGCGGGTGCGGCGGGTGCGGCGAATGGCTGAACTCGAATCGCACAGAGATCGGATGTGATTTGCACTGCAGTGCGGTGCGAATCACATTCGTTTTCATAAACCGCTGCAATGTGAACCCAGCCTTAGTGACACTGGCGACGGGGGGTGATCACGGGGTTAAACCTTTATTGGGGGGGTTAGGGGGGTACATTAGAACTAAAGGGGGCTAACCCTAACTGCCCTAACAGTTATTACAGTCACAAATGACACCAATGCAAAAAAAAAAAAAAAAAAAAAAAAAATGACATTGGTGTCACTGTGACTGGGGGGCAGGGGTAATTGGGGGGGTGATCGGGGGGTAAAGGGGGGGTGTGAGTGTGCCTGGCATGTTCTACTGTGTGTGGGATGTGTTGGTGCAACTCACTGATCCGCTCTCCTCCGTGTCGGAACGAAAAATACCGACACGGAGGAGAGAATACATCACTTCCTCTCCTGTGTTTACATTACAGGAGAGGAAGTGATGTCACCGGGGATTTCCATTCGTCGGGAGCGATCGCGAGGGGGTGGCCATGAATGAATGGCCGTCCCCTCGTCCGGGATCGCTCCCGAACGAAAACCGACCGCCGCAGGCACCGGGCGGGGGCCCGATCGGGCCCCCGACCCGCGGGAGGCAAAGCACGTACATGTACGTGCTTATGCCTGCCCGTGCCATTCTGCCGACGTACATCGGCGTGAGGCGGTCGGCAAGTGGTTAAACGTCATCCAGGGTAGCCTATGCATTATTATTATTATTATACAGGATTTTTATAGCGCCAAAATTTTACATAGCTCTTTACAATATAAAAGGAAGACAATACAGTTATAATACAATAAAATACAAGAGGATTAATAGGGCCCTGCTCAGAAGAGCTTCCAATATAATAGGATGGGGCAGGTGGTACAAAAAAAAGATTGTAACTGTGAGGAATGAGCTGATGGAAGTGGTAAAAGATTAGTTGGAGACGTCATGGGCTTCCCTGAAGCGATGAGTTTTCAGGGATCGTCTCAAGGTAGCAAGAGTAGGGGATAGACAGGTTGAGGTAGCGAGGGGAGAGGCTCTGGAGAAATCCTGGAGACGAGCATTGGAGCAGGAGACGAGAGTGCTTGAGAGTAGGAGGACTTGAGAAGAGCAAAGAGGACGGTTTGGGTGATATTTGTAGACAAGATTGGTGGTGTAGCTTAGGGCAGAGTTGTGAATGGCTTTGTATGTTGTAGTTAGTATTTTGTATTTAATTTGCTGGGTGATTGGGAGCCAGTGTAGGGATTGGAGGAGAGGGTTGGCAGACACTGAGCGGGTGGTAAGGTAGATAAGTCTGGCAACAGCATTCATAATAGACTGAAGAGGGGATAGCCTATGGAGAGGCAGGCCAATGAGATGGGAGTTGCAATAGTCAAGGCAAGAGATATTAAAAGGGAGTGAATGAGGAGCTTGGTGATTAAATTTGTTAAAAAGGGGCACATTTTAGAGATGCTACAAAGGTGAATTCTACAAACTTTTGACAACGATTGGACTTGAGGCTGAAGTGACAAGTCAGTCTAGGATTACACATAGGACCCTGGTGTGAGGGGAGGGCCTGATGGTTGCATTGTTGATTTTGATGGAAAAATCATGGAGGGGGGCACGGGTGGGGGGAATATTAATAGCTCAGTTTTAGAGAGATTTAGTTTAATGAAGTGCTGCGACATCCATGCTGATATGCCAGTTAGTAAGTTAGTAATGTGAGAGGAGACTGAAGGAGTGAGGTGAGGAGTAGACAAATAGATTTGAGTGTTGTCGGCGTATAAGTGGTATTGGAAGCC
Source organism: Lithobates pipiens (assembly GCF_037356315.1). NCBI lineage: Eukaryota > Metazoa > Chordata > Amphibia > Anura > Ranidae > Lithobates > Lithobates pipiens. The sequence goes on from NW_027507686.1 coordinate 200,671,982, forward strand.
GTGGGCGATTATCAAGTGACCAAGGGAGGAGGTGTACATAGAGAAGAAAAGGGATCCAAGAACAGAGCCTTAGGGGGCACCCCACCCCCCCCCCCCCCCCCCACACACACACACACAGAAAGGGGCAATGGAGAGGAGGAGACAGAGTTGAAGGCAACACTGAAGAAGCGCTGTGATAGATAGGCAGAGAACCAGGATAGAGCAGAATCTTTGAGGCCAAGGGAATGTAGTTTATTTAGAAGGAACGGGTGGTTAACAGTATCAAAGGCCACAGAGAGCTCAAGGAGTAGGAGTATGGAGTACTGGCTGTTGGTTTTAGCAGTTAGTAAATCGTTAGTGAGTTTTAGTAAGGCAGTTTCCGTGTAGTGCTGCAAGCAAAAGCCAGACCGTAAGGTGTCAAGAAGGTTATTTTCACTGAGGAAGACGGTTCTAGACTAAGTGTTCTAGAAGTTTAGAGGAGAATAGGTGCAATGAGATGGGTCTTAAGTTGTTCAGGTTGGTGGGGCCCAGTGAGGGCTTTTTAAGTATGGGAGTGATCTGCGCATGTTTTAGAGGGGAGAGGAAGGTGCCACTAGAGAGGGAGAGATTGAAGATGTGAGTGAGGGAGCATAGGATAGAAGAAGAGGGTGACCATAGTAGTTGTGAGGGAACAGGATACAAGGGACAATTGGTTAGGTTGGCATCTGAGAAAAGTTTTTTAATCTCTTCAGCAGTAGCCAATTCAAAGGAGGAGAGTGTTGAATGTGCTGTTAGGCAAGGTATGTTGGGTGGGGAAGATATACGTACAGTGGGTCACAGGTGTTCTCACAAATTGCATCAATCTTGTCTTTGAATGATTGGCAATCTCTTGGGCAGTGAGTGAGTTAGTGGAAAGAGGGGGTGGGGGATGAAGCAGAGAGTTAAAGGTTGAGAAGAGCGGACGGGGACTGGATGACAAGGTATTAATAAGAGAGACAAAGTAGGCTTGTTTGGCAGCATGAAGGCATCCATCCACAGTGCTCTCCTCTCCAGTTCCCAGCACCGATCCAAGCGGTAGCAAACAAAAATGCTCACACCAGAGCCAGCATATATGGTAATAGTATAGTATTTCACCATTAAAATCACATACGTAGCATGCCAAAAATACTGATATGTCCATGCAAAACCACACTAATTCACATAGAAAGCTGCTGCTAACTATTATAATGCAGAGAAATGACATCAGCACCAAAATCTCTGCTTGCTGACATCACTCCGCCGCATGATATCGGTCAGCAGCAGCTTTCTATGTGAATTACAGAAGTATGTGCTGAGTGGCACACGCCCCCCCTTAAAGGGCCAATACTACCTGGCTTCAAAAAGATGGCATGGCATCCATGTTTTATCCCATGTTGAGCCCTGATAAAGGGGAAGTGGTGTTGTTCCCAAATAGTGTTGGCAAATTTTAAATAGGACCTTTTATCTACAATGAAATCTATCGTAGACTCGTTTGATTTTCATTTGGGTGTCCATCTGGGGTATAGAGTTTGTTTCAGGTTTGCCTTCATCTGACTACATTTGCAAGACCCAATGTTCAAGTACTCCTTGAGTATGCTGTTCTAGTGCTACTAAAAGGAGAGTATGTGGCGCAAACTGCAATCCAAAATGCCAGAAACTATATTCTGTGTAAATGTATGGGCATAGGGTTCAGGAATAAAGTACAAAAATGAGTAAAATGGATGATGATATCTAATGGTATGAGATGACAGTCCACAACTCAGGGCAGGCCTCTTGGGGGATGCGGAAGCACACTCCAAACATGTAGGAAAAAAAAGCAGAAGAAGAGGCTCCTCCTAAGTGTAGACAGTATACGTTTTATATAGTACAAGGAATTAAAACACTCACATTGAGGTAAAATCATGTTAGCATGTGAGAGATAAGTCCTGCACACTGGTCCCAGCAGCCTTTGCCACTCGTGGTCCCTGTAGAAGCCGTCCACCAGCTCTGTGTATGAAGATGGATCCAGGGAGGAGGGCTGGAATGCTCATGGCCCGCAGCGGCGTTTGACGTCACCGGAGGTGATGCAACGCGTTTCTGAGGATGCGCGCGGTTGATGGAGGGGACAGGTGTGCTCCTTTGTCAAACTAAAGAATGCAGAGGCATAATTCCTTTATATAGGCTGCCATTTAGTGGCAGTGATGGGGAAGGACAGGGAACAATTCTAACAATAATATATTGATCATATAAAAAGGGGGAATCTAGTGATCAAATACAATACAATTTTTATACATAATAATACATGTAAAGATAAAATTGTGTGTAAATATAAATCGGAGGGGTTAGGTAGGGGGGACAAGGAAAAATAGACTGAACTAGATGAAACAAATAATTAAAAATCAAATATAGAGCTAAAACACGTAAAATCAATTACTAGTAAGAGATGCATGGTAAGAACCAAAAAAACACACATTCAAAACATCAATGTATCTACATGTACGTTATGATAGAACAATGACTGGTGGGGTAACTGTTAAATAGGAACTAATGAAATACGATGAAACAGCACATTAGATAGGAAAATGTATGTGTATGCATATGCAGATGCACACACATATATATGTATGCAAATATAGGCAATAGATATGCATACATGCATGTATGCATATAAATAAAGGGATAGGGGTGGGTATTAGGTACTAAGTCTAAAGGTACCTATGGTTGTTACTTTTAGGGTACCAGTATGAAAGGATTGTGTTGCCCCAGCCTGGTAAGTAGACGCTATAAACAACATGTACATGGGTAAGTCCTAATAATGTTACGAATTTACTATGAATAGGAGTACTGATTTGAAAGAAAAAAACGATATGGTGGAACAGGAATGCTGCCTATTCAAGATGTCAGCCTGGCTCGACAATCTGAAGGGAAGCCCGCTGTACCACCAAGGTGTGCATAAGGATGGTGTCAGAGTGTGCATGTTGCCAAGATGTATACTTACTGTACGTAACGTACATACCACCCTAGTATGTTTGTTCTAGTGCTACAGTGGTTGCCCTCCTTTTCCAACAGCTATTGGCATTCTGTGTTTCCTTAACCCCTTCTTGCCTAAGGGTAAACAAATCTTAATGTCTAAGCACAATTTTGCAACTTTGACATGTGTTAGTACAACTATACATACAGTATCATCACTACTGCTTTGTGCTTCCAGATGGATTATACTAAGCTTTTTTCAGGACAAATTGAGCTTTCATTTGGTGGTAAAGGGTAGTGGTTATCGAATTTTGGGCCAAAATAGTAAAAAAAAAAAAATTCTAAATGTAACTGTATATTTCTTGCTACTACCATAACCTTCCACCAAAGAACAACGCAAAATAAATGTGTCTGCTCCTGACAATCACAGCGATACCACATATGTGTATTATTTGTTGTATGTACCCGTAGTACAGCCCAGAAACAATAGTGCACATTTTGCTTTTTTTATCCTACTTAAAACACTGACACTGGCATTAACTGACACTGATACTAATTTTTTTTTAAAAATCACGTCCAAATAAATACTGATCCTGCCCTTTGACCTTGACACAAACACTAACCCTGCCAGTGACCTAAACCTTGATCTAGGTTGTTTTTTTTTTTAGTTCTTTGTTCAATTTTTTTATTATTTTATTGTTTTACACACACTTTTTTTTTCTCTCTGCAAGGTCTTTTTTACAAGTTCTAACAAATAGTATTGTTGGATGAGGAAAACCTAAAATGATGTCTTTTAATTTTGTGTAGTAAAAACATAACACAGTTTTGTATTAAAGTAATAAAGGTTGGTTATTTTACAGATACACATGGCAAGTTCAAGACAAAGTAGATGCCAACAATGTGGCCTACACATCTGGAAAATTAAGTCTACACACGGATTATCCAGCTCTCCAGTATCCTCCAGGAGTAAGTTCTTTATCTTTTGACTTTGATATTTAGCAACAATAGCATACCCAAATCTGATCTTTTCTTAGGTCAATGAGACATTTTTTCACTACGCTTCACAGGGTGAAGGGTATAAGTGGTCTTTTTAATAAATCCACTCATTGTGAAAATAGACATACATTCAAGCTTATTATGTCAGGCACTGGATGAACTTAGGGTGCAAACAGGTCTCACAACTTTTTGAACCATTCATATAGCCAAGAATAGTACAATGGTTTTGACTGTTAGTTACCGTCTGAGTGCTACACCTTCTGTAGATTTCCTTTCCAGCCCATAAGGCTGACTCGAAAATAAAAATCGAATAATTATATTTATTTTTTTAGGCCATTATGGCTATTTTGGTTAAAGATCCATCAAACTTATTTTTTAGGATTTTACATATCCATTTTCTAGTATATGTTACCTGTGGAGATAAGATACAAATTGGATAGATCAGGCCACACTAATAGATACAAGCGGCAAACAAAAAAGAACGATATATAAAGTCCTTGTATACAATTTCATATTAATTGTATTAGTATAAAGAAGATTACTAAAATGTTGGAACAAAATGTCGGAACTACGGTACGTAAAACTTTCCACCATAGTGCTAGTGGACTGACATCCCTCACTCTCGGGAGTCTTGTTGATAGCGTATGCTATAAGATTTAGGTGGCTTCTTTTAATTCAATGGTATCACACTGTTTGGAGCCTTTCTCTATTTTTTCCTGTGGATTGGAAGAGCATTTGTCATCCCTGCAGACTGGGGAACAGTAGAACGTTTAAAGTGCAGGAGTTTTTTACATGTTGGAAACAAGTGTGTATTGACTTCTATATCTGGAAGGTCCTACTGTCCAGTGCGTGTACAAAGGGACAAAGAAAGGAAAGTTACATAATAACTGCATGCAGACACCTATTAGACCAGGCTGGAAAAATATAAGCTTCCTATAGACGATAAGGTATACTAGGGGATATTACACCAGTGACTTGTAATTGCCTCCATATCTTTGCTATTACAAATGAAAACACAGATCATATTATTAGGAGGAGCATATATTCACTTGGAAAATCAAGTGTGTATTGACTTCTATATCTGGAAGGTCCCACTGTCCAGTGCGTGTACACCCAGATCCCTTGGTGGTGGTTGGTGTCCATCATACACCTAAGGACTTTTGTTGCCTTGATTTCCCCATGTTTTGAAGGGCCAATTCCCAGGACTTTAGGATTGGACTTTTTAGGAATGTTTTGAGGATAAGCCCTCTTAATTTGAGATGCATATTCTGACATTTAATCTCTTTATATCTCCACAATTCACATGAAATTATAGCGATGAGATTACAGGCAAGCCATAGATTATGCAATTTTCCCATGGTGGAAGGAAAGAAAATGTCTTGATTCCTCCATCAACACTGCCAGTGTTGACAGGGGAATCACTCCCACAGTGCTATTGTGTTCTGCCAGTTGGGGAGCCCTCCCTGGGGGCACAACTCAATCATAAGTGTTGCAGGCTGCAGCCGGCGACACTAATCGTTCGGGAAAAACTCAATGGGCTGGTTATACACAAGTTAATTGCTAGAGTGACTTGTGTACAACCAGGGTTCCCATGCATGGATTAAAATTTGGCCTGTCTGTGCTGAATTGGCTGAATTATGATACATGTATGGCCAAGTTTAATTTTGTGGTGTCTGTGCGTACTTCAGAAAAAAGAAGGTCAGCTGATCTATGAAGATCCAATTAGCAGAGGGTTATAAGAAAAAAAATCTAGTTTTTTTTTTTTTCATTCATATAATGTTGTTTCCCCGATATAACATTGGCACAAGAAATGCCTTCTGCAGACCTAGGTATAAACATTCATCCTCCTGTTCCTGCAGTTGTCTCACTGCTTCTCCTAGATGTCTACATTGAGCATGGTGGTAAATGGTGGTATGGTGGCATGGTGGTAAATCAAGGATAGACTAGTTTTCACTTATCATATATTTGTGGTAAAGGCACATCTTTCCACTTAGCACTTATTTTGAAAGAATTTAAACTGCACTAGAATAGTCTATCCTATTAACTGGAGAGCTAAACCACTAACAGATCTTTAATACATTGTGGTAAAATCCTTACAATGTGTAGCAGTGACACAGAAAGAATTTTGTTTTCTCAATAAAAAATGATTTTTAAAACTGAAGTTTATTCTGCTTATACTTTGCCTGCCATAGTTCCTCTCTCTAACCCCTTCATCAACATGCTAATGATTTTTTTTTTTTTTTTATATAAAACCTTTCCGTTTTCATTAAATAACTTATTTTAGACCCAGTGATGTCATCAGTGGTTCTCTGTGCTTTATTATACTATACAGACATACTTACCTTGTATAATGGCTGGTGGAAGGGGCTGGCAGGACGCTGTACATAGCTTCCAAAAACATCACCCAGTACTCCTTTCAGGGGCCCTCAGACCTGATGTAAGCTATTGAGAGAAGTTATGCTGATATGAAAATATTTTTATGGGTTGGTGTTAGTCTGGAGGATTGGGTGTTTCTTGATAGGCTGCATTCACATGCAGACCACTCTATTTAACACCCTCATGTAATGCTGAGCATCCAGAACTAAAAGAACTCAAATCAAGTGAATGAAAGGGGTAGGCCAAGTACATATTACAACCAGCAAATAAGGCAGGCTGTATGGTCTTACTTACAAGGCTGACTGGGGAATGGCAAATAAACAGAGTTAAAGCCAAAGTTTTACTGCACACGCACTTATACCTCCACTGCCAAGCTGCAAGTTAACATGGGCATGTTAGTATATGCTGCCATTTTTGTGGTGCAGCACATTAACATTTCTACAACAGGTTACATTTGGGCAGGCAGTACCACCGCCTAGTGAATGCAACTGTGCTGCAACACCCGGTTCCCAGTATTGCCTCCTAAATGTCTGGAAGCTACTACTCTACCATCCCCTGAAAATAAATTTAGTGCAGTAAGGATTTAGATAGTTCTGCTTGTGTAAACAAGCCTTAACTTATTTGAAAACAGTATAAATACTAAACTTGTAGCAACCTCCTAGAATAAGCTGCTAGAGACGTTTAGGTAAATTTCGTCTTTTTGGCACCTCTGTAAACAGGGGAGCAGAGTGTGTCTGTGTGATTAGTTTTGGCTACTCTGGGTCTCACAAGCTGCAGGCTCAACTACTTCTCCCTGCCTTCTAGCAGGTTCCAGAATGTACTGGGCTGGTAGAGGCCGACTCTGGGCCTGAATATTTATGTGGCCCCAGCCATTTCCTGGGCAGAGTGTCCAGTAGGTGGCTGATAAGGAGATAAAAAGTGTGAGACCTGGAGCAGCAGGGTTCTTGTCCTGGATAAGGAGAACCCAGCCTGAAGGGCTGCTGGCTTACTGGGCAAGTTAGCTGAAGCCCGCAGAGAGCTCACTAAGGTCCCATCCCAGGGGGACCTAAAGGGCCTGTCAGAGAGTTCACTAAGGACCCAGCTCAGTGGAAGCTTGAGGGGGCTATTGCAGAGAGTTCACTGAGGTCCCAGCTCAGTGGAAGCTGGGGGGCCTGCTTTTCCTGGAAGCAGTTGTAAGTCAAGTAAAGGGGATGCCCTGAGGATCCGACCTGGAGATTCACGGTATAGTGTCTAGCCAATATTAGACAGGAGGTGTCCAAGTTTCTGGAGACGCAGTGAGTAGAGGCTTCGGTGAGATCCTAATGACTGTGTACTGTTTAACCCATTGTGTGACTGTGTCAGTGTTGCTAAAATGGATTATACCTTGCTGGTCTCTGCAAAGAAGCAGGTGCCCCTGAAGAGAGTAGACAGAATAGAGAGTGTCTTCCAAATAATTTGTGCACTAAATTGTGGAGTATTCCAAAGCTTCCCTGCACCCCATCCAAGTTTAACAAGCAATAAAGCAAAAAAAGACCATTCACTGCCGTATTGTGAGAGAAACTGTTGTGTGCCTGGCTGCCTGGAGACCCAGCCGGGAAGAGAACCTGGGACAAATCAGCAGAATCTATAAGGGGCCAGCGCTACTCTTGGTATCAGTCTCTTGGAGTCCCTGTATTGTCCCTGTGGAGCCAACCTGTTCATGTGCTGACAAGAAGTATGTGGATAGGTGGAGAAAGCAGAGTGATGGAAAGATTGGCTCATCAATGTGTTGCTTCTCCTTTCACTGTCCAGTCACAGGCTGAGATAGATCCAGGATGACCTGGCCTCAGAGAAAGTGGCTGAGGTAGATCCAGCATGACCTAGACTCAGAGAAAGTGGCTGAGGTAAATCCAGGATGACCTGGCCTCCCAGGAAGTGAGTTAAATGATGCTGGCCATCAGACTGAGAACATCTAGAGGCAGAAAAATACTGGAGGAAATCTCTGGATGAAAGTTAAACATTACAGGAAAAGTCCTGCTTTAAGGCTCTCTCCCCAACACTCACTACAGCTCTTGAAAATCCATTTAGCTGTTGCTCCAATAACATACATGCTCTTAATTGGTAACATTGTAAAAGTTCAAAGAAAAAACATAGGTAGAATACTGTATACATGAGAACAGGTGTGCCTGAGGTCATATAACGTAAGCATGCCAAGGATTACATACACCCATAGGATTCAGAAATCCTTTCCGGTTCCCAGCCTCTCATGCAAGCACAACAGTATGGATTCACTTGGACCGTAAATCTGTATATGACGTCTTTTGGCCGACGTTTTTATGTTGCTGTTATTGTGTGATTTATGTTATCTTAAAATTAAAACCTGCAGACATTATTAAATACAAACAAAAGCACAACAGTAATTATAAAGTGCAGACAATATAAACATCATGGACTATTGAATCACCACATGTAGTTCATTATATTGTGAGTGTTAAATGCCATTAGAAAGCAAAAATCTGAAATTCATCTTTCCAAAGCCTTTTCTTCCCTTGTATAAACTTGTACTACAACGTTACATGACTGCCTCTCCCTGGTTGCGTCTCGTGAAAGGAAGGCAGAGGTTGAGTTTATATACCAGGAGTGCAAGCTACTAAAACAAAGTCTTCATTTAAATGTGTAACTTCAGGGCATATGTGTTTTAATAAAAAAATGCAAATAGACATTAGCTTTTGGTTTTTTCAACCCTGAGCTCCAGGAAAACAGTTAAATACAGTTATGAAATACATACTGTATATGAGAGCTGTTTTACCTGCCATATGAATTTGTAGTTTTTTCCACCCATTCCTGAGATTTACTCAGCTCTGTGACACAGCTTGACACAGAGAAGGGCCCTGACTGTTCTCAGCTGCAATTCACTTTCACAAACTGGTCTCCTTCCCATCCCACCCTGTGACTACACTATGAAATAAAAAGCAGCACACTGATAAACTTATCTCTCTTTCACTCTGCTCTCCTCCTTTTAGCATGCCCCTTGCACTGCAGCACTCAAGGCTGGCTTCAGGTGTTCTAAATATATGTAGAAATTACCACGCTCAGGTTCACAATCTAATGCCGTGTACACGCGATCGGAAATTCGGCCAGCAAAAGACCGATGAGAGCTTTTGGTTGGAAAATGGCAGCAAAAGATTGAGAGCAGGTTCACAATTTTTCGGTCGGAAAAAGTTTTGATCGGAAATTACGATCGTCTGTAGCAAATCCGACGCGCAGAATTCCTATGGATGCTCAGAAACAATTCAATGCATGCTCGGAAGCATTGAATTTCCTTTTTTCGGCTTTTCGTAGTGTTGTACGTCACTGCGTTCTTGACGGTCGAAAGTTCAGCAAACTTGTATGACCGTGTGTATGCAAGCCAAGCTTGAGCGGAATTCCGCTGGAAAAACCATCTAATATTTTTCCGACGGAAAATCCACTCGTGTGTACGTGGCATTGGAGCAGCCAGCATACACTTGTGATACCAAATAAAAATAAATAGTATATATTGCGCAGCACTTAAGAAACGTAAAGTGACTGTGAACCCTCTCATATCCAGTGAAATTAATAGCTTCATGTGATAGACAGAGATGAAACAAATCCTCCTGCATACGTTTTACTTGTTTATCTTCAGTCTACTCTTCTCTACATCCCTTCAAAAGTGCAGATTTGTGATAAAAATACTTCAGCATCTGTGAGCAGGGAGGAGGGGGTGGAGAGCTGCAGTTACACTGTGTGAGAGCTGATTGGAAGAAAGTGACACACCCCCTCCACACACAGCACAGGAACAAAGGAACATGCAGAGCTGTACTCTGAATAGACAAGCTGTGTGCTGAGCTCTCCCCCCCCCCCATCACAAATTTATCCCATGTGTCAGGAAAACTCAGAAGTGAATCATGCTGATAACAAGAGAACGAAGCACCAGAGAGAAACGACACTTAGAGCTTTGGAGATAAACAAGTAAACACTATCGATATAAGCCCTTTTTCAGATTTTATGACTGAGGTTTACAACCACTTTAATAAATATTTACAATGCACAAACATGCATCTGAAAAAGTGCATAAAGGTAATGTAATAATCTGCTCTTCAAACACCAAAAAAGTGTCCAGGACTCCAAAAACAGTGAGTCCCTTTGTGTTCACAGACTGCATGCCAGATTGAAATAATCACCAAGCTATATTACATAGCACTCAAAGGCTCCAATAAACTGTACGCATCCAAACTGGAAATCTCTCACCATCACAGAGCCCCACATAGGATCTCAAAAATCTGCCATATAGTTATCATGGATATCATGGAGTCTCCATAGGGCAATGCCACTAATAATAATCAATTTGCTGTAAAAAAAACAAAGCCTGCACATACAAAAGCAAGTAATGAAACAGTCTCCTCAAAACGTCTTGTATGGCAAACACCATCAGATCCATAACCGGACGTTGGGCGTGGTGACATCACATCTGTTGGCCCCACCCAATGCGTTTTGCCGTAGATAGCATCATCAGGAGACTAGTCAGGACTCCATATTCTGGATGAACCCTCTGCACACTGCTATACACGCTTTCCAGCAAGCTATGCAATAAAAAAAAATGATTTTTAGTTCACACATTATAATACGTTTAAGCTGGCCAACTGCATCAAATTAATCCCTCTTATGGAAGGTCCAACACTGCTCTGCCACTGCAAATGCTTCTGTGGATACAATCCCAACCTGGGGCAAACAGACACAAGATGGGGGAGAGCCACTAAATTCAGGTTTAGGATTATTTTGATGCAGTTGGCCAACTTAAACATCTATTGCAAATGTGTAAACTAAAAATCCCTGTTTTACATTACAAAGTTTGCTGGAAGCAGATAATAGGAAGCAGATGATAGTTTAAATACATGGACAAGCTCTTTGAATTTGAGCACAGGTTTCTGTGGCCAGGACTCCATACACCATTCTAAGAGTATATACAGTATCTCACAAAAGTGACTACAACCCTGAACATTTTTGTAAATATTTTATTATATCTTTTCATGTGACAACACTGAAGAAATGACACTTTGGGATGACAGCCATGCAGACCAATTTGATGCATTGTGCAGCGTATGGTCTGAGCACTGACAGGCTGACCCCACCCCTTCGATCTCTGCAGCAATGCTGGTAGCATTGTACGTCTATTTCCCAAAGACAACCTCTGGATATGACGCTGAGCATGTGCACTCAACTTCTTTGGTCAACCATGGCGAGGCCTGTTCTGAGTGGATCCTGTTCTTTTAAACCACTGTATGGTCTTGGCCACCGTGCTGCAGCTCAGTTTCAGGGTCTTGGAAATCTTCTTATAGCCTGGGCCATCTTTATGTAGAGCAACAATTCTTTTTTTCAGATCCTCAGAGGGTTCTTTGCAATGAGGTGCCATGTTGAACTTCCAGTGACCAGTATGAGAGAGTGAGAGCGATAGCACAATTTAACACACCTGCTCCCCATTCACACCTGAGACCTTTTAACACTAACGAGTCACATGACATCGGGGAGGGAAAATGACTCATTGGGCCCAATTTGGACATTTTCACTTAGGGGTGTACTTTTGTTGCCAGTGGTTTAGACATTAATGGCTGTGTGTTGAGTTATTTTGAGGGGGCAGCAAGTTTACACTGTTATACAAGCTGTACACTCACTACTTTACATTGTAGCAAAGTGTCATTTCTTCAGTGTTGTCAGATGAAAATATACAATAAAATATTTACAAAAATGTGAGGAGTGTACTCACTTTTGTGAGATACTGTATATCAAAGGAAACATGAAGTGGAAATAAACATTGCTCCCAGATAAACAAAACCTCTATGATCAATCACAAACAAAACTAAAGCCATCTAGTGATAAATACAGGCATTGCAAAACTACAATAATAATAAATACTATTAAAAGCAATAGTGTTAAATGAATGCCATACTCCAAATTATGTTAGAAAAAAAAATGTATCCCCTAGATGGTTATTGCCAAAGAGGAATAGATGCTAACAAAATAACATTAAAATATAAGTTAATATAGGGCAATATAAAAACTTATAAAAATTCCATAAATTGTTCATAATTACATTATACTTATAATCACATTTAAATGTATTGTTCTATATTATTTTTACCTAAAGGAGGCAACTATACAGAGAAAAAATAAATAAAAAAATCTGTAAAACCCCCAAGATATGAAACAGCTATGATAAAAAAGGGGGCAACTATTATTGATGAATTTAACATTGAGGCCATATGGTCTATATGTCCTCAAGTTGTATATCTATCGTGTCTCCAGTCTTGATATTTCTCTACGTACATGGCTCCCTCCAATGTGATGAAAATGTGTCCATAGCTAGAAATGTAGCACCAATATGGCCCTTGTTATTGTATCTAGCATAATGTTTGGATAAATAATCTCCATTATATTCTCGCCTCATATTAGCTATATGTTCCTTGAGATGCACATTTTTATGGCTTCAGATGTTGCCTCTCCATCCCCTAGTCAGAGCTCTTCAGTACAGGGAGTGCAAGAGGTTGATACTGGATCAAATTCTGGTAGCTACACTACTTGCATTAAAAAAAAATACATATAAAGGGTTAGTTCACCTTAGAAAAAATTAAAAGGTGAACTAACATTCTACACCCTTCTTAAACCCCAGTTTCTGCTGTACCTACCTACATGGGTGATGAGCCTTTGTAGCAGTCCATGGATTTAAAATTCCTGCTCTTATCCCCCTTCTTTCTGCAGTGCTTCTAGGGTGTATTAGAGTAATTCTGATTGGTCAGCGTCAGCAGTGCAGCACAGAGAATTGCTTTGATCCATCTCAGAAGTCCTGATCCATCCCAGAAGTGCTACACTGTCTGCATGGGCACTGGCATCACCCACAGAGGTGCAGTACAGTGCCAAGTGGCAAGGTCATTTAGCCACAATTTCAGGAACCCCAAGCCACCTCTGGAGGAACACAAAAAAGATTTACTAAAACTGTAGAGAACCACAAATACTACACACATCAAACACCGCCACCCAGTGTGTCAACACTGCGCCAGTAATCAACCTACCCCCCCCCCAGCTGCCACTTGTATATATATAAATTAAATAATTAGAAGGTAAAAATAACCACACACCTACACTGTGTTAAATCACTATCACCTTGTGGCGCTAAATAGGTAAGATCAATCCCCCTGTAAAACCACCAAACCTAAATAATGGGAGTGTACAGAGTGGATTCTCCAACCCTTATTGCATACACCTAAAATAAAGTGTATATAAGCAAAATCAACAAGTCAAGTGTATAAAAAATATTATCAAATGACCTAGTTCATTCAATAATTATAAGTGCAAGAGTAAACAGAAATTTTCATATCCATTAAAATATGTGCATATCCCTCAACAAAAAACAATATAATCAAAAATAAACAAATAAATAAAAAAATATATATATACAATAGTGTATACCGATTCCACAAGTGTTTAAATCAAGCAGAAAAAACAAGTCATTTTCTTAAGTGAGACAAAACAATTTCTTAGCACATAAAAAAAAGAAAAAAGTGCTCAGTAGAAATGTCCCAAAGTAGAGCGACAGGTAGTGATAAAATAAAAAATCAGCAAAGACTTCTTATGTATGCTTTCTTATCAGTGTTCCCAATCGATGAAAAACTCCTTCACCACACCACCAGTGACCCCCTATGGATGGAGCACTCACCAGACAGGTTGCCTAGCACTCTCGCACCAGGCTCAACAGGCGTTTTAAATTGTTTAAATTAGGAATCACAGATGTCCAGCACAGAATATCCAGAGAGTATTAATTCCCCTTTGCAGATTCCAATAGGATTATCTCCCCAAGTTCCTCAAAAAGAAAAACAAAGGCTTCCCATGGTGTAATACTATAAAACAACTTTAATAGCACACTTAAAAGCCACTTGGTAATGCACTCACATGTAAAAAACTTGTAAAAAGCACTTCAAAATCACTGCAATACTTCACATCAGCAAAACTTCACTCTAAGGCATTGGTGGTTACAGTGGATACTGGTCGCAGTTAGCAGTGTCAGTGATATCTCTCACCCCTCCTTTTGCTGTATGGTACCTTACAGCCAGACTCTCAATGACACTCTCTCTCCAGTCCTGTTCCTCGTGTAAGAGGTACACACACTTCCGCCTTGTTTGCAGAGTTTGATTCAATCAATGGTTGCCAGATAGCCACGCCCCCGACATGTTTCGTCACTAGGACTTATTCATGGGATTGGCTATCTGGATCTCAATGCCTCCTTTTATTCTAATGGCAACCATCCCTTAATGAGCGTCACACCTACTCTTCGAATGGTGACTCCCAATCCTCTCATCCCACCAATCTAAACACTCCGATCCACCCACCTCTCAATCAGAGTCCTCCTCCACCATGCAGAACCAATCCGGTTGCGTTATATCCGAGGAATTACGAGCCAGCAGATGTAACACACTACAGCTCGTATGACTCCGATAGTGTCTATGCGGGCAATCATCTCCTCCCCACTTGCACGGCTTCAAACGCCTCACAAGGTGTCCCCACGCCTACTCCAATACTTAACTCCGCCCCCCACTGTAGCACACGGTGTGACGACGAAATCATCTATCCGCGCATGCGCAGATGTTATCACACTCCCCAACCATCGAGCAACGTAACCACGCACGCTTCAGCCGCTCGTTCCACCCACCACGGGGGCTCTCAACCATAAAGCCGGCCGCACCACCACTGCGCATGCGTCGACATCTCACTCGCGCATGTGCAGATGCTGTTCACCTCCCCGCTACCAGACCACGTCAGCAAGCAGGCACCAACCTCTCGCTCCGCCCACCAAGAAGCTCTCGACGTCAGGGGCGGCCGCACCACTCCCGCGCAAGCGCCAACACCTCACCCCCTCAATCGCAGAGCGAAATAGGATATCATCCACGACTATCCTCCCGACCCTTCGGATTCCTCCTCAGAAGTCCGAGATACTCTTCCTGTATCACCGCGCACGCGCACATCGGACAACATTCTAACCACAGCATCTCACACATCACAGAGCTAGTGCCACATTCAATTCCCTTTCACAAGGCACTCCCACACAATCCTCTCGAATCAGGGGAGGGAAGCCGCAAGACCAGCATCCCAATCACTCATCATTCATATAGTGAGGCACCTACCCCCCCATATAGGTGGCTGTGCCAGACCATATACCAACCCTCCTCCCAATATTTCACGAAATCTTGCAATAAGGGTGAATGACAGGATACTAGTAATTATAACATATCTCCCATCTCCCTATCCCCATTAGGATGCCTACAGTATCCTCTATATCGCCAATGCCCTAAAGTTTACACAGTACACATCCTATCATTTATATCATACAATCCTAAGTGCAAATGATAAAAATGTGCATCACATCATTATCTAAAAGCAACTCTAAATGAAAAATTAAATATAATTCTTTATAACCGCAGCTGGTTGCAAAAGTTGTCACCATATGTATCCCCATCAATATGGTGCGTACACACCCATGCACGCCTAACCACTCCGTAAATCATGATCTAAAGATACATATGGTGTACCATCTTTCACCTATCTGCATAATACAGGTTAAAATTATTAATCTCAATGGATATCAATATTGGTCATTCTTCATCAAAACAGATTGGGCCCATTGGGCGTATACTTAATTAATTAATCCAAACATCTCTTATAAATAATTTCCTATAGCCCACATGGTCTTCAATAGAATCATTCATGGGGGCAATTCCCCAAAGGGCTATAATCTTAATACACTAAAGGGGTTAGTTCAACATACGAAGCACAAACATAAAAAATATATATATACTTTCTAATCCTAAAGTCGGTGATCACTTATTTCCCATCCTAATACTGCAGTGTTATGAGTTGCTAATAAAGCAATTCACATCTAATTCGATGTTCATTCCTCTCGGCGCCAGGCTCTTCATCAGAAAGATCCATTTGGTCTCTCTCTGAGAAAGTTCCCTCACCCGATTAGAGCCCCTCCATGAGGGGTGTACATGATCTATACCGCAGAATTGTAGAAGGCCAGGATCTTGATGGTGATGTTCTTTAAAGTGTAAAGATACACTATGATCCTGGTACCCCTTGCGAATATTAGCTAAATGTTCGGAGATGCGAACCCTCAATAACCTCTTGGTACGGCCCACATAGAATAACTTACAGGGGCACCATAGTAGGTATACCACATATGGGATATTACATGTCATAAACTCCCTTATGTGGAAGGTTTCGCCCACTCCATTAGTTACCGCAGTGACCCCCCTACTTAGATTCCTCACGGTTTTACAGCAAATACATCTTCTGCAAGAGAAGAATCCCTTCAGTTCATTTGATATGGTTTGTCTGATCGGGGGATCAATTATTTTTTTTTTTTTAACAATTTTATCTCCTATGCTCGGGGCCTTTCTGTAAATGAACCTAGGATAATCTGGAAGGCACAACCCCAAATGTTTGTCTCTCCCAAGGATATACCAGTGTTTTGCAAAGATATATTCAATTTCCTTATACTGATGATGGAATCCCGATAAGAACTTAAACTGATGATGCGTGTCCCCCTCCTTCTTACATGGCTCAAGGCAGACTTCCCTAGGAATATTGGCTACCTCTTTAATGGTCATATCCAGAATGGTAGTACTATATCCTTTCTGTACAAACCTCTTTCTCAGAACCTCCGATTGGGTCAGATAATCCCCATCAGTGGTACAATTGCGGCGTACCCTCAAGAATTGCCCTCTCGGTATGTTCTTAATCCAAGAGGGGTGATGCCCACTTCTTGTAGATAAGAAACTGTTCCGATCGGTGGCCTTAAAGAAAACTGTAGTCTTCATTGCAACCCCCTTTCTTTCAATGGTAAGATCCAAAAAGTTGACACATTTGGAACTGATGTTGTAGTCAAGTACAATATTGTTGGAGTTGGAGTTCAATCTCCTGATAAATTCTCTGGCTGATGGTTCAGTGCCAACCCAGATAAAGAATAAATCGTCTATAAACCTACGATAAAATACTAGTTGTTGAGGTTTATTCTGAAAAACGAACCTATCCTCCCACTCAGCCATAAACAAGTTGGCGAGGCTCGGGGCATACTTAGCCCCCATTGCCACACCAACCTGCTGAGAGTAGAACATGCCCCCATACCATAATGAAGACTACAGTTTTCTTTAAGGCCACCGATCGGAACAGTTTCTTATCTACAAGAAGTGGGCATCACCCCTCTTGGATTAAGAACATACCGAGAGGGCAATTCTTGAGGGTACGCCGCAATTGTACCACTGATGGGGATTATCTGACCCAATCGGAGGTTCTGAGAAAGAGGTTTGTACAGAAAGGATATAGTACTACCATTCTGGATATGACCATTAAAGAGGTAGCCAATATTCCTAGGGAAGTCTGCCTTGAGCCATGTAAGAAGGAGGGGGACACGCATCATCAGTTTAAGTTCTTATCGGGATTCCATCATCAGTATAAGGAAATTGAATATATCTTTGCAAAACACTGGTATATCCTTGGGAGAGACAAACATTTGGGGTTGTGCCTTCCAGATTATCCTAGGTTCATTTACAGAAAGGCCCCGAGCATAGGAGATAAAATTGTTAAAAAAAAAAAAATAAAAAAAAAATAATTGATCCCCCGATCAGACAAACCATATCAAATGAACTGAAGGGATTCTTCTCTTGCAGAAGATGTATTTGCTGTAAAACCGTGAGGAATCTAAGTAGGGGGGTCACTACGGTAACTAATGGAGTGGGCGAAACCTTCCACATAAGGGAGTTTATGACATGTAATATCCCATATGTGGTATACCTACTATGGTGCCCCTGTAAGTTATTCTATGTGGGCCGTACCAAGAGGTTATTGAGGGTTCGCATCTCCGAACATTTAGCTAATATTCGCAAGGGGTACCAGGATCATAGTGTATCTTTACACTTTAAAGAACATCACCATCAAGATCCTGGCCTTCTACAATTCTGCGGTATAGATCATGTACACCCCTCATGGAGGGGCTCTAATCGGGTGAGGGAACTTTCTCAGAGAGAGACCAAATGGATCTTTCTGATGAAGAGCCTGGCGCCGAGAGGAATGAACATCGAATTAGATGTGAATTGCTTTATTAGCAACTCATAACACTGCAGTATTAGGATGGGAAATAAGTGATCACCGACTTTAGGATTAGAAAGTATATATATATTTTTTATGTTTGTGCTTCGTATGTTGAACTAACCCCTTTAGTGTATTAAGATTATAGCCCTTTGGGGAATTGCCCCCATGAATGATTCTATTGAAGACCATGTGGGCTATAGGAAATTATTTATAAGAGATGTTTGGATTAATTAATTAAGTATACGCCCAATGGGCCCAATCTGTTTTGATGAAGAATGACCAATATTGATATCCATTGAGATTAATAATTTTAACCTGTATTATGCAGATAGGTGAAAGATGGTACACCATATGTATCTTTAGATCATGATTTACGGAGTGGTTAGGCGTGCATGGGTGTGTACGCACCATATTGATGGGGATACATATGGTGACAACTTTTGCAACCAGCTGCGGTTATAAAGAATTATATTTAATTTTTCATTTAGAGTTGCTTTTAGATAATGATGTGATGCACATTTTTATCATTTGCACTTAGGATTGTATGATATAAATGATAGGATGTGTACTGTGTAAACTTTAGGGCATTGGCGATATAGAGGATACTGTAGGCATCCTAATGGGGATAGGGAGATGGGAGATATGTTATAATTACTAGTATCCTGTCATTCACCCTTATTGCAAGATTTCGTGAAATATTGGGAGGAGGGTTGGTATATGGTCTGGCACAGCCACCTATATGGGGGGGTAGGTGCCTCACTATATGAATGATGAGTGATTGGGATGCTGGTCTTGCGGCTTCCCTCCCCTGATTCGAGAGGATTGTGTGGGAGTGCCTTGTGAAAGGGAATTGAATGTGGCACTAGCTCTGTGATGTGTGAGATGCTGTGGTTAGAATGTTGTCCGATGTGCGCGTGCGCGGTGATACAGGAAGAGTATCTCGGACTTCTGAGGAGGAATCCGAAGGGTCGGGAGGATAGTCGTGGATGATATCCTATTTCGCTCTGCGATTGAGGGGGTGAGGTGTTGGCGCTTGCGCGGGAGTGGTGCGGCCGCCCCTGACGTCGAGAGCTTCTTGGTGGGCGGAGCGAGAGGTTGGTGCCTGCTTGCTGACGTGGTCTGGTAGCGGGGAGGTGAACAGCATCTGCACATGCGCGAGTGAGATGTCGACGCATGCGCAGTGGTGGTGCGGCCGGCTTTATGGTTGAGAGCCCCCGTGGTGGGTGGAACGAGCGGCTGAAGCGTGCGTGGTTACGTTGCTCGATGGTTGGGGAGTGTGATAACATCTGCGCATGCGCGGATAGATGATTTCGTCGTCACACCGTGTGCTACAGTGGGGGGCGGAGTTAAGTATTGGAGTAGGCGTGGGGACACCTTGTGAGGCGTTTGAAGCCGTGCAAGTGGGGAGGAGATGATTGCCCGCATAGACACTATCGGAGTCATACGAGCTGTAGTGTGTTACATCTGCTGGCTCGTAATTCCTCGGATATAACGCAACCGGATTGGTTCTGCATGGTGGAGGAGGACTCTGATTGAGAGGTGGGTGGATCGGAGTGTTTAGATTGGTGGGATGAGAGAATTGGGAGTCACCATTCGAAGAGTAGGTGTGACGCTCATTAAGGGATGGTTGCCATTAGAATAAAAGGAGGCATTGAGATCCAGATAGCCAATCCCATGAATAAGTCCTAGTGACGAAACATGTCGGGGGCGTGGCTATCTGGCAACCATTGATTGAATCAAACTCTGCAAACAAGGCGGAAGTGTGTGTACCTCTTACACGAGGAACAGGACTGGAGAGAGAGTGTCATTGAGAGTCTGGCTGTAAGGTACCATACAGCAAAAGGAGGGGTGAGAGATATCACTGACACTGCTAACTGCGACCAGTATCCACTGTAACCACCAATGCCTTAGAGTGAAGTTTTGCTGATGTGAAGTATTGCAGTGATTTTGAAGTGCTTTTTACAAGTTTTTTACATGTGAGTGCATTACCAAGTGGCTTTTAAGTGTGCTATTAAAGTTGTTTTATAGTATTACACCATGGGAAGCCTTTGTTTTTCTTTTTGAGGAACTTGGGGAGATAATCCTATTGGAATCTGCAAAGGGGAATTAATACTCTCTGGATATTCTGTGCTGGACATCTGTGATTCCTAATTTAAACAATTTAAAACGCCTGTTGAGCCTGGTGCGAGAGTGCTAGGCAACCTGTCTGGTGAGTGCTCCATCCATAGGGGGTCACTGGTGGTGTGGTGAAGGAGTTTTTCATCGATTGGGAACACTGATAAGAAAGCATACATAAGAAGTCTTTGCTGATTTTTTATTTTATCACTACCTGTCGCTCTACTTTGGGACATTTCTACTGAGCACTTTTTTCTTTTTTTTATGTGCTAAGAAATTGTTTTGTCTCACTTAAGAAAATGACTTGTTTTTTCTGCTTGATTTAAACACTTGTGGAATCGGTATACACTATTGTATATATATATTTTTTTATTTATTTGTTTATTTTTGATTATATTGTTTTTTGTTGAGGGATATGCACATATTTTAATGGATATGAAAATTTCTGTTTACTCTTGCACTTATAATTATTGAATGAACTAGGTCATTTGATAATATTTTTTATACACTTGACTTGTTGATTTTGCTTATATACACTTTATTTTAGGTGTATGCAATAAGGGTTGGAGAATCCACTCTGTACACTCCCATTATTTAGGTTTGGTGGTTTTACAGGGGGATTGATCTTACCTATTTAGCGCCACAAGGTGATAGTGATTTAACACAGTGTAGGTGTGTGGTTATTTTTACCTTCTAATTATTTAAAACTGTAGAGAGCAGAAACTGGCTTCTAAATTCAGCTTGTTCAATTAAGCTATGACAAAAAAAATCAAATCCGCTCGGTTTCTGTGAAGACCTGAACCAAATTTTGCACTCAATATTTTAACCACTTCAGCCCGGAAGATTTGGCTGCTCAATGACCAGGCCATTTCTTGCGATATGGCACTGCGTCGCTTAAACTGACAATTGCGCGGTCATGCAACGCTGTACCCAAACAAAATGTACTTTCTTTTTTTCCCATAAATAGAGATTTATTTTGGTGGTATTTGATCGCCTTTTTTTTTTGATTTTTTTTTTTTGCGCTATATATAAAAGAAGAACGACAATTTTGAAAAAAACACAATGGGGGTTATTTACGAAAGGTAAATCCACTTTGCACTGCAAGGGCAAACTACAAGTGCAAAATGATGCAAATGATGCACATGATTGGATAATAAAAGCTTCCCCTCATTTCAGATCTACCCCTCAGATTTACAGCAACTGCACTTCCAAGTGCACTTTTTAGTGAAATTTCAAATTTGAATTGCACTTTGCACTTGTAGTTTGCACTTGTAGTGCAAAGTGGATTTGCCTTTCATAAATAACCCCCAATATCTTTTTCTTTTTACTATAATAAATAACCCACATTTTTTATCAAAAAAACAATTTTTTTCCTCAGTTTAGGCCGATATGTATTCTTCTACATATTTTTGGTAGCAAAAATCGCAATAAGCGTATACTGATTGGTTTTCGCAAAAGTTATCGCGTCTAGAAAATAGGGGATAGATTTATGGCATTTTTATTATTATTATTTTTTTTTACTAGTAAAAATATTGCAGCCTGTCTCCATGCATGTGGACCTAATGAAAACCTCTTGGAGGAAAGAGTGGAAGGCGTCCAAGTATGGCTCTATTACCAACCAGTTAATGAGGGCCTTGCCAAACCTTAAAAAAAAAGGGTGAGGCAGCATCAATAAGTCTTTAGGTGGCAATGTAGGGGAATACTCAAGTGTCCTGGTGCCATCCGTGAGGGAGAGATCATACCATCTGTTCATTCTGTTTACTTGCAACTCTAGGAAGCAATAAAAGATATAGTCCACAATGTGTAGTAGTTTGCAGGGAGTAAATTAGGTGGTGCTCTGTCATCGGGAAACATAAGTAAAGCAGTCCGTTATAGATATAGTGTTAGCAAAGGGAATATGGCAAATCTTAGTGCCAGTAATAAGCAGCAGACAGGCAATCAATTGAAGTTTTGGCCACTTACATGTCTGGTGTGCCTCCTCTCACGTCTCGGAGAAGGGGTGTGCCAGATAGAAGCTGGACGTGGTGTGGAAGGTGGACCGGGAAAAGCCTCTGCTTCCATAAAGCCCAGTTTAACAAAGATTTCTTGACCTTCCAAAAGTGTGTTAGCCACGTATGTTGTTCCATTATGGGGGATGGTAAGCTTGAAGGGAAAACCCCATGTGTAACGAATATGTGCAGAAGCCAACACAGTAGTGACCTCCTTAATTTTACGCCGTCTGTCCAGGGTTACTGGGGACATAGTGGGAGAGTTGCGGGCTGCTCTTAGGATCTCCCATTTTATCAGAAAGTCCTTTAGGCAGAGCACAATGGGGGGAGGGGATTTATCAGGGGGTGGTTTTGGACGTAGTGCCCGGTGTATGCGATTACAAGCAAAAGAATCAGTTTGATGATCCAGTAAGTGGGACTGGAGCAATTTATGCATGGCAGGGATCAGATCAGTGTTAGATTCAGGGACACCCTTGATCCTGAGGTTGTTTCTGCGATTGCGATTGTCGAGATCTTCGACTTGAGATTGCAGTTGGGTGACCTATGCTGCAAAGGATTCATGTTCTCTGGAGAGACCATTGTGAGCTATACTGTGTTCATCATGTTCTGTCTCCAAGCAGTCAATATGGGCCCCTAAAGCAGCAATCTCCCGTGTCAGGGTATTCGTGCTCTTATGCAGTTCTGTTTGGAATTTAGCAGCCATTTTTCTGTAAATAGGTCTAGGCTTTTGTTTCGGTCCTCTTTTGTGAGAGGAGATGTGTACTCACTGTCCTGTGGGGAAACAAAGGAGTCCTGTGAGAGCTGTGATGAGGGAGAGGCAGGGCTTCCGGCGCCATCTTGTGGCATGCTGAATCTCTCCAGTGTCCGAAGCAATTAGTGAGAGACTTCTGCGTGATCCCCTTGGTCTTTTTTTACTTTGGAGACATGCACAACTTGATCCTGGGGGTGCTGGGTATATTTGAAAAAAAGTTCTGGCCCCAGAAAGCAGGCTAAACGGAGTAAGTAGTGTGGAGTTACTCAGGCATGCAGCCGATCATGCGGAAGTCGCTCATATGCCCCCAACATTGCCCTCTTCTTTGCACCAGTGCCTTCCTACGCATTCTGTCCCACACCACCATATTTCTTTTTCACTGGGAGCCAGCTATCTCTTTCTGCTGCTTCAGCTGGCCCTCCAATGATGCAATGCCAAATCTTGTGCATATGCAGATAGAGTTCTGACACTGTATCTGATTACATATAGCTCTACAAAATGGCAATAGTAATGCCTTCTAGGATATTGACTTTTCATCTACAAAATAATGAACTCTTCAGGTGACTACTAAATATTTAATATACAACTTGAATTTATATAAGACCCTATTATATGGAAAAATTCTCATTAAAATGACTTTTACATTTAAAAAATAGTTTTGTGCAGAAGGTAAAGAACATGAACATCAGTCCTATATTACAGGAAATTATAATGATTTTATTATGAATAAATTACCAAGCGTTTTTCCACAACTGCTACCCAAAAATCACCCCAGAGTATAAGCATACCAATTTGTAGAAGGATCAGTGTACATTCCTCTTGTCTACATAAATACACTTCTAACTATGGGGTGAGGCTGTGTTAATCTTTTCCCCCTACTTCATCATGAAACTGTGGAGCAACTTATGCCATGTTTTTATCAAAATATCACTATTCAACTTGCTCATAATTTTTTATAACAACTCCCAATAGAAGTAAACACAAAAAAAATTATAATTGAAGACAGGAACAGATTCAAGTAAAACTAAGAATAAGAATAGAAGGTGACCATTTTAAACACACCTGGCAGTGTATAGAAGAGGGGTGAGTCCAAAAACCTCAAACTTGTGTAGATGAGTGAAATATGTACACAAAGCCCTAGAGGTATTGCATATATTTTTCGAATCACATCATGAGGTTAGTAGGACAGGTTTGATCAAAGATAGACTCCTAGCAATGCATTATGCATTATCAAGAATAGCCTTGGAGGTTGTATGTATCAGAGGGGGGGTAATATTTCCAAGGTTTTCACTATTTATTTTCGCAAGGTATGTAAGTTAAATGTAACTTCAGGCTTGTTGAACATTAAAAAGGTATCTAGTCCGTTGTTTTTGTATGAGTAAAATATGAAGGGGATATAACTTCAGCTTGTTTTTTTTGCTGTCTGCACTAGGGAGATTCTTCCTCCCCAAATTCTTTTCTCCCCAAATGTCACTTTCTATGTGGTAATTATAACCAAAAGGTACAGGTGATGCTTACAGTAATAAAGACCTAACAGAGGTTCTAACACTTACCAAATATACCTTCAAGTGAAAAAAAGGGCAAGTTCATAAACTGTAAAAAAAAAAAATCTACCCAGCCCCCTCTTTTATCCCCTCAATACAGGAACATGCCGTAACGCACAGTACGGTGTCTGTTTATAAAAAAATTGGCTTTGCAAATGTCTTAACATTCATACAAGTGTATTGAATAATACCCATAATGTTTGTAGTATGTGTGTAATAGTTTACTGTCTTTGTCTTTCGCTGGGTGAGTGTAACATTCCCAAACATTTGGTCATAGGAGAAAAACTGCTATAAGAACAGTTGACCATGAGAGTTAACATTCACCAATGGAGATGTAGCACCCTTGTCCTAAAACAGGGTTACAGGTAAATTTAGCTATGCTGGGTGGTAGCTAGCCTGGTTAATTTGCAGTTGTTTTTTTTTTTTTATAACATGGGTTTTCTCCTAATCCTGTTTCAGCTGTGGCTTCTCAGTTTTGTCAGTAGGTGGCACTGTTGCCTTTGACATTAGTATGATAAGCTATAGTGAATTCAGGTTATGGATAAACATACTTTTTCTCAGCCAACCAGACTGACCGCTGTGCCTTTTGGTAAAGGGTATTTAATTGGAGAGAGACAGGTGATCTAGGTTTTCCCACCCAGGCGGCTGTCTGGGTGGGTGTGTGAGAAACAGCTCCGGGCTGATAGGCCTATCCAGGAGCTCCCCTGGCTGCTAGGCCTATCCAGGTGTTCAAGATTCCAAAGAGGAGAGCCTGCTCAATACCTCAATGACGCTAAAAGGGATGGAGTTCTAGAGAAGTACCAGAGTTGATTCTTCATGGATCGGGGACCCATGAGGTGGCTGGGAGAGCTTCAAGAGAGAACTCATCCAAGAGAAGTACAGTGCTGCATATCATTGCCACCCATCAATGCTGTCTACTAGTGCCCATCAGTGCAGCCTGTCAATGCCCATCATCAGTGCCCATTAGTGCCACCTCATTGGTGCCACCTCATCAGTGCTGCCTTATCAGTACCCATCAGTGCTGCCTTATCGGTGCCCATCAGTGAAGGAGAAATCTTACTTATTTACAAAATGTTATAACAGAAACAGAAGAAAAACTTTTATTTTCAAAATTTTAGGTCCTTTTTTATTTGTTTAGCAAGAAATAAAAAAACGTAGAGGTGATCAAACACCACCAAAAGAAAGCTCAGAGACTGCAGACATTGTACAGGAGACGGTCAGAGACTGCAGACATAGTACAGGAGATGGTCAGAGACTGCGGAAATGATACAAGAGATCAACGCATCAAATGTAGCCTCATCAGTGCCCATCAATTGCAGCCTACCAGTGCCCACCAAATTCAGCCTACCAGTGCCCACCAAATGCAGCCTACCAGTGCCCATAATTGCAGCCTTACTGTGCCCATAATTGCAGCCTCACTGTGCCCATCAATGTGGCCTCACTGTGCCCATCAATGCAGACTCACCATAGCCTGCCCTGGATCATACACACAGAGGACATCTCCTGCTGTGTGTCACAGAGCTGGGTATGTGTTCGACGGCGCTGTAACAAGGTACCACCCCCCCCCCCCCAAGACCGGCTCGTGTGATAGGCTGAACACCGATTCAAAATTGTTCCATCTACTATCACACAAGCCATTCTAGGGGGGGGTGGGACCTTGTTACAGTGCCACTGACAACACACATACACACAGACCCAGCTCCATGACACACAGCGCTCCTGCTGTGTGACAAACAAGATAAGGAGGCAGAAGCCTGGAGGGAAGCACTGTAGCCTGCAGCCACAGATCAAAGCGGCCCCAGGGCAGGTGACCTACAAGGAAATACTGACAGATGACATTCAGCGAGAGTCAAGCAACGGTTTTGGATGCAAAGCAATTTTTAAAGAAATGTGTTGTCATATGTTGTAGCGTGTTGTACTCTAGTGTACATTATATGGGGGTGTCATTCACAATAAATGGCACCGCAGCATGCTGCACAGATACATTGCTGTTCATTGTAAGAATGCACTGTATTGTGTTTACTGTGCATTTGAAAAAAATTGTGGGCTGAATGTATTCAAGCACTGCCTATATAGACTGGACTTTATAGGCTCAATATAGGAGACCACACAAGGAAATGATATAAAATATAATATATTTATGAAAAATATATATGTAAAATACATGGCTAAAACATAGGCATGAACTGCCTCCACAAGATCTAGGTGTTGACAAAATCAATGTTGTATGCCCTACTATAAATAATGGAAATGATAGATGAATTCTATATACAGCAAGATAGAATAGTGCATGTAAGGATCTGTATATTTACAGTAGTCAGGTCAGCGTTTCACCGGTTCTTCTTCAGGACCCCATATACTAGTAAGGCAGCACTATGTATAAGAAAATATACATAAATTAATAACAAAACATAATATGTATAACAATAATGTAACAAAATATATATAATACTCACGTCATTGTGGCGGATCAAGGGGTGCTCACCAGCAAAGCCTGGGGAGTGGGCACAGGGACACCAGAGCTAGCTGCCGTGTGGTGGAACCCCTCCAAGGGCAGCAGGAGAATTCATAAATATAAAAGGCAAGATAAGGCCATTAATTAATATATGAAAGTAGCCAGACCGTAATACAGTTTTTTAGGGGCATACTTATACCCGGTTGTGAATAGGCATGGGTCACAACAAAGTAGATGGTATAAATATCCAAAAATAAGGAACCTGGAAAAAATAAACCATAGGAGTACAGGAGAGAGAACAACCCCAGCAAATAATCTACAAAGATACTCATGAAGCCAAAATAAATAAATGAGTATTCAATATATCTCACAATCTCATTTATATGGTATAGGATATTCTCTTAGGTCAATATTAGGGAACCAAGCATTAGCCGGTGGCAATTAAGGATGTAGTATATCCATGCGGTGAATCCATATGGTAGGGCATACGACCTTGATTTTCTCAACACCTGGATCTAGTGAAGGCAGTTCATGTCTATGTTTTATCCATGTATTTTAATTTTTTTTTGAATACATATATTATATTTTATAATATAATTAGCTCTCATCTGTCTTTTGCTGGCCCGAAGTTCCGATCGTCTGTACGTGGCATTATAATTTGATGAAACCGTGGTCAGTGGGACAGGAAGTAAGGGGAAATCTCTATAACGGTGCTCCAGATAAAAGGGTTTCTACAAAATTTCTTGTACATTCAGATTATCAGCACCATAATTCCCCTTTGATTGTTGCTGTATGAATTGATTATCTCATCATGGGTGATGTCAGTATTATAATGTAAAACAACACATGAGAACTACGTAAAGTAGTTTGCGTGTGTCCTATGAATTTACTGTGACATTTTCCAATTCCCAGGTACAGTTTCTTCACTGTTTAAAACAATCTGAAACTGGAGGTGAGAGTGAAGTGGTAGACGGGTTCCATGTCTGCAACAAACTAAAAGAGCAGAATCCAGACGCATTCAGAATCCTCACGTCTACGCAGATCGACTTTACAGACACTGGAATTGATTACTGTGATTTTTCCCTCCAGTCCAAACAACGGATAATCGAGTAAGCTCATTCAGACCTGGTTCTTTTAGAGGTAGTTTGTGCTCATCAATAAGAAGAGACACAGAGAGAAAGGAAAATACTGCCTCTTGCTGGACAGAAATTATATAGCATATAATGTTTATAATGTTATGTATTTTTATCCATCTAGTTGTGAGATTTGCAAAGCCCTACTACACAGCACAGTCACCATGCTTTTCAGAACTTCAGTTTTATTTTAAGAAAAATCACTCATTTTACTTTTTATGCAGTCGGGCTGCATGAAAAGTAAAGGATGTGCCATTATTTTTTTACTTTTCTCTGCTATTATATGCATGTTTGAATGTACTAAGCTGACCTATGTTGGTAGCATTCTGGAGAGTCAGACTGCTGCTCTCAAGAGAGTGCAGTGGTCTGATCTCCAACAGCCTACCATGCCCCCTCCATACCCAGATGGCAAGGATATTGTAAGTCT
The DNA here is from genome assembly GCF_037356315.1 of Lithobates pipiens. Taxonomy (NCBI): domain Eukaryota; kingdom Metazoa; phylum Chordata; class Amphibia; order Anura; family Ranidae; genus Lithobates; species Lithobates pipiens. Next base: position 200,700,806 of record NW_027507686.1, read on the forward strand.
GTTAACTTGGTGCACATTTTCACTGCCAAGTTGCACACTTGCAGAGCATTTGAAGCACAATTTCTAGTTGACACTTTTACAATTTAAAAAACATTTGTGTGGCAAGTCTCTAAACAAGAGAAAAGTTGTAGTGGTGAGTCTACATCAAGAGCTCTGCAAGTCTACTCTACAGCATGAAAATTGCTGCACTTCTCTCTTCTGCCACTAGGTGGCCAGGTAACATTAGATAAGACAAGGGCAAAGCAAGGACAGATTAGGAGTGTATGGGGTATATCAGCCAATGGGCAGGGGTTTTCTTAAATCCCGTGGCCTGCTGGGAGAGCCTATATATATTTGGGTGGACGTAGGTGATCGGTAGACTGTGCCACCTTGACGGCTGTCCGGGTGGACGTGTGTTGTATTGCCAGAGCTGCTTGGCCAGAGTTTGGGCCTGTCCCAGGCACATCTGGCTGCTAGGCTGTCTGAGGGCCTATCCAGAAGCAAGAGAGTGACGGTTCTGCCAGTTGAAGGCCCTGTCGTGGTGGGAGGTAGAAGGGGAAGCTGTCACCACTAAGGAGCCATTCACCTTATTACCAGGGACCACAGTGAGTAGCTGAAGCAAGTACCGGAACAGAATTCTCACTAACCGGGGATGGTGAAAAATAGTAAAACTTCAGCAGTTATCAAGCCAGGGACCCAGCCAGTGGAGATGATGCATCCAGAGCAGTGTGTCAAGCCAGGGACCAAGCAGGGTAGTGGGATGAAGCTTGATGAGTATCTGGAATGCCAAGCGAGGGAACCAGCAGAGAAGTGGGGGTGACGCTTGAGGAAGATACTACAGTGAAGATTGGAAGAGCTCAAGGGATACAGTGGCAGTGAATTTTGTAGTCTAGTGTGAATCATCTAGTCTTGAGAGAGTGGGCGCTCAGTGGACTGAAAAACTACAAGAAGTGACTGTAGTGGAAGTGACAGAACTGTTACACCTTGTAAAATAAACTACTAAAGACTGTTGCCATAGGAGATGTGGTGTCTTGCTGGATTAAGTTCTCTGCATGGCTGTTTACCTGTAGAAGTCTCGGAGTCTGACAATTAACATTGCAACTACCTAAGAGTGTCCTGGCCCTAACCCTCATTCCCAAAGTTCTGTTAAGAGAAATAAAATCTCTCTGCATTCTGGAAGTGTCTGGCGCCCAATTAATATACCCACTATGCCTTGCAACCCACCATATTCAAAAGGATGTCAGCAGTTTTTGGCTCTTAAGGTTCTCTTAGACTAGAGGAGGCCCTGGACCTTGCTACACATAATATGTTACACCCATATTCAGGGTGTACCATGTTATGAAAGGACTGGCCCCTGCTCCCTCTGATACCCCATTCTGACAGCTACCAGAGAATTTCTTTAGCTTCCTGCCCAGCTACATCACTTATTAGTGGCTGTCGGATTGTAGTTTATTGATTCTTCCTGTCAGATTGTATTGGCTTGCCCGTACGAGGTACGAGCAAGCAGATACATTGACTGGTCTGCATGGCATCAACGATCCGTTGATCGCTGGTGCATGCTTTACAGTCTTACCTGCAAAAAAATGGGCATTTATTATTTTTTGTAAAAAGGTGTAATTTAAGGTGTTTAAGTTGTAATTCCAGTCAAATTCTAACTAAGGCTAAACCTACTCCCACCCCTATTCTTAGACTATTCTATCTACCCTATGAAAGAAAAGATGTTTATACTTACCTTTTCTGAAGCCGCTCCAGCCTGGTTACATGATCGTATCCCAGTGGTGGCTTCAGCGTAGATGAGGAACAACCAATGGATGCCCCACGGTAAGCCTATGGGTGCCAACATTGCCTAGGCTCTGCAACTGTTGTCCCTACCTCCCCTCTTCACTGAAGTTTGGTACTCGATCATCTGATCAGACCAGAGAGGCTTCAGAATAGGTTTAATAGATAGAATCGTTTTGGAATGGGGATGGGAGTGGATATCCTTAATTAGAATTCCACTCTAATTACCCTTTAAGAGATCTGTCCTAATATTATATACATATGCCTTCTCTGGTCATGAATTATTTTCCCTCTGAGAAAGGAGTGTTTTACTATCACACTTCCCCTATCTTGCATATGATGGCTTAAAGATGAAAATAATTTGTTTGATAATGAGTTCTTTTTTTTCAGGCTAGATCAGAATGGTAAACTTCTGAAAATTAATTTTAATAATGCGACGAGGGACTCTGTACTCAACATACCAGCAGAGAAAGTGCAACCTTTTTACTCCTCCTTAAAAGAGTTTGTCGTTCTCATGAATAAGCCTGAGAATATCTTCTGTTTCAAAATGAAACCAGGTTAGTTATAAAATGTACTCTCCCTAATTAGTTCTTAATTTATTTGGTATAACACAATCAGATTTCATGTCCTAACACAACATTCGCTCCTTACACAAAAATTAAAGGGACATTTTGTCATAGCAAAATAAGAATGTATGCAGTACATTTGTTTATTACATGTACATTTTCCCATGTATTATTAATTTAATAAACAGAAAAAATAATAAGGTAGGGAGAGGCCTAGGCGCCACCTGTCGTGGAGGAAGGTTACACAGAGTGGAGTTTTGCCGGATGTCCCCCCTTTTAGGACGTGCCCACCTGTGGAATAATTAGACCTCGCACCGTGCAATTCTGAAGGCTTGAACGCCCCGTGTGGGCACATAGTTGTGGTGAGTGGGGACCTGAGGGGGTGAGCACGGAAGTCACCTGAATTTCTTCATGTTTTGAGCACCAGTCACTTTTATCTGTTATCACTGGAAGAATCTGAAACTGAAATATTACTTGGACTGTATTTATCCTGGACTGTTTTTTGCCCTGTACTCCTCTAAAGGATTGTTTTCACTGTCTGTGTAGGACATTTTTTAGTAATCTAATCATGTATACAGTATAACCGCTGCACCTTTTTGTACTTTTTTCCACTTTTTCTGCACCTTCTTTGCACAACCTTTGCACATTTTTTGTGCAAACAAATCCTCTAAGGGGGCCCCTCAAATATAGGAGCTTCTTTGGAAAGGTTTTTTGAAAATTTTTTGGAATTTTTTGCATTTTTTGCACACCAGCACACATTGACTGCTATTTTTGCACATAATATATATATTATCTACCGTACATATACATACCCGTCGCACAGTTGTTTGCACATATACAATAACTTTTCTATGTATAAAATATATATATTATTTACGGTATAGTGAGCACTGTCACACTCTGGTATTTACTTAAGACTACAGATTTTATAGTGGCACGCACATATGGTTTAACCAATATTAGAGTACCTATACTTCTACCTTTTGAAATTCTATTATTGTTTTTTTCTTATTATTTTTTTGGCCACACGTCTACGTAGAATCTGGACACAATTGTCTTTCTTTCTTGGTAGAGGCACTTATACCCAGTACTTTCATGTAGCCCGCTTTGGACATAACTTTATACGAAATATTTCCTACACAATCTTTCACTGTGACCTCCTGTGTGTGGTTACAACTCCCTTCACTTGAACTTTCCCTATTTATTGCACACACATAGGGTTTACACACATATTTATCTAGCTACGACAGGTGGCGCCTAGGCCTCTCCCTACCTTATTATTTTTTCTGTTTGTTATATCTCACACCCCTTTGGGGCTGTGAGCTATAGGGGCGGCGACACCTTTTCTCTCGATAGCGTTTTGTCTAGTGTACCCACATATATCATATACCATTTAGCGCGGCTGTGGGCTTCGGAGACCACTTCTTACATAGTTTTTTTCTGCATTATTAATTTAAGAACAGAAGAAAACACATTGAGCTGCCAAAAATGCACTCCTATATTTTGTTGCGGGCTGAAAATACACAGCATATTTGAAGACTGTTTGGTGTCAGCCCTGCCCAATTTTGTTTGGCTCAACTTCTCAAACTCTCCCATCTCTACAACAAAGACACTAAGCAGTCTGTAGTCTTAAGCCCTTGGAGAGCTTATTTTTCTCAATTAGGTAATGCAGGAGCTGCGCACAAGACACAGGACAGCTTGGAATTTCTCACATGATCAACAGATATTTTTATTTAGGTATTAAGCAGAAATCCTTGCAATTGTATATTTGAAGCTGAACTTCAGGAATTCAGCTGCTTTGAAAAATGTGAAGGCATACGATGAGTTAATGGCAACAAGGTGCTTGTGGATTTACGTAAGCCTGGTACACACTGATAGTTTTTTTTTCGTTCAACTCAGCGGGTTGAACGAAAAAAAAAACTGACAGCGCCAGTCACAGACGATGTACTAACAATTCAGCGTTAGTACAGTGATCTCCCCTGCTAACTGTTGTGCTCTGACAAAACACTCCAGTCAGCGCTCTCAGCCATTGGCCGAGAGCACTGATCAGAAGCCAGTTGGCTGTTGGTGTTCCAGCATGCATGTCCGACAGAAGCCGGCAAAATGGCTTCTGTCGGACTGGGTGACATACACACAGGCCGGATGTCGGCCAGCTTTTTATTGATCCGGCCGAGGTTTACCAACATTTGGCCCGAGTGTACTAGGCATTACTTACATCTTACAGTTTTATGGAGCTCACACCCTGGGTATGTAGATGCATTGTCTTCTCACACACAGCAGCTATGTCCACCCATCTGATATATTTCTAAGTTTACATTATTACAAAGTGCTCTGTAATTGGGCAGGAGGAGAGGAAGGGTGGGCACAGCAGCTGCATGTGACTCTGCAGCTGAAGGAGCTGAGACCAGAAGATTTAGCCTCTGAAATGTAGCTCCATAAAACTGTCAGATATAAATGAAAGCGATAAGCCCAGGAGGTGGCAAGCACCTTGTTGGACTTAACTCATAGTATGCCTACACATTTATGAAAGTGGCTGAATTGCAAATAATTGTGTAATACAGGATACAGCCATAACTTTAAATTCACAAAGCATCATGAGTTTTCTAAAACGTAAGCACAGCAGAAGCTGTTTGCTTTCAGACTCTCCCTCTCTCTCTCTCTCTCGGATTGAATCTTTGTATGACCTTCCTGAACTCATGGCAACTTATTTATGTCTGTTTTTCACTTTGTTTGATAAGTTGTTTGAATACACTTTTGGCTTTTAAGAGAAACTAATATTTGTTGGCAGCTCAATATTACAATCATGCATTGTGGGCACAACCTGACCTGCACAGACGATGCAGTTTGATTTAACAGTTGCTCCTCCTGAGTACTCACTAGACTTTGGTTGAAAATTTGCATTTGGAAAAGATTTTGGCCACAGTGCTCATTCCTCATAAATGTTTAACTGTGAACATGCCCTACCCATATACCTGTGTGGGGTAGAAAATACACTGTGTACCTTGCAACTATCCTGTATAGAGTCCAATGAAACGTGCCAGACAGCCACGAGCTGGTAGGGTTTGTGCTTCCAGTTACAACCGACTTTATATTTGCAGTAGATATTTCTACAACATTTAATAAAATTACAAATACCAGGTATTTATAACCTATTATTATCTACTATAGGTTTACTGAGAATGTGTATGCCCAAGTAGAATTTGTCTTTAAAAAGAATTTATATTGTATTTTCTATGAGCACATACGGTATGTTATCATTGCAGTTTTTAACTTAAAGGATAAGTTTACCTTTTGTAACATGTTACATGTTATACCCATGTTCATGGTGTAACAAGTAACATGTAACATGTCACAGATGCAGCAGCGCTCTCCCGCCTCGCGATCCAAGAATGATGGGTCCAAAACCCTGTCACCAACCTGTCATTTGGCAAAGCCGTCTCCAGCACTGGTTCTTCTAGGTCCCGCTGTATAGTGTACACAAAGTGAAAAACTTGGAAAAAGGGATTGCCACAACAAACTTTGCATGCTCTTACTTCTTCTAATTTTATTTTTGTTTTAGTTTTTTGTGGGACTACAGTTTCAAGTCATTTTTACAAGTTCTATATTCTTGAAATTATAATAATTATAGAAGTTTCTAGGTTGGCTACTAGAGGGAGATTTGTATTTCACTGCAATTAGGCACTCTCTGTGTACAACTATTGGGATAAAATACCAGTCAGCCAAGGAGTACCTTGTTTACATTGAGTTAGGAGATCTAAAGGCTTACATTATTAGAAGAGGTATTTGAGCATAGCAAAGCATATGATTATACTAACCTGATATTTCACATGTACAGTACAGCTGAAAAGAAATTAAAAAGGCCATACATTTTCTTCAAACCAAATCTTGCATCAAAATACAACGTCCACTTTGCTTACAACATCTATAAGCAGATTTTTTTTTCATTTTGAATAAAATATTGTTAAAATCCCTGACAGATTTTCTTTTCTCTTGGCCATCGGTGTACCATTGGTAAGATTTCCTTTCACTCTCTGTCCTGTAGCAGAAAGTGTGTTGAAACCTCCCCAAAGTAGGGGACATGCCCTTTTACTTGTTACAAGAACAGGTGTCCCCATTTTAAGATTTCCACCCCTATTTCAGTTCTGGTTTAAATTTTGAATATTTCCTTGAGTTTAGTCCTGGGGGCAAAAGGGGAAATTGCCCTTGGCCCCAAGAAGCCCCCCTATACAAAAACAATATTAAAAAAAACTATAATAAAATAATATAAACTATATAATAATAAAAAAAAATCACCTTTTTTTAAATGCATATTGGAAAGTAATATTTTGCCAACCATCATATGTTTTTACTCTGGACTGTTATATTGTATAATTTTTAACCCCTTGGCACCGACTGTATGCAAATATGAACCTCTCGGCGCCTGGTGCTTAGCTCCAAGGAGCGGCATATTTGCATGAATTGCTGCCAATACACCTGTGCTGAGAGTGCGTGCTCTGCACACTCCCGGCACAGTTTTTATCACCTAACCTAAAGCTACCGATCACTCCTTGTGATCAGGAGTTTTCAGACAATGTAACCGTCATGGGATCTTAAGCCCTGCCCTGCCTCCTGGAATCATAAAAATCCCAAAGGGCTGAGAGGTGCCAGTGCTAAGAGGTTAAAAATACATTTTAGCAGCTCAAGAAAAGTTCTAGAAATCCATACTAGACCTTTTGGATCTGGTACAGATTTTAAGGAGGACTCCACAAAGAAAACTGCATGAGGTCCCCCTAAAATCAGGACAGAGCGGCACCTGTGGATTCTTTAAGAACCAGTGACAGTGGGAAGCTGTGAAAAATAGAAGCAATAGAAAAATCACTTCTATATTAGAGGCACTGCTCCCACCAAACAAGGCTACGAACTGGCTGAAGTATTTGTCTGAACACCAGAACATCCAAAGTTTAGACCATGTCATAGACCTCTCCTTATTACTCTCTGTGCTGACTTAACTCTTCCCCCCTTTCCTTCACCTCTCTACATAACCTTTTATGTAGCTGTCAATGTAAAGTGAAGTGGAATACTATAGGGTGTCATTTGATGTCCACACAAGGGAGGCTTTTACAAGTAAATAATATGCATGAGATAAGTTAATTGCACATATAATCTTATAGGAAAATTGTTGTTTTTAAGAAATGGTCTAGCGACAGGGTCCGATTCTAATAGTTTATTTCTGTGTTTAGGTCAAGTGGTAACATTCGACAACTGGAGGATTCTGCATGGGAGGAAGACCTTCCAATCTGGGGCAGATGTCTCACGTCACCTTGAAGGCTCTTACCTTGATTGGGATGTTGTTATGTCCAGACTGAGGGCCCTAAAGACCAAACTGCAAATTTCAAACTGATTAAATACACATGAATTCAAATTAAAACTTATCAAAAGAGAATAAAATATGTTTATAACAAATCACATTTTTTTTTACTATAAACATTAAAGGCTTCGTCTACCTGAGATTGGTATTTACCAAACGTTGTTGGCTAATTTATCTTCTGTTATTACATATCTCTTCAGAATTACACTTGAAATTCTCAGTTATTAACTCTTAATACAAGAGGGGCAGGGGAGGGGCAAATAAGGATGCTGTAATGGTGCTCCTCCTTTTGAACCGATGACATAATTGGTTGTCATCACTCCGATGGCAAGAAGGTTTTGATGGTGCACAATGAAAATGCTTGGCTTTGTGTAACTAAAAAACAGGATTAAACTTTTTTTGGGCAATTTTTAGGCATTTTTCCTTTGCACCCTTGAAGAAACCTGAAGGCACTCTGGTTAAAAAAAGGATGACTTAACTTACCAACTTTGGAGTGTTGGAGGAAACTGGGGTACCCATAGGTAACCTATGCAATCATAGGGGGAACAAACACAAGACCAGGCCTTTTCTGATACTTTTTGTTTACATGTAAAAATCTGTAATTTTTGCTACAAAATGACTTGGGACTCTCAAATATTATATATACAGTGGGGAAAATAAGTATTGCAGATTTTGTAAGTTTGCCCAATTACCAAGAAATAAAGGGTCTATAATTTTTATCATAGGTGTATTTCAAATGATAGAAAGAATATCAACCAAAAATCAAGAAAAAATACGATACAAATGTTATAAATTTAGTTGTAGTTGCAGCTCAGTTAGTAAAATAAGTATTTGATCCACTACCAACCAACAATAATTCTGGCTCCCAAAGACTGGCTACAGTATGTGTTCATGTGGCACACAGATTAGTCCTGTCAATTTAAGAAGGTGCTCATAACGACAACTCGTTATGTGTATAAAAGACACCTATCCACCGAATCTCTTTCTTCCATTTAAACCCACCATCATGGGCAAGACCAAAGAGCTGTGAAAGGGACAAAGGGACAAGATTGTAGACCTTCACAAGCCTCTAATGGGCTACAAGGCCATCAGTAAGAAGCTTGGTGAGAAGGAGACAACTGTTGGAGCGATCATTTGTAAATGGAAGAAATACAAAATACCCATTAATCACCCTCAGTCTGGAGCTCCATGCAAGATTTCGCCTCATGAGGTAAGGATGATCATGAGAAAAGTGAGGGATCAGCCCAGAACTACACAGGCGTAGATTGTGAATGATCTCAAGGTAGTTGCGACCACAGTCACCAAACAAAGCATTGGTAACACAATACGCCGCCATGGATTGAAATCCTGCAGCGCCCGAAAGGTCCCCCTCCTCAAGAAGGCACATGTACAGGCCTGAATGAAGTTTGCCAATGAACATCTAAATGATTCAGAGAAGGAGTGGGAGAAAGTGCTGTGCTCAGATGAAACCAAAATTAATCACTTTGGCATTCACTCGACTCGCCATGTTTGGAGGAAGAAAAATGCTGACTATGACCCTAAGAACACCATCCCTACAAGCACAGAGGCGGAAACTTTATGCTTTGGAGCTGTTTTTCTGCTAAAGGTACTGGCCAACTTTGCCACATTGAGGGGCCATGTATTGTAAAATCTTCGATGAGAACCTTCTTCCCTCATCAAGAACACTGAAGATGAGCCATGGATGGGACTTCAAGCATGACAATGACCCAAAACATACTGCCAAGGCATCAAAGGAGTGGCTCAAAAAGAAGCACATTAAGGTCATGGGATGGCCTAGCCAGTCTCTAAACCTTAATCCTATAGAAAATGTATGGAAGGAACTGAAACTTCAAGTTGCCAAGCGACAGTCAAGAAACCTTAAGGATTTAGAGAAGGTTCTCTCCTTACGGGAGAAGGGAAGAGGAGTGGAGTAAGTAGAATTGTAAGTGATACTGAAGGTGATTTGGGATAGGTAGGATGAGAGCCACTGAAGAGCACAGTCATGGAGACCAAGGGAGTTTTTGAGGACCAATGTTTTTTAAGGAAGAGGGGGTGGTCAACCGTGTACAGTATTTAAAACTCTCCACAGGCATCATTTTACCTGGTTTACAGTTTACAAGTTTAGAGTTACATGGGAGGTCTGGTGGTAGAATTATTGCTCTCGCTCTGACATTTGTGGCAATGCCCCACATATGTGGTGCGATCGCTGTTTATATACAGTATGCGTGTGAGACCAACGCGTGCTTTTGCCTTTTTCTTGTAAAAATAGTAAAAACGCCAAAATAGGGATCCCCCCCAAGATCTATAGCAGACCCTTATCTGAGCACACAGCCTGGCAGGCCAGGAAAAGGGGGGGAAGAGCGACAGGGGGTGGGTGCTTTGGGGCAAGTATGGGGTGCATAGTACCCCTACCCATTCACCAAAAAAGGGTCAAAAAGTATTTAAAACACAGAGACAGTTTTTGACAATTCCTTTGTTAAAAAACAAAAAAACAGTGTCCCCCGATGTAGATCCATCTTCAATGATGACTCCATCGCACCGCCGGCACCGAAAACGAAAAAAAAAATCCTTCTGCCCGTTGTGAAGGCACATTGCCAAATGGCTGGCTTGATGGTTGAGAGTTCTTATATAGATAAGGGCAGGGCCACCTAGCAACTGGCTACCTTGTGACGTCACAGATGCTGCCAGGTGGCCCTGCCCTTACCTATATAAGAACTGTCAAGCAGCAAGCCAGCCATTTGGTGGTTTGCCTTCATGCCTAATTTTTCTTCTCGTTTTCGGTTCCAGCAGTGCGACGGTGTCGTGATTAACGATGGATCTACATCGGGTGACAATGTTTTTTTATTTTTTTAATAAAGGAATTGTCAAAAACTGTCTTTGTGTTTTTATTACTTTTTTATACTTTTTTTTGTGAATGTGTAGGGGTACTATGTGTACTATTGAATTACTGACAAGCTGAATTCAAATTTTAGATACCGTATATACTCGAGTATAGGCCGACCCGAATATAAGCCGAGGCCCCCAATTTACCCCCAAAAAAACTGGCAAACTTATTGACTCGTGTATAAGCCGAGGGTGAGACATGCCTGTCCATCCCTGTGTGTGTGTCCGTCCATCCCTGTGTGTCCGTCCATCCCTGTGTGTCCGTCCATCCCTGTGTGTCCGTCCATCCCTGTGTGTCCGTCCATCCATCCCTGTGTGTGTGTGTGTCCATCCATCCATCCATCCCTGTGTGTGTGTGTCTCCATCCATCCATCCATCCCTGTGTGTGTGTGTCTCCATCCATCCATCCATCCATCCCTGTGTGTGTGTGTCTCCATCCATCCATCCATCCATCCCTGTGTGTGTGTGTCTCCATCCATCCATCCATCCATCCCTGTGTGTGTCTCCATCCATGTGTGTGTGTGTGTGTGTGTGTGTGTGTGTGTGTGTGTGTGTGTGTGTGTGTGTGTGTGTGTGTGTGTGTCCAGCCTACCTTTGTCCCGAGCCTCCGTCCCGTGCCTTGCCTCCTTGCCTCCGTCCCGTGCCGTGCCTTGCCTCCTTGCATCCGTCCCGTGTCGTGCCTTGCCTTGCCCCCGTCCCGTCCCGTCCCGTGCCGTGCCGTGCCTTGCCTTGCCTCCGTCCCGTGCCCTCTTCGTCGGCGGCCATTGTAAAATTCAAAAGCTGCGCCGCCGCCTTCGCCTGTGATAGGCGGAACACTGAATTTCCCAGCAGCCTGTGTTCCGCCTATCACAGACGTCGTATCATCCTCGTCCGTAGTACGAGGATGATACGATGTCCGTGATAGGCGGAACACAGGCTGCTGGGAAATTCAGTGTTCCGCCTATCACAGGCGAAGGCGGAGCCGGAGGCGCGGCTTTTGAATAGAATGGCCGCTGTCTGTCTGCTCGACACGCTGATCGAGCGGGCAGACAGCGATGACTCGAGTATAAGCCGAGGGGGGCACTTTCAGCCTCAAAAAAGAGGCTGAAAATCTCGGCTTATACTCGAGTATATACGGTAAACTTTATCTCGTTACTCTGTAGTGTATGGTGTATATAATGACGTTTTAATTACCTTTTTTTAACATGTATTCCATAAAATTTGTTATGTTTTTTATCCACATCCAGTGTGAACTCAAAGGTTCCCAAAAGCCTATTTAAAGTCCAGTTTTGTTCTTTTGTTGTACTTTTGCTACATATAATAGAAGTCTATGGCAAAGTGCAGCTAACCCACAGGAAAACCAAAGGTGCACTGCGTTCCACCCGTGGTGCGGGTAAACCACAGCACATTAGTGTGAAAGCAGCCTTATAAGGGGCTCAGGACAGTAAGGGTTTGTTTACATTTGTGATTTGGGGAGAGGTATAATCCCATAGTTCATTGTTGGCCGTGCCATTTACCAAATCACTTAAAGTGATCATAAAGGCAAAATGAAAAAAATAAACAAACATGTCATGTTGACATGTTTGCTGAAAAACCATTGCTTTGTGCAGCGGTTTTGCACAGAGCAGCCCCGATCCTTCTCTTCTTGGGTCCTCCACCGGCGCTCCTGACCCCTCTTTCCTGTCGAGTGCCCTTAGAGAAAGCAGATTACAATGGGGGCACCCAAACAGGCATGCTCCTGAGCCACTGCTCTGCGTGTCCATTAAGACACAAAACCATGGCTCGGCCCTGCCCCACCTCTTTCCTCATTGGCTTACTGGCTGTGATTGACAATGGCAAAGGGAGAGTACCCAGAGAGCCAATAATATTGTGCACATCTCTGGATCGAGAGGGAGCTCAGGTAAGTATAAGGGTGGGCAGGAAGAACTGCTGCACACAGAAGGTTTTCTTACTTTTTTAGCATAGAATGCATGAGGGTAAAAAAACCTTCAGCCTTTAGAACCACTTTAAGTAGACCTTGCTCTTCAAAAGGTTGGGCATGCTTGTGTGCTAGGTACACTGTATTACTATATCATTGTATTACTATATATATATATATATATATATATATATATATATATATATATATATATATATATATATATATATACATATACGCAATATACGTTTTTACATTTACTTTACATAATGTTAAAGTGGTAAAATGAAAGATGACTTCTGCTTAGTTGCTATAGATCAGGGTTCTTCAAACTTTCTAAACAAAAGGCCAGTTTATTGTCTTTCCAAATTTAGAGGGGCGGATTGTGGCCAGTAGGAGTAGTAAATGTCCTAGAATTGGTGGGAGTTAGAGGAATAGTGCCTCATCGTTGGTGTCAGTGGGAGGAAGAGTGCCCCATCATTGGCATCATTGGCATCAGAGAGAGGAATTGTGCTCCCCTATTGGTGTCAGTGGGATGAATTTTGCCCCATCACTGGTGTCAGTAAGAGGAATAGTGCCCCATCATTGAAGTCAGTAAGAGGAATAGCGCCCCATTATTGGTGTCAGTAGGGGGAATAGCGCCCCAAAGTTGGTGTCAGTAGGGGGAATAGCGCCCCACTATTGGTGTCAGTGGCAGAAATTATGCCCCATTGTTAATGTCAGTGGGATGAATAGTGCTTCAAGGGCCAGATAAAGACAAGAAAAGGGCTGCATTTGGCTCCTGGACCACAGTTTGGAGACCAGTTTGCTGTAGAATGAAGTACATTGTTTGTTTCACTTTGAATGTATGTCCTGCATATGCAATCTGAGTGGACAGCAGTAAAGACTATGCAGCCAGACTTGCTTCCAGGTCAACAGGGGCAGAGCTGGAAAATATAGCAGCAAGATCTCCCTGAGGTAGCTATCCAATGCATACAGGAATCCAGGGGCTGATTTGGATTCACCCCAAAGGTGTTCTATTGGGTTGAGGTCAGGCTAGTCAAGTTCCTCCACCCCAAACTCACTCATCCATGTGTTTATGGGCCTTGCTTTGTGCATTGGTCCAAATCATTTGGTGGAGGGGGGATTAAGATGTGGGGTTGTTTTTCAGGGGTTGGGCTTGGCCCCTTAGTTCCAGTGATGGAAATTACTAAGGCATCAGCATGCCAAGACATTTTGGACAATTTCATCTCTCCAACTTTGTGGGAACAGTTTGGGGATGGCCCCTTCCTGTTCCAACATGACTGCACACCAGAGCACAAACGAAGGTATATAAAGACATGGATGAGCGAGTTTGGGAGGAACTTGACTGGATATATGTTGGAGTTCATGCCCTTAAAAGTCCCATTAGAGCGTTTAAGTCCAAATAGAAAAAATCAGAGGAGGTTGCATTTAATGTATTTAGGTTATTGTTTTATTATTGCATAACTGCATTAATTGTTATATCATACCTCCCAACTTTTTGAGATGGGATCGAGGGACACCTATTAGCAAAGTATGTAGGCATAGGACACACCTCCTGCCACGCCCCCTTAAAGCAGTATTAAAGCCTGCTTCATGATTTTCACCTACAGGTAAGCCTATAATAAGGCTTACCTGTAGCTAAAATAAATATCTCCTAAATGTGCACCGTTTATTATTCATCCTGAGTACAGCCAATGACATCACCGGCTAATGCGCTCTGAAGGTCCGGCATGTGCAGGAGTGACGTCATTGCGACTCTGGCCAATCACACAGCGCGTGAACCTGGAAGAAAAAACGGGAGGAAATGTCAGCCCTCTCAGTGGTGACAGCGCACCACAGGACGGCTTCGTTCTAAGGTAAGTATTCCATAACCTGCTAGTATGCGATGCATACTAACGCATTATGCCATTGTCTTACGGGTGTTTTTTTTTTGTTTTTTTTTAAACCAGCAGCTGTTTACAACCAATTTAAAGGAGAATTATACAAAAAAAATATTAGTTAAACCCACAAGTGCTTTTTTTTACCACTACTATTCTTTATGTTGGCTTCTGAAATTTACAGATGCAGCCATTTAGAAATTGGATGACAAGTTTAGCCCTGGAAACACTTTTTGAAAGATAAGTGCATTTTATATGCAACTATATAGATCAGACCAAAATGAGGGACAAATGAGGAGGAAAGGGGGGCTTTGTTCCAAATCAGGGACAGTACCTGAAAATCAGGGACAGTTGGGCGCTATGGTTATACAGAATAACTGCCTTGAGTTGCTCAGCTTTTGAATGCAGTTGTAGTGTTCCCTGAATGGCATTCGCAGCTGATTTTATGTATTCTTGGCCTTGCTCTAACACACAGGGGCTCATTTACGAAAGGCAAATCCACTTTGCACTGCAAGTGTACTTGAAAGTGCAGTCGCTCTAAATCTAAGGGGTAGATCTGAAATGAGTGGAAGCTCTGCTGGTTTTATCATCCAATCATGTGCAAGCTAAAATGCTGTTTTTTTTTTTTCCTTGCATGTTCCCCTCATATCTACAGCGACTTTACTTCCAAGTGCACTTTCAGTGCAAAGTGGATTTAACTTTAGTAAATAACCCCCACACTCACACTTCGTTTCTCTTTTATAACAGTACAAAGAAAGGACACATGTCCACTGGTTACATAGTAACACTTTGCCTGCTATTATAGACTTTGGACACAGGGTGGCAGCAATTACTCACTGCTGGCAGTTTATAGACATTAGCTTACATGTAATGGACCTGTGTTAAACATTGACATAACCAGATTACTTATTCATCTGGGGCATCTGAAGCCATAAAGTGTCTGCACAGATATTTAATTTAACTTTACCCTGTGGAACCTGACTGAAGTCAAAGTAATTTGGCTATAATGCACTTTGCTTAAAATAATGTTTTCTGCTTTCTCTTGGGTATCTATAGTGCTCACCGGTTTAATAATAGCTAGAAATATATGTCAGGGAGAATGCTTTCATTTTACTTTATTAAAAAAGGATTAATTTGCAAATAGTTTTTTCACTAAACATGTAGGTGGGGGTAAGGTGATGGTGTGGTTGTCACATCCTCCGTGTTTTCCTCCTCAGTGGGCACCAAATGTGGGTCGCATTAGAGGCCTACCCCGGGGTGGATTCTTCTGGGCTATGCTAAGCCCTGTGAATAGGGGCCCTTACACATGGGGTCTCTTTTCTTCAACAAACGACTGAACTCTAATGCCCTGTACCCACGGTCAGAAATTTTGACAGAAAAGGTCCGATCAGATAATGTTGTTGGAAAATCCGATCATGTGTGGGCTCTGTCGGAATTTTTTTGTCAGAAATTCCGCCGGAAAAAATTTGAGAGCAGGATCTAAAATTTTCCCACAAAAAAATCCGATCTGACTTTTTCTGATCGTTTGTAAAGAATTCCGATGGACAAAGTGCCACACATGCTCATATCAAATTACGAGACCAAATCTATTGGCTACTAGCCTCTACGTAGTCCCGTCATATGCAATGAACGCCACCACGTTCCAAACGATTGGATTTTCTGACAACTTTGTCCGACCATGTGTATGCAACACAAGTTTTGGACGGATTTTGTTGTCGGAATGTCTGACCTTGTGTACAGGGCATCATTACTTCTCCAGATGTAATATACACCATCACAGTTAGATATTTGCAATTTGTTTTGTTTTCCGAATTTGTTTTTCATCAAAATTCAGCATATTCATTAATTCGGAAGCATTCAAATGAATGAAGACTATTTGACAAATTCTGTCGAAAACACATTTTTTAAAAGAACGAAAATTTGAAAGAACGAAAATTCAAAAATCAGATAAAACGAAAGTCAGAAACAACGAAAATAAGAAAATAAGAACGAAAATCCGAAAGAAGGAAAAACATTAAGATCATTTTTTGTATTTTCTATTCTAGCTAAATTATTAGCCATTATTATCATTTTTATTATTACTATTAATATGTATTAATAATAAATAATAATAATAAAAACTATATTAATAGTTATAAACTATTAAATTCTAGGTATTTCCTTTCAAATTTGGCTGTTACCGAACATAACGAATAAAAATGTATCCAAAGTTCCGCATTATCCGAAATAACGAATGCCGCTCATAACGAATGATCCGATAAAGGGAAAAAAAAACACCAATGAAACGAAAACAAAAAAAAACCCCAAATTTTTCAGCAGTGCACATGTCTATCACAGTTAATGATGCATCTAGGAAGGACACGCAGAGCCAATGCCCTCTCCACCTATCCAGCGTATCTCCGCTACCTCACTCCCAGTAATGAAATGGGGTCTTGCCTTGCACCTAATGTGGACTCAATGCATGCACTTTATTAACTCTTCCTCTCACATACCTGGGCACAGGCTGGGGACCTCTGCTGTGCTGATCTACTCCCATTGCTATGGGAGATGGACCTGCTCACGGAGAGAGTGCTGACAACAACTGGAACTCACCACATCCCAATTTAAATTGCTACTGCATGTTACTACAGCATCTAAGCAAATGATAGCTGGGGTCTTGAAATACCTTCTATATCAGGGTTGCCCAACCTTTTGAAGAGCGAGGGCCACTTAAGTGAATTGGTAACTGGTCGTGGGCCACACTGAGCGGAGCGGGAGGATGACAGGTCTCTACTCTATGGGCCCTCTGATCCAATCCGATTCGCCCAGATGGAAGGGGCAAATCCCTTTCTGTTTTTTTTTAGGTAGGCGGGGTAAACAGACACAAGTCCCTTTACATCTGCTGCTCCATCGAGGTGAATAGTAAGTCCATTTGGGTCGGACCAATCATGTGAAAGGGGCCTAAGGCTGCTTTCACACTGATGCACTGCGATTTGGCCAAAGCATGGGTGCAGCGCAGTGAACCTGTGGATTTTCTGCAGGTTAGCTGCACTTTTTTTTTATTTTTTTTATTTTAACAAACCAGAATGTTCCTTTATTGCAAACAATTAAGGCACGTTACATCAAATTAGTCCAACATGGACCAAATCCAAAGCAAAAAAAAAAAGAAAAACAAAACATAGTACGTCTACCGTAGGCAGACATAAATGTAAATACACAACCAAAAAAAAGGAAAGTTACAGGGAAAAAAGACAAAGAGAAGGAAAAAGGTAATTAGAAGGATGTGGGGCTCTCACGCTCCCACCCTACAGCCCCACCCACTATCCCGTCCATGCCATCCATACCTTAGAGAATTTTTGGGGACAGTGTCTGTTCATGTAGGTGAGTTTATATAACGGGAGCACCGCATTAATGGACTTTTCCCACATACCAACCGTAGGGGGGGAAGGGGTGTGCCATCTCAGTATAATTTCCCTTTTGGCATAGAACAGGAGGTAAGTCAACAGCAGTTTGGTATATCTGGGCCTTTGATCATCGTCCTGAATCCCCAGCAAAGCCAGCTCCGGCGACAGGGGGAGTTCCAGCTGGAGGCGACCATTAATAGAGTCAACTACCTGGGCCCAGTATTCAGCGACTTTGGGACAACCCCAGAACATATGTAGATCCGTGCCCACAGACTGTTTGCATCTGGGGCAGTCCCGCGATCGCTGGGGGTACAGTTTATGAAGCCTTTGGGGGGTGTAGTAGACCCTGTGCAGGAATTTAACCTAAATCAGCCTTTCCCTGGAGGATATCAGGATAGCAGCGCTATCCGCCAGACAGTCCTCCCAGTCCGACCTATCCAGGCCAGGTAAGTCCGCCTTCCACAAGTCCCACAATTTATGCATCTTAGCAGAGTCAGTCCGCAGTAGGCCAAGGTACAGAGCCGAAAGGGGCCCATCCACCCTCCCCTGCACTAGTATCTCCTCAATAGGGTCCATCTGCAGTCTAATCGGGGAGGGGAACTGGGCCCCGATGGCATGGCGTAGCTGGAAGTATCGGAACATCATCCAACCCGGTAAGCGGTACTTCTCTTGGAGGGCTGAGTAAGAGAGCAGGACTCCGTCCACGTATATGTTCCCTAACGTTCTGATCCCATATCTAACCCAAATCCGTGGATCCGGTACCCTCTGCACATGGGAAAGACCAGGGTTGCCCCCAGAGAGGGCAGTGAGAGGACCAGTCCCGTGGGCCAACAAGCCCCCGCCTGGCCACCATCCATGCCCTGAGGGTAGATTTTGTAGGCGCCAGGAGCTCGCTGCGTGCCCGCCTCCCCTTATATACCAGGTCGCTCAGCTCAGCAAATGACCCCACGACCTCCGCTTCTAAGCACACGGCAGCATTCCCTCTAGGGAGCGCGAGCCACCACCGAACCGATACCAACACTGCCGCCCAAAAGTACGCCCGATAGTCCGGTAACGCCAACCCCCCGCAGCGGGCAGGGAGCATCAGGGTGGTCCGAGCCAGCCGGGGGGTCCCCCCCTCCAAATAAAGGAATCCACGCATTTGTCAACCTCCACAAAAAAGGAATTGGGTACCCAGGTAGGACTTTGGCGAAAAACATACAAGAAATTGGGGAGGAAAATCATCTTTAGCAAATTGATGCGGCCCATAAGGTTCAGAGGGAGGGTAGCCCATGCCGCACACCTAGTCCGAAGCTGGGATAGGACCGGCTGTAGATTAAGCTCCCCAAAGCTTGACAACTCTCTCCCAACCTGGATACCCAAGTACCTGAATTGATCGACCCAGCGAAGAGGCACATCTACATTACGGTCCTGGACTTGCGGGTCAAGCGGAAATAAGTTGGATTTGGACCAATTGATGCGGATACCCGAAAATCTACCGAAGGTGTTAAAAATCTCAAGAGCCGCTGACAGGGAGTCATCTGCATCCTGGAGATACAGAAGGGCATCATCCGCGTATAACGAAATTTTTTCCTCCAGCGATCCCATCCGCAGCCCCCGCACCCTCTCCGAGGCCCTAACCAGCACCGCCAGAGGCTCAATCGCCAATGCAAATAGGGCCCGGGGAGAGGGGGCAGCCCTGCCTCGTGCCCCGCTGTAATGGGAAGGATGTCGAGAGTCTATTGTTGGTCCGAACCCGGGCCCGAGGTTCCCGATATAGTATCCGCATCCATCTGAGAAATCTAGGCCCAAACCCGAAGTGACCCAAGATTTCCCATAAAAAGACCCATTCCACCGAGTCAAACGCCTTTTCGGCGTCCCGCAATTACTATGCGCTATGGACAAATTAATAAAAAGGCGCCGAAGGTTAATGTCGGTGCCCTTCCCGGGCACAAACCCGGTTTAATCTGAGTGGACCTCCTCCTCTAATACCGCAGACAACCTGTTCGCCAGGATTTTCGCCAACACCTTGACATCTACATTCAAGAGTGATATCGGTCGGTAAGAGGAGCAGTCCTCAGGATCCTTACCCGGTTTGGGCACCAACACCACCACAGCCTCATACATAGATGCCGGTAGTGCCTCCAAACGGAAGCACTGAGCATACAGGGACACCAGCCGGGGGGCCAGTAGATCTGGATACTGTGAGTAGAATTCCCTAGGCAGGCCATCTGCCCCAGGGGTCTTCCCTGCCTGCAATTGCGACAGGGCAGCCTGGACCTCCTCCAACGCAATATCCCTCTCCAGTGCCGAGCATGCCTGAACACTAAGGGACGGGAGGGGAATACCTTCCAGGTATCCAGACAGCTCCTGAGAGCTGTAGTCCACCCTCTTAGATTCACCTCCTCTGAGGACCGCAGCAGTGTCCCGTCCAAAGCCCGTACACCAGTGATGTGGTTTACTGCAAACTGTCCCTTAGCCAGCCATGCCATCAGGCGCCCAGTCTTGTCCCCGTACTCAAAAATTTTCTGGGCTGTAGCTAGCCGTGACTTCTGCATCCCCTCCACCCGATATAGGGACAACTGGCGTAATGCAAATTGCCATTCCCCATATGCCAGCTGATCAGGATTGGCCACATACCCTTCCTCCTTTTCTCTAGCCAGGTTAGCTGCACTTTGCCATAAACTTCTGTTATATTTTGCAGGTGTGGCACACTTTCTGAAGGTGCAACAAACCCGCAGGTAATAACAGAAGTCTATGGCTCAATGAAGGTAACTCGCAGCTGCACTGCACCTGCAGATTATTTTGAAAGCAGCCCGGTAACCACTGCAAAACAGATATATCCATCTATTCTGTGAATTTAGTAGTAAACTTACTTTTAATAACCGTCTTCCATTCTAGTATTGCTGGCTGTTGCTGTCCCAGGCGGATTTGGTATCACTCCGCCTGTGACAGGAGCGGGCACCATACAGGAAGCATTGGCTTATGTGGCTCTGCTCCACAGCCACTTGCTTGCACTACCAGTGGTTTCATTCACAAAACTGCTGCTCTGGGATGGCTGGTCGGCAACCTGTGATCTGGGCTTGCCAACCTGCCATCTTAGAGCAGGAGGTCGAGGGCCACATCAGAGGGCTCCGCGGGCCACTGGTTGGGCACCCCTGTTCTATATGTATACTTGAGACCAAACATAGAATAACTCAAACTATGATACATGCCAAAATAAAAGCCACCTTACAGGATAGGATTCTGAAAAAGAACACCAAAATAGGTCAGCCTTGGGTCTCTCATTGTCTCCGTCCACACTTTGGCAGTTCAATGCTTGAACCATGTTTGGAAGGTGGATTGACCCATGTGAAGTGTGTTTGGTATGGATGGTGGTCACCATGCAATGATTTCAGTCCAGGATTAACAATTTTTTATCTTGAGGTATTTAACCTTTACGCTGTCAGTGTGAGGAGAGGAGAGCCAATCAGCAGCATTTCCTTACAGGGGGGAACTGCACTGATTATCAGTGCAGATCCAACATTGCCCAGCAGTGATGCCAATCAGTGCCCATCGGTAATGACAGTCAGTGCTGAATTTCAGTGCCCATAAGTGCCTGCTCATTAGCGCCCATCAGTGATGCCCATCAATGCCGCCAATCAATGCCCATCAGTGCTGTCTATCCATGCTGTCTATCAGTGCCATCTATCAATGCCACCTATCAGTGCCCATTAGAGCCACTTATCAGTGCCCATCAGTACTGCCTATCAGTGCTCATCATTGCTGCATATCAGTGGCGCCTATTAGTGCCCATCAGTGGTATATATTAGTGCCTCCTCATCAGTGCCACCTCATTAGTGCCCATCAGTGCAGCCTCATCAGCACACATCAGTAAGGAGATAAATTACTTATTTAAAAAATTTTACAACAGAAACTAAGAAAAGAAAGCTCAATCTGTCTCAAAAAAATTATAAAAATGGTATTTGGGTAAAGCATTGCATAACCGTACAATTGTCACTCAAAGTGCGACAGCGCTGAAAAATGAAAATTGGCTTGGGCAGGAAGCGCGTAAAAGTACCTAGTAGACAAGTAGTTGAAGAAATATGTGTAATAGTTTTATGTATGAAGCTATGGATTGTAGACTTTTGTTTCGTTTCGGTTCGTTGTCATTCGTAAAATACATAATTTCGTTCTGTTATATTCGTTATGTTACGTTAATATGTTTTTGGATAATTTGTTATTATTCGTACAGTGTCGAATTCATTCGTTCGTATTCGTTGAAATTCACTATTTATGTATGTATAGACATTCGTGATAATGATTCATAGTTTGGAAAGTTGTTTGTTTATTGAATCTTTTAACACACACAATGACAACGTCTCTTCTCCTCGGCTCAAATACAATACAACACCCTTCTCACTCAGTTCTCAGGAAAGCACTTTGCCAGTAATCCAACCTCCGACACAAAATTAATTAGCTGATTGGACTAAAAGATTTACTTTGAGCTGACCTTTTGTTTCATTAGATCTTTAAAGAATTACCAAATTCATTCGAATTCATTCGAATGCATTCAAATTCATTCGTTATATTTCTTTCGTATTCGTTGTTATTCGTTATTTTTTTATTCGGACATTCGGATGCATCCCAATGTCCAAAAGATGCAAAATTCGGCCGAATTTCGATTCGTTACGAAACAAATTGCACAAGCCTATTGGATTGGTCAAAATGAATTCTGACTTCAGAATTATAAGATACATATAGTTTCACAGAACCTGAGGAAGTAGGGGTGGATACCTGCGAAACATGTTGTAATTATTGCATTGTTTCCCCTAAATGAAACCTAAAGCCGCGTACACACGGGCGGACTGTCTGTCCAACTTAGTCCGCTGAAACACATTTCAGCGGACAGTCCGCTCGTGTGTGGGCTTCAGCGGACTTTTTCAGTCTGGCGGACTAAGTCTTTCGGAATATCCGTAATATTGTCCGTCCAACTTTGGTTTCAGCGGACAGTCCGCTCGTGAGTAGGCAAGTTGGACGGACTAAGTATGGCGCATGCTCAGAAAGGATTTACACGGCCGAAGGTTGCATTGCAGTGTATTGGACGTCGTATTTCTAGTCCCGTCGTACGTGCTGTACACGTCATCGCGCAAGCTTTCAACGGACTGTCTGTTCATCGTGTGTGGTCAAGTCCGTTCATTCAAAAGTAGGACGGACTGTCCGTCGGATTGTCTGACGGACTTAGTTGGCCAGACAGTCCGCCCGTGTGTACGCAGTTTAAGATTCATCTAGGAGCCTCAATGTTGAATTAAGGGGAATATATAGGAATTGACTGTGAAATACATGGAAATTATTTTTATGTATCCATATTATGTAATATACCTGTAAAATGTATCGTTAATTCATATTTGTTTAACTGTTTTATGATAAAAGTTGAATTTTAAAAGTACAACATATTTTGATATAATTCGTGGCACACATTTCACACATAGTGCCCCTTGGGAACCCATATCACTTCCCTCTCCTCCTTGCTTTTTTTCTTATTTGTACATTTTTTTCAGGTTTTTTAGATTTCAATGGTTTGTGATTTGTACTATGCTTTGCTGACCCCAGTGATATACTTTGTTGCAGTACCTACAGATTGGGGTCATCAGAACTTCATCATTATATTGAAACTAATGTTGTCAGTTGTTACATTATGACATATTGTACAATCTATTGATGTCACATTTCTTTAACATCTGTTGATGTCCAGTGATTGATTTCATTGCACTAACTGTTTTTCAAAAAAATGGAAATAAATACAAATATTGAACGTAAAAAATGTAATTATTGTGTCGATGAATACGGAAGGGAGGAACCAGGAAAAGGTAAAAGAAAAGTAACCATTGGCCCTCTGGAAGATTTAAATTTTTTTAGATACGCCACTGCGTTACTCTAACCACTTAAGGACTGGCAGATTTGCCCCCTTAGACCCCTTTCACACTGGGGCGTTTTTCAGGCATTTTTCATGCACTTTAGCGTTAAAAAAAGCACCTGAAAGAAGCCGCAACTGCAATCCCAATGTAAAAGCCCGAGTGCTTTCACACCGAGATTCCTTTCACACTGGGGCGTTTTTCAGGTGCTTTAGCGTTAAAAAAAGCGCCTGAAAGAAGCTGCAACTGCAATCCCTATGTAAAAGCCCGAGTGCTTTCACACTGAGGCGCTGCGCTGGCAGGGCGTCCAAAAAAGTCCTGCAAGCAGCTTCTTTGCAGCGCTTTTGAAGCGGTGAATACAACGCTCCTAAAGCGCCCCTTCCCATTGAAATCAATGGGAAGCGCCTGTAAAACGCCTGAAAAATGCCTGAAAAACGCTATTGGCAGCAGCGTTTTGTGGGCGCTTTTAACCCTTTATTTGGCCACTAGCAGGGGTTAAAAACGCCCAAATAACGCTCGAAAAACGCTGGTAAATCGCCGCTAGTTTAAGCGGCGCTTTACGAGCGTTTTTCGGGCGCTGACATTGTGAAAGGGCTCTTAAAGCACTTGGGCTTTCACATTGGGACTGCATATGAGGCTTCTTTCAAGCGCTTTACAGGCGCTTTTTTTAACGCTAAAGCACCGGAAAAACGCCTGAAAAACGCCCCAGTGTGAAAGGGGTCTTAAAGCGACTCAGTGCCGAATTGCATAAAATGGACTGATCATTAAGACCCCTTTCACACTGGGGCGTTTTTCAGGCATTTTTCCGGTGCTTTAGCGTTAAAAAAAGCGTCTGTAAAGCGCTTGAAAGAAGCCTCATATGCAGTTCCAATGTAAAAGCCCAAGTGCTTTAAGAGCCCTTTCACAATGTCAGCGCCTGAAAAGCGCTCGTAAAGCGCTGCTTAAACTAGCAGCGCTTTACCAGCGTTTTTCGAGCGTTATTGGGGTGTTTTTAACCCCTACTAGTGGCCAAATAAAGGGTTAAAAGCACCCACAAAACGCTGCTGCCAATAGCGTTTTTCAGGCATTTTTCAGGCGTTTTACAGGCGCTTCCCATTGATTTCAATGGGAAGGGGCGCTTTAGGAGCGTTTTGCAGCGCTCCAAAAGCGCTGCAAAGAAGCTGCTTGCAGGACTTTTTTTGACGCCCTGCCAGCGCAGTGCCTCAGTGTGAAAGCACTCGGGCTTTTACATTGGGATTGCAGTTGCAGCTTCTTTCAGGCACTTTTTTTATTGCTAAAGCACCTGAAAAATGCCCCAGTGGGAAAGGAATCTCGGTGTGAAAGCACTCGGGCTTTTACATTGGGATTGCAGTTGCAGCTTCTTTCAGGCGCTTTTTTTAACGCTAAAGCGCATGAAAAACGCCTGAAAAACGCCTCAGTGTGAAAGGGGTCTAAGTGACAATTGCGCAGTCATTTGACGTTGTACCCAAACAAAATTGATGTCCTTTTTTCCCACAAATAGAGCTTTCTTTTGGTGGTCACCTCTGCAGTTTTTATTTTTTGCGCTATAAACTAAAAAAAAGCGACAATTTTGAAAAAATAACTATATTTTTTACTTTTTGCTATAATAAATATCCCCATTTAAAAAAAAACTAAAATTAATTTCATCATCAATTTAGGCCAATATGTATTCTTGAAAAATATTATAAAAGGTCGGCGCTAATTCAAGTGAATATACATAAACATACTTTGTATCACACAATTAATTACAATTCCCATCATAATTGTGTGAATATATAAAAATAAAAAAAAGTCCATACACCAAAGAAAAGAAAATTCTATATAGAGAAGTTGGTGTGATTATAATGCCGCGTACACACGAGCGGACTGTATGGCATACTTAGTCCGTCATACAATCCGACGGACAGTCCGTCGTACTTTCGACTGAACGGACTTAACCACACACGGATGCACAAACAGTCCGTCGAAAGCTTGCGCGATGACGTGTACAGCACGTACGATGGGACTAGAAATAGGAAGTCCAATACACAGCAATGCAACCTTCCGCCGTGTAAATCCTTTCTGGGCATGCGCCGTTCTTAGTCCATTGAACTAGCATACTGACGAGCGGATTGTCCGCTGAAACCAAAGTATGACGGACAGAATTTCGAAAAATCCGAAATACTTAGTACGCCAGACTGCACGCTGAAAAAGTCCGCTGAAGCCCACACACGAGCGGACTGTCCGCTGAAATGTGTTTCGACGGACTAAGTAGGCCATACAGTCCGCCCGTGTGTACGCGGCATAAGTGTTCTTAGGTATCTGTGCTCCACCATCACTCATGCAGGATAATAACAAACTCACCAGATAACTGAAAACATAACTTGTATAAAAAGCTATTCCTTGGAAGGTAGGGGTACCGGAAGGGAAGGTCCTTGTAACTTAACACCGTCAGCTAGTGTATCCTTAGACTAATACAAAGACAGGAGCTTGAGAAAGTAAAGTTTGTCAAATACCGCAATACAGCCTATAGGGACTTATTGCCAAAATGCCAAGTGATGCACTTACATTTATGGGTGTTAATAACCTAGCACTAGCATGTACGGCCAAACAGCAGGAATACACGCCATTCCTATATATAGATATACAATGTGTATTCTTCTACGTATTTTTGGTTAAAAAAATCACAATAGGTGTATATTGTTTGGTTTGTGCAAAAATTATAGCATCTATAATATAGGGCATATATTTATGGCATTTTAAAAAAATCTTAATTTTTTTACTAGTAATAGAGGTGAGCTGCAATTTTTAGCGGGACTGCGACATTGCAGCAGACAGATCGGACACTTTTGACACTTTTTTGGGACCATTGACATTTATACAGTGATTAGAGTTAAACATAGCCACTGATTACTGTATAAATGTCACTGGCAGGGAAGGGGTTAACGCTGGGAGGCCTAAGTGTGTTCCCTGGAAGGTGTTCCTAACTGTATGGGGGCTGGGCTGACTGGAGGAGGAGAGATATCGTTGTTCCTGATCACTATGAACAGACAATCTCTCTCTCCTCCCCTGACAGAACAGAGATCTGTTTGTTTACACTGACAGATCCCCATTCTGACTGTCTCTGGAGTGATCGTGGGTGGCCTGCGGACATCGAGTCCACTGGACCCCCTGGTTGGCTCTCCCATGCGCACTCACAAATCTCTGTGTGCACGCCCGACGTACAATGGCGGCGATTCGCATTGTAGAGACAACTTGCCACAGTACAAATGTGGCAGGCGGTCTGTAACTGACAATTGCGCAGTCATGCTACGCTGTACATAAATTACATGTATGCCCATCAGTGCAGCCTATCAGTGCCCATCAGTGCTTCATATCAATGTCGCCTATCAGTGCTGCATATTATTGACACCTCACCAGTGCCCATCAGTGCAGCCTCATCAGTGCCCATCATTGCCCATCAGTGCAGCCTATCAGTGCCCATCAGTGCTTCATATCAATGTCGCCTTTCAGTGCTGCATATTGTTGACACCTCACCAGTGCAGCCTCATCAGTGCCCATCAGTGCAGATTCATCAGTGTCTGTCAAAAAAAAAATTACTTATTTACAAAAGAACAATGAAAAACATTTATTTATTTATTTATTTATTTAATTTTGGTATTTTTTATTTGTTTAGCAAAAAATAAAAAAAAACAGCAGTGATTAAATAGCACCAAAAAAAAAGTTATATTTGTGGGGAAAAAAATTATAAAAATTGAATTTGGGTACAGTGTTACATGACCGCGCAATTGTCATTCAAAGTGTGACAGCGCTGAAAGCTGAAAATTGGCCAGGGAAGGAAGGGGGTGAAAGTGGCCTTCATTGAAGTGGTTTAACACTCTGAGACTGTTCAACTTCTGTTTGAAGGAAGGCTTTTTATTATATATGTGCCTTTCCTTCTTTCTGACAGCTAATATTCTCTAATCACCTCCATAATTTGGTTACCAAATATACTGTTTTTTTCCACTAATTATTTATTTATCTCCACCTTGATTGATTGGTGCTATTTGGGGCCATATGCCCCTTTTTGGCTCCTTGCATATGTAAATTTGGCCCAGACATTGCTTCACCTGCCCATCTCTCACGGGGCTCATTTGGATGCCCGTCATGTCCAGCAGGAACTATTGCATATCATGTTTTCATTTGATGCTTGTAAGTGTTTACAATGCTTGTGTGATATACAAAGTGATTACAATATGCATACAAAAAAGTTGTAAAGAAACACAGTTATATCTATATTGATGCCTACTAATATAATACATATTTGCACTCTAGAAAAATAATACCCAGCCCTAAACCCTGGAAGAAGGACTCAAAAAGTCTGAAACATGTTGGGTCTCACCAGAGAGCTAACCTGGAATGGACAAGGATAGCTCTTTGGATGCCATGACTTTGTGTTTAGGGTATTGATATGTAATCTTCCAATGTTTTGGTCTATGTTATATGTTCATGTCTAATTTTTCTAATAAATTAAAAGTAAAGGTGTTGGCACTATTAAACATCACATATAAGATGAATCAGCACAGTAAACAAATGCATATATACATACCATGTGAATAATCATTTGCAAACTAATAAAGTCCAATGTGACAAACTCAACACCATATAAAACATAAAATAATTTCTTCTACTTTGATGTATCTTCAAAAAATGCTTCACCCACGAGTGCTCATGAGGTAGATGGCAATTCACCAAAGGTGTTTGACCACTTTTTATGGTAGGTCAAAATATGCTTTATTTGAATAAACCAGATGAATCCTGAGTTTACACCTTTCCACTTTAAGCCCTTGTACACACGGTTGGAGATTCCGACGGAATGTGTCCTATCGGAACGTTTTGTCAGATATTCCGACTGTGTGTGGTCTACATCGGACTGTTTCCATCGGAATATCCGACGGACCAACTTTTCCAACTTGCCAGTAAAATTTTCCGACAAAATGCTCTGATCGGACATACTCCGATCATGTGTAGCCTACTCCGACGGACAAAGTGCCACACATGCTCAGATCAAATTCCTAGACCAAAGCTATTGGCTACTAGCCTGAACGTAGTCCTGTCGTTACGAAATAACGTCATCACGTTATGTACAATCGGATTTTCCGACAACTTAGTCCGACCGTGTGTATGCAACATCACTTCCGGACCTCTTCCGGAATTAATTCGTCGGAATTACTCAGACGGATTTGGTTGTCAGAATCTCCGACCGTGTGTACAAGGGCTTAGTCTCTCTCCAGCAAATGCTGGGGATGTGGAGTCTTGTGGAGTCTGTTCCCATATCCCCAGATTTTTCCGGAGGAGGTCTTAAAGTGGAGAGGTTTATTCAAATAAAGCGTATTTTGACCTACCGTAAAAAGTGGTCAAACACCTTTGGTGAGTTGCCATCTACCTCATGAGCACTCGTGGGTGAAGCATTTTTTGAAGATACATAAAACTAGAAGAAATTATTTTATGTTTTATATGGTGTTGGGTTTGTCACATTGGACTTTATTAGTTTGCAAATGATTATTCACATGGTATATATCATATATGTGATGTTGAGTAGCTCCAACACCTTTACTTTTAGTTTATCATCGTGATGGAGCTTACACTCATTTAAAGGGGGCAGCTACACAATTTTAGTTTCACATTTAGGCACCATCACCAGCCTCATTGTCAATTATGTCTATTTCTACATTTTATCTTTCCACTTTTATGATATTGATGTCAAAATAAAAATAGATTTTTTACTCTACATGATGAGTCCGCCTCAGAGTCCATGAGGGGTATTTTGTGCAATTTATGCACGTATCACCAATTGTGTCATAAATATTAGTGCACAGACCAATAATTAATCACAACGTAGCACATAACACTACAGGTAAATAGTCTCAAAGTCAATTAATCCTTACATAAAAAATATATATATATTAGTATTAGCAAATCAATAAAATAAACATTTGAGATATATTTGTGCAAAATTGAGTGCGTGTAACAGACAGTCCTTCAGGTATCTAAAATGTTCACAATGAGTTCATCAAGCTGATAATTCCTCAGCCATGTGAATAGTGACAAATTTAATGCACCATAAGTTCCACCACCAACATGAATCAGTGTCACCATCTCCCTGTGGGATTGCACTCACCAGATCCTATTGCCTTTCAATCTCATAAAAAGGCAAAAGCGCTTAATTGTCACTTGGTTATAACACCTTCTGATGGACGAATCCCATCTCACCACATGTGTATACAAGAGAAGAAGGAAATTTTCCAATAGTACATTAATCCAAAAAAATATTGTCCATTAAAAATGATACCTCTCACATTTAAAAACTACTGTAATCAGCATACTGTAGGTAATCATCAGATGGGTAATCGAGAGCCGTGGTCTCAGCACCTCCACGCTGGTTTCAACCTCTGCCCAGGGCTTGCCTGTCCTCACTCCCAGATTCACACTCTGACCTGAGCACCACGTGGCCATGCCCCAGTGCACTTAGTTGTGTATATTTTCCAAAAATAATACGTTCACAGCCAGTACTTGATGGCCATGCCATCTATTTTTCATGAAATTGTTCCTTACTGTGCTTTTCTGCTTCACTGTATTGTCCACTGTGAGCTCACTGTTCCTGATGACTAGGAACAGCCGGTCTCAGTGTTGTCCCCTGTCAGAACTCAGTGTTGTCCCCCTTGTTTACATAGGCAGATCCCCGTTCTGCCTGTGTGGAGAGATCACGGGTGGCTCCTCCAGCATGTAGCCAGCGTACTCACAGTATTTCATGCATGAAACCACATACAGGTACGTCATTTTGTGCATCCGGCCGCCCTGGCGCAGAATATGTGCGGTGGGCGGTCCGGAAGTGGTTAAAGTAATGTGCTATATCACAAAAAATGACCTGGACATGAAGGTGGAAAACTTTCCAGAGCTGAAGTGGTTAAAATGCACTTAAAGCTGAATTTCGGTGTTCATGAATTCCATTTGCTAGAATATTAATTTATTCTGGTCATTAGAATGAATGAATGAACACCTAAACGCTTGATGCTCCTATCACTAAAGTGCATTTAGAAGTGTTTACACACATTTAGGTGCGTCAATTATTTTTTGACACTGGAAGTCTCCTCTCCTGAACGTGCTGGCCCCGGGTTTTTTTTCTGTCTCTAAACGCCTGTAAACGTCTATGTGTGCATGGACATAGGCTAATATTGCAGGGCGTTTAGAGGCGGAAAGTAAACCTCAAAATTCTGTGTGCATGAGACCTTACAGGTCTTGCACCTCCTTCAGCCTGTAACTGGACAGTGAAAGGAGAAGCAGCAGACTCAGACATCCCACGTCCCCCACAAGTCGTGGGAGTCTCCCACCTTTGCTCATGGACACCCGCAAGCACCGGGCGATCTCCCAGCCAGGCCTGTCACTCAGGTTCAGGCTACTCTTGACTTCTGTCTGTGGATGAGTGACAGGCGGATGTGATGACGTCCCCGTCTGTACGAGGTGGAGGGCTGTAACAGAGTCCCGCCTCCTACATAGACGAAACAGTGGCGTGTATCATAGGAGATGGGACTGTGTTACAGTTGCCGCCAAGATATATAAATCCGTTTTGGAGTTCTGTGTGATCAGGCTGTGTTTCATGGGCACTGGTAAGGCTCTATTTCATGGGCACTGGTATAGCTGCATTTAATTGGCACTGGTAAGGTTGTATTTCATGGGCACTGTAAGGCTGTATTTCATGGCCACTGGTAAGGCTGCATTCCATGAGTTCTGGTAAAGCTGTATTTCATGGGCACTGGTAGAGCTGCAATTAATTGGCACGGATCAGGCTGCATTTAATTGGCGCTGGTACAGCTGCATTTAATTGGCATTGATCAAGCTGCATTTAATCCTGAATAAATCCTGAATAATAATTGGCACTGATCAGGCTCCATTTAATTGGAAATGGTAAGGCTGCATTTAAATGTCACTGATAAGGCTGCATTTAATTGACACTGGTAAGGCTGCATTTAATTGGGGAGGGTTGGTGCCGGCACTGGCATGACTGATAAGCTTTTCTTTGTCACTCTGCTATATCCTTGTATTGTCATACCCCATGGCAGGCCCGGACTGGCCATAGGGCAGACCGGGCGTTTGCCCGGTGGGCCGCGGGTCTCCGGGCCGCATGTCTGTCTGTGACATGCAGGGCCGGCCGCTGCCGTGGGTTCTGAAAGGCAGGGCCGGCCGCTAATGTTCTGCGCTGCATGCAGGGACATGTAGGGCTGGCCGCAGGTGGTGAGAGGAGCGGAGGCATTCTCCGCCTACTAAGCCCATCCATGGCAACCCAGGCCGCCGCTTCACGCATGCGCCCGGCAGCCGACGGGCACCTGGCAACCAGGACGCCAGGAGAGTAGAAAGGACGGAGGGCGGGGCGGGGCCGGGAGCTCCACTGAAGCTCTGACCCCGCCCCATGCAGCCCCTATGCTCAGGGCTGAGATCGGAGTATGAGGGCTGAGAGCCCCGCCTCCGAACCTCTGCGAGTCCCGCCCCCAGACCTTTGCAAGTCCTGCCTCCGGACTCCTGAGGGCCCTGAACCTCGATGTCTGAGGGCCCTGCACCTGGACCCTCAAGGCCCTGAAAGTCTGAGGCCCCACACCTGGACCCCTGAAGGCCCTGAACCTGCACCTCTGAGAGCACCATCCATCAATCAATGAGATCGGGCGGTGAGTCTGGCTGGCTAGGTAGGTCATTCTCCCCATAGAATGCTTGTTGAATGTTATCCTAGCCCTGACCTGCTAATGAACAATATAGTTGTACACTGCTGATAGGTAAAAATTTAAAATGGTTAATTAGTTGATCACCTCCTTTACTCTTGGTCATCTCCTGTATTAAATCCGCAGTCTCTGGTCATCTCCTGTATTAAATCCGCAGTCTCTGGTTATCTCCTGTATTAAATCCGCAGTCTCTGGTCATCTCCTGTATTAAATTTGCAGTCTCTGGTCATCTCCTGTATTAAATCCGCAGTCTCTGGTCATCTCCTGTATTAAATCCGCAGTCTCTGGTTATCTCCTGTATTAAATCCGCAGTCTCTGGTCATCTCCTGTATTAAATTTGCAGTCTCTGGTTATCTCCTGTATTAAATTCGCAGTCTCTGGTTATCTCCTGTATTAATTTGCAGTCTCTGGTCATCTCCTGTATTAAATTCGCAGTCTCTGGTCATCTCCTCTATTAAATTCGCAGTCTCTGGTTATCTCCTGTATTAATTTGCAGTCTCTGGTCATCTCCTGTATTAATTTGCAGTCTCTGGTCATCTCCTGTATTAAATCCGCAGTCTCTGGTCATCTCCTGTATTAGATCCGCAGTCTCTGGTCATCTCCTGTATTAGATCCGCAGTCTCTGGTCATCTGCTGTATTAGATCCGCAGTCTCTGGTCGTCTCCTGTATTAGATCCGCAGTCTCTGGTCATCTCCTGTATTAAATTCGCAGTCTCTGGTCATCTGCTGTATTAGATCCACAGTCTCTGGTCACCTGCTGTATTAGATCTACAGTCTCTGGTCATCTCCTGTATTAGATCCGCAGTCTCTGGTCATCTCCTGTATTATATCCGCAGTCTCTGGTCATCTCCTGTATTAGATCCGCAGTCTCTGGTCATCTCCTGTATTAGATTTGCAGTCTCTGGTCATCTCCTGTATGAGATTTGCAGTCTCTGGTCATCTCCTGTATGAGATTTGCAGTCTCTGGTCATCTCCTGTATTAGATTTGCAGTCT
This sequence comes from Lithobates pipiens, assembly GCF_037356315.1. Taxonomy (NCBI): domain Eukaryota; kingdom Metazoa; phylum Chordata; class Amphibia; order Anura; family Ranidae; genus Lithobates; species Lithobates pipiens. The sequence goes on from NW_027507686.1 coordinate 200,734,116, forward strand.
CTGGTCATCTCCTGTATTAGATCCGCAGTCTCTGGTTATCTCCTGTATTAGATTTGCAGTCTCTGGTCATCTCCTGTATTAGATTTGCAGTCTCTGGTCATCTCCTGTATTAGATTTACAGTCTCTGGTCATCACCTGTATTATATCTGCAGCCTCTGGTTATCTCCTGTATTAGATCCGCAGTCTCTGGTTATCTCCTGTATTAGATTTGCAGTCTCTGGTCATCTCCTGTATTAGATCCGCAGTCTCTGGTCATCTCCTGTATTAGATCCGCAGTCACTGGTCATTTCCTATATTAGATTTGCAGTCTCTGGTCATCTTCTGTATTAGATTTGCAGTCTCTGGTCATCTCCTGTGCTAGATCCGCAGTCTCTGGTTATCGCCTGTATTAGATTTGCAGTCTCTGGTCATCTCCTGTGCTAGATCCGCAGTCTCTGGTTATTGCCTGTATTAGATTTGCAGTCTCTGGTCATCTCCTGTATTAGATCCGCAGTCACTGGTCATTTCCTATATTAGATTTGCAGTCTCTGGTCATCTCCTGTATTAGATTTGCAGTCTCTGGTCATCTCCTGTGCTAGATCCGCAGTCTCTGGTCATCTCCTGTATTAGATTTGCAGTCTCTGGTCATCTGCTGTATTAGATTTGCAGTCTCTGGTCATCTCCTGTATTAGATCTGCAGTCTCTGGTCATTTCCTGTAGTACATCTCTCAGTGAGCAGTAATGATGTGCAGTAACCTCTAGCAATGAATGAGGAAGCAGAAATTATGTGTTGTAACCTCTAACAACCAGTCAGTGATCAGTAATAATATGGTGTATCCTCTGGCAACCAGTTGCAATTGCTGCCTGATCTGCTGCAGTAAACAGATTTTGTGATTTACCGCTATGTGTTATATGTCTAAGAGCGGTCGGGGGGGGGGGGGGGGGGGCCCTAAGAAAATGTTTGCCCAGGTCCCAATCAACATTAAAGACGGCCCTGAGTGTATCCCCCCTGCTCGCCCCCCCTCCCCTCTCTTGTCAGCAGAGCACAGCTGTAATCTCATTTGGCTGCTCGGGTTGTTGATTTGTTTCTGTACCCCATGGGCCAATCAGAAGAGGTTAGCCATGCATCATGGGACATGTAGTACTGAAGGAGGTAAGCCGCATTGTTATCCACAGGCAGCAGACTTCAGCCCCCAGCATGCACTCTGCTGGGGGAAAGAGAGCCTGGAACCCAGGAAGAAGCTGAGTGGACTACTAAAGGAAAAAGAGAGGACTGTGCCATGGGAAGCCAGAGAGAGAGCCATGCTGCATCCACACCACCAGAGAGAGAGCGCCACCACCAAGCTGTACCCACACTTCCAGAGAGAGAGAGCCATGCTGTACCCGCACCACCAGAGAGAGCCACACTGTACCTGCACCACCATAGAGAGCCACACTGTACCTGCACCACCATAGAGAGCCATGCTGTACCCACACCACCAGAGAGAGCCACGCTGTACCCACACCACCAGAGAGAGCCACGCTGTACCCACACCACCAGAGAGAGCCACGCTGTACCCACACCACCAGAGAGAGCCACGCTGTACCCACACCACCAGAGAGAGCCACGCTGTACCCACACCACCAGAGAAAGCCATGCTGTACCCGCACCACCATAGAGAGCCACACTGTACCCACACCACCATAGTGAGCCACGCTGTACCCGCACCACCAGAGAGAGCCACGCTGTACCCGCACCATAGTGAGCCACGCTGTACCCGCACCACCAGAGAGAGCCACGCTGTACCTGCACCACCAGAGAGAGAGCCACGCTGTACCTGCACCACCAGAGAGAGAGCCACGCTGTACCTGCACCACCAGAGAGAGAGCCACGCTGTACCTGCACCACCAGAGAGAGAGCCACGCTGTACCTGCACCACCAGAGAGAGAGCCACGCTGTACCTGCACCACCAGAGAGAGAACCACGCTGTACCTGCACCACCAGAGAGAGCCACGCTGTACCTGCACCACCAGAAAGAGAGCCACGCTGTACCTGCATCACCAGAGAGAGCCACACTGTACCCGTACCACCAGAGAGAGCCACGCTCTACCTGCACCACCAGAGAGAGAGCCACGCTCTACCTGCACCACCAGAGAGAGAGCCACGCTGTACCTGCACCACAAGAGAGAGAGCCACGCTATACCCGCACCACCAGAGAGAGCCACACTGTACCTGCACCATCAGAGAGAGCCACACTGTACCTGCACCATCAGAGAGAGCCACACTGTACCTGCACCACCAGAGTGAGAAACACGCTGTATCCGCACCACCAGAGAGAGCCAAGCTGTATCCGCACCACCAGTGAGAGCCACGCTGTACCGGCACCACCAGTGAGAGCCACGCTGTACCGGCACCACCAGTGAGAGTCACACTGTACCGGCACCACCAGTGAGAGCCACGCTGTACCCACACCATCAGGAAGAACCACTCTGTACCCACACCACCAGAGAGAGAGTCACGCTGTACCCACACCACCAGAGAGAGAGCCACGCTGTACCCGCACCACCAGAGAGAGCCATGCTCTCCAGCACCACCAGAGAGAGAGTGCCATGCTGTCCAGCACCACCAGAGAGAAAGAAGGTCAGTGTCACTGGGCAGTGTGGGCACAATAGGAGACAGAGAGTACAAGCATTGTATGGTCACAATAGAATTGGGACATTGTAATATAAAAGGGGACTGCACTGTAATCATTGCAATGCCCCTTTACAGTGCAGTCCCCTTTATATCACAGTGTTCCTGCACATTACAGGTGGAGGAACGATACCAGCCACCCCGCGAATGTCTACTGACGACACCCCCCCCCACCCAGTCCCTCTGGAAAAGTTGGCTGCTCAATGTAAAATGCCCGGGCCTATTTTTTGTCCCAGTCCGGGCCTGCCCCATGGTAATATATAATAGGTGCTGTAGCACAACTGGACGCTTTATCTGCTTCTCTCTCTCCTGGAGTTTGAGCTCTCCTCTACATGGGATTTCGAGAGACAGATACTAAGTTAGATATGGGTACTCACACTGCTTGCATTTAAAAACAAAACATGAGCATTCAGCAAAAAAAAAAAATTAACTTCTTGATATGTGTACACACATGTGCACGGGCGTGCACATCAATGTTTATAGATGCTTGGCATCAGCTAAAGGAAACATTGCACTGTCTGTGTGTCCCACAATCTCCACATTGCTTGATTGTTTCATTCCCAATTAACAGTGACATAACATTAAACAAGATGGAGGTCGAGTTTCCAAACTGTGCATACAGACCACCCATTAGGCCTCCAATAATTGCATCATTGTAGCAATTAAATGAAAACAAATTCCTGGTGAACTAATTACTTGCACAGGGGCAGAGGAATGCGAGGACTCCATGGATCATATGATGCTATGCAGGGCAAATGATTGCTTACAGAATTCCTTTTGTTTGGTTTAACACCCAGCTGAGTGTGGCTGGCTCTCTGTCACTGGAAGAGTTAACACTTATGCTGGAGGTCAAGGTTTAGCTTGCATGGGAGGAAGAGTGATAATTGTCCTTTGGGCTGGGGAGAGTTTACATGATGATTTGGGCACTGTGGGAGGTCATATTGAAATGCCTCCGTTGAGCTTTCATGTCTGATAATGTTAACAGCTTCAGAATCCATTAACCACTTGCCTGCTGGGCACTTTTACCCCCCTTCCCGCTCAGGCCAATTTTCAGCTTTCAGCTCTCTCGTACTTTGAATGACAATTGTATAGTCATGCAACACTGTACTCAAACAAAATTGTTATCATTTTTTTAGACAGATAGAGCTTTCTTTTGGTGGTATTTAACCACATGCCGACTGGGCCATAGCCGAAAGACGGCTACAGCACGGTTGGCTTATTCTGGGTGGACGTCCATGGGACGTGCTCCCAGAATCTTGCTCCCGCGTGCCCCCTGGGGCGTGCACCCGGGAACATCCATGACCGCCGGGTACGGATCACGGTAAACGGCCGATGATAGCGGCCGTTTCCAACGTGATCGCTCCGTCAAATGACGGAGCGATCACTTGTAAACAAACCGGCATCATGTCATGACGCCGGTTCCACTCTCCCCTCTCTGTACCGATCGGTACAGTGAGAGGAGAGGGGAGAGGCGGAGAGGTGGCAGCAGCACCGTGGGCTGGATGTGAAGTGCCCACAGCGCTGCCCAGTGCAAATACTCTCCCCATACTGTGCAATACTCTGCCAATTCTCTGCAACACTGTGCAATACTCTGCAACTCTGTAATACTCTGCCAACACTCTGCAACACTGCAATACTCTGCCAATACTCGCCAATATTCTGCCAATACTCTGCCAATACTCGCCAATACTCTGCAATAAATTTTAAAAGAAACAAAGAATTTTTTTTTTTTTTACAGAATTTTCAGTCTTTTTTTATTAATAGCACAAAAAATAAAAAAAATCAGCAGTAATTAAATACCACCAAAACATGTAATTTTGGTCTGGTTAGGAAGGGGGGTTAAGTGCCCAGTGGTCAAGTGGTTAATCTCCACTGAGTTGTTTTTTTTTCCTTGAGCCTCTTAGCTGTATACCTGCAGTGTGAGATCACATATGGCAGCACTGTCTTTGATTGCTAGTCTAATGAGATTTGGTGATGTCATTACTGTGCTGCTCCCTGTTCACCTTGCTGGAGAGGAAGCTGTATCTGAGGACCTGTAAACAAGGGCCTTCCTGCTTCTGTGTATATTTTACAATGTGGGCACCACTTTACATTCATATCAGTCCTTGCCTTCAAGGAGATTACAATCTAAAGTCCCTATCTCACATACTAGACCAATTTAGAGTTTCCACATTTCACATCCTTTTTAACTCTTTCACTGTCAGGGCTGTTTTTTGGGGGGTTTTTTTGCACACGTTTAAAAAACTTTTTTTTGACCTGAAGATTAAATAAAACCCCCAAACATTATATATTTTCTGAAAAACAGATGCCCTAGAGAATAAAATGTTAGTAGTTTAAGTAAAAAAAATACACTAATGTTATTTTTGAGGCACTTGAACACAATTAATTGCCTAATTTTTAACTAACATTTAAAGCTGTTGTATACCCGCTGACACTTTTTTTTTAATACCCCAGTAAGGCAACTAGCTCATTATGAAATACTCACCTTAGAACGAGGCGTCGGTAACTCACCTGGTCCACGCCGAGGGAGATGACATATTGCCTTGGTGTGTCTTCCGGGTATCACGGCTCCAGCACTGTGAGTGGCTGGAGCCGCAATGTCATCACTCCCGGGCATGCGTGTAGGAGACTTCGTTCCACCAAGGTCCGGCATCTGCCAGGCTTTCAGCCGAGAATCCCCTGTGCGCATGTGCCCGCTGCAGTCAGCAGCTCATTGCACAGGGAATATCTCCTAAACCGTACAGGTTTAGGAGATATTTTTTTACCTACAGGTAAGCTTTATTATAGGCTTACCTGTAGGTAAAAGTTAAAAAATAGACTATACAACCGCTTTAAAAATGAAGTTGCACCAAGTAAATAGATAACCAACATGTCAAGCTTTTAAATTGCATGTACCTGTGAAATGGCGACAAACTTTAGTACCCTATATTTTCCAGAAGAGACGCTTTAAAGGCTGCTACAATTTTTTTGTACTCTACCTAGTGCTAGGAAAAAACAAGACAAATTAAAAAGAATAAAAAATAAAATAGAATTAAAAAAGTAAAAGAAAAACAAAAAAACACCCCAGTTGCTGTACTTAAAGCAGAGTTCTACTCAAAAGTGGAACTTCTGCTTACTGTATCTGCAACATTTGGCATCTTTCAGGGGGAAGGCAGAATGGGTACCAATTAGAAAGCACAGCGCACTTCGCGCATGCGCAGTAGGGAACCGGCTCTGAAGCCGAAAAGGCTCCACTGCCGGTCTCCCTTAATAGGAATGACAGCGACAGCATCCGACAGCCAATCCGAAAATGGGCTGGGGTGCTGACATTGCGGGAACCCTGGACAGGTAAGTGTCCTAATATTAAACGTCAGCAACTGCGGTATTTGTAGCTGTTGACTTTACATTTTTTGTGGGGGGCCAGAACACCTCTTCATCCACTTTCCGCCCGCCATATAATGAAATGAGGGCCGCAATGTGCTTAATTTATCCTGAATGGACGTCATTGATGCAGAGTGGTGATTGGTGATGTTGTGTGTCAGTCAGTCTGTGATCGGTGAGACAAACCGCATCTCTCATCCTATTAAAGAGCCTCTGAAGTAGGCTCTTTACCATGTGTCCAAACACAGCTGATCACAGTGTAAATAGGAAGAGCTGTCAATCAGCTTTTCCTCCAATCGCACTGACAAACACGGGTAGAGGAGAACTGATTGGCTGATAATCAGCACATTGTTTATCAGTGCAGACCCATCGAGGATGCCCACTGGAGACCACCAGATGAACCCACCAGTGTCATACTTCACATACACTTCATACACTGTACAGGCGGTCCCTTAGTTACAAACATCCGACTTACAAACGACTCCTATTAATAAAACAGAGGGAGACAACAGGAAGTGAGAGGAAATCTACCCCTAGGAAGATAAAAGAGTTATTATGGGAAAAAGGTGTCTCCACTGAAGCTTTATCACCAATCCTTGTTTCCACAACAATCCAAAATTTTCAAAATCCAATTGTCATTGGGACAGAAAGTGAGATGTAATCTTCTGAACAGGGGCACAGACATTACAACAAAAGTTACATCGGTGTTAACCCTTCCCTATGCTATACAAAAAGCGCAAAAATAATTTTTTGGGCTGGAGCTACGCTTGAATTTTCACTGCACAAAAATGTACCTTTTCCGACTTACAAACAGATTCAACCCTCATGTTTTTTCACCTTAATGCATCCTATGCATTAAGGTGAAAAAACTTCTGCCAGTCACCGGCCCCCCAGCTCCCCCATTTACTTACTTAAGCCCCATAAGAGCCCGCCGCTGTCAATCAAATCCATTATGTGGGCAGGGGGGGGCAGGGCCAAGTCTGGCATTCGTGTCTGTGGAAACAAATGCTGGACTCGGGAGCGTGCCTGATCGCTTCTCCTAGGGAGTTATCTGAAGTGAGGAGCCGCTGGGGGACCCCAGAGGCCGAGGATCTGGGCCACTCTGTGCAAAACGAGCTGCACAGTGGAGGTATGACATGTTTGTTATTTAAGAAAAAAAAAGAAAAAAAGAAAAAACAAGCCTTTACAATCACTTTAAGAACAAACCTACAGACCTACAAACCTACAGACCATATCTTGTTTGTAAACCCAGGACAGCCTGTACTTGTATACTTTTCTATTTCCAACTGACCAGAACATGGAAGCACATCAATACCAGTGTGGTCAGTTTTTTTCTTTGTGTTCTACATGGAAGACAATATAATATCCACATTTTTGGTAAAATATAAAATATGCTGTTGCACTGTAAAAATAAATACCAATAATATCATGTTTTAAAATTGCGCACGCTTGTGAAATGGGGCCAAACTTCAGTATTTAAAGATCTCCGTAGGCAATGCTTTGTTAAGCCTTTATAGGTTACCAGTTTAGAGTTATACAGAAGGGCTGGTGTTAGAATTTTTGCTCTCACTCTGACGTTTGCAGCAATACCTCACACATGTGGTGCAATCGCTGTTTACGTATGCGTTACGGGTCCAAGCTGTGTGTTCGCCTTTGCATGCGAGCAAGGGGGGGTGGGGGGGAGGGTGTGTTTTAAATGTTTTATTTACTTATTTATTGGTGGGACACTGGTACACTAACAAATGTTTTTGTGTACTTGTACACTATGACAGATGTTGATTGTCCACTGGCAGACACAGATAAATGTTGATGTCACAATGGAACTCTGTTGCTATTGCAGATGTTTTTTGCACCGGTACCGATGTTCATGGGGACACTTTGATACATGTTTTGTGCACTGGTACAGATGTGATCGGGCACTGTGACAGATGGCTGAGAGTAAAGGAGGAATAGCAGCCAGCGGTCTTATAAACAGATAACCACAGGGCAGTAACGTTTTTTTTTGTAAAATCAGTAGGCAATAGACATGTGCATTAGTTTTCGTCCGAATGCATTTTTGGCAGAATTTCGGGTATTTTTGTTATCATTTTAACAAACATTAACGAACGTGCAGAATCCAAAAACTAAAAGATCTGACATATAAAAATGCTTTATTTTCATTTTCGTTGTGATAACAGTTTGATATAGATAGGAGATTCGACATGACGCTGACAATAGCAATCTGTGTCCATCGAACTTGTGGTCGAATGTGCCTAACCTTAGCTCTATTAGGCCAAGATTATTCGACATAGAGAGAAAAGATTCGACATAGAGAGAAAAGATTTGACATTATAGAGACAATAGCATAAAAGGTTGAATGTGCTTAACCTAACTCTATTAGTCCAAGATTATTTGACATGAAGGTTTGACGAAGCAGTCGACAAGAGTGGACTTTATGGTCAAATGCTCCGCCCATAGGCTATAGAAGAATTCTAATGTTGGTTGACTAGTAATAATAATTAATAAATATAATTATTAGTAGTGTCATACAACATTAGAATTCTACTATAGCTTGTAGGCAGAACATTCGACCGGAAATGTATGAACGTAGCGTCGTTCAGTTTAGCTGCTCCATCTAATCTTCTTAGAACATTCGACAGACACCATAAGCCTTCAATGACATATTTGACCTTAATTATTTTGGATTTTCAGACGAATGCATTTTTATATCGAAACTAACTAACTTAACTAAATAAATAAATACGAATTTCGGGATTAACTAAATAAATTGATTTTTTGGACAAAATCGAAATTCCAAAAACAAAATATTTCAGTGTGTACATGTTTAGTAGACAACTATAGAGGAACTACAGAGTTCAAAAGAAGATGGATGCCATAGCTGATGATGGTAGGAGATCAGCAACCAGAAAATAGAAAAAATGTTTTTAACCGGAGTTCTGCTTTAACCACTCTGCCATCAAATTCGATCCCTTGCAGTTTTACGTCTAAACCCGAGGGCACGTTTTACTATTTCTCCAGTGTTGCGGGGTACAGCTAGTAGTACTTTGTCACATTCAGCTTGACTCCTTTAGTAATGTTGAAGACATTTTGCTCTTAATCCAACTGGCTTCCTCGGTTCAGCTGAGTGTGGGAACATACCTCAGAAGCATTTTTACCTACGTGAGTAACTCAGTCACCTTAACCACCTCCGTTGCACAACAATATACGTACTCTCTTTGAAGAGGGATATCTTTGTTATGGCAGCTATTACATTCCTTGTAATAGGAATAAAAGTTATTTTTTTAAAAGAACAGTGTAAAAATAAAAGGTAAAATAAATAAGAAAAAAAAATGTAAACGCACCCCGTCCCGCCAAGCTCGCGTGCATAAGTGAACGCATACGTGAGCAGTGTTGGTCATCTAACTTTAAAAAAAGTAATTGGTTAAGTTACAAATTACTTTTGTAATAGTTACAGTACTTTTGTAATACTTACAGTAACTGTGACAGGGGTGGCAGGGGTGGTACTTGAGGGGGTGGCAGCGGTGGTACTTGAGGGGTGACAGCAGTGGTACTTGGGGGGCTGGCAGTGGTGGTGGTGTACTTGGGGGGGTGTGGCAGTGGTGTACAGTACTTGGGGGGGTGGCAGTGGTGGTGTACTGGGGGGGTGGCAGGCAGCGGTGGTACTTGGGGGGTGCAGTGGTGGTGGTGCCATCCTCTCCCACCACCACCTCTGCCTCTTACTGATCCCATCCCCCACCACCACTGATCTCATCCCTACCGTATACCCCACATAACCTCTGTTGTAGAAGTGATGGTGGGTGGGTAGGGATGGGATCAGTAAGAAGCAGAGGTGGTGAAGGACTTGGGATGGATCGATTGCACTGCAATTCGAAATCGTCAGACAGTCACTTACTTGAATGCCTCCAGGGATGCCTTTCCTGCTAGAGAGAAGCTCTCTGTCTCTACTCCCCTGTCCCCTCTCAGGGTTTTACTTTTGCAATTGTTCTATTTGCTAGCTTTTAAAAATATATGTCTATTTGTTAGTTTTTAATAACATCTCACACCACCCCTTTCTTATCTATGTATAAAATAACATGTAATAATACATTTTGTCATGAACAGACATTTTAACCACTTCCCACCCGGCCAATGCATATATACGGCCGGGTGGGAGCCGTCTACTCCTGATAGGATGTTCCTGAACGTCCTTCAGAAGTAGTAGTGCCCGCGCAGCGGCGCGATCCCGATGTGCTCGTGTCACGCGGACACGGCACATCTCAGATCGGCAGGAGGGCTCTGTGATTGGCCCTCCTGATCACATGACGGCCGTGTCCAATCACGGCCGTCATGTGATGTAAACAAACAGCCGGTTGCTAGGCAATCGGCTCTCTTCTCCTCACACGGAAGTCATCGCTGAGGAGAGGAGAGCAGAACGCTGCAGCCGGCTGATGATCAGTGAGTATGGGCTGCTTTTTACAGCTTTTTACTCACTGATCATCAGTGTAGTGTCAACACACAACACACCACACAGTACAAACACAGTCCACACATATGTCCCCAAAACACACATGTCCCCAAAACATACATGTCCCCAAACAATAAAAACACATGTCCCTAATAATAAAAACATGTCCCCCACATATGTCCCACTAAAATCACATGTCCCAATGATTATCTGCACACATATGTACGTGATCACCTGCACGCATATGTACATGATCATTTGCGTACATATGTCCGTGATCACACAAACCAATTATTACACTCTTAACGGAATTTTTTTTACCAAAAACATGTAGCAGAATACATTTTGGCTTAAATTTATGACAAAATTTGATTTTATTGGATTTCTTTTCAAATAGAAAAAAGAAAATATAGTTTTTTTTCCCGAATTTCCGCTTTTTTTGCGCTTATATCGCAAAAAAAAAAACGGAGTCGTGAATAAATAACACCAAAATAAAGCTCTATTTGTGCGAACAAAATGATAACAATTTCATTTGGGTACAGCGTAGCATGACCGCGCAATTGTCACTGAAAGCGCTAGAGCGATGAAAGCTGAAAATTGGGCTGGGAAGGAAGGGGGCGAAAGTGCCCTGTATTGTAGTGGTTAAACACAGTGATTGCGTCCTGTGACTCTATTCCTGCAATTGCAGTATTAACTTTTGTTTTTAAGTCCCATACACACTATCAGTTTTTCTGCTAAGTTTTTCCTTCAGATTTACCAAAACCATATAAAATGAGGTCAAACCTTAGGAATTTCAATTTGTATGCAATCAGGCAGGCCCTTGTTCTACATGGTTTTGGTAAATCTGAAGGAAAAAGTCAGGAGAAAATCTGATAGTGTGTATGGGGCTTTTGAGTCACAATCAGAAATATTCCCTTAACACACCCCTATAAATGATCCAAATGATTCTGATGGATCCTCACTGTCTTCTATTTCTTCCTCACAGGTCTTTAGTGCACAACAACAAAGAGGAACACGAGGGTCCCAAAAGCGTAAAAATTTGCGATCCGCGACCCTCAGGTCTGCAGCGTAACGCACACCACACTCTGGTCAAACGCGACATTATTCTCACCTGTCAACAACTGATTCTTCACTTTCACAAACAGATTTAATCTCCACTAAAGGTAAGTATGTTTCATCTTCTAATTTTTCACAAACACCTAGTTTACCCACACCAATGAAGGTAGGTTTCACTACTCCAGGTACCATTACGGGGGACTCGTGCACTGCACCCATTTTTTACCCCCAGTCACACCAGATCCAAAAAAGATTCTCAATGGGAATTTGATGAACCCCAAATTCTGGCCAAAGAAAATTCCAAATGATCAATTCTTCGTATCCATTTACTGAAGTTCAAACTTTAGAGTTTAGGTTTAACTTTTCGCCCCACTCAGTAATGAACTAATTAAAGATGTCCATTTGTTTTCAAGAAAATGAATGTATAAAGTAATTTTTGATAAAAATTACCATTCCTCAAAGTCTAGTTCTTTGAACAATATTATGTGGAAAGATTTTTTTTAAATCCCTTAATGAACTAATGGAACTATCGTAGGAGAATAATCCTATGGAGGCTCCGAGCCTCCGAGTGATATTAATATCAATCTTTCCTACCCCAATGACACTTCCATAGTGAGATGTTTTCCACCTCCTCATTTATATAAACCCAAATCTCAGTCATTCCTGGTGCTTCAGGAGAACCCAAACATCTGGGCTTTCACCCAACAGATTCACTAGAGAAATAGAAAAAGCAAATCGGAACATAGGTTCCACATCCAATTTAACCCCTGCCCAAAAAACAGCCTTACTAGCCCTTAAAAACAATTCAGAAATCACAATAAAGCCAGCAGACAAAGGTGGCAATTTAGTGGTAATGGACTATACCAACAAAAAGTAATGAACATTTTAAATAATCACCAGTGGTACAAAAATCTATCTAAGCCCTTGTACACACGGTCGGAGATTCCGACAACCAAACCTGTCAGAGTAATTCCGACGGATTAATTCCGGAAGAGGTCTGGAAGTGATGTTGCATACACACGGTCAGATTAAGTTTTCGGAAAATCCGATTGTACATAACGTGATGACGTTATTTAGTTACGATGGGACTATGTTCAATCTAGTAGCCAATAGCTTTGGTCTAGGAATTTGATCTGAGCATGCGTGGCACTTTGTCCGTTGGAGTAGGCTACACATGATCGGAGTATGTCCGATAGGAGCATTTTGTCGGAAAATTTTACCGGCAAGTTGGAAAACTTGGTCCGTCGGATATTCCGACGGAAACAATCCGATGCAGACTACACACAGTCAGAATATCCGACAAATCGGTCTGATTGCAAGACTACAAGTCCCATTATGCCTCTGCATGTCATGCTTGTGGCTGTCAGAGTCTTGCTATGCGTCATGGGACTTTAACCAACTAAGTCACAACGCCACATGGTCCCTAGCTCACCCTGGACAAACAGACTCACATCAGCACTAGCGGATAGTTGTTCTGTCAAGAGAAATCCCAGAGGAAGCCCCAAGAGTAACGAAACCAGTAGGAGGAGCTTGATCGGCTGACACAGGAGGCACTAGGAAGTGTTACAGAGCAGGCACAGAACAGGGGGAATGCCGTGAAAACGAGGCTGCAGAACCGGACCACAGGTGACCCTCAGCACTAGAGCACTTTAACCATTTGCCAACCACTGCACGCCGATATACGTCGGCACAGTGGCAGTGGTGGGCAAATGGGCATACCTGTACACCCCCTTTAAATTATGCTGTTAGCGGGTGTGCGCCGCGTACAGCATGACCATGCCTGCAGGACCTGTGGACTTGATGTCTATGTAAACAAGGCATTTCTGCTTTCTGCCTTGTGTCATGGCAGAGATCACTGCTCCCTGTCATCAGGAGCAGTGATCGCTGTCATGTGAGTTGTAGCCCATCCCCCCACAGTTAGAATCACTCCCTAGGACACACGTAACCCCTTCATCGCCCCCTAGTGTTTAACCCCTTTCCTGCCAGTGTCATACACAGTATTTTTATAGCACTGATCAATGTATAAATGACAATGGTCCCAAAATAGTGTCAAACGTGTCCGATGTGTCTGCCATAATGTCACAGTCATGATAAAAATTGTAGATCACCGCCATTACTAATAAAAAAATATATAATAAAAATGCCATAAAACTATCCCCTATTTTGTAGACGCTATAACTTTTGCGCAAACCAATCAATATATGCTTATTGTGATTTTTTTTTTTACCAAAAATATATAGAAGAATATATATCGGCCTAAACTGAGGAAAAAAATATTTTTTTTATAAATTTTTGGGGGATATTTATTATAACAAAAAGTAAAAAATATAGCTTTTTTTTCAAAATTGTCGCTCTTTTTTTGTTTATAGCGCAAAAAATAAATATTGCAGAGGTGATCACATGCCACCAAAATAAAGCTCTATTTGTGGGAAATTTTTGTTTGTGTGCAATGTCGCACAGCTGCACAATTGTCATTACAATTAGTGACGCAGTGCCAAATTGCAAAAAGTGCTCTGGTCAGGAAGAGGGTAAAATCTTCCGGGGCTGAAGCAGTTAAATGTGATTTTTAGTTTTTGGAAATGTGAGTTGTATGTATGTGGAGTTCTATTTGAAATTAAATCTTTTTTAAATGTTATTACACTATTGCATGCCTCTGTAATTTTCCGCATGAAATATATATAAGGAGAGTCCCTGAACATACCAGGAGAAAATAGTGGCTTTTGAGCTGGGCTATTACCAGGAGGAGCAGGTGCCTTGTGGTCCATACCAGTATTCCATAAATCTGCACAGGATAAAGGAAACAAAGGAGGATGGCTGCAAGCTATTGCTATCAAATTACAGGTTTATTTTTTAAGGCTTTAAGGTGAGGGTACACCTGGTGTGGGTCATGTGCACACCGCATGAAGACACAATTATCACATGTCAAATGTTATTTGGACTTTTGCTGATTGATTCAATACCTTATTAAGGACTGAGTGTGACTCACGGAGCAAGAGCACTTCACATATATATATTTTTTAAATAGAATGTCACGCTTTATATATTGATGCTTTATATAGGTTTTATGTATTTGTTTATTTTATTTGTGCTGCATATTGTGGCATGTAAATTGTATTATTACATTTTGGGGAAGTGTGGGAAGTGTGGGCAGCTGATTATAGTTTTATATATTCTTTTTATTGTAATTTAGGTTATTTTAGGTTAGTGTGGTTAGCTCACAAGGTTTTACATTTATCAACAGTAAAGTTAGCCCATTTTTTTTATTATGTGAAAGATAATGTTACGCCGAGTAAATTGATACCAACATGTCACTTTTACCCTTAAAAATCTCCATAGGCGAAGTTTAAAAAATTCTACAGGTTGCATGTTTTGAGTTACAAAGTTACAATTACCGCGCGGGAGGCCTGCCGTGGCCGCGCTGCCTGGCCGTTCGTTCTGCCGTGGGAAGGGGGACTCAGAGAGACTGTCTGGACCGCCCCTTCCTGCCCCGCCTATCCAGAGAGAGAGAATGTAGGGAGGCGGGGCGGACGCTGAAAAATGAAGTCAGCTGACTAGATGACACCAATCAAGTGAAGGGGATTTACAAAACCCAGAGAAAACCAAAATATTCACTTGAAAACACCAATATGGAGCTCTTCCCACTATATACATGAGGCCCCTGTATTTTCTTCAATCCCATTACCTGGAGGGTATGATGATGTCACCACAATAGCTCCGCCCTATGTGCATTTTGTTAGAAAATATGTCTTTATGGGGACTCGCAGAATAGCTGACTGAGGTTTCTAACATGCTGTATATTACTTGCTTTGATGTGTGTACCTGCCTAGTTTAAATATACATTTTTAAATAAGGTATTGCACTTTAGGTGTTTTTTTTTTCCTTTTTTTTATGATATGGTTAACTGTCTGGCTACCTGGGTGCCTGAGATGGATTCAAATTGAGCCATAAACATAGAAGAGAGGCTGATCCGTGATAGTGAGAATCCTCCATCCATCCGCGTCTGGGATTTCTCCCATAAATTCTGTTAGACCTCAGAACTTTGGAAGTCTAAAGCCCCATACACACTATCATTTTTTTTGCTGATTTTTTTCCTTCAGATTTACCAAAACCATGTAGTGCAAGGGCCTGCCTGATTGCATACAAATTGAAACTCTTAGGCTGCTTTCACACTGGGGCGGTATTCAGGCGTTACAGCGCTAAAAATAGCGCCTGTGTAGGGCCTGAAAAAAACCGGCCCCTTTCCCTCCAGTGTGAAAGCCGGAGGGCTTTCACACTGGAGCGATGCGCTGGCAGGACGGTGAAAAAAGTCCTGCTAGCTGCATCTTTGGAGCGGTGAAGGAGCGGGGTTAAAACCACCCCGCTAGCGCCCGCAGACCGCCGCTAAAACGACGGTAAAGCGCCGCTAAAAATAGCGGCGCTTTACCGCCGACGCCGCTCCCGTCCCAGTGTGAAAGCAGCCTTAAGGTTTGACCTCATATTACATGGTATTGGTAAATCTGAAGGAAAAAATCAGCAGAAAATCGGTGTGTGTGTATGCGGCTTAACTATCTGCTAAGTAGAAGTGTTGCATTGATTTGGTGGCTGGTGCACAGTGGTGGTGTACTGAAGATATTTTTGCTGCACACTCTGCAGCTTCCATCATTTACCTAAAGTGATTGCGGCTCCTGCGCTAATAGGGATAATGAGTGAGGTGATCACGTTTAGCAGATGCTGCACACACCGTATGAGCCAAACCAAATCTCATGAAAAGTACACAAATTGTAAATAAATATGCGCTCCTGCCGTGAAAGTGAAGCTCATAGAGATCTAAAGATGATCTCTGACATGAAATAAATTAAATGTATATAAAAAATAAATAACAATATTGCAAAATATCTATAGTGAAAATAAACACTCAGTGATCAATCAAAGAATACAACAAGAAAACTAATAATACCAGGAATCAATATTATAGAGGTACATATAAAGTGCAAATAGTGAATAAATAGACTAAAAGGTGTAGAATAAAATTGATGGAATGTGAATATATAGTGTGGTATATATCCCAATAAAGTGCAGAAAAAACGGTGTCACATAAAGTGCAAAAAAATATAGCAATCAATAAGCAGTCCTCCAATTATTGCTAGAAATCATTCATCTGTGCCAATCCAGGTGACTAGTGCAAAACATCCAGAGTGTTCGCCAACCGGTGTATAAATTAAACAATTACCTTACAGCTGTAAGGTTAAACAGCATGAACATCCTCCGGGACTGTGACATCGTAAGGGGGCGGGGTCACCATGTGACATAAACCAGTGACCACACCCCGTGTCCCTATATAAGTCGCCGCGCACCGCATCCCGGGCATTGAGGCCGGAGCGAGCGTCGAGTCAACATCTCCAGAAGAAGAAGAACGTTAGGCAGCAGCGGCGGCGGCGACAGAAGACCGGGCCACCGCTAGTAAAAGAGCTGGAAGAAGAAGCGGTGGCCGGCAAGAAGAACCGAAGAGGGCGACAAGACCCCCGAAGTCGGAAGAAGAGGGCGGCGGCGAAGAAGAAAGCCGGGCTCCTCCGCTATCTTTTACTAGCGGAGGAGTCCAGCGAGAAGACCCCCGAAGACGGAAGACTCCCGGACCTCGGTAATAAACTATTTTAACCCTTGTGTGTGTGTTTTTTGTACATTTTTTCACAGGTGAATGGTAGGGGTACATTGTACCCCATACTCATTCACATAGGGTGGGGGGCCGGTATCCGGGGGCCCCCTTATTAAAGGGGGCTCCCGGATTCCGATAAGCCCCCCGCCAGCAGACCCCGACAACCAACGGCCAGGGTTGTTGCACGGCCCCCCTTCCCCAAGGCACCCCCCCATGTTGAGGGCACGCGGCCTGGTACGGCTCAGGAGGGGGGCGCTCGCTCGTCCCCACCCCTTTTCCTGGCCGGCCGGGTAGTGTGCTTGGATAAGGGTCTGGTATGGATCTGGGGGGGACCCCCACGCCGTTTGTTCGGCGTAGGGGGTTCCCCTTAGAATCCATACCAGACCTAAGGGCCTCGTATGCTCTTGGAGGGGGAACCCACGCCAATTTTTTTTCATAAATTTGGCGTGGAGTTCCCCCTTCAGAGCTAATAATTCTGTCAGAGTCGCCTCCGTATAGATGGAGATCCGACTTGGAGGCAACCTCCATTGAAATCAATGGGTACCAGTTGCCTACAAGTCGGATTGAAGTAGTACAGGAACCTCTTCTGAAGTCGGAGCGACTTCAGTAGCGTGCATTAAGACGGCTCTCATTCACTTGCATTGATTTTTAAATGTTGTCCGACCTGAGGCGACTAGGGGCGACCTGAAGTCGGATCTGAGTCGCCCCTGTGTGAACCAGCTCTAACTCCTGGAGTGGATGGAGAGAGGGGAAAACACAATCCAGTAATGCCCAGCTCCTCTTATCCTGACACACAATGTCCGTGGTAACTATGGGAGAATGCTCAGAAGACAAACAGGGAGCCGGCCATGGAGTAGTATTTTTAAAAACATGTATTTTATTACAAAGCACACAGGCTACACAGGTTAAAAGCAGTTATTGCATATGAAAACAGCGACGAGCGGTCCGCTCGTGCATCTACGTCACTTCCGGTGTCCTACACGTTACGTCACTGTCACATGACTTCGACTGCCAACATCTTGGGATCCCTGGACAAGTACGTTTCCTAATATTCCATCATTTACCCTTTACATCCGGTAGAGTGTTTGTTTGGTCACTGGACTGTGAGCATAAAATAACACTGGTCACTGGACTTCCTTTTTAAGTTATTGTGTGTAACACATTGTATGTGGAGCAAGGACTTATATTAAATTTTTTTGTCACATTTATGTATTTATATATTTCCTCATATATTTATGCACCTTTAGTTATTGAGATTAGTTGTCATGCACTGCAGGTCCCACTAAGACTGTGGTCAGGTTGATGGTCACTCAGGGCCACCAGCCCAACATCTGTTATTTAGTGAAAATGTACTCCCCTTCAGTCCAACTCTCACCTGCATGGCCACTAACCTTTATTCTTGCTGACATTTGCAAGGTTACTGATTACAATCTGTTTGAATTTGACATTTAGCAGTTCTTTTTTAGTGAAGAATGTATCAAAAAACACTCAGTTGTCTGTTTTTTTGCCAGATGGTGGCTATGTTCTGTTTGATCAAACCATCGATGGAAAGGCAAGAGTTTGCGGTGCTTTTATTTGTTACTGTTGGCATCTTCAATTTCTGGATTTTTATTTCTTTTTAGTAGTGGATTGGTCAACCTTTTGTAGAAGTAGACAAAAAAGAAGTCAGATTCATACAACACAAGAATGCATATTGCATTAGATTAGTAGCCACTTTATCAATTGCTAGTTGTTCTCTCTTCATTCCCAGTGCAAAGTCAAATTTTGGAAGAACAGTGCACCTTAACTCCTATGTGGGTTACATTTTCATAATAATGCAAAGTCTTTGAATACAATTTCATGCCCGACAGTGTTATCTCTGGCTGATCATATGTTCTCTCCTTGGCTTCATCTTCGGCAATAATTGTTTCAGTGAAAAGACACATCCAGGATGCCTTTCATCACCTCTAAAGCGTGGACTCGGCAACCTTGACATTCATTTGTTCAGTGAAAAGCCTCATTGTTGATACCTTGCCAAAGGTCTAATCAAATGTTAAAAATATAATAAATGGTGAAAAGCAAGTAGCACATAGAAACATTCACAAAGTGTGTTTTGAAGCATGCACTTAAACCTCATACAGAAAGAAGAATGTGCATTTAATTCTTTCTCCATTTGTGCTGTGTTTCTATTGATTCATCCCCTTAAGAATATTGCCCTTTCTATAAACAAACTTTCAAATTATAGGCCAAATGTTTCCCTTTCTCTTTAAAGTGTATTTCTTTGGCCAATTTAAAAATGTATCATACCTCAAATAAAAGAATACTGACCTAAATATGAAGACTAGCCAACCCCTAACCACTTCACTTCATTACTAGGATATTTTTGTTTTTTTATGCTGTGATAGTTTGACTGGTAATGCAATATTGTACCAAAATAAATTTTATATTTTTTTAAAACAAGTAAAGCTTTCTTTTATTGGTAACAGCTAGGTTTTATCCATGTATTTGTTTTGTTTGTGGTTGTTTTGTTTTTTTGTTATAAAGGATAGCAAATAAAAATGCCTGGATGATACAAACCCCCCCAAAATGACCCCTTGTTGGAAAGTAGACACCCCCAGGTGAATTTTATTTCTACAATTTTTGGGAAATTAAGAAAAATGCTGGTATTCAGAGGGTAATACATGGAGCTTGGTAAAGGTGCATTAGATACAATAAATGTACAGGTGATAGGTGAAGGGGTTAACCACTTGCTGCCAAATCACGTACCTGGTACGTCATTTGACTTCAAGTGTTTGTACCGGTGTGTCAACCTGGTACCGTTTTTTAAAACTGGCGGTCGGCTCTCTTGTAATAACAACCAGAGCGGCTAACCAGTCACTCGGTTGCTATTACAAGCAGTGGGATGGGATTTCCCCCCACCTGTCGCCTACCGCTGATCACTGGGATTCTCCCGTTCCACCGGGAGACCCGAGTTACTGGCCAGATAGTGGGAGACCTGAAGAAAGCCGGGATCGACTTTGATCAGGTTTCCGCTATGCTAATCCGGAAGTGGCATCATGACATCACTTCCGGTTTACTGGCATCTTAACTGCACCATTTTTTGAAAATCAAATGTATTCAAAAAATGCAGATCTTAGTGTTTTTGAGTGCAAAGGAGGGATCTGGGGACTTATAGACCCCAGAAACCTCCAAAAAGAGTAACTGCCACTGGCCCATTGCTGTCACAAGGATGTTTACATTACTTGTAACAGCAATAAAAGTAATCAAAAAAAAAAATGAAAGCAACAGTGTACAAAATAAAAAAATAAAATAAATACCCATTCACTTTTTTACATTTTGTTATGTTGCAGCCTGATAGAACAGTTGTTTAAATTAATTTTCAATTCTCATTAGTCTACAGCCCATAATGACAAAGTGAAAGAATTTTAAAAATGTCTGTGAATTATTAAATATCACATGTACTTAAAGTGATTGTAAAGTCTTGTTTTTTAAAAATAAATAAATGTTTTTTTTAAATAATTTTATTTTTTATAACAAACATGTTATATGGTACTTACCTGCCCTGTTGCAGTGGATTTGCACATATAAGTATCAGCAGATTTCTTCTTTTCTGTGTGATAAAAACTTTAGGGACTTATAATAAAGTGTCCAAAAAATTGGTTAATATTGTGTCCAAAATTCAATAATGTCATGGGTGGACAATGTCCAAAATATTCCCATCAAGCGATGTCCAAAGATAATTCTGATTCCATATATCCACCAATACAGTAACTAGGGTCTTCCTTCACCAACACTGGTCACACAGCCTACTCACTGAATTTACATGACTCCCATTACAGGAGTCCTATACATCAGATTGATGCAGACCCAGCCAAGTAAACAAAGGGGCAAGGATAGCACTGACATCACTGACCAAATATGGCCCCATGGCCATATTTAGGCAATGACATTGACCACATATGACCATGACCATATTTGATCAGTGAGATCTCCCAGGAGACCCCACCATTTTGTTCACATTTAGTGGCAGTGACCAGGACATGTCATTCACAGCAAGTATAGACATCACTAATGATTCACTAATACTGTACCCACAGGGTGGTACTGTGGACAGAAAGAAGGTACACAATGGGGGTTATTTACGAAAGGCAAATCCACTTTGCACTGCAAGTGCACTTGGAAGTGTAGTCGCCCTAAATCGAAGGGGTAGATCTGAAATGAGGGAAAGCTCTGCTGATTTTTTTTTATCCAATCATGTGCAAGCTAAAATGCTGTTTTTTATTTTCCTTGCATGTCCCCCTCAGATCTACAGCGACTTTACTTTCAAATGTACTTACAGTGCAAAGTGGATTTTCCTTTAGTAAATAACCCCCAATGCCACATCCCTGAATTTAACAAACAACTCAATAGAAACAAGAAGGAATGTTCTTTGTAGGGCTAATTAAAAATGAATTGATGTACACATTTTATTTATATCAGAAAATGTGTTGACATGGACAAATATAAAATCACATATACATTAGAAGATTTGGTTAAAATTGACATTGACCAACAGATGGTCTATAATCTTTATATGACCAGTTTGTTAAGCCACTGGACATCCCTAGGTTGAGTGGTTACTCCAATATGGTAACATAAATGTTAACCTGGACAGACAGAATCCTGATGAGAGTAATGAGGGGTTAACAAGAGACAACTCAGGGTATGTCAGTTCTGCTTAGATGTAGGTTCAATCTGTGCTTGACTAGTTTCATGCAAAATAGTGCTTCTTCTGGAGCTGAATACAGCTGATAAGAGTGCAAAGAAAAATATCAACAGGAACAACATTCCTGTAGTATAGTAAGGTATAGAGAACATATGTGTCTGTCAGTTGGTTGGATTTTTCTTTCAGCAGTTGGCAGACATTAATCGTCAGACTAAGGGTCTGCATCACTGGTCAACATAATTGGTGATGGATTTACATGGTGGGACTTTTTTTTTTTTTTTGTAGGATTACAATTTTAATTATTTTTTTTAATGGGTAGCGGTATCCCTCTAGCATGTTATTTACATAAACTTTGCATTTTTAATGTTTTAATGTAAGCATAATTAAATATTTTTTTTATTTTTTTTTATTGGTAAATGTTCCCCAGGACAGTCCCCATCAAACATACCATTTGTATAATAATATGTAAAAGGAAAGAAAATTGCGCTGTATACTGCTGAATCCTAAATAGCAACAAACTCTGCTGTGGGATATACACAGAGAAAATAATGTTTTAAAAATAGAGTTGCGCTCTAAAATCTAAAATGAGGAAAACACATTCCTTAATAGCACATTGAATACGGCAAATATAAAATAATAACTTATTAATATGATATCAGTTCATAAATTTAAAAAAATTCTTCATCCACCACATCGTCACCGTGTTATTTGATATCCAGAAGGACGGGCGTTCGTTTTTGGGCGTGGCTTTTTTAACCAAACTGCTCAATATTATCCACATTGATGTAAGTGCATTACCTTTTATCTATTAAACGTTAGTCTGGTTTTACACTATGCGAGTCTCTCTCTTTTTGCGCAAACTGTTGGCGCTATATAAATCCTGTATAATAATAATAATAATAATATTATTTTTGCAATAGGTATTTTTAATTGCCATACTTTTTTTAACCACTTGCCAGGACTAGTGTAGGGCGCAGTAGGTGTCTGGAGCTGTTAATGCTTTCTAGGAGACTCAAAAACAACTATATTTCTTCTTTCATAAGTATCCCTCAGATAATACATTTATATGTCTACCGCTTTCTACATCTGTTCCTCCTTTCACACACTGCTAAGAAGCCTAACCCTTTACATAACATAACATAACATATGGTCGAAACAGAGTCCAGACCGCAGCCCAAATGAAATGCTGTAAATGCCTGAATAGAGCTGTTTACATCCTAAGAATGTCAGTTCAATTAAACAACCAAGAATGATTACCAAAATTCCCTTTAACCATGTTACAAATCGAAGTTGCAAATTTTGGCAGCACTTGTCAGAAGTTATAACTACTAATGGAGCAGTGGCGGCCCATCCATTAAGGGCACACCTGTGCCCCTCCCCCCTATCCATGCGTTTGGCCCCCTAATCTACATTCGGGGTGCCAGATGCATGGATTCTAATGGGGGTTTGTGTTTTTTTTGAAGAACATGATTAGAGCCAGAGGCTTTAATAGACTTCAAAAAGGGTGGGCTCGGGGTGCAGAGCAGTGCCCTCTGAGCCCACGCAGTTGTGTGAGAATAGCGAATGAATATTCACTATTCTCACACTGATTCTCCTCCTGGAAACAGGAAGTGGGTTGTGAGACCTGTCACCCGATTGGCTGAAAGGACAGGTAATCCTGTTGAATGCCTAGGAGGAGGAGGGAGGAGACACATGGCGGAAGCCACCATGATGCAGAGGAGGAGGAGATGTCTGTTGCAGCGCTGCCCGCCGGGAACCTAGATGGGGAAAGTGCTGGATGACCGACCGTGAGATTCCTGGAGGTGTGGGTGACCCGACTGAGCGGGGGGTGTATGTATGGCCCCCCCCCCCAAAAAAAACACCAGCCACCACTGTAATGGAGGTTTTATCATTTGCTAAGTATGAGGGTTCACATATTATGAACTGTAAGATGATTTTGTTTGTGCGGAGTGGAAGTAATCTTAACATCAAGTTAATGTTGCATTTTTGCAACATTTCCATTTCTTTCCTCTTTTTGGGCCCACAAGCTTGTTATTCTTTTGCAAGCGTCATTTTATATAAAGGATTAGTAAAGCTGTTGACAGATGGTCAAATGTGAGGTTGAAACTGCAATTACCTTATCAGTAAGCATCAACTTTGCTGTCAGGCCAGGGCTTTGTTTTTGAAAGGATGCTTGAATTCCCAACAATACCACTGTAACTGTAATAGAAATATGAAAATAAATGTGCTGTTGGACGACATCCAGAGTTTAGAATTAAAGTTAATCAAAAGGTCTTTTCATAGCATTGTCAAGTATATAAAATCAGACTACTTTACCTCCATTAACACCTTGATGTTTGGAAAAAAGATAACCTTAAAGAAGAATTATGAATTATACAAAAATATATATATACTCCTCTCCATGCTGCAGCAACCACATGTCATGCCAGCTCTAAGACCAAGAGCTGAGAGATTACATAACCACTTATCCATCAGCTATTGGGCTGCTCACAGCCGAGGGCAATGCCTAGCAATCACTGTACCCAAATCTCTACAGGGCTCACTGAAGTGCAATGTTGGGTAGGGAGTGAGTACAGATGGCTGTAGATCTCAGCCACACACTGAAAGGTGAAGCCAGCCAAGTAGGGATGAGCCGAACACCCCCCGGTTCGGTTCGCATAAGAACTTTCGAACCCCAAATTCGTACGAACCCCAAATTCGTACGAACTTTAGAACCCCATTGAAGTCTATGGGCCTCGAACGTTCGAAAGTAAAAGTGCTAATTTTAACGGCTAATATGCAAGTTACTGTCCTAAAAAGGGTTTGGGGACCTGGCTCCTGCCCCAGGGGACATGGGTCAATGCCTAAAATGTTTTTAAAAAAGGCCGTTTTGGCGGGAGCACTGATTTTAATGACGATTAAAGTGAAAAAAAAAAGTCAAATATTCCTTTCAATATCATGCCTGGGGGGTGTCTGTAGTATGCCTGTGAAGTACCACGTGTTTCCCGTCTTTATAACAGTCCCTGCACAAAATGACATTAAACGGAAATAACATCATTTAAAACTGCTTGCGGTTTTAATGTTATATCTGGTTCCTGCAATATGGTTGAAAATCATTGAGAAAAATGGCATGGGTAGCCCTCCCTGCCCATTACCAGCCCCTTTGGGTCTTGTACGCATATTAAGGGGAACCCCGTACCCATATTAAAAAAAGGAAATGCATGTGGCCCCCAGGCCCTATGTACTCAGAACAGCAGTATACAGGCGGTGCAAACAAGACAGGGACTGTGTAGGTTTGTTGTGTTAAGTTGAATCTGTTTGTAATTTTCAACTGGTACATTTTTAAAGTGTAGCTCCAGTCAAAAAAACGATTTTTAAGCTTTTTGGAATACATAGGGAAGGGTTATCACCCCTGTATAATTTGTTTTCTCGTACATCTTTTTTCAACTCACTTGCTGTTGTCTCCTTCCGTTTGCAAGTAGGAGATGTTTGTAAGTTGGATGTTTGAAAGTAGGGGCCTGCCCTATATGCTCTGCAGAAATGGCGGAACAAGGTGTTGGTTTTGCCACAACATTGTAAGCCCTCAAAGTGACTCTTGGTGGGTGCTGGAGCGCCCTGCTGTGAACGATTATATCAAGAATTGTAATTACATGCCATTATTGAACAGTGGTAGAAAAATTGACCTTTGGTGGTTGTGGTGCTGGTGCCACAACACTATAAGTCCTCACAGTTACTCTGGGTGGGCACAGGAACGGGCCCTCCTGTGAAATATTATATCAAAAATTGTAATTAAATGCCCCTGTTAAACAGGGGCAGAAAAATTGGGCCTTAGGCACTGGTGCTGGTGCCACGACACTGCAACCTCTCCCATATACTCTAGTTTTATTGCAGGAATTAGCCCTGCTGCAAAGCATTGCATCAAAAATTGTAATTAAATGCCCCTGTTAAACAGGGGCAGAGAAATTGGGCCTTAGGCACTGGTGCTGGTGCCACCACACTGCAACCTCTCCCATATACTCTAGTTTTATTGCAGGAATTAGCCCTGCTGCAAAGCATTGCATCAAAAATTGTAATTAAACGCCCCTGTTAAACAGGGGCAGAAAAATTGGGCCTTGGGCACTAGTGCTGGTGCCACGACACTGCAACCTCTCCCATATACTCTAGTTTTATTGCAGGAATTAGCCCTGCTGCAAAGCATTGTATCAAAAATTGTAATTAAACGCCCCTGTTAAACAGGGGCAGAAAAATTGGGCTGATGGCATCACCCAGAACCAGAAATGTTCTTCCAACATATCAGCGGAAGAGGATAGACAATCAACATAACAGGACAGTCACTCAGCATCAGCATAGGCAGTCTTGAAGGGATGTGATATTTC
The DNA here is from genome assembly GCF_037356315.1 of Lithobates pipiens. NCBI lineage: Eukaryota > Metazoa > Chordata > Amphibia > Anura > Ranidae > Lithobates > Lithobates pipiens. The sequence goes on from NW_027507686.1 coordinate 200,760,297, forward strand.
CCAAAAAATTATTCGGTTACATCAGCTTCAGGTGCTTGGTAGCTGTGGGTTATCCAAGACTGATTCATCTTGATGAAGGTCAGTCGATAAACTGATTCGGTGGACAGGCGCACCCTGTGATCGGTAACAAAGCCACCAGCAGCACTGAAGGTGCGTTCCGAAAGAACGCTGGATGCAGGACAGGCCAGTAGCTCAATTGCATACTGTGCAAGCTCTGGCCAGTGATCCATCCTCAAGACCCAGTAAGCCAGATGATTTTCGGTGGGAAAGGTGTCCAAGTCTGACCTTGCCCCTAGGTATTCCTGCACCATGTAAATCAGACGCTGGCGATGGTTGCTGCGGACTAAAAAATTGTCTGAAAGCATCAGTCAGACGGCCACCTTCTCCACCGCTCCTTCTGACCGATGCCTCAGCAACACGTTGTCCAGGACCAGGAGTTTGTAACCTCCCAGTCTCTGGGAATGCGTTGCACAGACCTTTCTGCAAGGCCTCCCGGAGATGTCTCATCCTCTGCTCCCTCTGCGATGGCAAGATAAGGTTGGCAACCTTACCCTTGTACCGTGGATCAAGGAGAGTGGCCAGCCAGTAATGGTCCCTCTCCTTGATCCGAAGAATACGAGGATCCTTCCGCAGGCTTTGCAGGATCAGGGAGGCCATGCAGCGTAGGTTAGCTGAGGCATTCGGTCCGGAGTCCTCTGGGTCACTAAGGACAACATGATCCGCAGCTACCTCCTCCCAGCCACGTACAAGTCCACGGGTTTCTTGGGACTGTAAATCATCCCTACAAGACTGCTGCTGCTGCTGATGCTGAGTGCCAGCCTCCACCTCCATGCTGACACAATCATCCTCCTCCTCCTCTTCCTCCTCCTCATCCTCTTCCTGTGTGATGGGTGGCACAGCAGGAACACTGTCTGGATAAAGGGGGCCTTGAGAGGCAAGGAAGTCCTCCTCTTCCTGCCTCTGTTCTGCCTCAAGTGCCCTGTCCATTATTCCACGCAGCGTATGCTCCAAGAGGTGGACAAAAGGTACAGTGTCACTGATGCATGCACTGTCACTGCTCACCATCCTTGTGGCCTCCTCAAACGGTGACAGGACAGTGCATGCATCCCTGATCATGCCCCACTGGCGTGGTGAGAAAAAACCGAGCTCCCCTGACCCTGTCCTGGTGCCGTAGTCGCACAGGTACTCATTGATGGCCCTCTGCTGCGTGTGCAGCCGCTGCAGCATGGCCAATGTTGAGTTCCACCTGGTGGGCATGTCACATATAAGGCGGTTCTTGGGCAGGTTCAACTCCTTTTGGAGCTCAGCCAGCCGAGCACAGGCATTAAATGATCGGCGGAAATGCACACAGACTTTCCTGGCCTGCTTCAGGACATCCTGTAAGCCCGGGTACCTGCCCAAGAACCGCTGCACCACCAGGTTAAGAACGTGAGCTACACAGGGCACATGGGTCAGTTGTCCCTGTCGGAGGGCGGAGAGGAGGTTGGTGCCATTGTCGCAAACCACCATTCCTGGCTTAAGCTGGCGTGGCGTCAACCACCTCTCGGCCTGCCCCTGCAGAGCTGACAAAACATCCGCCCCAGTGTGGCTCCTGTCCCCCAAACAAACTAGCGCAAGCACGGCATGGCATCATTTTGCCTGCGTACTTGCGTAGCCCCTGGAACGCCTACGGAGCACCGCTGGTTCTGAGGACAGAGCACTGGAAGAGGCCATGGAGGAAGAAGAGGAGGGGGTGGAGGAGAGAGGTGTGTCACAACCAATAGTAGCATTTTGGAGGCGTGGTGGCGGAACAACCTCCAACACTACTGCACCTTGTCCTGCATCCTTCCCAGCTGCCAGAAGAGTGACCCAATGGGCCGTGAAAGACAGGTAACGTCCCTGTCCATGCCTGCTGGACCATGAGTCAGCGGTAATATGCACCTTACCGCTGACTGCCCTGTCCAGCGAGGCAAGGACATTGCCTTCCACATGCCGGTAGAGAGCCGGAATCGCCTTCCGTGAGAAAAAGTGGCGTTTGGGGACCTGCCACTGAGGAACCGCACATTGTACAAACTCACGGAAGGGGGCCGAGTCTACCAACTGAAAAGGCAGCAGTTGAAGTGCTAGCAATTTAGCCAAGCTAGCATTCAACCACTGGGCATGTAGATGGCTGGGAGTGAACTTCTTTCGCCTGTCCAGCAGCTGGGGCAGGGACATTTTCCTGCTCTAATCGGACGTGGGTGTACTGCTAGCAGAGTGCCCGGAAGCTGTGATACACCTAATTCTACACCTTCATTCCTCTCAGAGCAGGTTTCAGAGAGGACTGAAGGTCTAGTGGGGTTGGAGATGCCAGCTGATGAGGAGCAAGGAGAGGTCCGCTTTGTTCTTTGGTGTGGGTCTTTGAGGTACGCTTGCCAACGAGCTGCATGGCAGGTCAACATATGTCTGGTCAAGCATGTGGTGCCCAAGCAGCTAATGTTTTGGCCATGAGAGATACGCTTGAGACATATGTTGCAAATAGCAGCGGTGCGATCTGATGCACTCATCTCAAAAAAGGCCCACACCAAAGAACTTTTAGAATAACGCGCAGAGGCAGCGCCCTGCACAGGCGGAGCTCTGCGGTGTGATTCAGTCGGTGTGCTGCCCCTAAGCTGGCCCCCGGAGGGCATCCTGCCTCGTTGGACATGTGCATCCTCCTCCTCCTCCTCCTCTCTCCTACCAGGCACCCACGTGGAGTCAGTGCCCTCATCATCCCCTCCCTCTTCATCGCTGTAGCAAACCTGGCAGTATGCTGCAGCTTGTGGAACATGACTGCCAGATTGCTGTCCTTCTTGAGCATCCCCTCTCTCTGCATTCACGCTACTGCCTTCCTCTAGCTGAGTGTCATCATCAGAGCCTACAAAACACTGGGCATCCTCCTGGAGCATGTACCCAACACTGTGCTCAAAGAGTTCAGGAGACTCCTCAGGAGGACGTGGTGGGTCTAGGGAAGGAGTTACTGATGATGACATTGAGACGAGGGAAGACGATGCGTTGGCAGCTGCTTTGCTAGTACCCTGAGACTGGGTGAGAGAGGATGAGGAGGATGAAGAGGGCTTGGTCATCCACTCTACCAAGTCGTTGGCATGTTGCGGCTCAACATGTCCAGCTGCCGAAAAGAAGGACAAGCGTGTCCCATGGCCACGTGCTGATGATGATGCACCGCGTCCACGACCAGCACTGTTGTCTCTAGACACAGAGCCTGCTGGCCCTCTTTTATCGGCTCGCGCCTCTCCTTGCTGGCCTTCCAGACATGGTAATGGCCTGAAGGGAGTTGGGTAAAACAGCAATTGGGTAGTGTATATTGTGCTGGAGGCACACAACACCCACTAACTCCTGCAGATGCCTTTATTATAGAACACCAGCAATAAAGGGTAGATAAAGAGGTATACTGTACTGGAGGCACACAACACCCACTAAGCCCTGCAGATGGCTCTGTTAGAGAACAGTAATAAAGGGTAGATACAGGTGTATATTGTGCTGGAGGCACACAACACCCACTAACTCCTGCAGATGCCTTTATTATAGAACACCAGCAATAAAGGGTAGATAAAGGGGTATACTGTACTGGAGGCACACAACACCCACTAAGCCCTGCAGATGGCTCTATTAGAGAACAGCAATAATGGGTAGATACAGGTGTATATTGTGCTGGAGGCACACAACACCCACTAACTCCTGCAGATGCCTTTATTATAGAACACCAGCAATAAAGGGTAAATACAGATGTATACTGTGCTGTGCTGGAGGCACACACAACTTCCAATAACTCCTGCAGATGGCAGATGGCTCAAATAGAGAAGAGCTATGTAGGTGGATATAGCTGTGTGTACTGGGTACAGAGCACGCAGACAGCACGCACAAGCTCCTAACACTGACTGCAAGCTCTATTATAAAAGATATATATATCGCTAGCTATAGAGGTGAGGAGAATATAGCGGTGTATACTGCAGTCAGGGCACGCAGACAACAACCACTACAGAAGAGCAAGATCGAAAAATCGGCCGATAACGATCGGTGTATACTGTGTTGAAGGTACACAGAACACCCACTAACTGCTTCAGACGCCAACACACTACACAAGGCCACTACGCTGGCGGCCTTATATAGTGTGGGGCGTGTACTACACAGCCTGAGCTATGATTGGCCACAGGCATCCTGCCTGTGGCCAATCATGGCGCTCCTCGCTGCCTGCGCTGTGATTGGCCAAGCATGCGGGGTCACAGTGCATGCTTGGCCAATCATGAGCCAGCAATGCACTGCGCCATCGCAGTGCATTGTGGGCCGTGAGCGCCACACGAATTTGACGCGAACGGCCCATAACGTTTGGAATTCGCCGAACGGGCGAACAGCCGATGTTCGAGTCGAACACGAAGCTCATCCCTACAGCCAAGGCAAAAACTGGGAAAAAATAATTTCCTACTAACCTGCCCCATAGCATTATTATACCAGCCCAACAGCATAACGTCATTATTTTCTTGTTCATATAGGGAAAAACCATGCACACTACACATTGGTGAGTGGTAATGTGTAGTAACCTCTAGCAACCAATCAGCGATCAGTAATGTGTAGTAACTTCTAGCAACCGAATGGTAATGTGTAGAAACCTCCTCAGAATATTTTTTATTCTTGTTTCCCTTCTCTAAAACCTAGGTGCAGCTTATGGTCAGGTGTGTCTTATGCCGCGTACACACAACCGGACTTTCCAGCAGACTAGGTCTGAAGGGATTCGTCCATCAGACAATCCGATCGTGTGTGGGCTAGTCCGATCATTTAAAAAAAATAAACAGATGGACCTAGAAATAAAACATGTTTCAAATCTATCCGACGGGCTCAATTCCGAAGGACTAAAATCAGGCAAACCATTTGTCTGTGTGCTGGTCCGACGGACCAAATACGACGCAAGGGTAGCTATTGGCTACTGGCTATTGAACTTCCTTGTTTAGTCCAGTTTACGTCATCACGTGCATAACGAATGGACTTTCGAACGGACTTAGTACTTTGGTATGTGGCCAAGTCCGTTCGTTCGGAAGGTTCGTCGAAACTCCACCGAAATTCCATAAGGAAGACCATTGGACCTAGTCTGCTGGAAAGTCTGGTCATGTGTACGCGGCATTATACGCAAAATACGGTGTATATATATATATATATATATATATATATATATATACACACATGCACAAGTTCTGGTTAAAAGTGGTAAAAGTGGAGCAATCATCCAGGGGGACCCCAGGAACTCTAGGTTAGGTAAGGGAAGGGAGGTTACTGATATAAGGGGGAAATATCAGTGCCCCCTTACATTATTGTATTCACTCCCTCCTTACATCACTGACCCTTCCCCACCAGACTGCCCTGACAGAGACTGCAGTCATGATACAAGAGATGGTTAGAGGCTGCGGACATGGTATAGGAGATGTTAGTGGCTGCCAACATGGTACCAGAGATGTCAGAGGCTGCGGACATAATACAGGATAAGGCTAGAGACTGCAGACATGATACAAGAGATGGTTAGAGACTGCAGCCATACTACAGGAGATGGTCAGAGACTGCAGCCATGATACAGGAGATGGTCAGAGACTGCGGACATGATACAACAGATGGTCAGAGACTGCGGACATGATACAAGAGATGGGCAGAGACTGTGGACATACTACAAGAGATGGTCAGAGACTGCAAACATGATACAGGAAATGATTAGAGACTGAGGACATGATACAAGAGATAGTCAGAGACTTCGGACATGATAAAAGAGATTAATGCATCAATGCAGCCTCACCAGTGCCCATCAAATTCAGCCTCATCAGCGCCCATCAAATTGCTCCTTTAAAACACTCCACCATCAGAATGCTTCTTAGAATTGCAGCCAGAAAGGGAAGAAGTGAAGCACCTAGATGTCAAAACCACAACAGTAAAATCAGTCTGTATATGCAGTAAAGTATGCTTCTTATACTCACTGTGGAACCTAAGGGGTTAATCATCTGCATTGGGTAAAAAGGCTGCTTGATCTTGCATGCACAGATCCTCCCCTCCCTGCACTGTCCCCCTGGACAAGTCCAGATAAGACAGAGCCTTTGGAGTCAGGCTGCACATGTTCAGTTTGGTGTGTATTGTTAAGGAGATTCTTGGGAGAGTGCATGTGATCAGCACAGGCAGGGGCAGATTTCCCCCCCGCTCTGATACCCCCAAAAAAAGGCTGCCACAGCATCGCCGCCACTTCACTCACAGATAGTAGTGTCCCGGCTATTTGTCTTAACACCGACTGAGAACCGTTTGTTCCACCGCTGGCTATTGGTTGCTAAGATTGCCTCACTTCTAGTAACCAGTGAAGACACATCCACTGATGCACAGTGAAGCTGAGACCCCAGCATTCAGAGCGGAGGAGGATTTAACTTCCTCCTCCGCGCCTAGTGCATAGCTCCACCTACCTCGTCCAACTTGTGCAGCGGCATGCTCAGAGGGAAGAATGGAACTCCATTTGAGAGTCTCTCAAGACTGAGAGGTGAGGCCGGCACCGAGGATTGAACCATGTGTGTCATGAGGGAGCCGGGCAACCAGAGAACCATACAGAGAGGAGGACAGCAGACAAGCTGGGAGCAGATGACACTCTTGAAGGGATGGAAGGCATCCTCAGCTCTAAGGGGTTCATGCTGGGACTACACTTTTGGGGATGCAACACAGGTCCCAGCATGCACCCCTCATCTGAGACTGCATCACACACCCCCAACCAGTGAAGGACTACAGGTCCCAGCATGAACCCCTCAGCTGAGGATGTGTCACACATCCCCACCCCCCAACTAGTGAAGGACTACCAGTCACAGCATGAACCCAGGAGATCTAAGGGGGTCACATCCTTAGATCTCAGACATTAATTCTTGGACTTGTAGTCCTTTCCTAGTTGTGGGGTGGGTCAAGTCCTCAGCTCTGAGGGATTCATACAGGGACTTGTCTGCACTGTTTGCACTTTAGTTCCTGGAGTCCATGGTGGTACAAGTCCCCCAGGGGCCCTGGAGGCCCACATTGTCCTCCTCCCACCCTTGTGATTATGGAGAAACCTTTGACTGTTTTCCCCGATCCATCAGTTTGACACCACCAGCTCTAATCCCCCCTCCCGGCAACCACCACCACCTTGATAAACAACACTGAGTTGGGTACACTAACGAGCGATCTTGCTTTTTTTATTCCCTGCAAAGCAAGGAGAAAACAACAAGATCGCTTAGTAAAAGCAGCACATATTCCACACATTACACCAGAGGTGCCCAACCGCTGGCCCACAGTGCCCTTTGAGGGGGCTCGCCACCTTCTGCTTTGGGATGGCTGGTCAGCAAGCCCAGATCACGAGTTCCCAACACACCCTCCCCAAGCATCAGTGTGAAGAAAAGAGGCCGACACTAGAGGAAGCAAATCTGATGCTTCCTGTATAGCACTGGCTCTTGTCACAGATGGAGTGATATTAAATGTACTCCACCTGTGACAGGAGCCAGAGCTATACAGAAAACATCAGCTCTGCTCTCTACTGCAGCGACATGCTTCCTCTAGTGCTGGCTCCTGTTACACCGATGCTCGGGGGTGGTGGGTTGGGAACCAGACAGCAAGCCCCACCAACAGTGAATCACTGCTTTACACATTGTTAGATACATATTTAACCCCTTGATTGCCCCTAAATGTTAACCCTTTTACAGTCAGTGTCATTGGTACAGTGGTTCAATGGGCCCCTTTACTTGACTTGCCCCACCCGCATAAGACTTCCCTGAGCACATGGTCAATCAGTACTGTCCAGACATGTCCAGACAGAGGGTCAAGAGCCCTGCAGCCTCATAGGTCAGCTCAGTTCAGTATCAAAACTCCTCCTAAAAGCTTCACCAGGAACTGATAGAAATCACAAAACTGCTATATACTGCTGATGAGAAAAGGTATTTAGCTGTTTATAATTGCTAAAATACCATATTTATCAGCATATAACACACACTTTTTCCCCCTGAAAATAGGGTGCAAATCATGGGTGCGCGTTATACGCCGATGGTGTACCTCGGAGGAGAAGGGGGACGAGCGCCACCAGAATTCACTGAGCCGCCATCTCCCGTTTACTCTCTCACTCGGCTCTCACGTCACACACACAGTCCTGCCTCCGCCACCAGCATTGGACCAGTGTTCTGTCTATCACAGGAGCTGGTCCAATGCCGATGGAGGAGGCGGGACTATGAGTGTGACATGAGAGCTGAGTGAGAGTCGAGTAAACAGGAGATGACAGCTTAGTGATTTCCTGCACGGTTCAGGCTGCTTTGATGAGAGATGGTGAGGCTGCAGATGGACCATTGAGGCTGAAAAACGGCATTAATCCATCTACATTAATGGGAGATGGGCTGCAGACAGACATTGATCAGGCTGCATTGAGGCTGCAGAGGGGCATTGATCTAAGCTGCATTGATGGGAGATGGGGAGGCTGCAGATGGGCACTAATTAGGCTGCATTCATGGGCACTGACCCTTAATTTGCTTCAAAGTCGTTCATTTAAAATATATGTTTTTTCCTGAAAACTTCCCTCTTAAAATGAAGGTGTGTGTTATATGCCTGTGCATTTTATACGTCGATAAATACGGTAATTGCATTTCCATGTTCTGTGTACTGTGGGAGACCAGATATAGTGAAGGCAGTGTTTAGTAACGCCTAAAGCAATCTGCAAGGATGTGAAAAGTGAAAGTGAATGAAGTACTCACAAAAGAGGGATTCTCAAGAAGCAAAGCAGATCCCTGTCTCTTTTCCAGAAATCAAGACAAAGGGGTTGAGAGCATCAAGAGGGTTAGCATGGGGCCACACAGAGTAGGGCCAAGCATAGGCTTGAACCTAGCTATAAATCTCCTAACCCCACCAAAAAATTTCCAGCTACATCTTAAACCAGGGTGGCGTATCTTTCTCAGCTGCTGGCGCATAAGAAAAAGTATTCACCCAGTCACCCCTATGCTCAGCATCTCAATGTCAGCTTGGTAAAATTGCTGGCTTTGCAGCTGCACCTGTTCCGACTAGTGGAGTCTACACCCTTACATGACTTTATGGACTGTGTTACACTACAGTTGCAGTTACCCAGCTGCCATTTTTTTACTCAGAAGTACATATCAAGGTAATGTTTCTGGGTCATTGGACCACACAGTCAGCAGCAAGGTACAAATGACCACATAAACATGGTTCACCAAGTATGGGCGTGGACTTTATATCTCCTTTACAATGCACTGGGTAAATTTGCTGGCAGCTCAGAAGAATGCAGAGTAGAGCACACCAGTGAAGCTAGTGGTGCCAACCCATGTTCTGCACCTTGGTGATGGTGAGAGGTCAACCACCTATATCCCCTCATCTTCAATGGCCTCGCCTGATGACTCCTCAGAACCACTATTCCCCCTCAAGAACCCGCCTGGGGTACAGAAACCACACCGGGCCAAAAATTCTGTTCCTAAGGGACAGGCTGAGAGTAGTTTACTCAATGTCATCTCATGCCAGGAAAGTCTTGTGTGACAACAGCAGCAACATACTGTTCATCCTTTGATAGGGAAGGTTTATATATATGCTTTGCCTTACACATTCTGAACTGGTTAGTGCAGCATTTCCCAATTAGGTGACCTGGCTTGCAAGATGTCCTGTGGCAGGTTAGAAAAGGGTTTGCCTACTTTAAGCAGTCATATTTAGCGAGTTCTTACCTGACTGAAATGCAACAGCTATACAGGCTGCCTCCCAAACCCTTAATATATGAAACAGCCTCACATTGGAACTCGACAGTGGCTATGCTGCAGCAGCTACATATGCCACAGTGGACCATCAACAACTATTATGCGACTACAAGATGAGGAGAAGGGGAGGATGAGAGTTTGGGGGCCAATGGTGAGAACAAAGACCTAAGGCAGGCTTTCAGTGGTATGTTTCACCCCACCCAAACCCTGAATGTTTTACAGGGCAATGAAGGAGAGGAATCATTACTAATTGGCCAGCCTTTTGGATCTCCAACACAGTGAAACGCAGGCGTCGAGCGTGGTGATGTCACTGCAAATAGCGACGACGTTTTGGAGCATGCGCACTGCGTGTAAACAAACAGGCACGCTCCTTCCTCAAGCTTAGGGAAACTCAGGCTGTATTCGGCCTTAAATGTGCCGGCCAGTTTTGCTGTCATCTCGAGATCCAAAAGGCTGACGAAACGCATAGCGGGGGCTAGCACATGTCTCTGTATCACTTCTGGACACAGACTCCAGTGTCAGCAATATAGGCTCTTTTTGATCTAACTAAATGTGAGTACCTGTTCAATTTTGTAATAAACAATTTAATACAGTACTACACTATTTGAGATTCCTCAAAGCTTTTTAAAAAAGTAACGTGTACGGGAAAGCCTCTAAAGTGCTACACAGTGGCATATACTGTGAAAGCTTCAGACCCCAAGAGGGGATGAATTTTCCGGTGAGTGCAATCACATTAGGTGCACGTATAAACACACACTTGCTGTGATCACCTTGGGAAAGTGAATGATATCAGAGTTGTTACATTTTTCACTGGTACAATTGCACTTTACGGACTTTGTTATTTATTTATTTATTATTATTATTATTATTATTATTATTTTACTTTTTGGATTGATATATTTCTTCAGTATTTATGTATTTAAATGCACAATTTTAGACCAATATTGATTAATTATTTTGCAGCAATCTAACATTTATTTAATCATTTGCAGACCACCATAGGTGGTTTGCGGACTACATTGTTCTTATCGCGTTTTTAATATTTATAAATCATTATGTTCACATGTGTCTAGTTTCACATTTTTCACTTTGATACAACTCCATATAGTATATAGTTAATGAACATTAAGTCACATCTATTTTAATTATCAATAATTATCACTACTGTCACTTTTGGTATTTCTAAATATATTTAAAAAAATGCTATTTTTATTATTTTTAATTTTTTTTTTATCTCTTATACTTTTTTAGACTGAAGTTTTTTTGAACAGCGCCAATCTCTACTTAATTTTTTCTCATAAGCCCCGTACACACGAGCGGACTTTTCAACATCCAAAGTCCGACGGAATGATTCCGTCAGACTTTTCAATCGTGTGTGGGCTGCAACGGACTTTTGATTCGCAAAAGTCTGACGGACTTTAGAAAATGGAACATGCTTAAAATTTTTCAGACGGAACTCCGCCGGACCCAGTTCCTACCGAAAAATTCGCTCGTGTGTATGCTATTCCGACGGACTAAAACCGACGCTAGGGCAGCTATTGGCTACTGGCTATGAAATTCCTTATTCTAGTCCAGTCGTACGTCATCACGTTCGAATCCGTCGGAGTTTGGTGTGATTGTGTGTGGCCAAGTCCGCTCATTCAAAAAGTCCGTCAGAACTCTGTCGGAACTCTGGCAGAACTCCTTCGGAAGTCTGTCGGACTTAATCCCTCGAAAAGTCCGCTCGTGTGTACGCGGCATTATAGATACTGATGTAAGCTCTTTATTTCACCCTCTCTCATGTCAGAGCTCTCTAATAATCCCTAGATAGCAGCTACAAAATCTTTGTAAAGATTAAAATTGATTACACCTTGAAGTTGAACTTGCAGAACAACAGAGTTGCCTGTTGTAGTAAGTCAGTCTAAATATAATGACATCATCCTAATTTGCCAATTTGTTGGACAATTCATATTTTATTCTGTTGGCGGACAATCCATTGTAACATATTTTGTTTGTAAAATATTTTGTTAATAACATCCTTCAAATGAAGGTTTATGAATCAAGCCATAGAGATTCTTAGCTTACCCCGGTCTACCAACTCTTCCTTTTCATCACTGAAAAGTTCTATAGGTTCCATTGTTAATTAGACTCAGTCAGCGCTTTTCCTGCATTTAATCAGCCTCAGAATTTGTGGAATTCATTTGTGTTAGCAATTAAAGGGTTGAGTTGGTAACCTCATCTGTACCGACTTTGGTCATTAGAGTTTTCCTCTCCCAAGACCAAAAGTTTCTAGAAGACCAAACAAGATCACCAAACATAGCAGCTTTCTGATAAAGCAGATATCATTTGAATTCTTAGGTGCTATCATTTTGTCACAGTTCTTTCAGTTTTACTTTTTTTCCTCTGTTGTCATCTTTTTGAGATTCCAAGATTGGAAGAATAAATGACAGTGAGAGCAAAGGGCCATTGAAAGAGGCAGAGAGGGAAATTGAAAGGAAACAGGAGCTGACAGAATGCCTGAGCACAAAGAGAAACATGAATATTGAAAGACAAAGAACAGAAAGAAAAAGTAAAGGAGGGGGATGCGATCAAAGAATGACTGTAAAGAAGTAGATGAGATGATTAAGCATGCCATTTCTTGTGTATTTATTCACAACTGTCATGTGTGTGTGTGTATATATATATATATATATATATATATATATATATATATATATATACATACACAGTATCTCACAAAAGTGAGTACACCCCTCACATTTTTGTATTATATCTTTTCATGTGACAACACTGAAGAAATGACAATGTAACGTAGGGAGTGTACAGCTCGTATAACAGTGTAAATTTGCTGTCCCCTCAAAATAACTCAACACACAGCCATTAATGTCTAAACCGCTGGCAACAAAAGTGGTCTAAATTGGGCCCAAAGTGTCAATATTTTGTGTGGCCACCATTATTTTCCAGCACTGCCTCAACCCTCTTGGGCATGGAGTTCACCAGAGCTTCACTGGTTGCCACTGAAGTCCTCTTCCACTCCTCCATGATGACATCACAGAGCTGGAGGATGTTAGAGACCTTGTGCTCCTCCACCTTCTATTTGAGGATGCCCCACAGATGCTCAATAATGTTTAGGTCTGGAGATATGCTTGGCCAGTCCAGCACCTTTACCCTCAACTTCTTTAGCAAGGCAGTGTTCGTCCTGGAGGTATGTTTGGGGCCGTTATCATGTTGGAATACTGCCCTGCGGTCCAGTCTCTCCAAAGGGAGGGGATCATGCTCTGCTTCAGTATGTCACAGTACACGTTAGCATTCATGGTTCCCTCAATGAACTGGAGCTCCCCAGTGCAAGCAGCACTCATGCATACCCAGACCATGACACTCCGACCACCATGTTTGACTGTAGGCAAGACACACTTGTCTTTGTACTCCTCACCTGGTTGCTGCCACACGCTTGACCCCATCCAAACCAAATACATTTATTTTGCTCTCATCAGACCACAGTACATGGTTCCAATAATCCATGTTTAGTCTGCTTGTCTGCAGCAAACTGTTTGCGGGCTTCCTTGTGCATCATCTTTAAAAGAGGCTTCCTTCTGGGACGACAGCCATGCAGACCAATTTTAAGCAGTGTGGGGCGTTTGTTCTAAACACTGACAGGCTTACCCCCCACCCCTTAAAACTCTGCAGCAATGCTGACAGCACTCATACGTCTATTTCCCAAAGACAACCTCTGGATATGACACTGAGCACACGCACTCAACTTCTTTGGTCAACCATGTCGAGGCCTGTTCTGTGTGGAACCTGTCCTGTTAAACTGCTGTATGGTCCTGGCCACCGTGCTGCTGCTCAGTTTTGGGGTCTTGGCAATCCTCTTATAGCCTAGGCCATCTTTATGTAGAGCAACAATTCTTTTTTTCAGATCCTCAGAGAGTTCTTTGCCATGAGGTGCCATGTTGAACTTCCAGTGATCAGTATGATAGAGTGAGAGCGATAACACCAAATTTAACATACCTGCTCCCCATTCACACCTGAGACCTTGTAACATTAATGAGTCACATAACACTGAGGAGGAAAATTGCTAATTGGGCCCAATTTGGACATTTTCACATAGGGGTGTACTCACTTTTGTTGCCAGCAGTTTAGACACTAATGGCTGTGTGTTGAGTTATTTTGAGGGGACAGCAAATTTACACTGTTATACAAGCTGTACACTCACTACTTTACATTGTAGCAAAGTGTAATTTCTTCAGTGTTATCACATGAAAAGATATATTAAAATATTTACAAAAATGTGAGTGGTGTACTCAGTTTTGTGAGATACTGTATATTTACTGTATATCATAAAATAGGAACAAGAGTGTTGAAGCACCATGAAACCTTTATTCAAAGTCCAAACCAAGTAGAAATGTTATGAGCAACGTTTTCAGGTTTACACCTTTTCTCAGGCCTATAAAGAGAATGCAAAATCTATTTTTCAATTTGCTCGCCATCATGCTTCACTGTGTACAGTTTCTAAAGCAAATTGTTTTAAAATCAATCAATTCAAAGGTCCCATCAGGAGGTCCTGCTAATAATATCACTCCCCTCCACTGCCTCACAATTAGCAGCAGCACTGTCAACCTGCCATATACATTTCTACAGTTGACTTTTGAAAAGTCTATCAGTTAGGCAGCCCATTAGTATTCTAAAAGAAGCTGCAGTGGTCAAGGAGCAGTGAAGTGGAGGCATGTAAAGACACGGGCCCCTGGAAAGCTAAGTATAAATGGCTCCTTTTAGCCCTTGTACACACGGTCGGACATTCCGACAACAAAATCCGTCGGATTTTGTCCGACAGATTTTGCCTGAAACTGGTGTTGCATACACACGGTCGGACAAAGTTGTCGGAAAATCCAATCGTTCATAATGTGATGACGTTATTTAGTTACGACGGCACTACGTTCAGGCTAGTAGCCAATAGCTTTGGTCTAGGAATTTGATCTGAGCATGCATGGCACCTTGTCCGATCGGAATTCTCTACAAACGATCGGACAAAGTCCGATCGGGTCATGTTGTCGGAAAATTTTTATATCCAGCTCTCAAACTTTGTTGGTCGGACATTCCGACGGAAAAAGTCAGATGAAGCCCACACACGGTCAGATTATCTGACAACACGGTCCGATCGGACATTTTCCGTCAGAATGTCCAACTATGTGTACAAGGGCTTAAAGGGATGTCCTTCTGTTATAAGTGAACCTGTGGTGGTCTACCTCAGCAAGTAGAAAGAACTGAGTCTTGCTTAGTCTCCTTACTTAGTAGTAGTTGGTCACATTCAACTAGATTTGTAACATTAAAGACATTTCATTACTTTTCTAGATGTCTCCATAGCTCTAATAAGAGAGGTTAGTACATGAGTTTTGGGGCCAAATGATAACAAACATTGTTTGAGGCATGAGGTGGCAATTATTGATTTTCAACCTAAATTATCAACTCATAAAGCTAATTGTTACAATTGTTTTTACAGAAAAAGATGTAAATTTTTCTTTAATCGAATATGACAGGGCACATGTATAGGTGTCACAGGGGTTGCAATTTCGATCCAGCCCCATGCTCACATACACCTGGATAGGAGGGGTGGCATATAGAAGAGCCTACTCCCTCCTTTTTCCAAAAAGAAGGGCATTAGTTCCTCTACATGCTTCCCTGCCACCCCTCCTATCCACCTCCTGCTGTGATCGGGCTACTGTGCTCTCTCCTACCCCCCCCATGCCGCATATCTATTCTTTAAGACAAGAAAGGCCCCTTCCCTGCTCTCCATCCTGCAGTGCTGTCGAATTCTCCCCTCCCCTCTTCTGCTTTGGGGGATGCTTTCAGGATGGAGATCCAGGAAGGGGCCAGTAAATGTGTCATTTACCAGCCCCTTCCTTGGCCTAATGAATAGAGTCGGTGATCCATACCAATCACTAGCTCTGTTCATTTGTAACTGAGGCATAGTAAACTGTGTTTACTATGTTTCAGTTTGTGAATGAACTGGAAGCTCCTTACAGAGCTATTCCTATTCTATTCATTCTGCGCTGCTGAGGCTGCATAGATGGAGATTGAGGGCTATGTGCTCAATCTCCTTTCTCTGTCTCATAGGTGAAAAATCAGAAGTTTGTTTAGACCCCTGATATTTCACCAAAGCCCCCCAATAGGCCTTCAAAAAAAATGAAAAACATAATAAAAGATAAAATAGTTTAAAAAAATGGTAAAAAATAATTTAATAACAAAATAACAAAAAAAACTGACATCAGTGGCCGAACTACCAGGGTCACAAAGGTTGCACTTGCAGTCGGGGGTCAGGGGGGTCCTTTATGGCTTCTTGCACCGGGGCCTTGAAGGTTCTAGTTATGTCTCTGGAACACAAGTTTGTCATTATATACTTCTAGTAAGTCTCAAGACTAGAACAGGTGACGAAAAGACAAAGGAAAGGTACATAATAACTGCACGCAGACACCTATTAGGCCAGGCTGGCCAGTGGAAAAAATATAAGCTTCATATAGATGATAAGATATATTAGGGGATATTACACCAGTGACTTGTAATTGCCTCCATATCTTTGCTATTACAGATGAAAACACAGATCATATTATTAGTAGGAGCATATATTCTCTTGGAAAATCTTTTAATACTCAAACTGTGGGCTAATTTACTCCAGTGGTGAGCAACCTATTATTAGTAGGGAACCCAAGCATTTGCTGTGCCATTGCACTGGAATTACAAGTGGCAGTTTTTTCAGGAATCCAAAATATCTACAAATTGCAAGGCATTGCCTCTTTGGCAACTGGAGGCCCCAAACAGATTTAATGATGTCAAGTGGAGTCTGGACCTATAGATTACAGTGGTGTGAAAAAGTGTTTGCCCCCTTCCTCATTTCCTGTTCCTTTGCATGTTTGTCACACTTAAGTGTTTCGGAACATCAAACCAATTTAAACAATAGTCAAAGACAACACAAGTAAACACAAAATGCAATTTGTAAATGAAGGTGTTTATTATTAAAGGTGAAAAAAAATCCAAACCATCATGGCCCTGTGTGAAAAAGTGATTGCCCCCCTTGTTAAAACATACTATAACTGTGGTTGTCCACACCTGAGTTCAATTTATCTAGCCACACCCAGGCCTGATTATTGCCACACCTGTTCACAATCAAGGCATCACTTAAATAGGAGCTGCTTGACACAGTAAGGTCCACCAGAAGATCCTTAAAAGCTACACATCATGCCGAGACCCAAAGAAATTCAGGAACAATTGAGAAAGAAAGTAATTGAGATCTATCAGTCTGGAAAGGGTTATAAAGCCATTTCCAAAGCTTTGGGAATCCAGCGAACCACAGTGAGAGCCATTATCCACAAATGGCGAAGACATGGAACAGTGGTGAACCTTCCCAGGAGTGGCCGGCCGCCCAAAATTACCCCAAGAGCGCAGCGACGACTCATCCAAGAGGTCACAAAAGACCCCACAACAACGTCCAAGGAACTGCAGGCCTCACTTGCCTCAGTTAAGGTCAGCGTTCATGCCTCCACCATCAGGAAAAGACTGGGCAAAAATGGCCTGCATGGCAGAGTTCCAAGGAGAAAACCACTGCTGAGCAAAAAGAACATCAAAGCTTGTCTCAATTTCTCCACAACACATCTTGATGATCCCCAAGACTTTTGGGACAACATTCTGTGGACCGATGAGACAAAAGTGGAACTCTTTGGAAGGTGTGTGTCCAAGTATATCTGGCGTAGAAGGAACACTGCATTTCATAAAAAGAACATTATACCAACAGTAAAATATGGTGGTGGTAGTGTGATGGTCTGGGGCTGTTTTGCTGCTTCAGGACCTGGAAGACTTGCGGTGATAAAAGGAACTATGAATTCTGCTGTCTACCAAGACATCCTGAAGGAGAATGTCCGACCATCTGTTCGTGTACTCAAGCTGAAACGAACTTGGGTTCTGCAGCAGGACAATGATCCTAAACACAGCAGCAAGTCCACCACCGAATGGCTGAAGAAAAACAAAATGAAGACTTTGGAGTGGCCTAGCCAAAGTCCTGACCTGAATCCTATTGAGATGTTGTGGTATGACCTTAAAAAGGCTGTTCATGCTCGAAAACCCTCTAATGTAACTGAATTAGGACAATTCTGCAAAGATGAGTGGGCCAAAATTCCTCCAGGACTCTGTAAAAGCCTCATTGCACGTTATCGCAAACGCTTGGTTGCAGTTGTTGCTGCTAAGGGTGGCCCAACCAGTTATTAGGTTTAGGGGGCAATCACTTTTTCACACAGGGCCATGATGGTTTGGATTTTTTTTCACCTTTAATAATAAACACCTTCATTTACAAATTGCATTTTGTGTTTACTTGTGTTGTCCTTGACTATTGTTTAAATTGGTTTGATGTTCCGAAACACTTAAGTGTGACAAACATGCAAAGGAACAGGAAATGAGGAAGGGGGCAAACACTTTTTCACACCACTGTATATAGATTTCATACAAACTCTCCACTTGAAATTTGGAGGAGTTGGATGAGGTTTTCAAAGTGAACCTATCACTGAAATGTAAGAAATGACTAGCCCCTGGTCCAGTCTCTTACGAGACCTTACTGAAATGTCCCTTGACTTCTAGTAATTTTTATTGAAACCCACAGTTGGATTATTTTATTACATTAAAAACTTAACCTGGTTCTGTGGATCAGCTGAGTAGTTTGACCAAACAGAGCATGCCATTGTTCAGTACTAGTGAGGTGGACAGCTCAGTAGATAGAGTCATTTACATTTTGACACCCAACCACCTCAAGCAAAGCAAGATGGCATCACTGGGAGCATGTGATGTCCATTTGATAGTAGCATAGGATAAAACAAAACTGTTAATAAATACAATTAAAATATAAAATGGAGTTATCACTGCCAGTCCCATTTCACCTTTTTTAACCAGATGGCTATGAGTCCATATATAACTATTTTTGAGTTCCAGATTTCAAGAGGCCCTAGTGATGGCTTTAAATAATTACAGAAATATGGATTCTCATAGGGGATTGTTAAATAAAGTATACATATTTAATGCTTTAGGGTATCAAATGTTTGTTGAATTTCCTGAGGCAAAAAAGGATGCAGGTGTGGAAATAGTCTATGGAAGAAACTGAAAAACCACATGCCTGGGAGAGAAAGCAGATTCCATTTTATCCATATGCATGTCTGAGCTATCTCCCAGGGACTATTCCTACAGGAAAAACACTACATCATTTTCAAAGTGTTATAATTGGCATAATGACATCAGACATGAAGCAGATCCAATGCAGTCCATTTTATGCACATCCACATGAAATGGATGACATTACTTCCAAATTTCAGGACTGCAAACTAATGAATAGCCATGGAGGTGTGCAGGTGCAATGTACGCAGGAACTATTGCTTTGCGGTTAGTTATAAGGTCAGAGAGGAAATAAGAATGGAAATATTTTAGGAGGCAGGATATGTCCTAGTTCCCCTCGAGAGCCCGTAAAGCATGTGGGAAACTGGATCCAGGTCTCAAAGCAGGAAATGGCAACAGGAAAGAAAGCAACAGCAGGCCGATATTATTCGTATTGAGAAAACAATACTCAGAATGTTTTCCCACATATTTCACTATCCTAATGAACTGTGGAGAAGCATGTTATCTGATTTAATGTGGCCAGACTGCTTCCAAGACGTGTAATAGGTGGAATTGTGAGGGCAAAAACTGTGTTCAGAGAAAGATGGGGAATCTTTGCCCTGGGGGGCAAAGACAACCCACTAGACATTTCATGGTATTTTTGTGGGCATAAGAAGACGTACCATTCAAAGGGTGCCATGGTACCTTATAATAGATCAGCGGGCAAGAGGATGTGTGGGTGTTCCTAAAGAATATGGTTTATTGTGATTAAATGATGAAGTACCTCTATTGGCCCATGGAGTCAACTTAGTCCTCCGCTGACTTTAAGATACTTTGCACAACATAACATTTTCCTCAGCACCGATAGACTTCCTAACACACAGACCTGACCTGACCCCCTTCTTAAAGCTTTAGTTATCAATCACAAGGATGAGTACAGTAATCATTTGCAGGGCTGCAAAGGAACTCTGCTTCCAGTATTTTATCAAATACACACACCGATCAGCAATAACATTATGATGACTCACCTAATATTCATTTTTGTCACCAAATCAGCCCTGCCCCTTTGCGACATGAAAGCCAGTATACTTCTGAAGGTATGCTGTGGTATCTGGCACCAAGCCCTCAGTAGCAGATTCTTTAAGTCTTCTAAGTTGTGAGGTGGGGCATCCATGGATTGGACCTGTTTTTCCAGAACAACCCATAAATGCTTTATTGGACTGAGATCTGGAGAATTTGAAGGTCAAGCCAACACCCCAAACTTGTTGTGTTCCTCAAACTATTCTTGAACAATTTTTACAGTGTGACAGGAGGCATTATCCAGCTGAAAGAGGCCACTACCTCTGCCTTCTGGCCTTCCCCATGAAGTAAAATAAAATGTGATTTAGCAAACCAGGCCACCTTCTTCCATTGCTCGGTGGTCCAGAGTCAGCATGGTCACCATGACCAGTCTTCGGCCACACAACAAACTGTGATGCCCAATTTTTCTGCTTTCAACTCATCAACTCCATGGACAACATGTTTACTTGCTGCCTAATATATTCTACTGACTGTCTGAAGCTATTGTAACAAGATAATCACAGTTAATCACTTTACCTGTCAGTAATCTTAAATCACTTTACCTGTCAGAGAAATATGGGATTCACTTTTTTTGTGAATCATACTTACCTAGCTGAATGCAGCATCGGTCCAATGCTGCATCTGTCCCCTGCCGGCTCTAACACTGAGAAATGAGGGATCAAACATCGCGATTGCTCAGTTCTCAGAACTCCATGAACAGAGAGCCGATAGCCAATGGCTGTCATTCACCACCTCTCTGCTCTGCCCCCCCGCCATGATTACTGGATCGCTGGGCTGTGGAGGTGGGCCGGAGTGGCTGGCTCAGCCTTCCAGAGCCTCACTGAGAGGCTAAGTTGGGTGCCAGTCCAGGCATGTGGGCAGATTCCGACTATGTGGTTGTGATCCTTCCGGACTGGCTCTGTTACATCAGCCGACAGAGGGCTTCAGCCCGCTGTCTTCTGAAAAGGGTCACAGGAGTGCAAAACCAACTGCACTCATATGATTCACAGGATAAGTACAATGAGCTTTGACTGTACTTCTCCTTTAATGCTACAGCTGATTGGTGTGTGTGTGTGTGTGTGTATATATATATATATATATATATATATATATATATATATATATAAATGTTTACTAATGGCTGTACTATGTACTATCTTTAGTTACTTTGAATATATTTTAATATAATACAGCAAGAGTGAGAACTGTAACAAGCATATATAGGACAGTTCGACAAAGCCTAACAGTATGACCTGGCACCCATGGGTGTTATGTAATATGTTTTACCCACCAAAGTGCTGGCACTGGACCCAAGTGCCCTGGATTTTCAGCAATTCCAGAGACCGGGGATTTAAAAGACTTTTCTGCTGAGGAGGAACAACCCAGTGAGCCTGCAGCAGAGGAGCTGGCATCAATCCAGAGTGCTGCAAACTTCTGGCCCACACTCACAACAGTTCCAGAGGCCCAGGATGAGAAGGTTGTGGTTCTGCTTCCCTGGCAGACCAAGGACCAGGGAGAGGAGATGGTCATCCATCAGGAGGTTGACGCGCTGACGTCGTCGCAACTTGTTTGTGAACGGGTGGATGGTAGCCGGCCTGAGAATTTTTTATGGATGCTTGTTCTACCTATTGCATGTAAATGCAATTTTAATTATCTAATAAATTTACTTATATGGATTCACACTATGGTTGGCTTCATTCCATCTTTATGAGCCCGTGATTGATGTGTGCTCCTTATACCTGTCGTGTTTCCTGGCTTACCATTGGCATTTGGTTACGGAGAGGTGACACTGCTGGGTTGAGACCTGGATGTTCATTCATCATACAGGCTTTATGAAGCTTGCCTACTGGTAAGCGCGGTATTTGTGTGGTGGTGGATCACGTGTTGGTGGTGTCTGTGCATTCAGGATTTCCATTCACTTTTTATTGGACCATCTAATTTTCACAGTTTTTTGTCACATATATTACACATTTTTTATGTGTTGGTATTTGGTGCTATATATTTATATACACATATATATAATTTTTAGCGTGGCTTTTTTCTTTGTTTGCTTTTGGTTCTGCTTCCCTGGCAGACCAAGGACCAGGGAGAGGAGTTGGTCATCCTCCCTCCCAGCAGCAGGTCCACAGTCTGGGAGAGGAGGTGGTTGTCCTCCCTCCCCAGTGACAAAACTACAGTTCGGGAGAGGAGGTGGTCATCCTCCCTCCCCAGCAGCAGATCCACGGACCGGGAGAGGAGGTGGTCATCCTCTCTCCCCAGCGGCAGATCCACAGGCCAGGAGAGGAGCAGGTCATCCTCCCTCCCCAGTGAGAGTCCAGGAGATGAAGCAACTGGCTCATCTCCCCAGCAGCAGTTCAAAGACCGGGGAGTGGAGGTGGTCTCCCTCCATCCGCAGCGCTAGCATGATGTACAGAGAGGAAACTGTCCTCACTCCTCAGCGGCAGTCAGAGATGCAGGGAGGGGAGAAAGCCATTTCCCCTTCACAACAGCAGGCCAAGGACCAGGGAGAAGAAGTGATCCAACTATGTGGGTTCACTCTGCCTGACGAATGCATAGCCAGACCAGGTGGAGGTCTGGGACCTGGTTAGTCTTCTTTATATGGGGGAGAAATATGACAGACCCAACCAGGACCAGTAAACCTTTTGGCATTGTATAGTTAATTGTGTATACAGGCATGATCCAACTCAAGTCCAAAGAGAAGATTAAAACTGTTTTATTTAGTAAAATCAGTTATAGTAACAACAACTCAGTGCAATCAAGAGAATAAATGACAAGCACTTGGACGCATACATGGAAGTTCCTGGTTCCACCAAGCCTTCACATCACAATGTGTATTACAGTTCCTGGTGCGATAAAAAGGCTGGGATTGGTAAATACATATATCCACCCATGCAGCAGTGGGATGGACAGGGAGCTGAATATATGTGGCAGTAAGAAAAGGAAGCACCGATCCAAGGTAAGTGATGTAGCAGCGGCTGGAATCCAACCAACTTGATGGCTGCCCTGTGCACATAGAGGGGACCAGACAAGATGTTGGCACCAAGCCACAGACTGAAAGTGATGTCGAGGATGGTCTCAGCAATAGGAACGGAGGCTGGAGAGATGCAAGAACCTTCTCTCTTTTTAACACAGCTGCACCAAAACCTATTTCAGGAGTACAGATACCAATCTATTCCAAAATGAACCCAATAAGCACCCTCCAATATCCATATTGGTATACACACTTCAGAAGGTGTTTTCTGTACACCCCCAGGGAATGAAAGGATATCCAAGCAGCACAGATCACAGGTATTATATTCTCGGCATATCAAACATGGAACAGATGTAAATGGTGCAATCAGGTGTCCACACAAGTACGACGTCAGTGAGTATGACCATGCTTATCAATTAAATACACAAAAAAGGGAAAACACAGAAATACAGAACATTAAATGAAACAAACCATATTGCCATAAATAAACTAGCACCCTCTAAAACACAATAATAAATAAAGTGAAATAGAATGTCCGTTTCAGTTAAGTTTTGTCCACAACTAAATCAGTATCTTCAAAAAATCAATTTTGCCCAAATTATTCCACACATCCTTGAGACTCAAACTGCACAGTAGGAATTCCATAAATTCCTAATATTTCAGGTCACATGTACAATACTAAAATATTAATCTCCCAATGATTTCTTGGTTTTTCAAATCCATCAGTCAAACTTTAATTATGTATGCTTGACCATTTCTGTGGCACATGCAATCAATTCCAAGAACAGAATTCAAAAATATCATCCAAAATGGAAGCCGAACTTGGAGTAGTAATGAACCCTGAAAAAATAGGCAGTTCTAGATTTTTGCTGTATCAGCCGCTTCATACACCAGTTACTATAAGTTAAAAGTTGTTTCATAGGCAAAATCATGTGTTGTATTGAAAAAAAAAAAAAATCAGATGGACCTAGAAATAGAACATGCTTTAAATTTATCCGATGGACTCAATTCCGACGGACTAAAATTGGGAAAACCGATCGTCTGTGTGCTGGTCCAAAGGACCAAATACAACGCAAGGGAAGCTATTAGCTACTGGCTATTGAGCTTCCTTGTTTAGTCCTATTTACGTCATCACGTTCAAAACTAACGAACTTTCGAACGGACTTAGTCTGTTCGTGTGTGGTCAAGTCCGTTCGTTCAGAAAGTCAGTCGGAACTCCGCCGAAAGTCCGTCGGGAAGACGGTCGGACCTAGTCTGCCGGAAAGTCCAGTCGCGTGTACGCGGCATAAGTCTATATTCTGATTAGAGCAGAACTCAATTGTATCTGAGCACCAGAAATTAAAAACGCTATTTGATTCATTTTTAATATTATTATTATTATTCAAGATTTATATAGCGCCAAGAGTTTGAGCAGCGCTTTACATTGCTGCTCAATGTAATGGAATATGCAGTTCAGTTTTGGGCACCAGTTTTCAAAAAGGATATCGGGGGAACTGGAGAAAGTGCAGAGAAAGGCAACCAAACTGATAAGAGGAATGGAGGAGCTCAGCTATGGGGAAAGATTAGAGGAACGGAATTTATTCACTCTTCAGAAGAGGAGTTTAATGGGGATATGATCACCATGTATAAATATATAAGGGGTCCAGATAGTGAACTTGGTGTTGAGTTATTCACTTAACGGTCAACACAGAGGACAAGGGGCACTCTTTATATCTAGAGGAAAAGAGATTTCATCTCCAAATCTGGAAAGGTTTCTTCACAGTAAGAGCTGTGAAAATGTCTGGCCAGCTCAGTAGATTGCTTTAACCACTACAATACAGGGCACTTTCGCCCCCTTAATTCCCAGCCCAATTTTCAGCTTTCATCGCTCTAGCGCTTTCAGTGACAATTGCGCGGTCATGCTACACTATACCCAAATGAAATTTTTATCATTTTGTTCGCACAAATAGAGATTTATTTTGGTGGTATTTATTCACGACTCCGTTTTTTATTTTTTGCGATATAAGCGCAAAAAAGCGGAAATTTGGAAAAAAAACAATATTTTCTTTTTTCTATTTTAAAAGAAATCCAATAAAATCAAATTTTGTCATAAATTTAAGCCAAAATGTATTCTGCTACATGTTTTTGGTAAAAAAAATTCAGTTAAGTGTATAATAATTGGTTTGTGTGATCACGGACATATGTACGCAAATGATCATGTACATATGTGTGCAGGTGATCACGTACATATGTGTGCAGATAATCATTGGGACAAGTGATTTTAGTGGGACATATGTGGGGGACATGTTTTTATTATTAGGGACATGTGTTTTTATTTTTTGGGGACATGTATGTTTTGGGACATGTGTGTTATGGGGACATATGTGGGGACTGTGTTTACACTGTCTGGTGTGTTGTGTGTTTACACTAGGCTGGTGATCAGTGGGTAAAAAGCTGTAAAAAACAGCTCATACTCACTGATCATCAGCCGGCTGCAGCAATCTGCTCTCCTCTCCTCAGCGATGACTTCTGTGTGAGGAGAGGAGGAGCCGATTGCCTAGCAACCGGCTGTTTGTTTACATCACATGACGGCCGTGATTGGACACGGCCGTCATGTGATCAGGAGGGCCAATCACAGGGCCCTCCTGCCGATCTGAGATGCGCCGTGTCCCGGTGACAGGGGCGCATCGGGATCGCGCCGCTGCGCGGGCACGCACGCGCACGATCCCGCTCCTCCTGATGGACGTTCCTGAACGTCCTATCAGGAGTAGACGGCTCCCACCCGGCCGTATATGTGCATTGGCCGGGTGGGAAGTGGTTAAGAAAGGCCTGGATTCTTTCCTAAATGTACATAAACTGGGTACTAACTTTTATAGGTAAAGTTGATCCGGGGAAAATCTGATTGCCTCTCTGGGATCAGGAAGGAATTTTTTCCCCTGCTGTAGCAAAT
This sequence comes from Lithobates pipiens, assembly GCF_037356315.1. Lineage (NCBI taxonomy): Eukaryota > Metazoa > Chordata > Amphibia > Anura > Ranidae > Lithobates > Lithobates pipiens. The sequence continues at coordinate 200,786,095 of NW_027507686.1, forward strand.
TGGATCATGCTTTGCTGGGGGGGGGTTTCGCCTTCCTCTGCATCAACTGTGGGTATAGGATTGGGTATATGGGATTATATGATATTTTTAATTTTTATTTTTTTATGGTTGAACTAGATGGACTTGTGTCTTTTTTCAACCTGACTAACAATGTAACAGCAGGAGGACAGACAGTATGGTTACAATACAATTCAATACAGGAGGAATCAATTAATATTCAAAGCAACTAACCCACCCGTCCATATCTCTATGTACATTTTGTTAAGAAATGACTTTGAAAAAACAAAACAAAACAAAAAAAACAGCATTTCCAGTCATGGCAATCTTGAGTAAGGGCAGATAATTTATGTAGCATTTACTTCCTGAGATCCATCTGCCTTAGCTCAGGCATGCAGGCAGGGGAATGTGCTTAGCTGATCAAGTGCCCTCCTCCAGATAAAAGAAAAAGAAAAGACCCCCGGGATGTATGATATCACTTTGGCCAAGATCATAAACCAGGAAACAACTAAAGAAATGAAAAAAAAAATTAAAACAAGTAAATATACCGTAATATGCCTTCCTATCTATTTACTAATGACAGCAGTATACCGAATAAAAATAATTAATGTTAATTGAGAGAATCTACTTTTGCCTTAAAATGTTCTTTTGGGGTTGGAGTAGCTTTTACCCTGTAAAATGTCCCAATTTCCGAAAGTACGAAATGCATTGTTCATCTTTTTTGGCATGTTTTTTAATATTTTTTGCCCCAATAAACAGTATTCACTAAAATGTTGATAGTGTCTTCTTACAAAATAGCTGCACAATTGTTCACACTTGCGAATAAGCTTGTGCTAAGTGCTTACATGCCAAGAGCATTTTTTTTGCTAATTCGTTAATTGGTTTTAGTTGGTTTTAAATGCAACATTGAAACAGATCAATTTTTGCATGCTGAAAGAGGTACCGGTAATATATAGCTGCTGGCATGTAGTTTAGGAAGAGGTTCGATGCCCACAGTTTTTCTAACTGGATTCAGTTGGGAAAGTGTTTGAATCCTGGGTGAAAGTTATTTGAAACTTTTTTCCCATTATCAAAATTGTTCCAAATTGTATTCTTTTTTTATTATTGTGCTTAATCTTTTAGGTAAAACAGGATACCACTTCTTATCATCCTCCATCTCCTGACAACTTTAATTCTATCAAAGGCAAGCAATCACCCTCCAGAAACACCTTTCTTCTTGTTATCACTTTACTGTGCAGTTTCTAGCATTTAACCACTTCAGCCCTGGACCATTTTGTTACCCAAAGACCAGAGCACTTTTTGCGATTCGCCACTGTGTCACTTTAACTGACAATTGCGCGGTCATGCGACGTGGCTCCCAAACAAAATTGATGTCCTTTTTTCCCATAAATAGAGCTTTCTTTTGGTGGTATTTGATCATCTTTGTGGTTTTTATTTTTTGCGCTATAAACGAAAAAAGAGCGTCAATTTTGAAAAAAAAGCAATATTTTGTACTTTTTGCTATAATAAATATCCCCCAAAAATACATAAAATAATTATTTTTTCCCCAGTTTAGGTCGATATGTATTCTTCTACATATTTTTGGTAAAAAAAAATGCAATAAGCGTATGTTGATTGGTTTGCTCAAAAGTTATAGCATCTACAACATAGAGGATAGCTTTATGGCTTTTATATTATAAATTTTTTTTTTTTACTAGTAATGGCGGCGATCTGCGATTTTTATCGAGACTGTGACATTATGGTGGACACGTCGGGCAATTTTGACACATTTTTGGGACCATTGTCATTTTTACAGCGATCAGTGCTATAAAATTGCATTTATTACTGTAAAAATGTCACTGGCAGTGAAGAGGTTACCACTAGGGGGTAGTGAAGGGGTTAAGTGGGTCCTATTGTGTGTTCTAACTGAAGGGGGGATGGGACTGTGCAGGGGAGATGACAGATCGATGTTCATACTTTGTATGAACAGACAATCTGTCTGTTCTCCCCTCAGAGAACCGGAAACTGTGTTTACACACACAGATCCCGGTTCTCAATGTGCCCTGAGTGATCGCGGGAGCCCGGTACGCGCCCCCTATTTGTCGTCTATGGTACCGACGTACCATGATGGCGATTCGCACAGCCGAGCCATGTTGCCGAAGTATAACTGTGGCGGCTGGTCGGCATGTGGTTAAAGTGGATTTATTTGCACCTGGCTCCAGCCTCTTCCAAGCCTTACAATTAAATACACATTTTTAAGTGTTTTGAGCGTAATGTAAGAAAAACATTACACTCTTTGTGACTCGCAGCGCATGTATGCTGCTGGATTCCCAGACCCCAGATGATGTCTTTTCAGACAAAACATGTCGGATTGATGTCATCTAACCGCTGCGTTCTACTACAGAGTTATTGGATTGTATGACGTATGCCTGTTCATTTCCCGCTGGATGTAAGTGCAATATTCTTTTAATAAATATTATTTTAAATGATTTTACACTATGTGGAGATTTCTTTGTTTTCATGATGATTGACCTACTGAAAAGCTTACCTTGCTTGATGTGGAATCAGACTGGTGATCTGCTATATAGCGATAAGTTAAAGAGGAAGTAAAGTTTTCCTCTTTAATTGTACCTATAGTAAGGCTTACCTGTAGGTACTGTATATATCTCCTAAACTTGCACCGTTTAGGAGATATTTACTATACACGCTGCCACCGATGTCATCGGCGCATGCGCACTGAAGTATCAGCCTGCGTGTGTCGTTTCTTAAGGGCCGTGCTGTGACTGTCAAGACCCACGTGAATGCGTGGGAGTGATGTCATTGTGGCTCTGGCCAATCACAGCACCGGAGCCCGCGAACCCTAAAGTAACTCCGGGAAAGATGTAGGCCATGTCAGCGCCGCTGCAGGGCATCGTTCTAAGGTAAGTATTTCATAATGAGCTAGTAAGCAATGCATACTAGTTCATTATCCCTTTTTCTTGCAGGTTTTTTTTGGGGGTGGAGGGGATTTTTTTGGGAGTTTTACAACCTCTTTAAGTATGGATATTCTTATTTGGATATGATCAAATGTCATATTATTATTTGGTTGGATACACATGTTTGCATCATTGTAATTTGGATATAAGTAACTTTATATTACCATATATTGTGCAGCAGTTTCTAACCTTTTTTTCTGATTGTACAATGGTTTGTCAAGTTGTGGCATTTGCAGTTGCTCAATTTAAAGGTTGATAGCGCAGTATATTATTAGAAATATCAGATTCCACGTGTGCCTAAGGACTCTGCCTGGCCTCTGGAACCTGGCAGAAAACTTTTGGCTTTTCTGCACACCCAATTCAGGTTTCCCTGGGCATGCAGAATATGCTGCAATTAAAGATGTCCCAGATCTCAATTTGTCTGTGTATCAGTGGGGAAACTCAAAGGCCAGGCAGAGCCCTTCGGCTCCATATGTATACATGACTGGTTTGGGGAATGGGGTCAGTATTATAGGGACCAAAGTTTATTTATTTATTTATTTATTTATTTATTTCAGGTACTTATATAGTATTGTCAAATTACTTAGCGCTTTGCAAAAATATTGTACATTAACATCAGCGCCTGCCCTCAATGAGCTTATAATCTAAGGTTCCTAAATGACATTCATAGATCTACATAGTAGGGTACATTTAGACCGGAGTCAACTAACCTACCAGCATTTGGAGTGTGGGAGGAAACTGGAGGAAACCCAGGCAAGGACAGGGAGAACATGCAAACTCCAGACAGTGCGGTGGTTGGGATTCAAACCGATAACCCCAGTGCTGTTAGACAGAAGTGCTAACCACTTAGTCATAAAGTTTCTCTGTAAGCCTGCAAAAGTGTACACACATTGTCAACTTTGAATGGGAAAATGGTCACTTCAAAACAACATTGGCAGAGGAATGCAAGTGGCATCATGTTTTTAGTGTACACAAAACCTTCTTGAATTAGGTGCGAATGCACACGTGAGGTTGAAAATGTTTTCACTTTTGCTTAAGTGAATCAGCCAGAATGTCTGTAAAATGAAGATAAAGGGATGGTAATAAAAAATAATGAGAACTGTGGCATTTCAGTACATGTGGCCCTAATATAAATATAAAGAATATAACTTGAGCCCATGTGTTATTTCTGTCTTTTTTCCTTTAATTAAGTACTGTAACTGCAAGCAAAATTGTTATATTTATATGGCCAAGATCATTTTCATAATATTCTTTCAAAAATGTAGCAAATTAATATTGCTTTTCATATGAGAAATTATATCTGGGTGGTCCTCAGGCATGAAAGATGCCTTTCCTATGAAATATATACAAGCCAAGTAAGGGCAGTACATTTAATAACAACTGCAAATGTTTGCAAATTGCAAGATTTTTAAACAAAGTTGTGATTGGATACACTCAACAACACGGGTGTGTATTTTAATCAGTCATGAACCATGATTTCTCAAAACTGTGTATTTTCCTATGTCACCAGAATACATTTCAGGCCCAGATATCATTTGCTGTGTTTTGTTTCATGGTAAACACTTGTCGATCATATTTAGGGACTGAATGTCAAATCTAAAAGTTTTGCTTGGAACACGTGGTGAATCGATGTCAAGACTATGTCACACACATTCGTATGCATTTTATTGATAAAAAGGTCAAAAGTGTAGATGCAATGTGTAAAACATGCTACAGCTTATTAGTTGAATTTATTTGTTGATTTGCCATTCAAATTATCTGCTCTGCTTATTTGGTTGTCCAAAACATACTGGATCAGAAACCAGACACATACCTTTGAATGGTCAGACACAACTTGAAATCGTGTGTTATACTAAGCTACGTTGTGGTTATTTCTGTTGGGGCTGATTTACTAAAATACTAGGGAATATTAAATTAATGCCCGACTTTAGCTTTCGCCTTGCCCCATATGCTGCAGGCCTTCCCGATCCACATTTTGGAATACTTTTGTGTCAGGGCTGGGCTCAGCCCTTCCTTTTCTGAGCTGGCCGCTCAGCTGTTGGCTAATTGCCAGCTCATTCAATTGTACTTCTGTCTCAGTCTGATTCATGGTTTCTGACAGTAGGTGAAGGCCATGAATTCAGAAGATGTAGTCAATCCACTTGTTGGTAATATTTTTTCCAGGTTGAATGAGCAGGATCACCGCATGGATCAGTTTGCCATGTTGTTACAAACACTCCTGAGTCGTTCCCCTGGAATTTCCCACTGTGTTGCAGGCCATCCCTGCTGCTGCTCCAGTCTCTGTGCAGGCACCTGCCTCGAGTATTACCTTTATAAGAGGTATGTCTGGTTCCCCTCCACTTCCCCAGTGATTTGGGGCAATCCAGTCCAATGCAGAGGGTTTCCCAACCAGGTCGAGATATACTTTGAGATACTGCCCCAGGTGTTTCCCACGGATAGAAGCAAAGTAGGTTCATGATATCTTTGCTTTCTGAGCCTTGGCCTGGGCAAACCCTCTATGGGAGACACAAAAACCTGTTGTCTTGAGTTACCCTGAGTTTGTGGCTTCTTTAAAAAGGGTATTTGACATGCTCCGCTTCTGCTGCCAAGTGCCTCATGTCCATCAAACAGAGTACGAGAACTGTTGACAATTGCGCCATTGATCTCCGTGGCAGCAGAGGTTGCGTGGAACAACGAGGCCCTCATGGCTTTTTTTCTCATGGTCTCTCAGATACCATCAAGGATGAGATAGCAGCCCGAGATATACCCAGTGAGTTGGAAAAGTTGATCACAGTTGCTATCCTCATTGACTCAAGACCACTTACGGAAGACTCCTGTACATTTATCTCCGAGCATTTGCAGTCCCACCCTTGCCTCCCTCACCTCCCGGATGAGAGAGCCCTTAGAAGGAGAGAGAGATTGTGCCTTTATTGTGACCATGCAGGTCACTTTTTGAAGTCTTGTTCTACCCATCCAGGGAATGCCCGAACCTTGAGGTCCTGTCACAGACAGACCTTAGGTGGTGTTGTTTCATCCCCAGTTATCTTGAAGCATAAGCCCCTGGTTTCGGTTACCCTTTCTTGGGCTGAGTCGTCCTTCGACTCTGGGGCTGCAGGCCTGTTCATTGATGCTGCCTTTGTATCGAAGCACTCGATTCTGCTGCAGCTGCGTGACACTCCACTTGCCATTGAGGCTTTTGACAGAAGACCTCTACAGCCCGCCCATGTAACTCCTGAGACAGTTCCATTGTCCATGGCCGTAGGGGCTCTTCACCATGAGATAATCCAATTCCAAGTTATTTCCTCACCTAAGTTTCCGCTGGTTATTGGTTATCCTTGGTTACAGAGGCACAACCCTCTTTTGATTGGCTCTGTGCTGAGGTTCTCTTCTGGTCGCCACAATGAAGTAAGACATGCTTCCAGAAGGTAGCCAAGGTCCTGTGCACCTCTTCACTCTCCTCCCTGCCAAAGGAGTACCGCAATTTTAGCAATGTCTTTGACAAAGGTAGTTTGCCTCCACATCAGTCGTATGAGTGCGCAATTGACCTTCGACCTGGTACCATACCCCCTCGTGGCCGGGTTTACCCTTAGTCAGTCTTGGAGGATAAGGCCATGGAGGAGCATGTTGCAGATGCACTTTCTCAAGGTTTTATCCATAAATCCTCGTCTCTTGCTGGTGCTAGTTTCTTTGTGAAGAAGAAGAGTGGTGAACTGAGACTTTGTATTGATTAAAGGGGTCTCAATCTGATTCCGTTAATTACAAAGTTATTTAACCGCCTTCATAGCTGCCTGTTCCGTGTGTGCTCAGAGTAAGACTCCACGACACCTTCCAGTGGGCCTCATACAACCTATACCCAATGGAAGGAGGCCCTGGACCCACCTGTCTATGGGTTTCATTGTAGAGTTACCCAATTCCCAGAGCAACACAGTTATCCTTATGTTGGCAGGAGCAGATCCAGAGTCTAGTCTCGGGAGGGGCACTGCTATAAAACATGTTTTTTTGGGGGCAATTTATATGGGAAATGGCTGGTATTGGCACTTCAATCATTACGGCACCATGGCTGTTATGGTGTCAGGATGATTGAAGCGCATTATTTCTATTAATACATTGTAATATAAAATTAAATGGTTCAACTCACCATAATGCAGAATCAGTGGGAGCCCTGATGGTGTCATTTGCCATGTCGCCTGCCACCAAATGCGGATTGTTACTTGCCACGTCACCTGCCACACATTGCGGATTGCCACTTGCCACGTAGCCTGCCACACATTGTGGATTGTCACTTGCCACGTCACCTGCCACATATTGCGGATTGTCCCTTGCCACGTTGCCTGCCACACATTGCGGATTGCCACTTGCCACGTAGCCTGCCACACATTGCGGATTGTCACTTGCCACGTCACCTGCCACACATTGTGGATTGTCACTTGCCACGTCGCCTACCAAACATTGCGGATTGCCACTTGCCACGTCACCTGCCACCAGATGCCAAAATTGCCACGTAGCCTGCCACACATTGCGGATTGCCACTTGCCACGTAGTCTACCACACTTTGCAGATTGTCACTTGCCACGTCACCTGCCACACATTGCTGATTGTCACTTGCCACGTAGCCTGCCACACATTGCGGATTGTCACTTGCCACGTCACCTGCCACACATGGCAGATTGCCACTTGCCACGTAGTCTGCCACACATCGCGGATTGTCACTTGCCACGTAGCCTGCCACACATTGCGGATTGTCACTTGCCATATCGCCTGCCATACATTGTGGATTGCCACTTGCCAGGTCACCTGCCACACATTGCAGATTGTCACTTGCCACGTAGCCTGCCACACATTGCGGATTGTCCCTTGCCACGTCACCTGCCACACATTGTGGATTGCCACTTTCCACGTAGTCTGCCACACATTGCGGATTGCCACTTGCCACGTAGCCTGCCACACATTGCGGATTGCCACTTGCCATGTAGCCTGCCACACATTGTGGATTGTCACCTAGAGTGTCACTTTTCTGCTAAGGTGTTCTTTTGTTCAGTCCCAGAGTGAAGATAGGCATCAGAGAGATGATGTAATCTCTCAGCTGCACACAGTGAGGACGGAACTGGAGGGATGCAGGGCAGTGAGAGATGATGTCATCTCCCTGCTCCCCTGCCCGCTGGCTTTCTGATTGGCCAGCAGTCCTCCTAATCCGCCCAGCTGCCCCCCCCCTCACCCGTCCACTCAGCACTGGTACCCGCGGAACCGGCCGCGCTGGCACCCGCGGAACCGGCCGCGCTGTCATCCACTGGCTGTATTCTCGGAGGGGGCAATTGCCCCGTTCCCCCCCTGGATCCGCCGCTGTATGGTGGTTGATCGGTTCTCAAAAACGTCTCATTGTATTCCACTTAAGAAGTTGCACGCTTCTGAGGAACTGGCTTGCATTTTTGTTCAGGAGATCTTTCGCTTACATGAGCTACCCAAAGTGAATGTCTCGGACAGGGGTAGTCAGTTTATGTCCCGGTTCTGGCGAGCCTTTTGTATACAGTTGGGAATTCAGCTTGCTTTCTCCTCTGCGTATCACCTGCAGTCTAATGAGGCCACAGAACGAGCCAAGCAGTCCTTGGAGCAATTCCTATGTTGCTATATTTCTGACCAGAAATATATGGTCTATATGGTCAGACCTCCGTGGGCAGATTTCGCTCACAATAGCGTCTTGAATTCTGCTTCCCGATTGAGAACCATGAGGAGTATGAAGTACAGTCCATTGTTTAGTCCTGCAGGTTCCGGGGACACCAGTACCTGGTGCATTGGAAAGGGTACGGTCCGGAGGAATGCTCTTGGGTCTCATCCTCGGTCGTACATGCCCCTGTCCTCCTCCGTGATTTCCATAGATGTTTTTCCCTCAATCCTGGTGGTCCTCTGAGGGGGGGGGGGGGGGTCATTGAGGAGGGGTACTGTCAGGGCAGGGCTCAGCCCTTCCTTCTCTGAGCTGGTCGCTCTGCTGTCGGCTAATGGCCAGCTCCTATCTCTCCACAGTGACTCACCTGTTGATGATATCCTGCTCGTCCGTCCTGCCTACTTAATTCGTCTAGGCCAGATGATCTCTGCCCTCGCCTTGGTCACATCTCTAGAGACCCTCTCCTGTGTTCCTGTTAAAGACTTGCTTGGCTGGCATCCTTCTGGCTCCATATCCCTTGCTGTTCTACTACACTTTTCTCTGGCTCCCTAATGCAGGAGTCTCAAACTGGCAGCCCTCCAGCTGTTGCAAAACTACAAGTCCCATGAGGCATTGCAAGGCTGACAGTTACAAGCATGACTCCCACAGGCACAGGCATGATGGGACTTGTAGTTTCACAACAGCTGGAGGGCCGCCAGTTTGAGACCCCAGCCCTAACGTTTTGGCTTGTCTGACTATCCGTTCCCATTCCTGAACTCTGGCTATGTTTTGACTACGTTTACTCTGTTTACCTTTTTTTATTATTATGAAAACAAGTGTGATTTAACTGTACATCTGTCTCCGTCTGATTCATGGTTTCTGACACTTTGCATCTATTTCTTTTTTATTTTGTACACATACCGTACCTTTTTTTCACATCTTTGGTCTGGTCATATGGCACTACATGGCCTCTTCCTCCTCTTGTTCTTTGATGGTAGCCAAGCCCTGAATTCTGCAACCCTTTGCAGTATTGCTATTTGAGTCTAAGGTGGTCTGATGACACTTCCCCATGGGGTAGGTTCTTGATTCCCTGGACTCATGGGAAGTGGCTGACACTGAGTGTTATTAAATCCTGAAAATGACCAGTGCTGTTTTATAGAGCAGTGAATGTGATGGAGACAGCGCCTGAGAGGATGTCTCACAGTGAATTAATTTTTTTCGTGGCCTAAAAACCCCAGGTTTCCTTCCTCTATTTCTGTAGTTCCTCCTTCTGGCTGCTTTCCATTTTATTTAAAGGTAGACACCCACTGTGAGCCCCGGAAATCCCCATTTGTTCTATAGTACGCCCTTCTCAAGCTATACCTGAGACATGTTCAAAAAACTGCTAGGTATTGTTGGCTACATGAGATTTACCCCTATATGGTACAATTGAATGTTTCTGGAAATTCCTAAACTGCAGAGTTTTTGGAAATGTTCGGGGATCCTAACCCTTTCCCACTTATTCGATAAAGGCTCCCAACTAACCTCCTAATTTGCCCTCAGCCCTAAATGGTTTTATTTGTTCCTCCAACTAAGCCATGCTGTACAGGCACAAAAAAATGTAGCTGTAGTCTCCATCTCGCTTACTCCCCCGTGTCCTGCTCGCAGCAGCGCTTCAAGCCTCGTTTTCGGATGATAACATCACATCCACCGTGGCCGACAGCTTTACATCTAAACGGTGGTTGCACACAGAAAGCGGCTAAGCATACTGTGAATTGGCGGAGGCTATGACTGATCTAAAGTGTATGGATGGATTATATTGCTCCTTATTTCCAATGGAAATGTGAGTTTTTTACTTAAAAGTCTATGCATAAAATCATATCTTAAAAATCTGCACCCAGAGGCTCCCCTCTCTTTGTGTTTGTGTTGTAGCAATCTGGAAACCTGGTTTCAGTTCCCCTTTGGTGGCAGCCCTGTTTTGCGGAATCTCCCGGAAAGAAACCTACTTTTATTGGATTATAACAAAAATATAATGGACTATTAAATCCGTATATATTTGTTGTATTTTCATTTTTATTTATTTATTTATTTTCTCTCCCCCCCCCTCTTCCTTTTTTATATATTTTTTTATTTATATATATATATATATATATATATATATATATATATATATATATATATATATTTTTATTTTTTTTATTTATTTTTTTTATTATATTTATTTATACGCTACGTGTTTATGTGGCTGATAGAGTGCCACTGAGATGTGTTTGCAAGTTAGTTTGCATGCGGGTTTGCACAAATATGCATGCCGCAAAGTGTCTATGTAGTAGACATGTGCAGAATAAAATATTTCGTTTCGGAATTTAGTTTTCGTCCGAAAACTTAATTTATTTAGTTACTCCCGAAATTCGTTTTTATTTATTTCGTTTTTCGTTCAAAAATTGCATTCGTCCGAAAATCCACATGAATCACGGTCGAATCTGTCTTTGAAGGCTTATGGTGTCTGTCGAATGTATAAAGAACATTCGACGGAGCTAGTATATAGCATACTTTAGAACCCTATTAAAGTCTATGGGACTCCAACATTCAAAATCTAAAGTGCTAATTTTAAAGACTAATTTGCAAGTTACTGTCCTAAAAAGTGTTTGGGGACCCGGGTCCTGCCCCAGGGAACATGTATCAATGCAAAAAAAAGTTTTAAAAACGGCCGTTTTTTCAGGAGCAGTGATTTTAACCCCCCTGGCGGTGTTCCCGAGTCAGACTCGGGACAGCGTCGCTGGATCCAGGAGGAGGTTTACTTACCTTCTCCTCGGATCCAGCGTTGTCTCCCCGCTGTACGAGCGAGCCGTGTCTCGCTCGTATGCATCACACCGCCGATCTCCGTGCCCTGCGAGCGTTGCGACGCACGGGGACGGAGATCGGCGCCAAATTCAAAAAGTGAAACAAACAGTAAACATACAGTATAATGTAATCTTACAGATTACATTGCTGTATGTAAATATTTCACATCCCCGTTGTCCCTAGTGGTCTGCCCAGTGTCCTGCATGCAGTTTTATATAATAAAAACTGTTCTTTATGCCTGGAAACTGGAGATTGTCCATAGCAACCAAAACTGTCACTGTACATCAAAAATGATTTTAGACCAGCTAGAAAACAGCGATAATAAATTAGAATCACTCGCAGAATTGAGCGATAGCGATTTGTGGGAGATCCGTCATCAAATACTGAAAAGTAATGACAGTGACAATTCTGCAACTGAGCAAATTTCTGTGTTTTTGATTTGATTACATTATTGAATAAGTTTTATTATTGTTATATTATTATTTGGTACAATTATTTATAATTATTTATTATATTATAATTTATGATTTAATTTTTCAAACTTTATCATACCCGGGATGTCTGCTAGACTCTGGTTTGGACAGATTTAAGAGAGTTATTCCTAAGAATTGCAGGACTACAATATAAAACGCCAAATTTTCATGCAAAATAATGGTACCGCTTTTAGCACCTAAAATCCGAAATAATCGTACCGCCAGGGAGGTTAATAATGATTAAAATGAAACAATAAAAGTGTAATATTCCTTTAAATTTCGTAGGGGGGGGGGGGGGGGGGGGGTTGTCTATAGTATGCCTGTGAAGGGGCTCATGTTTCTGGTGCTTAGAACTGTCCCTGCACAAAGTGTCATTTATGCAGGAAAAAAAGTCCTTTAAAATCACTCGCAGCTATTATGAATTGTCGGCTCCCGTAATACAGAGAAAACTCATTGAAAGTCATTGATAAAAAAAAAAAAAAAAAACAAATAAAAAAAAAGCGTGGGGGTCCCCCAAATTCAATTAACAGGCCCTTCAGGTCTGGTATGGATATTAAGGGGAACCCTGCCTCAAATTTAAGAAAAAAATTGACGTGGGGTTCCCCCTAAATATCCATAACCAGACCCTTCAGGTCTGGTATGGATATTAAGGGGAACCCCGCGTCAAATAAAAAAAAAATTGACGTGGGGGTCCCCCTAAAAATCCATACCAGACCCTTTATCCGAGCACGCAACCTGGCAGGCCGCAGGAAAAGAGGGGGGGACGAGAGAGCGGCCCCCCCTCCCTCCTGAACCGTACCAGGCCACATGCCCTCAACATTGGGAGGATGCTTTGGGGGTCTGTGACCCCTCAAAGCACCTTGTCCCCATGTTGATGAGGACAAGGGCCTCATCCCCACAACCGTGGCCGGTGGTTGTGGAGGTCTGCGGGCGGGGGGCTTATCAGAATCTGGAAGCCCCCTTTAACAAGGGGACCCCCAGATCCCGGCCCCCCCCATGTTTGAAATGGTAAGGGGGTACAAAAGTACCCCTACCATTTCACAAAGAAAGTGTAAAAAATTGTTAAATAAGACAAACACACTTTTGAAAAATATCTTTATTAAAAATAAAAAAAATAAAAAAAAAAGATTCCAGCGGCGGTAATCCACTCTTGCTATCCAGCGACGGACGGTCATCTCTCCAGCGATGTCTCATCTCATCCAGCGCAGCGAATACATCCTTCTTCTGTCTCCGCTGTGGAGACACTGCAAGGATTCCGGCGGCCTGACGTTTCTTATATACGGAGGGCGGGGCCACCCGTCACCTGACCCCGCCCCCCCATCTGACGCAAGGGGAAACCCGGGGTTCCCTGTGACGTATGGGTGACCCCGCCCCCCTCTGATGTAACGGAAACCTGCCTGTGTTACATCAGAGGGGTGCGGGGTCACCCATACGTCACAGGGAACCCCGGGTTTCCCCTTGCGTCAGAGGGGGGCGGGGTCAGGTGACGGGTGGCCCCGCCCTCCGTATATAAGAAACGTCAGGCCGCCGGAATCCTTGCAGTGTCTCCACAGCGGAGACAGAAGAAGGATGTATTCGCTGCGCTGGATGAGATGAGACATCGCTGGAGAGATGACCGTCCATCGCTGGATAGCAAGAGTGGATTACCACCGCTGGAATCTTTTTTTTTTTTTTTTTTTTTTTTTTTTTTTTTTTTTAATAAAGATATTTTTCAAAAGTGTGTTTGTCTTATTTAACTATTTTTTACACTTTCTTTGTGAAATGGTAGGGGTACTTTTGTACCCCCTTACCATTTCAAACAGGGGGGGGCGGGATCTGGGGGTCCCCTTGTTAAAGGGGGCTTCCAGATTCTGATAAGCCCCCCGCCCGCAGACCTCCACAACCACCGGCCACTGTTGTGGGGATGAGGCCCTTGTCCTCATCAACATGGGGACAAGGTGCTTTGAGGGGTCACAGACCCCCAAAGCATCCTCCCAATGTTGAGGGCATGTGGCCTGGTACGGTTCAGGAGGGAGGGGGGGCGCTCTCTTGTCCCCCCCTCTTTTCCTGCGGCCTGCCAGGTTGCGTGCTCGGATAAAGGGTCTGGTATGGATTTTTAGGGGGACCCCCATGTCAATTTTTTTTTAAATTTGACGCGGGGTTCCCCTTAATATCCATACCAGACCTGAAGGGTCTGGTTATGGATATTTAGGGGGAACCCCACGTCAATTGTTTTCTTAAATTTGAGGCAGGGTTCCCCTTAATATCCATACCAGACCTGAAGGGCCTGTTAATTGAATTTGGGGGACCCCCACGCTTTTTTTTAAATTTATTTATTTATTTTTTTATCAATGACTTTCAATGAGTGTTCTCTGTATTACGGGAGCCGACAATTCATAATAGCTGCGAGTGATTTTAAAGGACTTTTTTTCCTGCATAAATGACACTTTGTGCAGGGACAGTTCTAAGCACCAGAAACATGAGCCCCTTCACAGGCATACTATAGCCACTTAAGGACCAGGCCTCTTTTTCAGATTTGGTGTTTTCATGTTTAAAACTGTTTTTTTTGCTAGAAAATTACTTAGAACTCCCAAACATTTTATATTGTTTTTTTTCTAACACCCTAGAGAATAAAATGGCGGTCATTGAAATACTTTTTTTTACACCGTATTTGCGCAGCGGTCTTACAAGCGCACTTTTTTTTGAAAAAATGCACTTTTTTGAATAAAAAAATAAGACAACAGTAAAATTAGCCCAATTTTTTTTTATATTGTGAAAGATAATGGTATGCCAAGTAAATTGATACCCAACATGTCACGCTTCAAAATTGCGCCCGCTCGTGGAATGGCGTCAAACTTTTAGCCTCAAAAATCTCCATAAGTGACATTTAAAAAATTCTACAGGTTGCATTTTTTGCGTTACAGAGGAGGTCTAGGGCTAGAATTATTGCTCTCGCTCTACCGATCGCGGCGATACCTCACATGTGTGGTTTGACCACCGTTTTCATATGCGGGCGCTACTCACGTATGCGCCCGCTTCTGTGCGCAAGCTCGTCGTGACGGGGTGTTTTTAAAAAAAAAATTTTTTTTTCTTCTTATTTATTTTAATTGATTTTATTTATTTTTACACTGTTTTAAAAAAAAAAAAAAATGGATCACTTTTATTCCTATTACAAGGAATGTAAACATCTTGAAAAAAGCATTAAAGGTCCTCTTAAATATGAGATCTGGGGTCAAAAAGTCCTCAGATCTCATATTTGGGCTAAAATGCAAAAAAAAAAAAAAAAAAAAAAAAAAAAGAAAATCTGACATTTAAAAAAAAATATACCTTTAAGAGGTATGGGCGGAAGTGACGTTTTGACGTCGCTTCCGCCCTGCTATGGTATAGAGACGAGTGGGGGCCATCTTAGCCTCACTTGTCTCTATGCCCAGCAGATGGAAGGACCCGATCGCCTCCGCCGCTACCGACGGCTCCGGTAAGCGGCGGAAGGTGCGGGAGGGCGGCGGGAGGGGGGGAGCACCTCTCCCGCCGCCGATAGCGGTGATCTCGCGGCGAATCCGCCGCGGAGACCACCGTTATCGTACAGAGGACCGCCGCCTGAAGAGATGGACATCTCGGTTGTGGCAGCAGCTGCTGCCGTTACCGAGATATCCCTCTTCAAAAAAATCACGTACATCCCCGTTGGGCGGTCCCCAAGTGGATAGACAACTCCCCCTACGAAATTTAAAGGAATATTACACTTTTATTGTTTCACTTTAATCATTATTAAAATCACTGCTCCCGAAAAAACGGACGTTTTTAAAACTTTTTTTTGCATTGATCCATGTCCCCTGGGGCAGGACCCAGGTCCACAAACACTTTTTAGGACAGTAACATGCAGAATCTTTTCTCTCTGTCAAATCTTTTTTCTCTGTCGAATATGTTCTCTATATAATCTTGGACTAATAGAGGTAAGGTTAGGCACATTCGACCACAGGTTCTATAGACAGATTGTTGTCAGAGTCACGTCGAATTTCCTATTCTATATCGAACTGTTGTAACAATGAAAACGAAAATAAAGCATTTATTTATGTCGGATCTTTCGTTTTTCGGATTTTGTGCTTTCGTTATCGTTTGTCAAAACGAAAACGAAAATAGCTGAACTTCGGACGAAAATGCATTCAGGCGAAAACGAATGCACATGTCTACTATGTAGCTGGAGATGATATTGTGGTTGCAAGGGTCTCAAATAGAGTTAATTTAGCTGAGATGGTATTGCGTAGTTGCAAGGATCTCAAATGAGCGTTATGCTGCTGAGACGATATTGCATGACTGCAAGGGTCTCAATGGGTATCGGGTTAGTGGAGGCGCTATTGTGTTTGCAAGGGTCTTAAGAGTGTCAGGTTGCTAGAATGGCATTGCATGGTAGCAAGGGTCACGACGAGTGTAAGGTTGTTGAGACAATGTTGCATTTGCAAGGATCTCAACAAGAGTGTAAGCTGCTGAGACGATTTTGCATGGCTGCAAGGATCTAAACAGGTGTCAGGTTACTGAGACGAGATTGCTTGGTCGCAAAGGTCTTGATGGGTGAGAGGTTGCTGAGACGGTGTTGCGTTTGCAAGGGTCTCAAATGAGTGTCAGACTGTTAAGACGTCTTTCACATGGCTGAGGTGGTCTTGATGGGTGTCAGATTGCTTAGATGAGATTGCGTGGTCACAGAGAGTTTTTTTTTTTTTATGATTGGGAGATTGCCGAGATGATACTGAGTTTGCAAGGGTCTCAAATGAGTGTCCGGCTGCTGAGATAATTTTTACAAGGCTGCAATGGACTCAATGAGTATCAGGCCGCGTACACACGCGCGGACTGTTCGCCCAACTTTGTCCGCTGAACAGTGTTTGGGCGGACAGTCCGCTCGTGTGTGGGCTTTCAGCGGACAGTTTCAGCGGACAGTTTGACGGACAAGGTTTTTCGGAAATTCTGTAAAACTGTCCGCTGAAACCTTGTTTCAGCGAACAGTCAGCTCGTGTGTAGGCTTGTTCGTCAAACAAAGTTGCGCGCATGCTCAGAAAGGATTTTCACGCCGAAAGCTATAATGCAGTGTATAGGACGTCGTATTTTTCGTCCCGTCGTACGTGCCGTTCACGTCATCGCGCACGGTTTCAGCAAACTGTTCGTCCGTCGTGTGTGGCCATGTCCGTCCATGCTAAGTTTGAGCGGACTGTTTGCCGAAACTGTTGGACGGACAAAGTTGGGCGAACAGTCCGCGCGTGTGTACGCGGCCTTAGATTGCTGAGATGAGATTGCGTGGTCGCAAAAGTTTTTTGACCAGTGTGAGGTTGCTGAGATGATATTTTGCATTTGCAAGGGTCTCAACAAGAGTGTCAGGCTGCTGAGACAGTTTTGCATGGCTTCGAGGGTCTCAACGGGTGCCAGGTTGTTAAGATAATATAGTAGCTGTAAGGGTCTCAAATGAGAGCTGGGTTACTATGGCGGTTTTTGTGTGGTTGCAAGGGTCTCAGTGGTTAGTGCTCTAAAGGTAGCTGTTGAGTCGACAAAAGAAAAAGGATAGCAACAACTGGCTTGTTTGGTGGCTTATCGTACCCTTAAGCGGATAGTATATGGGATAAGGAAAATGTCAGTTCAATTCATAGGTTCCGTAAGGGGAAACTAACGAACGACATGGGAGACAACGAATGGTAATGAATTGATGCGACATAAAGAATGTGGTAATGGATCTAACCTGTGACAGTGGGCCGTGGGAGTTAGTTTGCATCAGACTGTGGCGGGGGTGCAACGTATCTGGAAGGTGTGGCAAAACAACAAGTTACGGGTGACACCGCCAGTGGCTATGAACTGCCATGACAAACATGGTAAAGAATCTCACCTGCAACAGTGGCCGTGCGACTGGGTCCGCATCGGCTGTAGCAAGTATGCAATGTACAGTATCCGAAAAGTGTGGTGTGGTGCCATACATGACGCACAAAATAACTTTGATTTGGCAAATAACGGGGGAAGCAACCGTGTATGAACAATATGAGGGATACAATGAATGGCAATGAATAGAAAAAGATACAAATGCAAAGTAACGACTCATACCTGTGACAGCGAGCAAGACTTGGTTGACAAACCACGAATACACTGTATTCGGGAATAATAGACTCACAAACATGAAGTGAGCTGAAGAGTCGGCCTGGTGAAGTAATGAATCGCACACTGGAACCGACAAAGAGCATAAGCGAGCGGGCTGCTTAAATACCCCCTGGGCCCCACCCATAAATTCAGGCCACCATACTGGCCTTCTTATATATACTGTATATAATACTATGTCAGGTTTAAAAAAAATCTGAAAACTAGTAATGCTTTGTCAGGTGTGAAAAAATGCTGATAAATTAAGAATGCTTTCAGAAAAAGAAGTGTTAATAGTTAATTTTTTATCAATAAACGAAATAGAAAGTAAACGAACAGAAGAGAAATCCAAATCAAATCAATATTTGACGTGACAACCCTTTGCCTTTAAAACAGCATCAATTCTTCTAGACAGGGGAGGGCTGGGCTGGGGGGCAGGGATGCAATTTCCCCCTGGGCTGCTCTGATATGCTGTGGCAAAGGCTGCTGTGCCATCAGCTCAAGAGCACACATGCGCAGATCTTGAGCTGGCCGAGTCCAGTACTGTGATCCAGCGATGTCTTCATTTCAGAGCTGACAGTCTGTGTTACACAGCACAGCCCCGCCCAGCCCCTCCCTCCTCCACACCATTGGCTGGCAGAGGCAGGACCTGCTTCTTTCCCCGCCCACACTCCGGGGCAGCTCGTGTGCTGTCTGTGAGGAGGATGTGTGGGCGGGAAAGTTCAATCTGAGCAGTCGGCTGGAATCCAGTGAGGCTCCTGGGAGGCTGAGACCATCCAAGTAAGTGAACTCCTCCTCCCTCCCCCACTCTGCAGCCAAAGAGTTTTTTTTTTTTCTAGCAGCCTGAGCAGTACCTTCTAGGTGGTATGATGTGGGCTCACACAGGAATGCTGCGGTTTGGCTGCAGTGCTGGTGTCCTGGCAGTCTTCCTGCATGTTGCCCCTGGTCCCATAGAGGTTGCATATTTTTACTGCATGTTCTGAAAGTGCACAAAACGTCCTGCATGCTGCATCTTTGGTGCAATTCCAGAAAATGCAGCAAAAATGTGCAACCTAAAAGAAGTCTGGGGGACTGTGAAAGCCGCCAGTAAACTCGCACTGCAGCACACTAAAGGCTTGTATTCACTTGCAGCAGCCACTCCTCTAAAAAGTGATCCATGCTCAGGTCACTTTTCAGAGGCATTTGACAGGCAGTGAGGAGTTGATATTACATTTCATCCCTGCTTGTTTTAACCCTCTAAATGCCAATCCCTGCAGGTAATTATACGGTTCACTTTGAACTCCACCTCATTTCCATTACTCTCTGTAGGCATTAGATGTGCTCTCACCTTATTGTTTGCACATCTAATATCCAAGGGTACTTTCACACTGGGGCGGTGTGGGCAGTAGTGGTAAAGCATTGCTCATTTTAGCAGCGCTAGCGGGGCACTTTTAAAACCCACTAGCAGCTCAAGAAAGAGTTAAAACTGCCTGTGTTGCTCATTTCAGTGGGCAGGACCCCTCTCCCAAACTGCCCCAATAATGCTGCTTGCGGGACTTTTCAGAATGTCCTACAAGCGCACCGCCCCATTGTGAGGGCACTCGGGGCTTTCACACTGGGGTGGCATGAGAGGCAGTTTACAGGCGCTATTTTTAGCACTAGAACGCCTATAAAGCGCCTTCAGTGTGAAAGGACCCTAAAAAGAGTTCTGGAAATAAGGTGGAGTTCAAAGTGAATTTCTACACCTAAGTGGAGCGCTCCTTTTAGAAGATTTGAGGATATTATTAAACAGAGACTGGTGGACTTAGGCCACCATAGACAGATTGAAATTATGCCTGTTCAGCAGAAATTTCAATCAATCTATGTGCAGACTGGCTGCACAGAATTCGATCTATCAACTGACAATACAACCAGCTTGTCTTTATTTCTTTTTTTGTGATCACTGCTGGCTGCTAAGCTGCCGGCGCGCATCACTGTATTCTGATGGCTTGAAAACTTTCACCTCAGAGCACACACCCACACACGACTCTTATGGATGCTTAGTAAATCAAGTGACAGGCTTCACTAGCATTACACCTGTGTGACTGCGACCAAGTCTGGGCACAAGCTAGCACAGGCTCCTGGAAACATGGGAAGGGTGGCCAGTAAGAGGAGAGCTGGGAAATGACATTACTTGCCTCATATTCCTGCCACTCCTAAACCTGCTCCACTGCAGCACCAGGCCCACAATGCACTTAATCTGGCTGGTGCCCCAGGGTGTGCACCTGCATGTGCTTTTCTCACTACCCGCAATTGACACAGGAGGAGCTTGCACCCTGGTGAATATGGTGGTCATGCCAGGGAGACAGCAGGACTTGCATGTTTAGCCTGCTGAACTCGCTGTGACTCTCGGCTACTCTGCTGGCTTGGCTTGCCCAGTGGTGTGGTGCTCACACACCAGAGAAGCTCCAGACTCCACAGGTAGCACTTAGTGTGGCGGCAGTGACAGAAGTCTTTAGTCTTCACCTTCCTGCAGTCTTACTGGTCTTTGTACTGGGTGTGGGGAAGGGGCAAGCTCTTTTTCTCACTCTCTCTGGGAGACTGCTCCAAAATGATTGCCCCCACAGGGAGTGACTGCTCCACACTGCCTGCACAGAGAGTGACCGCTTCACACTGCCTGCACAGAGAGTGACCGCTTCCCACTGCCTGCACAGAGAGAGTGACCGCTTCACACTGCCCGCACAGAAAGTGACCGCTTCACACTGCCCGCACAGAGAGTGACCGCTTCACACTGCCTGCACAGAGAGTGACCGATTCACACTGCCTGCACAGAGAGAGTAACTGCTTCACACTGCCCACACAGAGAGTGACCGCTTTACACTGCCCACACAGAGAGTGACTGCTTCACACTGCCCGCACAGAGAGTGACCGCTTCACACTGCCCACACAAAGAGTGACCGCTTCACACTGCCTGCACAGAGAGAGTGACCGCTTCACACTGCCCACACAGAAAGTGACCGCTTCACACTGCCCGCACAGAGAATGTCCGCTTCACACTGCCTGCACAGAGAGAGTAACTGCTTCACACTGCCTGCACAGAGAGAGTAACTGCTTCACACTGCCCACACAGAGAGTGACCGCTTCACACTGCCTGCACAGAGTGACTGCTTCACACTGCCTGCATAGAGAGTGACCGCTTCACACTGCCTGCACAGAGAGTGACCGCTTCACACTGCCTGCACAGAGAGAGTGACTGCTTCACACTGCCTGCACAGAAAGTGACCGCTTCACACTGCCCGCACAGAGAGTGACCGCTTCACACTGCCTGCACAGAGAGTGACCGATTCACACTGCCTGCACAGAGAGAGTAACTGCTTCACACTGCCCGCACAGAGAGTGACCGCTTTACACTGCCCACACAGAGAGTGACTGCTTCACACTGCCCACACAGAGAGTGGCCGCTTCACACTGCCCACACAAAGAGTGACCGCTTCACACTGCCTGCACAGAGAGAGTGACCGCTTCACACTGCCCACACAGAAAGTGACCGCTTCACACTGCCCGCACAGAGAGTGACTGCTTCACACTGCCTGCACAGAGAGTGACCGCTTCACACTGCCTGCACAGAGAGAGTAACTGCTTCACACTGCCCACACAGAGAGTGACCGCTTCACACTGCCCGCACAGAGAGTGACCGCTTCACACTGCCTGCACAGAGAGTGACCGCTTCACACTGCCTGCACAGAGAGTGACCGCTTCACACTGCCTGCACAGAGAGTGACCGCTTCACACTGCTTGCACAGAGAGTGACCGCTTCACACTGCCTACACAGAGAGTGACTGCTTCACACTGCCTGCACAGAGAGTGACTGCTTCACACTGCCTGCACAGAGAGTGACTGCTTCACACTGCCTGCACAGAGAGAGTGACTGCTTCACACTGCCTGCACAGAAAGTGACCGCTTTACACTGCCCGCATAGAGAGTGACTGCTTCATACTGCCTGCACACAGAAAGTGACTGCTTCATACTGCCTACACAGAGAGTGACCGCTTCACACTGCCCACACAGAGAGTGACCGCTTAACACTGCCCACACAGAATGAGACCGCTTCACACTGCCTGCACAGAGAGTGACCGCTTCACACTGCCTGCACAGAGAGCGACCGCTTCACACTGCCTGCACAGAGTGACCGCTTCACACTGCCTGCACAGAGAGAGTGACCGCTTCACACTGCCTGCACAGAGTGATCGCTTCACACTGCCTGCACAGAGAGCGACCGCTTCACACTGCCTGCACAGAGAGTGACCGCTTCACACTGCCTGCACAGAGAGAGTGACCGCTTCACACTGCCTGCACAGAGTGACCGCTTCACACTGCCTGCACAGAGAGTGACCGCTTCACACTGCCTGCACAGAGTGACCGGCAGTGTCAAGCAGTCTCTCTCTCTCTGGGGCAATGTGGAGCAGTCTCCCTCCCTCTCTGTATGGGAAATGTGGTGTAGATGGATGGTCAGCTGATTCTGGGGTTCACTGGGCCACTTGACTGGACTTGCCCCCAGGCCTAAGGCTGCCAGTCCTCCCCTGCTTCTAGATACACTTCCACAGGAGGTAGGTTGTTCCAAACATCTTGGAGAACTAACCAACCACATATCTTCTGTGAATGTAGACTGCCTCAAATCCTTCTGTCTCTTCCGTCTCTTCATGTAAATTCAGACAGACTTGATGATGTTGAGGTCAGGACTCTGTGGGGGCCAAACCACCACTTCCAAGACTCTTTGTTCTTCTTTGTGCTGAAGATAGTTCTTAATGACATTGCCTGTATGTTTGGGGTTGTTGTCCTGCTGCAGAATAATTTTGGGGCCAATCACACAACTCCCTGATGGTATGGCATTATGGATAAGTATCTGCATGTGTTTCTCAAGATTGAGGACACCATTAATCCTGAGCAAATCTCCAACTCCATTTGCAAAAATGCAGCCCCAAAAATGCAAAGAACCTCCACCATGCTTCACTATTTCCTGCAGACACTTATTTTTGTACCACTCTCCAGCCCTTTGGCGAACAAACTGCCTCTTCCCACAGCCAAATATTTAACATCTTTATTCATCAGTCCAGAGCACCTCCTGCCTTTTTTCTGCACCTCAATTTCTATGTTTTTGTGCATAGGATATTGTAACAGGGCCAAGCGACTCAACTCTGGAGGTGGGTGGGTTCTAATAGCTGCAGAGACCATTGCTTCGCCATTATGTGTTGCCAATCTCTACATAATTCTACTAGAAGCTCATAGCAAATGAATTGCATGATGCTGGGTGGCATGCCACCTAATAGAGGACTCAAGCTGGGTCACAGATCAGTTAGTCTGCCAGAGATAACGCTCTAAGCTTATTATTTTTTAATGGGATGAAGTTAGGCTTTATTAGCAACTTGCTAAACGTCCTTATGAATTCCAAAGTTTGCACCAGTGTTAAACTCATTACTGGGACAAATACAGTAAGTTAAGTATGTTTTTTTTTTTTTTGTTATGAAATAGAGGTTTCTTCTGTGGTTAAATAATTGTTACTTAAAGTGGAGGGCCACCCTGAAAAAAAAATACATTAAAAATTAGAAAAAAATCTGAAAAAAAAAAGAAATTTTTTTTTTTTAACTTACCAGAAATGCCTGTTGCTAGGCACATCATCCTAATCTGACTCTTCCTCATCCGCGGAGATCTTCTTTCTTCTCTCCTCCGTGCGGCGTCTTCTGGGTAATGGGTCGCGCTGTGTTCTGGGAACTGTGTGTCCCAGAACACAGCGCGCCCCATTCACAAAGTGCTGCACGACTCGCGCATGCGCAGTAGGAAATGGGCAGTGAAGCCGCAAGGCTCCACTGTCTGCTTCCCTTAAATAGAATGGTGGCGCTGGGACCCGAGAGCCGAGGGACGGGTCGGCCTCGGGCTGCCGACATCGCGGGCGCCCTGGACAGGTAAGTGTGCTTATTAAGTCAGCAGCTACAGTGTTTGCAGCTGCTGACTTTTAATTATTTATTTTTTAAACCGGCCCTCCTCTTTAATGTTACTTATTAATTATTGTTAATAATGAATTAAGAACCCTTATCGGTACACAATTTCTTCATACAGTTTTTAAAACAGAATCTGTAATTTTACATACAAATTTACGGTACAGTGACCAGACATACCCAGTTTCCAGGGACAGTCCTTGGACTGAAGGCACTGTCCCTGGTCCAAGACTGTCCCTGGTTTTGCCCCTGGATTGCAGACATTTGCCCTGTGGGCCGGGGGCTGCCAGGTCAAACTCTGGGCCACGGTCACTGCTTTTCTCCTGCTGCAGTGCCAACCCAGCCCCGATTCCCCCGAGGGGCAGACAGGTGATTCAACACACACAGTTTTGCTGACCACTCTACTGAATGGAAGGAAGGAGCAGGAAGGGGTGGTGCCCAAATTGACACTCGGGAGGATCGTTCAGGGGCAATACCATGACTGACCCTTGGCTACAGCCTACAGAGAGACTACACGTGACAGGCAGAGAGCCAGAACCGCATTGTTGAGGTACAGAGAGGAGGAGATACAGTATATAGAGAGAAGCAGATACAGTATAAAGAGAGAGGTAAAAACAGTATACAGAGAGAGGGAGATACAGTATATAGAGAGAGGGCGATACAGTATATAGAGAAAGAGAGATACAGTATATATAGAGAGAGGGAGATACAGTATAGAGAGGGAAAAACAGTATACAGGGGGAGGGATCTACAGTTTAAATAGAGAGGGAGCTACAGTTTAAATAGAGAGGGAGATACAGTTTAAATAGAGAGGGAGATACAGTATATAAAGAGAGATACAGTATATATAGAGAGAGAAATACAGTATATAGAGATATGCATTGAAAAGTTTTTTCTCTATCTTCTTAAAGGACTTGTAAAGTCTGCTGCAGCAGCCCCCCAGAGGCCCTCTATTTCTTACCTGAACCCGATCATTCCAGCGACCAGCACAAGCCCAGCAGCTCCAGCCGCTGTCTCGGGTCCTCATTGGATAGATTTATAGCAGCAGGAGCCATTGTATCCCACTGCTGTCAATCAAATCCAGTGAAACAGGAGCCGAATCCTGCTGTCTGTGTCAATGGATGCAGCAGCGGGACTCGAGAGCACGCCCGCATGAGTGCCCCCATGCAAATCGGCTCTCTATGGGGGCACTCGCCAAAGAGAGGGAGCCAGGAGCGCCGCCAAGGGACCCCAGAAAAGGGGTCCACCTCTTTCACGGAGCAGGTAAGTATGACATGTATGTTATTTTAAAAAACAAAAAAACTAACCTTTACAATCACTTTAACATTTGGTAGACATATCCCCAAAAATTCTAAAAAGTATCTTTTTTTTTAATCTCATGGATGAAATGTGAGACATAAGGTATATATTTTTTTACAATCATTCCATAAACAATGTCTTCCAGAAGCACATTTGTGAGGTAAGACACTGATGTTGGAGGAGAAGGCCTGGCTTGCAGTGTCCACTCTAATTCATCCCAAAGGTGTTCTATCAAGTTGAGATCAGGACTCTGTGCAGGCCATCAAGTTCCTCCACCCCATACTCACTCATCCATGGACCTTGCTTTGTGCACTGGTCTAAATCTTTTGGTGGAGGGGAGGATGTTAGAAACAGGAAGGGGCCATCCCCAAACTGTTCCCACAAAGTTGGGGGCATGAAATTGTCCAAAATGTCTTGGTATGCTGATGCCTTAAGACTTCCCTTTACTGGAACTAAGGGGCCAAGTCCAGCTCCCAATAAACAACCCCACACCATAATCGCCCCTGCACAAAATGATTTAGACCAGTGCACAGAGCAAGGTCCATATAGACATGGATGAGCTAGTTTGGGGTGGAGGAACTTGATTGTTCTGCACAGTCCTGACCTCAACCTAACAGAACACCTTTGGGATAACTTTGAGCGGAGACTGTGGAACCAGGCCTTCTCGTCCACATCAGTGCCTGACCTCATAAATGCGCTTCTGGAAGAATGGTCAAACATTCCCATAGACACACTCCCAAACCTTGCGAGCAGCCTCAACTCAATATTGAACCCTACGGACTAAGACTGGGATGCCTTTAACATTCATGTGTGTGTAAAGGCAGGTGTCCTAATTTTGACAATATAGTTAGTGTGTGTATGTATATATATATCTGCAGAGAGATATTATATATAGATATAGATATATATGAATATATACACTGTATATATGAATAAATCTCCCCAGTGGGGACACAGGTGGCTTTTAAATTCTAACAGAGGTGTTAACACTTCCTCACTCTATCCAAAACTAACACAAAATATTTTATATACGGTACATTTAAAACTCTGAGATCATCCAAAATAAAACAAAAAAATATACTTTATCATACTTACCTGCTCTGTGCAAGGGTTTTGCAAAAAGTGGCCCCCGACCCTTCATTTAAAACTCTGAGATCATCCAAAACAAAATAAATAGAAAATGAAATTAGTCTTAACTCTTTTTATTTAAATGGATGAACATGTTTTAGCACTTTATATTAATTGAGCTCTGCTCATCTGGTTAAAGTTTTCAAAAGATTAAAGATCTACGAGCACAGGTAAAAATATACAGAATGTCCAGTTCCATCCTGAGTTTTACAAATGAATAATAATCCCAATTTTTTTTTTACACATAAATAAGAGCAAGATGGGAGACCAAGATTTTTTTTAACAATAAACAAAAATCATGCAAACTTTAGCAGGGTTGGTAGATTTCCGGTGAGCTTTTACTGGGAAGAGGGAAAAAAATGACAAGCTCCTCACATGGAAATGAAGGGTTAAACAAGGTGCCCCCCCCCCCCCCCCCAAAAAAAAAGAAAAAAAAAGATAGGTGAGTTTTTTTTTTTTTTCATGAGTAGCTTCAAGTGTTTTTTTTTTTTTTTGTGTGCGAAATCCGCATCCAATTTGCATAGGTGTGAGCCCAGCCTTAAAAAGAAAAAACACTTGAAGCTACTCATGAAAGAAAAAAAAAAACGCCTATTTTTTTTTAAGGCTGGGCTCACACCTATGCAAATTGGATGCAGATTTCACCACATCCAATTTGCACATCAGGAGATTGTGACCGGCTCTCTATGGGGATAGTTCTCGTTCAAAATTTTTTATTTTATGTTAAAATAAATTACATGTACAGAATATAAGACAAATTATGTGATACCAGAAATAAAAAGTAGACATATTGAAGTACGGATGATACAACTATGGGGCTAGTTCACACAACTCCGCAGCGGCTCCACTGCAATTTGTACAGGAGCCTTGTGCGTTTTTGGTTTGAATTCAGCACAAAAACTGATCTGAAACGGTGAATGGCGACGCACCAGACTCTTGCTGTGAGCCACTTAGATGTGAACCCAGCCTTAAGGTGAACAATTTTGGTTAACCCTAATCCTCCACAGATATCTGATATTTTATCTGATCCTAATGAACCTTGATCCCTCAAAATTGTATCACAAGATCATCATACACTGAGCTCTGCCACAGATCATTCAGATAGCACAAATGAACATCCGATGCTCATTTTTTAGCAGATTAATTATTGCATTAAAGTGGTTGTAAACCCTTACAACACACTTTGACCTACAGGTAAGCCTAGATTAAGGCTTACCTGTAGGTCCAAGAAATATCTCCTAAACCTACACGGTTTAGGAGATATTTGCTGAAAAACAGGCACCGCTGTGTACGGCGCATGCGCCGCAGTTAGCGGCGCGCAGGCGCACTGAACGCGGCCCCCTTTAACGGCGATATGCCGCGCGTGGCGGCTCCTGTGCACATTCGCGGGAGTGCCGTCATCGCGGCTTCGCCGAATGACAGCGGCGGAGCAGCGAGACCCACCGAGAAGATGGATGCGCCGGACTACAGGGGACAGCGGTGACTTCGCTGGCTCCTGTGTCAGGTAAGTGACACATAATGGACTACTATGCGATGCATAGTAGTCCATTATGCTTTGCCTTTGCAGGGAATGAAAGAGGAAGTAAACTCATCAGGGTTTACTTCCTCTTTAATGTATAGAGCACAAATTCTGCAGCACTTTGCAAGAACTAAAAAAATAAATGCACAGCTGCAGGAAATAGATTTTTTTTTTCTATATTTTATACAAAATTTGGTGACAGTTTTTACAACTGGCAAGTACATTTTCATTAATGTAAATGTAATCTGACTACAAGGGCCCTGTTACAGCTGGATCTCTTACATCCCTATATTTATTCTCTAGCTTTATTCCCCTTTACATAGACATGTCTGCATCTGGAATCATGGCCTCTTTCCACAATACAATAATAGCATTGTATACATTGGATATTTATTGGTGCACCCTTTTTAGGTTATCCTGCTTGTGGTTTATTTTTTTTTAATAAACACTTCCTTTTTGGCCCTGACAATTTTCACTGTTAAATTTGCCTATGTGGATTTCTGTAAATATTCATCAGCCCAAAAAGTAGTGAAACATGGTAGTTCAAGCAACATTTTCCCAATAGCTCACCTGCAAAAGATGCATGGACATGCTTACCTTTCCGATGACCTGCATATTGAAAAGCCACCAACTCTCCACTCCCCAGCCACTGCATGACTGAGCGACCTGCAGAATGCCGAGGCTCTGATTATCTATAAAACGTTAAACACTTGACAATCCCCCCCTTGAAAAATGACCAGATGACACATTTTATTTGGAGTCAAAGGGCCATAGCAGCCTTTTATTACAAACCATTAAATACAACATTCACAAGAAAACAAGTTTAATGCATATAGTACAGTCAATGTATAACAAATAATGCAACCTCAGCTTATGCCTGGTCTAAGGTCTTTGAAGGCATCTATACTCACGATTAACCGGTTGTATCTGCCACCCAATCAAAGGCCACCAACCATAACTAAACTGGCTTCGGGACAATTGGCCACTTACATACTACCAGATACAACCTAATTAATACTCTGATGTTACCACCATAGTGTTAAGAGGGGACAACCATACGTCAAATGGGCCCAACCCATAATTTTCCACAATTATTTA
This sequence comes from Lithobates pipiens, assembly GCF_037356315.1. Taxonomy (NCBI): domain Eukaryota; kingdom Metazoa; phylum Chordata; class Amphibia; order Anura; family Ranidae; genus Lithobates; species Lithobates pipiens. The sequence goes on from NW_027507686.1 coordinate 200,815,035, forward strand.
ACCAGCACTGCCTTCAAGGACCCAATCTTAGGCACGTGTTGCAGGCTCTGTGTGCCCACCATTGCAGCCTCTGTGTGCCCACCATTTTAGCCTCTGTGTGTCAGCCATTGCAGCCTCTGTTTGCCCACCATTGCAGCCTTTGTGTGCCAGCCATTGCAGCCTCTGTGTGCCCACCATTGCAGCCTCTGTGTGCCCACCGTTGCAGCCTCTGTGTGCCAGCCATTGCTGCCTCTGTGCCTACTGCCTACCAATTGCAGCCTCACCATTTGCTGGATCACACACAGTGGCCGATGTATGGCACGGATGGAGCTGGGTCTGTGTGTGTAAGGTGGTGCTGTAACAATGTCCCGCCCCATTAGACCAGCTCGTGTGATAGGCGGAACATTGATTTAATCAGTTTTCCATTTAGAAGACTATCACACAAGCAAGTCTAGGGGAGCGGGACCTTATTACAGCGCCGCCTTACACACACACAGACTGAGCTCCATGCCATACAAGAGGAGGAGCTGGAGGACAGAGGGAGGGAGGGGAGCACTGCAGCCGCTGCTCAAAGCAGCCCCAGGGCAGCCACGCCTACCAGGAACTTTCCCGGTCTCCCGTTAGGCAAGTCTGGCCCTGGTCATGCATGGGTCTTTCAACATGACAATGACCCAAAACATAGCGCCAAAGCAACAAAGGAGTGGCTCAAGAAGAAGAACATGGAGTGGCCTAACCAGACCCTTAATCCTATAGAAAATGTATGGAAGGAGCTGAAACTTCGAGCTGCCAAGCGACAGCCAAGAAACCTTAAGGATTTCGAGAAGATCTCCAAAAAAGAGTGGACCAAAATCCCTCCTGAGATGTGTGCAAACCTGGTCACCAACTAAAGAAACGACTTTGCTCTCCAACAAGGTTTTCTCCACCAAGTACTAAGTCATGTTTTGCTTGGGGATCAAATACTTATTTTACTCACTGAACTGCAACTTAATTTCTAGCATTTGTTTTATGTGTTTTTTTCTGGATTTTTGGTAATATTCTGTCTCTATTGTTTAGAATACACCTATGATAAAAAAAAAAAAAAGATAAATTCTGCATTTCTTTGTAAGTGTGCAAAACTAAATTTGTATATGTAAAGTAATGTGTAAATTATCAGTGCTATATAAGCACCTTTAATAATAAATAAAATACTTGCAGTGGCTGGGGAGCAGAGAAGCAGCTTTTTCAATACATGGACCACCAAAAAAGGTATGTTTTTTTTTTTTTACAGGTGTGAGAAATAGTCAGAAGGATGACTGACAAGTAATCAATATTTAGAGGTATTACAAGGATGAATGATGAGCATCTGCAGTTTGATGGATCACTCCATGGAAGCGTGCTGTAGAAATGAATGTAAACATAACATTTCTTTGCTGGATTTACATCAGGAGTGTAGAGATGTCATATGTGATGTAACAACACTTCCTCTTAGTATTGAGGCTGGGACAGAACGGTTTTAGCGCTGTCTACCATCTCCCTTCAGCAGTAGATAATTGCTATAGTAATCTATTGCAGGCTGATTGCAGCCAGCATTATTAGATCACTATTAGAAGTGATTTTCTGCTTAAACTGGGGATCTGGATCTAATCAATGGAGACCATGAAGGATTTTCATTGGGAAGTCTCTTCCCATTTCTCTGCCATTCCATTTAGAAATCTTAAGCTTGCAGTTAAATAAATGTTTGATGTTGAACGTATTGCATTGGCTTTTCTCCAAAGCCATATCCTCCATCATAAGGGCATTGAGAAAGAGCATTAAAGTGTTACTATAGGTTTTTTTTTTTGTTTTTTGTTTTTTATTAAAATTCACCTGCTCTGTGCAATGGTCGGGACCCTCTTATCGGGTCTTATCGGGTCCCCGATGGCGATCTTGGCTCCTCCTCCGCTTTGTGTCTCCCCATAGCAAGCCATTTGCTATGAGGGCACATGGTATCTGCTTGCTCCTTAACTTTGTATCTATGGAGCCTCACTCCATGGCCACAGATAGAGGGGCTTAGCCACACTTCCTCCCTGTGTTTAATTTACAGCCAATGGCTCCTAATGCTGTTTGAGTCCTTATGTGAACCATGTGAAGAGAGGGGAGAAGAGATGCAGCCAGTGGCGGCCTGTCCAATAAAGGGGGAAAGGGGGCCGCCCCCTCTATCACTCCACCCCCCTATATGTATCATGGATAGATTCATGCATAGCATGACTCTTTCCATGGCCACCATGGTCACCCCCTGTTCAGGGGTCTGGCCCCTTTTAGGATGCCGGGCGGCTGAATTACATCGGCGGTGGTGTTTTTTTAAGCGCCTGATTAGAGCCATAGGCTCTAATAGGCTTAAAAATAGGGTGGACTCGGAGCACAGAGCATTGCGCTCGGAGCCCACCCAGATGTGTTATAAAAGCAAATGAATATTCGCTTTTCTAACACTGAACCGCCTCTCCGCCAATCAGGAAGCGCGGATCTATAACCCATCATCTGATTGGCTGAAAGGACAGGCGCTCCTATTGGATGCCTAGCAGGAAGAAGGAAGAGACGCTTGGAGGACACAGTTTGCCACTGCCCATCCCACAGCTCGCCGCCATCAACCACTGCCTGACCCACCACCAAGATAGGGTAAGTGCAGGTCAGACAGCGGGCGGGCAGGGGGTCACAGAGGCTGCATTTGATGGGCACAGTGGCTGTATTTGATGGCACAGTGGCTGCAATTGATGGGAACAGTGGCTGCAATTGATGTAAGTAGATACTTCTTTATAGATATATATTATTTATAGATTTTTTTAATTTATAGATTATTTATAGATTTATATATTAAATATTTATCTTATTTATAGATTTATAGATTAGATATTTATATTATTTAAAGATACTAGCTACTACTAGAGCATATTAAGTATTTCAAGCCTTTCAGTAAATGACAGTAAATGGTTTCACTGCTAAAATATCAAATAGATTCAGATCTATTTATTTGCTGTAACTCTGACAATCAATACTAGAATATAAAGAATATTATCCAGCTCAGCAGGTTATTCCTAAACAATCATGTTTAGTTCCTTAAAAGGTACACATAGAAAAAATATAGCAAACTATCTCAGGAAATTGGGAAGAGATGAACAACTATTCTGCAAAGGCATCATTTACAGACATTTCCAATCCACAAATAATTAAGACACCAGATTTTTTTTTTTATTCATTCTTTGACAAATAATTAAAAAAAAAAAATACAGTGAAAATGTAATTGATCCACCTTTTAAATTTCCTGACATGTACAAATATGTGTGACTAAGTCAACTGACAAGGGTTAGATCTTCCAGGGTGTACCGCAAGGCTACCTAACCTTCTGCTAAGAAGTACGTTGGGCTTTCAGCTTCCACTTTAGTATAATATTACCTGGGCCGTTCCTTTGATTTTGCTGCTATACACAACTTTCAGCAAAGGGTTAACCAAGAAGCTGCAGAACACATAACATACAATGTGGAACATCGGCATGTGGAAGATATCAAACTCGCAATTTTTCAACATAAGCAGCACTAATAGACTTTTCCTATTGCCAGGCACAGCCCCCCCGTAGTTCTACAAATTAGCTCTAAGCCCCTGGGAACTGTGGGCCAGCAGCTGCTGCACAGATGCAAAAAAGCTTAGAATTTAGAAAGCCTGTACAGCTGTTGCTGAACTACAGCCCTCATCAACCTGAACATCTGATATTTAGCAAAGGGTTATGGGATTTGTAGTTTTACTTAACTGACCTGATCGCAGATACTAATTTGCCGTTTTGGAGAACTGAGCATGTTCCCTGAGAAACTGTCCGTGTGATAAATCATAAGAAGTTAATATTGACTTAAAGCTGAATTCTAGGATTGATCTTAATTGCATTCTTTAGTCCAGTTTGGAACAATGTAACTATGCATCTATTATACCTGATTGACTATTGTGGAAGCTGACAATCGTTGTAATAGTTGTCACTACCACAGTGACCGATGCAATCTTGCGGGCCCTGTGCTGACCGCAGGGGATCGCCCACTTAGTGGTGCCACATTTACAGAAAGCCATTTTTTATATGAAAACAATGCCTCCTCTGATTGGTCATGGTGGAGAGGAGGGGCGGTGATGTCACAATCTCCACCTTATGACAAAGTGATCTCTTGACTGATGATACCTTATTGTCCCTGCCATGACATCATTCTGAGGAACAGCAGAGGACAAGTAAGGCAAGTAAACTGAAAACTAGTGATGGAGGGACTATCAAAATTGCACTGAACACCAATGCTGGGAAACATTTTCTCCCACTGGACACCAATTATGGGGCACATCCCTGTCTCTAACCACTGAAACAGGGCCACTTTTACTTCCACTAACACCAGGGCATTTTGTTTTTTACTCCTACTGATCCTGGGATATTTTTTATTCCTACTGGCCACTGATGCCAGGGCAATTTTTATACCAACTGACCACTGACTCGAAGGGATGTTTACATACCAACTGACTACTGACTTAGGGGCATTTATTAATCCTACTTACCATTGACGCTAAGGCATGTTTTACTCCCACTGACACAGAGGAATTCAGTACTCTCGCAGACACCAGAGCTTTTGTTACTTCCATTGACACATGGGCATTTTTTCGCCTACAGACCTCTGACACATGAGCAGTATTTACATCTACTGACCACTGATTTGGAGGAAGTTATTACTCCTATTATCCACTGATGTAGTCATTTTTTACTCCTACTGACCACTGGTAAAGGGTAATAAATTACTCCCACAGACCTCTGACATGGGGACATTTTTTTACTCCCTCTGGCCACCGTCCAGCTTATATAGTCTGGAGAATGGTGTTTAAAAAGTTTGAGGATTCCTGATGTTTAAATTGACACAATATTTATGGAACTTTAGTGCCTTGGATCCTTATACAGTATCTAGATTTATGTTTGAATGAAAATAATAGAGGCTTTGGGTCAGTTTTGCTTTTTCTTATGTTCATTTTTTTTTTTTTTTTAATCTTTTGTTTTCAATCTTTAAATTGTTGATATATATATTTATACTGTGATATTGTGATACTGGCTGACAAGATTGTGGATGGTGTGTACATGTCATCTTGTCATCTAGGTTTCTCGTGTATACATGGACAGGGTCTTCAATACTTTTGGCCTGGGTCCTGGAGCCCCAAGACATTGTAGAGTTTTAAGTAGGATAAAGCCCTTATTCCTAGGTCCACAGTTTACCTTATTAGTCTTAGCTGTCTACTGGCCTTTATATAGGTGAGCTGATTGGGCTCCCTTACTTTGCTGTCTGCTGTGGGAGCCTGCTGCTGAGTGAAAAGGATGTGTGTTAAGAGAACACTAGAAAGGTACAAGTGCTGCCTGTTTGTGTTGGGGAACTCATTGAGGCAACCTGGTACTGGTAGTCAGGAACTGACCTGAGTTTAGGTAGCTCTGACAATGCAACTGACTTTACTGCTGATCCCTCCTGAGATGTGTGCAAGCCTAGTGGCCAACTACAAGAAACGTCTGACCTCTGTGATTGCCATCAAGGGTTTTGCCACCAAGTATTAAGTCATGTTTTTCAAAGGGGTCAAATATTTATTTCACTCGTGAAAATTCTAATCAATTGATAACTTTTTTAAATGCATTTTTAAATGCATTTTTCTGGATATTTTTGTAGCTATTCTGTCTTTCACTGTTAAAATAAACCTACCATTAAAATTATAGACTGTTCATTTCTTTGTCAGTGGGCAAACGTACAAAATCAGCAGAGGATCAAATACTTTTTTCCCTCACTGTATACATACACACAGTATATAAAGTATATGGAAGAAATGGAAGTGAACCTGTCGCTATGAAAGCATGCATAAACTAAAGTTAGAGTAGAATAGTAGGTGACTTATAACATGTTAAACTTGGGCTTCATTTCACCAGGTGACCACCTTTCAATAATCCCTAATGGCAAGTCCTTGTAATAGATGAGGTTTTTATAGTCACCTCTTCGACAGCCTATGTCTCCTACCTTACCTCTGTTCCAGCACTGCAACCTACATCAGTGTCTTTGGCATTTGGCACTTCCAGGAGGGCTGGATGAATGAGTTCCCCATGTGGCGCCATAAGGCTGGTATAGATTTTGAGGGGGACCTCATGCTTTTTATTTCCTTTTTTTTTTTTTGCGTGAGGTTCCAAAATCCATATCAGATTGTTTACACTATCCCTGCTGTTGGCTTACATTTGCCTTTAAGTCAGGAATCTTGGCTTACTACTGTACCAGGCTGGGATGAATTGCTGGTTGTTAGGATGCCGGCTCCCTAACAACCAACAGGAAGCTATCACATTTAGCAGTGATAATAATACCACTGCCAAATGTTTTTCTTCACTCTGCAGCTAGACGTTCATTCTGCTAAACACCCATTTGGACACCCATTGGCACAGGATTCTCCATAGACTGCACGCAGTGCAGAAGTCTCCTTTACACTTATTCTCATGCTGGTCAAATGTTGCTATGTTCCCTATTAGTGAATGTCAACTCCCATGGTCAGATGTTCTTATAGCTCTTTTTTTCATGGGACCAAACATTAGTGAATGTTACATTTGCCCAGTAAAAGACAAGGAAACTATTGCACACATATTGCAAACTATTCCACACAATTTGCAGATGATATGATGGTTCCTATGTTACAACCACTGGAAATGGTACTATTTGTACTAATAAATATGCAACATATGTTTGCAAAACGTGATAATTAGTGATGGACGAACTTCCGTCGGGACGTTTCGCAAGCGCGGACCGCGGCCGATAGTTCGTGAACCATAACGTTCGCAGCGGGCCCCATTGACTTCAATGGGAGGCGAACTTTGCAAACCTACAGGTCAAATTTGCAGCCACAAAATAATTACTAGCTGTGCAAACATAGTCCCACCACATGGCCAATGACATAACACATGTATGAGAGGATATGAGCATAATCATAATGAGCATAGCACAGGGATGGTGGGAGCCCCTCATAATATGCACAGCAGAGGTACAGCCCCAGGAGGAAGTCAGCACAGCACAGGGATGGTGGGAGCCCCTCGAAGTAGGACAGCCCCAGTAGAAATATGACACAGCTCAACCTCTTCAAACAGGAGGGTACGGGCATATAGTACGGTGTGCTTTTTTTGGACAAGGAAGTGAGCCAAATGAAGAAAGAAGGTCTGTGTGCTCAATTAAAAAAAATGTTTATAGACATATACATGGTCTACTGGTCACATGTGTTCAATTCCTCCGAGATCCATGCCTCATTCATTTTTAGAAATGTGAGGTAGTTAACACTGTCGTGAGCTAGGCGAGTACGCTTATTGGTCACAATCCCCCCTGCTGCGCTGAACGTCCTTTCGGACAGGACACTGGACGAGGGGCAAGCCAACAGTTTCGATTGCAAATTGGGCAAGCTCTGGCCAGAGGTCAAGCCTGCCCACCCAGTAGTCCAGGGGTTCATCACTCCTCAGAGCGTCCACATCGGCCGTTAACCCAATGTAGTTGGACACCTGACAGTCTAGGCGTTCCCTGATGCTGGATCCGGATGACACCTGTCGATGGGTCAGCTGAAAGAATGACCTCATATCCGAAGTCACCAACACATGTTCAAACTGGCCTCTTCTTGCAGGCGCTGTTGGATTGGTACCCGCAACTCCTTCTCTGGGAGTGGGAATTGCTCCTCTGGCAGCGCATGCAAAAGCAGAATGCAGCATTTCTCGAAGCAAGGCCTGGAAGTGCTCCATTCTGACAGCCCTCTGTGATGGCGGTAACATTTCCTCCATTTTGTGTTTGTACTGGGGGTCTAAGTACGTTGCCACTCAGTACTGGTCCTTGACCTTTATGCTTTTTATACGGGGGTCCCTATTAAAACACTGGAGCATGAAGGCCCCCATTTGCACTAAAGTGGAAGCGGTGTGGTGGCCTGGCTCCTGCTCATCATCCAGGATAATGTCGTCCTCTTCATTCTCCTCTCCCCATCCACGCACAACAACAGGGATCCCAGAAAGGTTTAAAGCATGCTCTTCTTGCTCCTCCTCATCCGCCCCGGCACCATCCTCCTCTGACTCCTCTTCAGACTCCTGTTGTTCACTTGTCTCAGATAGAGTAGCCCCCCCTGGGAATTCATCCAGCATTGCAACTTCCTCATCTTCCCGCTCCTCCACAGCTTGATCAATGACACGACGCAATGCACGCTCCATAAAGAAGGCATAAGGTACCATGTCACTGATGGCGCCATGGCTGCAACTGACCAGTTTGGTGATCTCTTCAAATGGCCGCAGAAGTCTGCATGCGTCGCGCATGAGCAGCCACTGGCGCGGTGAAAAAAACTCCAGCTCCCCAGAACCTGTTCTGCAGCAGAATTCATACAGGTAGACGTTAACTGCACGTTTCTGCTGGAGCAGCCTATCAAGCATATAGAAGGTTGAGTTCCATCGCGTCGGGCAATCGCAAATAAGACGTTTGACCGGCAGATTGTGTCGCCGCTGAATGTCAGCAAGGCGAGCCATGGCCGTGTAAGATCTTCTGAAATGGGCCGAGATTTTCCTTGCCTGCCGCAAGATGTCCTGGACCCCAGGGTATTTGACAACGAATCGCTGCACGACCAAGTTTAAGACGTGTGCCATGCATGGCACATGCGTAATTTTGCCCTGTTTCGATGCGCTAAGCAGATTGGCATCGTTGTCACACACCACTTTACCAACTGTCAAATTGAGCGGTGTTAGCCACTGATCTGCCTGTGAACGCAAAGCTGAAAGGAGTGCCGTGCCAGTGTGGCTTTTGGCTTCCAGGCACAACAGACTCAGCACGGCATGGCAACGTCTCACCTGGCATGTCGAATAGGTTCTGGGGAGCTTGGGCGGCGCAGCGGAAGAGACGCTAACAGCGGAAAAGGAGGAGTAAGCCGAGGAGGAGAGGGAGGAGGATGGAGTAGGAGGAGGAGGAGGAGAAAAAGAGCCAAGCCTGCATGCAATCCGTAAAACCAAATCTACACGGGTGCCACGGGTTACATGCTTGACGGCCGTCAGAAGGTCCACCCAGTGGGCAGTAAAAGTGATATATCTTCCCTGCCCGTGTTTGCTAGACCACGTGTCTGTGGTCAGATGTATCTTGGCACCGACACTGTGTGCCAGAGATACATTCACTTGCCGCTGAACATGGCCATATAGCTCTGGGATGCCCTTTTGTGAGAAATACTTCCTTCCTGAGACCTTCCATTGTGGTGTTCCAATTGCCACAAATTTTCGAAAGGCCTCCGAGTCCACCAGTTTATATGGCAGTAGTTGGCAGGCTATCAGTTCTGACAAGCCAGCCCTCAACCGTTGGGCAAGAGGGTTATCCGGCGTCATCATTTTTTTACGCTCGAACATTAGGCCCACGGAAGCCTGCCTTTTTTCAGAAAAACATGAGCTTGCCGTGATGGAAGGTGGAGTGGAGGACAATTGTGAGGAGAGAGGAGAAGGAGAAGTAGAAGACGAGGCTGGACGGTGAGAGCCTGGAGTGTGGCTTTGTGTGTTCCGTTGCTCCCACTGGGCTCGGTGATGGCTGCTCATGTGCCTTCTTAAGGCAGTCGTCCCTAGGTGAGTGTTGGGCTTACCGCGACTAATGTGTTGACTGCAAAGATTGCAGATGGCAACGCTATCGTCAGCGAATACAAAGAAGGGGAAAGCGCACTGACCTAGTGCATTACCATAAAACAGCTTTATTTAAAATTGAATCAAAATAGCAAAATGGCTACTCACAAACGAGTATTGATCACAGGCAAAATCAATACAAATAAATCCATCGCACCAAACGTTTGGCGACTCCAGACCAGATGTCTGAGGAATTTGATGAGTACCTCTACGGAAATGGCTAACGCGTTTTCGGGAGTGACCCCCTTGCTTCAGAGCCAAAAAGGGCTATGGTGAGAGCCTGGAGTGTGGCTTTGTGTGTTCCGTTGCTCCCACTGGGCTCGGTGATGGCTGCTCATGTGCCTTCTTAAGGCAGTCGTCCCTAGGTGAGTGTTGGGCTTACTGAGACTAATGTGTTGACTACAAAGATTGCAGATGGCAACGCTATTGTCAGCAGCAGACACGTTAAAAAAAGCTCACACTGCGGAGCCATGTGTTGGTGTCCTGGGAGCGCCAGATGTGACCGTACATGGTCGATGACTCGCTCCTGATACATTTGCAGTCTGCTTTGTCCCTCCTGTGCAATGTAAGTTATTCCTGCTTCTCCTCCCTATCTGCTGGTCCATATCTCCCTCTGAACTCCCCTCCTCTTCCTCTCTTGTGGGCACCCACGTGACATCACTAGACATGTCATCATCGATGTCACCTTCCCCACTGCTATAAGTAGAGATCTCGGAGTATGCAGCAACAGCGGGGACCAACCTCCTCCTTGGGCTGATCTGGGTACTGTCGTCAGACTGCTGAGTGGCGGTTGTTGCTACCTCCTCTTCCTGATCCAATACAAAGAGTGGCTGCGCATCAGAAATGTCTTGATATGAATCCGAAAATAATTCCTGTTACTCAAGCGGAAGGTATGTGGTGGTGGTGGTGGTGGTGGTGTTGTTGGTGGTAGTGTGACAAAACTCTCAGTCCCTATACTGATAAAGGACTACTGCAGCAGAAGGGCAGCAGTCAGCAGTAGTGCACCTCAACCCTATATATTGTGGACCTACGCCAGTCCTTAAGGAATAGCAGACTGTACCTCACTCAACCCTATGTACTGTAGTACCCTAGACCTTACCAGTCCTTATAAGGACCTTTGTGGAACAAGTAGGTTGTGAATGATTAGCAGACTGTACCTCAGTCCCTATACTGATAAAGGACTACTGCAGCAGAAGGGCAGCAGTCAAGTATAATATTCTTTCTATATTTGGAAGAAAGACTGTTATTACGTGTACAAGCCTATTACCATACCAGTCCTGAAAAGAACCTTTGTGGACCTAATAGTAACAGCTACTGATTAAACTGACTGTCCCTCACTACCTCACACACAGCTTCCTGTCTGTCCCTATTTAAACTGACAAAAGAGAGGCTGCTGGAACAATAACTTGAATAGCACTTTTGTGGACCTAATAGTAACAGCTAATGATTAAACTGACTGTCCCTGCAGCACACAGCGTCCTGTCCCTTTCTCTACACTGACAAAAGACACTCAGGCTGCTGCAACAATCACTAGCACAGCACTGCCTCAAACCTATATCCTGAACTACACCTAACACCTGTACCATGATACCAGTCCTTAAAAGAACTTTTGTGGACCTAATAGCTAGCGATTTGGGTCACTGAAGGCTCTCCCTGCTCCACACAGCAACCTCTCCCTATAGTGACAGTAGAAAGAATGTAAAATGGCCGCCGGATCGGGTCTATTTATAAGTTAGGGGGAATGTCCAAGTGTCCATGTGCTGTAATGTCTCAATTGGCTGTCCTGTACCCCATGATGAATGTGTCATCATAGGTCAAAGTTCTTTTACACAGTAAACACGGAAGTTCGCCGGGCGAATGGCGGCAATAGTCCGCCGACCAGGGGGCGGAGAACAGAACAGAAATTCTCTGCGAAACGACCGCAGGGCGAACCGTTCGGCCATCCCTAGTGACAATGAATTAAAGTGTTTGTTCACCAATGCCAGAAGTCTGCCAAGAAAAATAGGTGAGTTGGAAGCTCTGGTGGAGGAGAATTATGATCCAATTGGTATTGATGAATCTTGGCTTCATTCTTCTCATGACTGGACTATTAATATTCCTGGCTATGTTCTCTTTTGGAAAGACAGGGTAAAACGGAGGGGTGGTGGTGTCTGTCTCTATGTGAGAAGTGATCTCAAAGTGAGTGTGAAAGAGGACCTAGTTGATGGAGAGTGTGATGAGTCTGAAGCACTATGGGTGGAACTGTGCAGTTGTCATTGGCGCTTGTTATAAGCCATCCAGTGTTAATAAGGAGGTGGAGACTCAGCTCCTTGCACAGATGGAAAGGGCTGCAAGAGCTGGGACAGTGATACTAATGGGGTTTTTAACTATCTGCAATTTGACTGGAGTAATGGCACTGCTGGGACAGTTAAAGGGAAAGAATTTATAAACCTATTACAAGACAATTTTATGGTCCAGTTTATTGAGGCCCCGACTAGGAATGATACTCTTCTGGACCTGGTAATCTCAAGCCATGCAGAGCTTACTGCCAATATTCATAAAAAAATAGCATCTGGGTAGCAGTGACCATAACATGATTTAATTTAATGTTAGCTATAAGCAACAGACACATATGGGTAAGATAAACACATAACTTTAAGAGTAAATTTTACAAGGATGAGGGTTGCTCTCCAGGACTTTGACTGGGAGGGAATATTGGCATCAATGGACACAGAACAGAAATGGGAACTCTTCAAAGTGACTGTATGTAAACTCAATGCAAAATGTATTCCCATGGGCAATACGTTTAAAAGGCTAAAAATAAAACCTATATGGCTCACGGCCAAAGTTAAAATGGCTATAAATAATAAAAAAAGCTTTTAAAAAATATAAAATGAAGGAATGCTATCATTGTTTAAATGTTACAAAGAATATAACAGAATACCGTATATACTCGAGTATAGGCCGACCCGAATATAAGCCGAGGCCCCCAATTTACCCCCAAAAAAACTGGCAAACTTATTGACTCGTGTATAAGCCGAGGGTAAGACATGCCTGTCCATCCCTGTGTGTGTGTCCGTCCATCCCTGTGTGTCCGTCCATCCCTGTGTGTCCGTCCATCCCTGTGTGTCCGTCCATCCATCCCTGTGTGTGTGTGTGTCCATCCATCCATCCATCCCTGTGTGTGTGTGTCTCCATCCATCCATCCATTCATCCCTGTGTGTGTGTGTCTCCATCCATCCATCCATCCATCCCTGTGTGTGTGTGTATCCATCCGTGTGTGTGTGTGTGTGTGTGTGTGTGTGTGTGTGTGTGTGTGTGTCCAGCCTACCTGTGTCCCGAGCCTTTGTCCCGAGCCTCCGTCCCGTGCCTTGCCTCCTTGCCTCCGTGCCTCGCCGCCGTGCCTTGCCTCCGTCCCGTCCCGTCCCGTCCCGTGCCATGCCTTGCCTTGCCTCCGTCCCGTGCCCTCTTCGTCGGCGCCTCGGCGGCCATTGTAAAATTCAAAAGCTGCGCCGCCGCCTTCGCCTGTGATAGGCGGAACACTGAATTTCCCAGCAGCCTGTGTTCCGCCTATCACGTACATCGTATCATCCTCGTCCGTAGTACGAGGATGATACGATGTCCGTGATAGGCGGAACACAGGCTGCTGGGAAATTCAGTGTTCCGCCTATCACAGGCGAAGGCGGAGCCGGAGGCGCGGCTTTTGAATTATAGAATGGCCGCTGTCTGTCTGCTCGACACGCTGATCGAGCGGGCAGACAGCGATGACTCGAGTATAAGCCGAGGGGGGCACTTTCAGCCTCAAAAAAGAGGCTGAAAATCTCGGCTTATACTCGAGTATATACGGGTATGTAAAAGGGAAATTAAGGACGCAAAAATTCAACGTCTTCACAGGTCCCCTTTGTGTTCTGGGAACTGTGTGTTTCCCAGAACTCAATGGGGGGGCAGGCATCTGCTATTCTGCGGCTAGCTATGCCCGGAAGTGGGTGCAGATACCTGTATTATATATATTTATTATACCGGTATCTGCACCCCCCCCCCCCAAAAAGTGCCAATTGTGGCGCCGGAGGGGGGAAGGAATCCGTTGAGCGGAAGTTCCACTTTAGGGTAGAGCTCTACTTTAATTACTTTCTTCAGCTCTGTGTATACAAAGGAGCATGGGGAGCTCATGCCCATGATGGGGATGGTAGTGACCCAGATGATCCACAATGGCTCAAAAATAATATGGCCCAGAAATATTTAGAAAGAATAAGGTGGATAAAGCACCTGGACCAGATGGCATCCACCCATGGATCCTAAAAAAAATTAGCTTTCTTATTTCAGGGACATTGTTTCTAATATTTAGGGACTTGTTAACGACTGGAATGGTACCACTGGATTGGCGCAGGACGTGGTGCCCATATTTAAGAAGGGATCAAAGTCTTTACCAAGTAACCTGCTAGTTTAACTTCAATAGTCGGGAAGATGCTGGAGAGTTTAATAAAAGACCACATAGACGAGTTCTTGCTGTAGAAAAAATATTTTAAGCAACAGACAGCATGGATTCATGAAAGACAGAAAGTTGTCAAACAAACCTGATTTCTTTTTATGAGGAGCTAAGTAAAATCTTTTACAGAGGGGTGACTGTGGACGTGGTATACTTGGATGTTGCAAAAGCATTTGACACGGTTCCCCGCACATGGCTCATGTGTAAGGTAAAGTCTACAGGCTCTGAAAGATCAATTTGTAAATGGATAGAAAACTGTCTAAAAGACAGAATTCAGAGAGTAGAGCTTAATGATTCTTACCCTGAATGGTCTAAAGTTATCAGCAGTGTACCCCAAGGTTCATTTCATGATTCCCTTTCCGAAGATGGCAGCGGCAGCATCCAAGGACCGAGGGACAGTTCGGCCTCGGGTGCCGACATCGCTGGACCCTGGGACAGGTAATTGTCCTTATTTTAAAAGTAATGCAGCTGCAGTATTTGTAGTTTCTGACTTTTAAAAAAAAAATTGCGCGGGACTGCTTTAATGCCATTTTTTGCTATACAGCACTGTTTCGCTTTAACTGACAATTGTACCCAAACTAAATTGGTGCCTTTTTTCCCCCACAAATAGAGCTTTATTTTGGTATCATTTGATCACCTCTGTGGTTTTTATTTTTTGCGCTATAAACAACAAACATCGACAATTTTGAAAAGAAAACAATATTTTTTACTTTTTCTATTTAAAAAAAACTAATTTCTTCATGAGTTTATGCCAATATGTATTCTTCTACATATTTTTGGCAAAAAATATCCCAATTAGCGTATATTGGTTGGTTTGCGCAAAAGTTATAGTGTCTACAAAATAGGGGATATATTTATGGCATTTTTCTTATAATTTTTCTTTTTTTTTTACTAGTAGTGGTGGTGATCAATGATTTTTAGGGGGACTGCGACATTTCTGCGGACAGATCAGACACTTTTGACACTTTTTTGGAACCATTGACATACCGCGATCAGAGCTAAAAATAGCCACTGATTACAATACAAATGTCACCGGCAGTGAAGGGGTTTACATTAGGGGGCGGTCAAGGGGTTAAGTGTTCCCTAGGGAGGTGTTTCTAACTGTGGGGGGAGTGGACTGACTGGGAGTAGAAGAGATTGCTGTTCCCGATCACTAGGAACAGCAGATCTCTCTCTTTTTTCCTGACAAATTTACATTGACAGATCCCCATTCTGGCTCTCTGAGGAGGGATCGCGGGTCGCGGGCCACGCGCGTTGGCTTCGATATCGCACACGCCCCCCTATGTTTTTTTTTCTTTAGTTAATTATAATTTTATTGTAAATTATTGTAAAATATTACACATATTTGGACAAATTCAAACATATACAGGTACATACATACACAGAAGTCATATTTGTTTTATCGCACAAGTCATAGATGCTTTTTCACGTACTCATCCAAAAAAAAAAAAGGGGGGGTATATCTTGTACTGAAACTTTGTCTAGCACCTCTGTAGGCCATAATATTTTTTTTCTTTTTTCACGGGTCGCCGGCCACACGCGTTGGCTTCGATGTCGCACGCGCCCCCCTATGGTTTTTAAAGCAGGCGACGTACACCTACGGTGGTTTGCGCAGCCATGCCAGCCTGCCGCAGTATAATGACGGCTGCTGGTCGGCAAGCGGTTAAGGAGAAATCTACTGAAGAGTATTGTGAGGAATTACTCAAGGAATTCATTTCCACTGTATAAAATTTTGTTCTACTTTAAAGTTAAAGTTCACCTTTTAACAAAAAAAATAAATGCACATTTTTTGCAGATCACTAATGACATGCAGGTCTCTTGTAGACTGTCGGAATCGGAGGGTGTGGGGGTCAACACATTTGTAACATGTTACATGTTATACCCTGAATATGGTTGTAACATGTAACATGTTACAAAAGGTGAATTTATCCTTTAAATACATGGCTTGGCCATTGACCTGTAATGCCCTGTACATACAGTTGGACAAGTGAGTTTAATTACCACTTTAATCAGCCACAAAACCTGTATAATTAATATGTATTTGAGTTTAAAGGGATAAGGTGGCAACTTTAGCTTGAGAACAATCTGAACTATGTGCTGAAGCACTGAGTGAGCATGCCCGCAGCACAGAAACATGGCCGGCCCAATGACACCTATATACAGAGTGGTGGTATTAAAGCCCAACCTTTGGCCTATGCATGTGTTACGTGGATGAAAAAGAAAAAGACTAAAAAGGAAAACAAATGCAGCCACCACATCTAAGAATTGTCTTTTAAGCTGCCATACAGTATATTACATTTTTTAGGGATTAACACCACTTGAAGGTATAGCATGATTGCTGAGTCCTGGCCATTTGTTTGAAAAAGTATAAAAGGAACAGTAAGAAAACATGTTGAGAAAAAAACCTGAAAAAGTCATACACAGGTGGAGAGGAGGGGCAATGACATCACAATCTCCATCTTGTTTAATAAGAGAACACTGTGTTTATAGAGAAAAACATAAGGTGTTCTTTGAATGGCAGCCATGCCCAACAAGGGAGCACCTATGCAGAAGGGAAGCCAGTTGGCACAGCTCTCAGAAGACTGTGGCCATTACTGTAGTAGTCGGACTACTACAGTCATTTACAGCTTCCACATATGCCATTCAGGTCTCATATATATATATATATATATATATATATATATATATATATATATATATATATATACAAGGTGTGTCTAAAAAGGTTGGTGAATGGTATCAGAAAGCAAAGAAAACAGAAGATACAAACAAATTACCTTTATTGGCCTTCAAAATAATCCCCAAAGCTTCTGGAAGCTGTCAGTAAAGGCCTTTTTAGGAAATGATCGCAGAGCCACTGTCCACATTCTTGGATTGCTGCCACGTCTACAAAACGTGCACCTTTCATGATGCTCTTCAGAAGGGAAAACAGAAAGAAGTCACATGGAAGACGGTGAACGTTATTCAATCGATTGCCGCTTAGATTCCTGATCAAACTGTTAGTACCAGGTCTCATCCCCTTTGACGATGGTTAGCAGAAAGGATGTATCTTGGTTACACATGATCGTCTGTCAACTTGTACGGGACAAACCGGGAACAGATCTTCCTCTTACCCAAAGCTTTGTGGATGATGGGGCGCACCGAGTTGTTGCTAATGCCCAATTCCTCTGCCATCAAGCGTAGAGTCAGTCCCCTATCTTGTGCCAGCATTTGTTGCGCTCGCTCGATCATGTCTGCTTGTCGACGCCCAACCCGAATGTGGCTCATCCTCAGTCATTTCCTTTCTGTCGCAAAAGCGTTGTTTAACAGTCATAAACACATATTTTCCGTACACTTGCACCATCATTTCATGCGTCTGTGGCTCCGTTTTCCCCAATTTGTAGCAGAACTTGATGTTCAATCGTTGCTCCATTGCACTGTGACCCTACCTCACACTGACTACATTGGGTTTTACCCTGGTCACGTGTATTCCATCTTAAGTGTCGCTTCTCTGCATGTCTTTGGATAGCCATGTGCAAGCGAACGCACCCGGCCTATGTTGCCGTTCAGATACCGGACCATTCATCAAACTTTTTAGACACACCTCGTATTTACATTGTGCTAAGCTGGTCCAATATATGTATGCAAAATATATAATTCAGCTTTAAGTGTCCTGATAGAAAGCAACTGAAGAAGGCGTTTTTATTGCAAAGAAATTCAAGGCTAAATGTCCCACCGGCCATGTATGGCCACCTTAAGCGTGTCCTCTTCCTTTGTCCATCAATGTATGGGTCCACCACACTGACTACCAGTATACAGTATATGAAGGCCCTTTTCCAATGACCACCAATGTAGGAGGCACTACAATATTATACCAGTGTTTCTTTTCATAATTATTACTGAAACTATGTTTTCTTAGAGTAGGGGAGTGTTAAAAAAAATATCTGCTCTGAGTGTCAGTTATATAGACGACAATCTTTATTCTTTTTTGCATTATTATATTTGCAACTTATCGACCATGCAAATGTGTTGTGAGCTAGAGATGTTCAGTGCCTTGAAAAGGTATTCATACCCCATGACATTTTCTATGTTTTGTTATGTTACAACCAAAAATGTAAATGTATTTTATTGGGATTTTATGTGATAGACCAACACAAAGTGGCACATAATTGTGAAGTGAACGGGAAATGATAAATCAGGGTCGATCCAAGGGTCACAGGCGCCTGGGTGCAGAAATATTTCTGGCACCCCCACATGGGCGTGGTCATCTTACCAACCCCTCCCCTTTACAAATGTTTCTATGGCAACGACTCAAACAGAGAGATGCTCCCCTAAGAAGTCTTCATTACCCTGGGATCCTTCCATGATCTTTTAACAATAAAGAGAATACAGGAAGAGAGTCAACTAATGAGACTTGGAGGGTAGTCTCTGTGATGCACACAGAGGGGGCTTCTGTTAGAGAGTCTATTAGAAAGAGCCCCCAGACATTGCACAGGAGATGGTAAGAGGCTGAAGATATAATACATGGTCAGTTCCTATGTACGTTAGTAGACAAATAGATATGTACTACTAACTATATAATGGGTGATCAGCCCTCTCACCTGACCCAGCGATACAGCAACAACGGTTCCTCTGATCAGGCGCCAGCTCACTCTGAATTGCCCGCTGGGTAGTGCCCAGATCTGTATTCTGTCAATAACTCCATTCCTTTCTACGCCAAGGTAGGCGCTAGGCTGTGTGGCTTTCCCTCTGGTGACACAGGGCAGCGGAATTCTTTCTTTGATGGTGTTCCCTCAGCACTGTCCTCTCCCTCTGGAGTCCTGGGTGCACTTCCCTGAAAGCTTTTCTGGGCTCCTGGCTCTTCCTCTCCCATTCAGCTGGGCTTGCTGTGTGGGCTGCAGTTTCCATGTTACAGTGGGGCTGCCAGTCCTTGAACTACATGTCCCACAATCCTCTTCTCTGCTCCTTTTTTTATTCCATTTCTTCCCTTGGCCGATATGTAGGTCGGGGAAAAAACATAGTGGGTGGCTGTGCTGGAAAGCGCTGCTCACTAGTACAGCAGCACGCACGTGAGGAGGAGGAGGAGGATAGGGAGAGGGGGGAAAGAAAGGCCTGCGGCTGCAGTGGCATCACCAGGGTTGGGGTCATCCCCCCTGCACCAAATATAGTCGCCCCTCAGTACAGACCCCCCTCCATCAGTGCAGACCCCCACTAAGTATATAGCCCTCCATCAGTATAGACCCACCCTCAGGACAAACCATCCCCCTCCATTAGTACAGACCCCCCAGGACAAACCACCCCCTCTACATTAGTATAGACCCCAGGACAAAACAGCCCCCATCCATTAGTACAGACCCCCCAGGACAAACCACCCCCGCTCCATTAGTACAGACCCTCAGGACACACCACCCCCTCCATTAGTACAGACCCCCCAGGATAACACCCCCCCCCCCCAGCAAAAACCAACCTCATCAGCAAGCTCATACTTTACCGCACCAGCTTGGGTGGCTCTGGTACATAAAAACACAAAATCCATCATCCGAAAATGGAAAGAGTATGGCACAACTGCAAACCTACCAAGACATGTCCGTCCACCTAAACTGACAGGCTGGGCAATGAGAGAATTAATCAGAGAAGCAGCCAAGACACCCATGGTAACTCTGAAGGATTTGCAGAGAGCCACAGCTCAGGTGGGAGAATCTGTCCACAGGACAACTATTAGTCGTGCTCTCCACAAATCTGTCCTTTATAGAAGAGTGGCAAGAAGAAAGCCATTGTTGAAAGAAAGCCATAAGAAGTCCAGTTTGCAGTTTGCGAGAAGCCATGTGGGTGACACAGCAAACATCTGGAAGAAGGTACTCTGGTCAGATGAGACTAAAATTTGACATTTTGGCCTAAAAGCAAAACGCTATGTTGGGTGGAAAACTAACACTGCACATCACCCTGAACACACCATCCCCACTGTGAAACATGGTGGTGGCTGCATCATGTTGTGAGGATGCTTTTCTTCAGCAGGGACAGGGAAGATGGTCAGAGTTGATGGGAAGATGAATAGAGCTAAATACAGGGCAATCTTAGAAGAAAACCTGTAAAAGACTTGAGACTGGGACGGAGGTTCACCTTCATCAGGACAACAAACCTAAAGATACAGCCAAAGCTACAATGGAATGGTTTAGCTCAAAGCATATTCATGTGTTAGAATGGCCCAGTCAAAGTCCAGACCTAAATCCAATTTGGAATCTGTGACAAGACTTGAAAATTGCTGTTCACAGATGCTCTCCATCCAAGCTGACAGAGCTTGAGCTATTTTACAAAGTAGAATGGGCAAAAATGTCACTATCTAGATGTGCAAAGCTGGTAGAGACATCCCCTAAAAGACTTGTAGCTGTAATTGCAGTGAAAGGTGGTTCTACAAAGTATTGTCGCAGGGGGGCTGAATATAAATGCATGCCACACTTTTCACATATTTATTTGTAAAAGGGATGAGCCGAACACCCCCCGGTTCGGTTCGCACCAGAACTTTCGAACGGACCCCAAATTCGTACGAACGTTAGAACCCCATTGAAGTCTATGGGACTCGAACGTTCGAAATGAAAAGTGCTAATTTTAACGGCTAATATGCAAGATACTGTCCTAAAAAGGGTTTGGGGACCTGGCTCCTGCCCCAGGGGACATGGGTCAATGCCTAAAATGTTTTTAAAAATGGCTGTTTTGGCGGGAGCACTGATTTTAATGACCATTAAAGTGAAAAAAAAGTGAAATATTCCTTTAAATATGGTGCCTGGGGGGTGTCTGTAGTATGCCTGTGAAGTGCCACGTGTTTCCCATGTTTAGAACAGTCCCTGCACAAAATGACATTAAACGGAAATAACACCATTTAAAACTGCTTGCGGTATTAATATTATATCTGGTTCCTGCAATATGGTTGAAAATCATTGAGAAAAATGGCATGGGTAGCCCTCCCTGCCCATTACCAGCCTATTTGGGTCTTGTACGCATATTAAGGGGAACCCTGTACCCATATTAAAAAAAGGAAATGCGTGTGGCCCCCAGGCCCTATATACTCAGAACAGCAGTATACAGGCGGTGCAAACAAGACAGGGACTGTGTAGGTTTGTTGTGTTAATTTGAATCTGTTTGTAATTTTCAACTGGTACATTTTTAAAGTGTAACTCCAGTCCAAAAAACTATTTTTAAGCTTTTTGGAAAACATAGGGAAGGGTTATCACCCCTGTATAATTTGTTTTGTCGTCCATCTTTTTTCATCTCACTTGCTGTTGTCTCCTTCCGTTTGCAAGTAGGAGATGTTTGTAAGTTGGATGTTTGAAAGTAGGGGCCTGCCCTATATGCTCTGCAGAAATGGCGGAACAAGGTGTTGGTTTTACCACAACATTGTAAGCCCTCAATGGAGCGCCCTGCTGTGAACGATTATATCAAGAATTGTAATTACATGCCATTGTTGAACAGTGGTAGAAAAATTGACCTTTGGTGGTTGTGGTGCTGGTGCCACAACACTATAAGTCCTCACCGTTACTCTGGGTGGGCACAGGAAGGGGCCCTCCTGTGCAATATTATATCAAGAATTGTAATTACATGTCCCTGTTAAACAGGGGCAGAAAAATTTGGCCTTAGGCACTGCTGCTGGTGCCACCACACTGCAACCTCTGCCATATACTCTAGTTTTATTGCAGGAATTAGCCCTGCTGCAAAGCATTGCATCAAAAATTGTACTTAAATGCCCCTGTTAAACAGGGGCAGAAAAATTGGGCCTTAGGCACTGGTGCTGGTGCCACCACACTGCAACCTCTCCCATATACTCTTGTTTGATTGCAGGAATTAGCCCTGCTGCAAAGCATTGCATCAAAAATTGTACTTAAACGCCCCTGTTAAACAGGGGCAGAAAAATTGGGCTGATGGCATCAACCAGAACCAGAAATGTTCTTCCAACATATCAGCAGAGGAGGAAGAGGATAGACATCAACATAACAGGACAGTCACTCAGCATCAGCATAGGCAGTCTTGAAGGGATGTGATATTTCAAAAAAAATTATTCTGTTACATCAGCTTCAGGTGCTTGGTAGCTGTGGGTGATCCAAGACTGATTCATCTTGATGAAGGTCAGTCGATCTACTGATTCGGTGGACAGGCGCACCCTGTGATCGGTAACAAAGCCACCAGCAGCACTGAAGGTGCGTTCCGAAAGAACGCTGGATGCAGGACAGGCCAGTAGCTCAATTGCATACTGTGCAAGCTCTGGCCAGTGATCCATCCTCAAGACCCAGTAAGCCAGAGGATTTTCGGTGGGAAAGGTGTCCAAGTCTGACCTTGCCCCTAGGTATTCCTGCACCATGTAAATCAGACGCTGGCGATGGGTGCTGGAACCGATCATACCTTGGGGCTGCAGACTAAAAAATTGTCTGAAAGCATCAGTCAGACGGCCACCTTCTCCACCGCTCCTTCTGACCGATGCCTCAGCAACACGTTGTCCAGGACCAGGAGTTTGTAACCTCCCAGTCTCTGGGAACGCGTTGCACTGACCTTTCTGCAAGGCCTCCCAGAGATGTCTCATCCTCTGCTCCCTCTGCGATGGCAAGATAAGGTCGGCAACCTTACCCTTGTACCGTGGATCAAGGAGAGTGGCCAGCCAGTAATGGTCCCTCTCCTTGATCCGAAGAATACGAGGATCCTTCCGCAGGCTTTGCAGGATCAGGGAGGCCATGCAGCGTAGGTTAGCTGAGGCATTCGGTCCGGAGTCCTCTGGGTCACTAAGGACAACATGATCCGCAGCTACCTTCTCCCAGCCACGTACAAGTCCACGTGTTTCTTGGGACTGTAAATCATCCCTACAAGACTGCTGCTGCTGATGCTGAGTGCCAGCCTCCACCTCCATGCTGACACAATCATCCTCCTCCTCCTCTTCCTCCTCCTCATCCTCTTCCTGTGTGATGGGTGGCACAGCAGGAACACTGTCTGGATAAAGGGGGCCTTGAGAGGCAAGGAAGTCCTCCTCTTCCTGTCTCTGTTCTGCCTCAAGTGCCCTGTCCATTATTCCACGCAGCGTATGCTCCAAGAGGTGGACAAGAGGTACAGTGTCACTGATGCATGCACTGTCACTGCTCACCATCCTTGTGGCCTCCTCAAACGGTGACAGGACAGTGCATGCATCCCTGATCATGCCCCACTGGCGTGCTGAGAAAAAACCAAGCTCCCCTGACCCTGTCCTGGTGCCGTAGTCGCACAGGTACTCATTGATGGCCCTCTGCTGCGTGTGCAGCCGCTGCAGCATGGCCAATGTTGAGTTCCATCTGGTGGGCATGTCACATATAAGGCGGTTCTTGGGCAGGTTCAACTCCTTTTGGAGCTCAGCCAGCCGAGCACAGGCATTAAATGATCGGCAGAAATGCACACAGACTTTCCTGGCCTGCTTCAGGACATCCTGTAAGCCGGGGTACCTGCCCAAGAACCGATGCACCACCAGGTTAAGGACGTGAGCTACACAGGGCACATGGGTCAGTTGTCCCTGTCAGAGGGCGGAGAGGAGGTTGGTGCCATTGTCACAAACCATCATTCCTGGCTTAAGCTGGCGTGGCGTCAACCACCTCTCGGCCTGCCCCTGCAGAGCTGACAAAACATCCGCCCCAGTGTGGCTCCTGTCCCCCAAACAAACCAGCGTGGCATCGTTTTGCCTGTGTACTGCGTAGCCCCTGGAACGCCTACGAAGCACCGCTGGTTCTGAGGACAGAGCACTGGAAGAGGCCATGGAGGAAGAAGAAGAGGAGGGGGTGGAGGAGAGAGGTGTGTCACAACCAATAGTAGCATTTTGGAGGCGTGGTGGCGGAACAACCTCCAACACTACTGCACCTTGTCCTGCATCCTTCCCAGCTGCCAGAAGAGTGACCCAATGGGCCGTGAAAGACAGGTAACGTCCCTGTCCATGCCTGCTGGACCATGAGTCAGCGGTAATATGCACCTTACCGCTGACCGCCCTGTCCAGCGAGGCAAGGACATTGCCTTCCACATGCCGGTAGAGAGCCGGAATCGCCTTCCGTGAGAAAAAGTGGCGTTTGGGGACCTGCCACTGAGGAACCGCACATTGTACAAACTCACGGAAGGGGGCCGAGTCTACCAACTGAAAAGGCAGCAGTTGAAGTGCTAGCAATTTAGCCAAGCTAGCATTCAACCGCTGGGCATGTGGATGGCTGGGAGTGAACTTCTTACGCTGGTCCAGCAGCTGGGGCAGGGACATTTGCCTGCTATAATCTGACGTGGGTGTACCGCTAGCAGAGTTCTGTA
Organism: Lithobates pipiens; assembly: GCF_037356315.1. NCBI lineage: Eukaryota > Metazoa > Chordata > Amphibia > Anura > Ranidae > Lithobates > Lithobates pipiens. The sequence continues at coordinate 200,839,403 of NW_027507686.1, forward strand.
CCGCTAGCAGAGTTCCCGGAAGCACTTGGCTGTGACACACCTAATTCTACAGCTTCATTCCTCTCAGAGCAGGTTTCAGAGAGGACTGAAGGTCTAGTGGGGTTGGAGATGCCAGCTGATGAGGAGCAAGGAGAGGTCCGCTTTGTTCTTTGGTGTGGGTCTTTGAGGTACGCTTGCCAACGAGCTGCATGGCAGGTCAACATATGTCTGGTCAAGCACGTGGTGCCCAAGCGGCTGATGTTTTGGCCACGTGAGATACGCTTGAGACATATATTGCAAATAGCAGTAGTGCGATCTGATGCACTCGTCTCAAAAAAGGCCCACACCAAAGAACTTTTAGAATAACGCGCAGAGGCAGCGCTCTGCACAGGCGGAGCTCTGCGGTGTGATTCAGTCGGTGTGCTGCCCCTAAGCTGGCCCCCGGAGGGCATCCTGCCTCGTTGGACATGTGCCTCCTCCTCCTCCTCCTCCCTCCTTCCAGGCACCCATGTGGAGTCAGTGCCCTCATCATCCCCTCCCTCTTCATCGCTGGAGCAAACCTGGCAGTATGCTGCAGCTTGTGGAACATGACTGCCAGATTGCTGTCCTTCTTGAGCATCCCCTCTCTCTGCGCTCACGCTACTGCCTTCCTCTAGCTGAGTGTCATCATCAGAGCCCACAAAACACTAGGCATCCTCCTGGAGCATGTACCCAACACTGTGCTCAAAGAGTTCAGGAGACTCCTCAGGAGGACGTGGTGGGTCTAGGGAAGCAGTCACTGATGATGACATTGAGAGGAGGGAAGACGATGCGTTGGCAGCTGCTTTGCTAGTACCGTGAGACTAGGTGAGAGAGGATGAGGAGGATGAAGAGGGCTTGGTCATCCACTCTACCAAGTCGTTGGCATGTTGCGGTTCAACATGTCCAGCTGCCGAAAAGAAGGACAAGCGTGTCCCATGGCCACGTGCTGATGACAATGCACCGCGTCCACGACCAGCACTGTTGTCTGTAGACACAGAGCCTGCTTGCCCTCTTTTATCGGCTCGCGCCTGTCTGCCTCTCCTTGCTGGCCTTCCAGACATGGTAATGGCCTGAAGGGAGTTGGGTAAAAAAGCAGTTGGGTAGTGTATATTGTGCTAGAGGCACACAACACCCACTAACTTCTGCAGATGCCTTTATTATAGAACATCAGAGATAAAGGGGTATATACAGATGTATACTGTGCTGTTCTGGAGGCACACACAACTTCCAATAACTCCTGCAGATGGCAAGTGGGCTCAAATAGAGAACAGCTATGTAGGTGGATATAGCGGTATGTACTGGGTACAGAGCACGCAGACATCTCCTAACACTACTGACTGCAAGCTCTATTATAAAAGATAGATCACTAGCTATATAGGTGAGGTGAATATAGCGGTGTATACTGCGGTCAGGGCGCGCAGACAATAACCACTACACAACAGCAAGATCGAAAATCGGCCGAAAACGATCGGTGTGTACTGTGTTGAAGGTACACAGAAGGTACACAGAACACCCACTGCTTCAGACGCCAACACACTACACAAGGCCGCCGCGCTGGCAGCCTTATATATAGTGTGGGGCATGCACTACACAGCCTGAGCTATGATTGGCCACAGGCATCCTTCACAATTATGTGCCACTTTGTGTTCATCTATTACATAAAATCCCAATAAAATAAATTTTATGATTTTGTTGTAACATAACAAAATGCAGAAAATTTCAAGGTGTATGAATACTTTTTCAGGGCACTGTAAAAATTTTGCAAGGCTTGCTAAAGACATGAAAATTATTTCAAGGGTACTTCTGTATTAAAAAAAGGTTGAGAAAGACTGCTGTAGGAGAATGAAAGGGGGGCCAAAATCGACTTTCTTGAAGGCTGCGTGTCATTTTGTGCTTATTTGTTTCTTGAAACAGTACAGAGGACATGATTTTATTTCACTCATCTGTTACAGACAGGGAACAGACTAGATTTCTATTTTTGTTCATAAGCCTCCTATAAAAGGGAAATTGAGCAGGGACATTCAAGGCTTACCAGAGTCTCACACGTAGTTGATGCAGAAGGCACCTAACAAATATATCAAAACAAATGACATAAAATCTTTGGGTGATGTCATATAAAATGGTCCAATATTTCTTTCAACACCTTGGAATGTGAAATATCTCTACATAAATAAATAAAATATTTTTTAAATGAGATGTCTGTACAAGATGATGCTCATGTCTAGGTGTGCTTTGCGTACAAAGTGTGTATATTTCATTTATTGAAACAGAGACATGGCTTAAGTGACAGAGTGGCTGGCCATATATGCATATCATATCATATCATAATTAAAGAGACCCTGTCACCTATTGAAAAGAAAAAAAAAAAACTGCATGTAAACACACATGAAAAATAGTACTGGAAATGCTTTTCAACCAAAGACAGCAGTAAAAGGTAACAGACGTTCTAACCCACTGAATTAAAAAAAACAAAAACATTTTGCTGGACACACATTTTTAAGTTGACCCTAAAGGAGTTCTACGGTCACAGATTACACTTTTATTTTATAACATCAGCATTATAATATGAAGGAGAAGGGATCTCACCGCTCCAGGAGCACACATGCAGGCAGTAAACTGTCTATTCGGATGGAAAGCCACAGGTGCTGGCTATTACCACTAGCAACAGACGAAAAACAAGCTCTGGACTGCCGCTCTCTTCAGAAGACCACTTTCTTTTATTGGAAAATCACAACTCAACAAACACAGCGAACAAGGAAAAATTGCTGACGTTTAATAGTGCGAATCTTCAGCAATTTTTCCTTGTTGGCTATGTTTGTTGAGCTGTGATGTGATTTTCCAATAAAAGAAAGTGGTCTTCTGAAGAGTGCAGCAGTCCAGAGCTTGTTTTTCATAAGCATTATAATAACCATGCAAACAATAGTTACAACTGACAATCCAATATAAGCCTTCTTGAAAAATCTCCTTTCATGTTGTGAGTGCTGCCTGTCTGTTGGCCTTCTCATTCCACAACTTCCTATATTCTCTGCATCCTTTGCAGCTTCTCCTCTGCTGTTTACTTTCAATTCCTGTGGACTACATATCCCATGGTGCATTGCTGCCTGCAAGCAGTGATTCCTATAATGACTCAGAAGGCAGGCTCTGAGAAATGTGTGACAGCAGTGCCTATCCACAGGTCATAGTAAATATGTATCACAAAATTCAAGGAAGTAAATGTTTGTGATATTCACAAAGTAAGTTTACAAATAGGAGTAGGCTAGAAATAATTGAAATACGATGTGGAAATTATTTTACATTTTGACCATAGATACGTTTTAACCACTTGCCTACTGGGCACATTCATACCCTTCCTGGCCAGACCAATTTTCATATTTTAGCGCTGTAACACTTTGGGTACAGTGTTGCATGACTGCGCAATTACCAATCGGGTTTTAATTTTTTGCTAAACATACAAAAAAAGACCAACAATTTTGGGGAAAAAAGGTTTTCGTAGTTTCTGTTATAACATTTTCTAAATAAGTAATTTTTCTCCCTCACTGATGTGCGGTGATGAGGCTGCACTGATGAGCAGGCACTAAAGAGGCTGCACTGATAGGCACTAATAGGTGGCATTGATGGGCATCACTTATGGGCACTGACAGGCTGATGGGCACAGATTGGTAGCACTGATGGGCACAGATTGGCAGCACTTGTGATCACTCTTTGGGCTGCATTGATAATTGGGACACTGATAGGTGCTCTGGTTATCAGAGTAGATGTCACCTGTGTGAAATTGATGGTTTTTGCCTCTCTGCTCCTCATGCGCTGTCAGCATGAGGTGAGGACTGCCGATAACCAGTAAATACTGTTTACACTGTGATCAGCTGTGATTGGACACAGCTGGTCACATGGTAAAGAGCCACTGTGATTGGCTCTTTACCCCAGTTGATGATCAGCTGTGTCCCATGGACACAGTAATCACAAGTCCTTGCCAATGTGCTATAGACACCTTCCAAGCAATGTGAGCCCACCCTGTAGCCATCTTTCGCGAAACCCCAAACGCGGGTAGCAGTCCTGTGTTTTAACGCATGAAAACGTGCAAAAAAACATGGAACACAAAAATGCTTGGTGGCAAAATAAATGAACTACCTTGGAGCATTTGTGAATTCAAGTGAATAGGCTGTCCTATGCTGTGGCACAACAAACGCGCCAACAAACATCCTTAAAAATGGGTCGTGTTGCACAGATGTGAATGTGGCCTTAAGCAAAGAAGATTCTGTGGGACACCACACGCTCCACATTGTGACCTTCGTTTTTTTGAGTGAACCAACATTATTGTATGTAGCAGGGCTCCTCAATTTAAATGGGGCCCTAAATGTCACCTGATTAGGGTTGAGATTTACTTTAAGATTGTTTTAGAAGGTAATAAGCCGCCTGAAGTTTGATAGTTGCTGCAGTTTCAACTGTCTGACCTAAAACAGAGGCTGGAATACAGTGTAAGGAGCAAAGTTGGCCATACCCTGATTGAATTTTGTCAGGTTCCTGCCAAATCAACAAAAGTACATTTTTCAAACTACTTTTTTTTTGAAGGAGCCAGGTGGAAAATTCTTGGCTGCACAGTGCCTGCATCTAATCAGATTGGCCAAGTAGGACAGTGTGACATCATCACCTTGCCTTTTCACCTCAGCCAATCAGAGGAAGCTTTGTATGCATTCACAGCATACAAAGCTGCCTATGAATAGCTAAGCACCACTCAGACCGACTCTATTTTGTTCCAGGTGTGAGACGAAAATTCTGTATCACAGCCAGAACCCAGCATGGTGTACTGTATGTAGCTAAAGCTACATACAGTGCATATAGTGCTTAGAGACAGTTCAACACTTAGTGAAGGAAATTGTTTGTTTTGAACCAGCTTTACTTACCCAAGCCCTCATTTGGTACAGCACTGTGCATGTCTGCAGCTCTTCTCTTCCCTCACTTCCTGGTACCACAGGCTATGCTAAGGCATCAGAAGCCATTGGCTCCTGCTGCTGTCAATCAAAGCCAGTGAAAAGGGGCAGGGCCAAGTGCCACTGTCTGTGTTTAGGGACACAGACAGCGAGGCTCAGGAGCAAGCCGTCATTGGCATAGAGAGTAGCTTTCTATGGGGGCACCCGCCAGAGGGGAGGAGCACAGGCGGGCAATGCAAGAAGACGCCCTGAACCGCACTGTGATAATAAAAAAAAGCATTTATAATCACTTTAACAATGAAGCAACTGTCGACTTCAGATGACCCATGCCCCCTGACACACATTGATGACAATTTTAGGCCTTGAGCACATGGAAGGTGAAATGCTTAAAATATGCTGGACGTAAACTCCTGGGCATTTTCCTACACCTGGGAGCAGTAGTTGATACGTACAGTACAGCCAGCCATACAATCGCATGGTTGTATGTGATCCTACTCTTGTAAATGCCAGCATTTACCCATACATGTGCATTTGATGTATTTCCCAGGAGAGCTTCCGTGTTTGGCAAATACATTGTAAGCCATGTACGGGTAAAGCGTGAGTGCTTGCTCAAGCGTGTGCATCAGCATTTTTATGACTTTTGCCATGTACAGCCATTCACTGGTATGGTAGGCTGCACATGGCACCTGCAGCTCCTCAAGTGTGGCAAAATGCCTAGAATTTTATGCCCAGCATCTTTTCATCATTTCACTCTCCACGTACATTGTATAACTGCACAATTGCACTAATTTATGACTGAAATATTCAAATTCATGACTAGTTCTCTATAGGATTCTACCTCTTACTATGTTCATACCAAATAGTTGTCCAACAGTTTAAGATCTTTTTGTTTTCAAAAGAATACACAGTAAAACTGTGCATGTAACTAACGTGATTTTATTTTATTTTTCATTTTTTTGCTGTTGTTTTTGTTTTAATGTCAACCCAGCATAAAATGATTTATCATCCTGTCTTGAAGTGAGCTATAAGTCCACAAACAGATTTATATTTAGTCTACAATTATATGTTTCGGAGCTTAGACTTTACATTAAATGGTTGCATGTAGTGGATCCCCATTCATTAAAATAGTGTGGCTGCCCACTGCACTGGCATTATGTAAAAATAAAAAGCCAGCTAGAAATTAAGCCTATGACTTTCGCCAGATTAAATGCACTGACAGCTTTTGTTAAAGGGGCAACACTACTCGATCATTGAAAGACTACTTCTAACAATGGACTTTTTATAATAACCATCTGTCTCTGTAGCCGAGTATGGATTTTCCCTCAAGTATTCACCAAAACCAATTACTGATACCTATTTTTTTTTTATGTTTTTTGTTATTTTATTCTTTTTTTTTATTTACATTTTTTTAACACTGTACCTTTTTTACCTTTTTATTTATTTTAATCAACTTTATTGCTACAGTATTCATGCCCCCCGTAGGGGTTTCAGAAAGTTGGGGTTCACCTGCCACCCTGCCCAGCCCGATGTCCATTTTAAAGTCACTCTGTAACACATACCAGTTCACAAATTGTTTTGTTTTGTTTTGTTTTATTGGGGGGGATTAAACTTGGATGAGTATTAAGGAATTATGGGAAGCCTAGAATTTTAGAACAAACAATTGTGAATTGTAAAACAATCAATTGGGACTACTATGTACACTCCCTGTACATACACCTCAATCTTCTGACTGTTCCTCCCCCAGCACTTCCCTTACTGCAGACTGTCACTCCTCCAGACTAGCTTGCGAGGGTAGGCCTGACATTGCTCCAGCCAGGCCTCAATGAACTTCCTTTTGCAGGCAGGGGCCTCGTGCCCCTGTGGTGTAGAATATTTCAGTCGCTAGCTGTCCTCTGCTCAGCTACCACTCCCAGATATCTCTCTTCAGGCCTTGCCAGCCACCAAGAAAAGGGGGGGGGGGTGATGATGATGCCACCTGTCAGTCACCCAACTCTCCCTGAGCAACTCTCTGCCCAGAATGAAAACAAACAGGCCTAGCCGCCAGTTAGGCCTGCCCAAATTTTCCTACCCTGTGAAAAAATCCACACCTCTAGCTAGAGGTCGACCGATATATCGGCCCTTTTTAAGAAATCAGCATCGCCCGTTTTTTTGTGCAAAAAACAGCCTATTACCTCCCTTCCCCACACTCCACTGGCAGTTTGAGTGGCTCTGTGCTCAGTACATGAAACTGATTTGCAACTGAATGCAGAGAGAGGAGCTGTCAGAATTCAGTATGATATTGGGGTGGGCGGGACCCAGATATCAAACACCAGCCAATGGGATGGGATCTGGGCAGGCTGCTACATGTATGTGGCCCCATCCACTTTCTTAAAGGGGTTGTAAAGGTTTGTTTTTTATTTTCTACATAGGTTCCTCTAAGCTAGTGCATTGTTGGTTCACTTACCTTTTCCTTCGATTTCCCTTCTAAATGTTTTTTTTTCTTTGTCTGAATATCTCACTTCCTGTTTCTCCTCAGTAAACTTCTCACCATCATCCGAGCTGGTGGTTAGTCAGCCAGAACAGCTTACTGAACAGCTTACTGAGGAGGAACAGGAAGTGAGAAATTCAGACAAAGAAAACAAAGAAAAAAAACATTTATAAGGGAAATCGAAGGAAAAGGTAAGTGAACCAACAATGCGCTAGCTTATAGGAACCTATTTAGAAAATAAAAAACAAGCCTTTACAACCCCTTTAAGCAGTCAGTGCCACCTTGCAGGGCCAATCAGTGCCAACCAATGCCACCTGCCAGTGCCAACCAGTACCACCTGCCAGTGCCAATAAGTGGTAACCAGTGTCACCTGCCAAAAAAAGAAAAAGCAGCTTAAAATATCAACCGCAAAAAATTGGCATCAACTCTAGGTCAAACCCATCTAAGCTTTCCCACCAGAAAGTTGTCAAAGCCAACAGCCAATAGGTGGTGTAGGCATCTCCCGCCCTGCAGCCACACGTATACAAGGGGCATGTATACCCTCAGCAGCAGGGCAGGTAATTCCTCCACCTCATATGATTGGCTGTCAGGTATGACAGCTTCCTGAAGGGATATCTCAGGTGGGTTTGGACATGTGTCTGAATACGCCTGAGCTCATCCCTGGTAGCAGGCTGTGACTTCCTGATGAAAAATGGTCAACCTCCTGTGTGTGCCGTGAGATCTGTCCTGCAGCCCTTTGGGATGTCTGACATTATCCCAGGAGGCTGTGGGGGATGGAGATGAAGGATCAAGGCAACATCATCCATGTCTAGGCAAATATGAAGTAAGAGCAGATAACACATAAAAGATACTTCCGCTGTCCCCTCTGAGTGAGGTAGATGGAGGAATCCTCCCTCCAAGGCATTGTATTCTGCACCTACCACTGCCACAATACACTGATCCACAAAAGTTTTCCAGCATGTCCATTTGTCAGTCGAATAGCTGATCGACTTCTGCTTCACTGATCGAAATTTGGTCAGTCCTTGCTAAACCTGCCAAATTTTGGGCAGTCTATGGCTAGCTTTAGTTACAGGCCGGAGGGAGGAATGATATGGGGTTAAAGCGGTAGTAAACCCGCACATTTTTTTTTTTAAACCTGCAAAGCAAAATGCATAATGAGCTAGTATCACCGCATACTAGCTCATTATGAAATACTTACCTTAGAACGAGGCCCCGACATCTGGCACGATCCACGCCGAGGAAGCATGTTTCTTCCGGGTATCGCGGCTCCGGCGCTGTGAGTGGCCGGAGCCGCGATATCGTCTCGGGAGATTTCAGTCCAGCCAGTCGGCCGCTGCCGGATTTTCACGGCGAGAACCCCCTTGTGCGCATGCGCCGCTGCAGTCAGCAGCGCATACCAAGGGGAATATCTCCTAAACCATACGGGTTTAGGAGATATTTTTTTTACCTACAGGTAAGCCTTATTATAGGCTTTCCTGTAGGTAAAAGTTACAAATGTGGGTATACAACCACTTTAAGTTAAATTTGTTATGGTCTGATTTAGGGTCAGTAATATAGATAGAGTTTATTACAGCATACAGCTCCACAAAAAAATATAATTTATAAACTTTCAAATAATATAAACTGACAACTTACCATGTTGTAACATATTTTGGTGATACAATAGAAAATAAACCTGTGAGAAGGTACAATATGAATTACATTCATGTGTTATTTCCTGCAGAATTGCAGTAGTCCATCTCCATTTCTAATGCCGCGTACACACGATTGGAATTTTGGTCGGAAAAAGCTCTGATGGTTTTCCCAATGCAATTCCGATGGGATTTAGCTCAAGCTGTCTTGCATACACACGATCACACCAAATTCCGACTGTTAAGAACGTGGTGACGTACAACGCGTACGACGGGACTAGAAAAAGGAAGTTCAATAGCCAGTAGTGTTATACCTGAAGGGTTCCACATTTACTGTCACTTTAAGGCTGGCTCCACCCAGGAGTGATGACAAGGTCAAGGGGTATAGTAGCCATCTTAGAGCACATGTAAGGAAGCATAATAAGATGTACCGGTCCTGAGATGCATGTTGGAGTGTACAGTGACCTGAAATAAACATCAGTTGTTCCAGACCAGAGTCTTGTGTCTCTCACAACTCAGAGGATATAACAAGTAGCCAATAGTTCCGTCTCGTAGTTGAATCTGAGCATGCGTGAGTTTATGTGCCTCGGAATTGCACACACACGATCGGAATTTCTGATAGAAACTTTTTCCATTGAAAAAATTGAGAACCTGCTCTCAATCTTTTGCTGGCGGAAATTTGGCCTGCAAAATTCCGATGGAGCATACACACGGTTGCATTTTCCGACGAAAAGCTCTCATCGGTCTTTTACTGGCCGAAATTCCGACCGTGTGTATGCGGCATAAGCCCTGGTATACTCAGATATTAAAGTGGATGTAAACCCAATTCATGAAATTTTGACCTGGGGACATATATCTGTAATGATTACTTATCTCTCTCTAAAGTCCCATGCCTTTCTCCTGCTTCGTTCCTCTGTTATCAGCATGATAACTTCTGACAAGTTCTCGGAGAGAGGAGATAAAAGAAAATGTTGTGGGAGGTTGCTATAAATAAATTAGCAGACAGCTTGTCTATTCACAGCACAGCTCTGCAAGTTTCTTTCTTTCTCTGCTATCGGGGGGGGGGGTGCCTTTCCTCCAATCAGCTCTCACACAGTGCATGTCAAGACTCACCTCCCAATGTTAAAAGAGGAAGTTCTAACATGAAATTCACCATGATGTTCACTTTCTAAAGAATATAGCAAGCGGAAGACAGCAAATATACTGTACATATAAAACGTATGCAGGGATATTTGTTTAATCTGTGTATCTCTGTGTATCATCTGAGGACGTCGTTCACTTCACTCATTTATTAATATAATAATAATTATATATATATTATTATTATTATTATTATTAATACATATATATATATATATATATATATATATATATATATATATATATATATGATATCAAGAGTTGGGGCTCATGTAGACAGATGTTTTTTTGTTCATTTAAGAATGCATTTGAAGAGCATATTAAAAGAAGGTCAGCACATTCCTATGTACTCCATTCATGTAATTTGGATGACAAGTCTGGTACTACATTTGACCTGTTTAGCATTTCCTTGGACACAGCAGGGCCTAAAAAGATGTGCTTTCTTTGCAGTCAAGCAGTTCCAATGCACTCATGTATACACCCTTCCTCAGTGGAGCGCAGTTCCCATACTAGAATGTTTTTGAAAAAAAACAAGCATATATCCAGTGCCAGGACAAGTTCATCTCGAGCCCAGGGCAAACATCCCAAATTGTGCCCCCCCCCCCCGCCCATGATGTATGGGCAAAAAAATAAAATAAAAGCATCTCGCACTCATCTACATGCTTACCCCCTAAGCATAAATCCCCCCAACTCCACTACAAATCCACTCCCTGCTGAAATCCCCTTCCCAGCATGAATCTCCCCCCCACCAGCTCTAAATTCTTCCACTGCCCATATGCCCTAAGCACAAATCCCCCATCCCCCCTTCCATCACAAATCCCCTCAAATCACCACTCCTAGTACACCTCCCCAAATTTCCCCTCCTAGAACAATTCTTATCCCCTGCCACCCCTCAAATTCCCCCTCTCAACACAAATCCCCTCCCCCTGACCTCCTTGTGGTGCCCCACCCCCCCCCCCCCCCACCTCACATGATACCACAGTGCCCAGGGCTGCCGTTCCTCTTGCCCACCCCTTGTCCCGGCCCTGCATATAGCCTTCTACACTCAATAGATGTACTATAGTATACAAATAAATAATAAAAGTGCAGAGCTACAAAACAATGAATGGCAAAATATAGGACAATAAAGTGCAAAAGAAACTTATACAAAATAATACACAAACAAATTACATTAAAGTAATTCAAAAGTGTTATATATGAAAAAATTAGCCAATCCACAGTAATATCAAAAAACAACACTGGAACACACAGAGATACTTATAAACACATTAATTAGCATATTTTAATAATACTCCTGGATCCTGGGCTCTTGATGATATTTCCAGGTGGCCTCTTTCCTTGGTGTGAAGTGCAGAGCCGGGTTTTGGTTTTATTAGGTCTTGTTTATTGTGGACATTGCTATAGCTTTCACTATCTCCTGAGGAAGCAGGGTTAAGAAACAAAATAATAAAATTCTCCTCTCCTTCCACCACAGTAAAATCATAAGATCTTCTAATTGTTTGCAAAACTTCAGTTATAATCTCTATACTTTAATAAGGCAAGTGATGGTATAAGGGTGGCATAAAATGAGGGGAAATTGAATCATCTGAATCCCCCTATTCAAATGATTGGCTTTGCTTCTATAGACAGTAAAACCTTGGTTTGAGAGTAACTTGGTCTGAGATTGTTTTGCAAGACGAATTTTTATTTTTTTTATAAATTTTTACTATAAACAATAAATGAGCGATGTCTTGATGTACAAGTAGCGTCATGTCACAGCTGAGTATAAAAGAGAAGAGAGGCGCCTCTAGGTGTAGCAAAATACATATAATGAAGGTACAACATTTAGCAACTCACATGGTTGATGATTAAAACGGGCACATCTACGTATGCAGGCATCTGGGGTAAAGCTGTCATCACCCCTTCCACGCTGTGTTCCACGAGTGCTTCAAACCTTGCTTTCAGATTGCTCTACCGCAGGGTAGTCGTCCCGGTCACGATTGCAGACTGACAGCGGTGAGAGCTGGCGGTGCGGAGGATGGTTTATGTTGCGGATATGCAATTAGCGGACCTCCAGCTGTTGCAGAACTACAACTCCCATGAGGCATAGCAAGACTTTGACAGCCACAAGCATGACACTCAGAGGCAGAGGCATGATGGGACTTGTAGTTTTGCAACAGCTGGAGGTCCGCTAATTGACGGTCCCTGGTCTATGTGAACAGCTTTACCCTGGGTGGCTGCATACTTAGATCCTATTTTAATCATCAACCATGTGAGTTGCTAATGTTGTACCTTCATTAAATGTAACCATAATGCTACACTTAGAGGCGCCTCTCTTCTCTTTTATACTCTGTAGTGGAGGCTGCAATTACTCTGTTTCTGGAGGCTGCAATTTGTGGAACAAATCATCTGAGTTTCCATTATTTCTTATGGGGAAATTCAGTTTGATATACAAGCTCTTTGGATTGCAAGCATGTTTCTGGAATGATTTACGGTATACTCGCAATCCAAGCTTTCACTGTATATCGTTACATCTGTGATAGATACGTTTAACAACTATGTGTTGATAAAAAAAATATACATTTTATCTTAACCATAAATGAGTTGTTTGAATCTACTGGCACCTTAAAAGTCCTGTCAAATGCTGGAGAACATGAAACTCAACCAAATGTTTTCTTCCAGCACCCCATACATATCCTTGAACAGTGCTTGGGAATGAAGACAATGGGGGCAATAAGCAATTCTTTTCATAGCAATTTCACTGTAAACTCTAAAGCCCTGTACACACGAGAGGACTTATGTCCGACAGACTTCCGAAGGAGTTCTGCCGGAGTTCCGACAGAGTTCTGACGGACTTTTCGACTGAGTGGACTTGGCCACACACAATCACACCAAACTCCGATGGATTCGAACGTGATGACGTATGACTGGACTCGAATAAGGAAGTTCATAGCCAGTAGCCAATAGCTGCCCTAGCGTCGGTTTTAGTCCGTCGGAATAGCATACACACGAGCAAATTTTTCGAAGGGACCGGGTCCGGCAGAGTTCCCTCTGAAAAATTTGAAGCATGTTCCATATTCTAATGTCCGTCAGACTTTGGCGAATCAAAAGTCCGTTGCAGCCCACACACGATCGAATAGTCTGACGGAATCAGTCCGTCGGACTTTGGATGTTGAAAAGTCCGCTCGTGTGTACGGGGCTTTAGAGGTTTCACCCGAGTCACAGAGCTTTCACCAAAGATTTGCACATTTTTCAATGAAATTCAACAAAAAATGTGTGATCTTTGAGTGAAAGCTGTGTGAATCTTAGGTGAAAACACGGATAGATTAGTGTTGATTTACTAAAACCAGAGAGTGCAATATCTGGTGCAGCTCTGCATAGAAATCAGCTTCCAGTTTCTTTTTTTGTCAAAGCTTAATTGAACAAGCTGAAGTTAGAAGCTATCATGCACAGCTGCACCAAATTTTGCACCCTCAAATTTTTGTAAATCAAGCCCATTGACTTCATAATATGCACACATCTCTTAGTAATGCATATTATTTAGAACACTCATTTTCTACAGGGTTTCCGTTGAACCCTAAGGTTCCTCTAGAGCAGTGATTCTCAACCAGGGTTCCGTGGAAACCTAGGGTTCCTCCAAAGGTTGCTAGGGGTTCCTTTAGCATTGGGCAATTTCTGCCTCTCAGATAAGTTCCCACTGACTTTGAGCACTGGCTGATTGGCCTTCCACCTGGTGGTTTCTGCATAGTTCCAGGTCCAGTGCCACATTGGCATGATACCAAAGATCTTCTAACTGTCTGCAATGAGTCTATTGTTCCCACTAATGCCCAGTGTAAGGCCTCTTGAAAAAGGTGGTGAGTTGGTTATATATTGGTTCCTCGCCACCCGTTTTAACCCTAAACATGCCAACCCTCTGTAACCTAGCAGAATGTGTAGCACTTGGTTGCAATGTGGCCCTGTTCACCTACATGGTTTGTGTCCAGACCTGATGTAAAATTTCGCTCTGATTTCTTATCCCTGTGATGACATAAAATTAGGGATATCTCAAAAGGGACATCTGGGGAAACCTGTTAATGCTGGGATGTCCTTTAATTCTGGGGAACTTCCCCCTCATTTTTTGTTGTGTCTTTGTAGGAGCAAGTAATGGGAAATCTCCCCAACATGAGGGCACAGAGAGCAATAAAAACCCAACAGATGATCCAACCTCTCCACATGCTATACAGACAAAAATGTTCCATTCTGTTCTCTATTATCCCATTATTCATAAGTTAGGGTACATTTTGGGGTTATTTTTATGTTTGTGACCCAATTAAAAATATGTATGCCTGGATTTCATGGGGGGGGGGGGGGGGGTTGTTAGGGGTTTTATTCTGGGTATCATACCTCTAAAGAGGAACTTCACCCTCAAGAAAAATACAATTTGCCAGTATTGTCCTCTTCTCCTACAGGTGCCATTCTGTGCCACTATTTTCTTCTTGTACCTCATCAGGGGTCTGGTTATCTCTTCCACGTTCTTGCAGCCAGCCCCCTGTGATGAGCCCTGTGCATGTGCATATGTTCTAGAATGCCCTAAGGCAGGGGTGTCCAACCTTTTTAAGAGTGAGGGCCACTTAAGCAACTTGGTAACCAGACACGGGCCACAATGGTCGGATGACAGGTCATGGGTACTCTATAGGCCCTCCAATCCAATCCACCTAGATGGAAGGGGACGAACTCCCTTCTAGTTTTTTTTATCGGGTTTTTAGGACCAGATTGGAGGCAGGCGGGAGTAAATGGACAAAAGTCTGTTTCTATCTGCCGCTCTGTAGAGGTGAATTGAGGGTCCTATTGGGTAGGGCCGATCGTGTTAAAAGGGCCTAAACTGCTTTCACACTGATGATTACCCACACCGCGGGTGCAGCGTAGTGCACCTGTGTCTATCCTGTGGATTAACGCACTTTGCTATAGACTCTGCTTGTGGCAAAAGCCGGCACTGTAGAGAAAGCATCGGCTTATGGGCTCTGCAGCTGTTTTCCTCCTCTACCACAAGCTTCATTCACACCGATGATGTGGTATGACGGGTCGTCAACCTGCGATCTGGGCTTGCTAACCTGCCATTCCAGAGTAGGAGGTTGCGGGCCACATCAAAGGGCTCCGCAGACCACATGTGGCCCCCAGGCCACTGGTTGGCTACCCCTGCCCTAAGGCCTTCTGGAATAAATTAACTAAATGGAAAACCTTTTTTTTTTGTTTTGGACAAGGAATTAGAACGACTATTAGGTATTGTTTTTTTGCTGTCTGAGCCCCCGTTAGGGAGATTTACCCTCTCTATTTGTCCTGTTAACCATTAACATGGAAAATGGTTGTCCACAGAAACGTAATACAGCGGAACTCTTCTAATGGGGACACAACTTCTGGTGAGCCAAAGGGATTCCCTTAATTTGCAGAGATGTCCACTCCCTTTGTGTTTTGGCCATGGGTCAGAAAGTGAAGGTAAATCCCCTCCAATGGGACATAGATGGGCATGAAAAAAAAACTGGCTGGGGTTACAACCCTTCCTTACTCTAAAATGGAAAAAAAAACGTTTTGGCTATAGTTCTACTTTAACATACTAAAGCAGCTTTTAATGCTTAGGTTCACAAACTGTATTTTTCTGTTGGGCTCACAGCTGAAAGACACATCCGCTTGTGGGAAGATTCCCATTACCTCCAGCACACAATGTGTACATTGTCTCACATAGTGGCAAAGGACAGGGCAGTGAATTACTTACGTTCTAAATGGTGTCAGCACAAAGTGAATTTGTTGACACTCATCCAAAAGATCGGGCTACATGAACCCAACAATAAAAAGCCACTGAAGAAACCATTTGTTTCCTGTTCGGTAGGAGTGATAACTTACTGCTGACACAATATATTTGTTTCATATTTCCACTGGTTTAGGGGACAGAGAGCAGCTGAAGAATGCTCCATTGTGCTCCCTATCCCAGCGCTCGATGTGCAGCCATGATATTAATGTGCATCAGCTCCTCTGGAACACACTCAAAAATGCATATGTGGAATGTGGTTAAACAATGCAAATATATTACATTCTATTACTGTTGTAAGTAATGTGTTAACATGTTCTGTGGGAAACATTTCACATTCATCACAATGGTAATGTAATAAATAAAATAATAAACTGGTGGTGTTAATCTTTTGCAGAAAACTCCCAGTGAGCTTCTCTCTTCTGAATTATCCTCTGTTTGGTACTTTGCTGTGATGTAGACAAAGAAGCATGCCAATGTAACGGGAATGACTTACAGTACACCTATCTTGAGAGAATAATTTGTAGATATATACCCAAAATGTTGTTTTTGTTTTAGATAGAAAAGTGATTTATTTACATCTTCCTGCAATGTGATTGCCTTAAACTCTTTTAAGGTTATATCCTGTTGGTAGTTCATACCAGCTAGAATATAAAAATCTTTACCCACTTACCTGTCAGCCAGTTTCTGAGACTGCCCAACCTGGGCGATATGAAGCATGTTTGGTGGACATGCCCCAAAGCACTTTGGATACGGACATACAATCTGGTCAATATTGTCCTCCCGGTTAACCGAACAGGGCTAGACTGGCATACCGGGATAGCAGGAAATTTCCCGGTAGGCTGGCAAGGCTGCCTGCACTGGGGCAGCTTTGAGGGCATCAGCGCCCGTAAAAAATATGGCTGACGTGTCCGCCGCTGCCGCCGTTCCGAAGCTAGCCAGGTTCAGGAAAGCCCGTCATGCTTAGCCATTTTGAGGCGGGTGGATGCGCAGTGACATCATGGCGCTGGGTGGCATCATTTTTAAATGTAAGGCAGCAGTGGCACTTGTCTTGGTGAGGTCTCAGTGGTGCCATGCATGTCTCATCACGACCGGGTAAGGCCGGACCTCCACAGTTTCTGGCCACCTCCTGTTATTACTATCCTGTACCATGCTCGCAGCCTCTAACATATCCTCCTGTACCATGTCCGCAGCCTCTGACATCTCCTGTACCATTTCCACAACCTCTGACTATCTCCACCTGTACCCTGTCCACAGCCTCTGAATATCTCCTCCTGTACCATGTCCGCAGCCTCTGACATCTCCTCCTGTACCATTTCCACAGCCTCTGACATCGCCTCCTGTACCATGTCCACAGCCTCTGACATCTCCTCTTGTACCATGTCCACAGCCTCTGACATCTCCTCTTGTACCATGTCCAAAGCCTCTGACATCTCCTGTACCATGTCCACAGCCTTTAACCATATTTTGTATCATGTCCGCAACCTCTGACCATCTCTTGTCTTTTATCATGTCTGTAGTCTCTCAGGGGGAGTCTGGAGAGGAGTCAAGAGTGAGAGTGCCACCAGGACTGGGGTCATGGGAGAATCAGACATGTGTGGACTGTGGAGAGGAGACTATAGGATAAAACCAGAGCCACCAAGCTGGAGCCAACTTACTGGGGCTTGCACTGTGCACCTTGCACTTTTAACTGGAATTCGCTTATAAATATATATGCCTATATAAAAAGCCCTATCTAAATATAATACACTCTTCAAATGTGCTTTAAAATGCATAGTTTTTCCTTTTATGAACAAGAAGAAAATGACGTGCTGCTGGAATGGTAAAATGATGCTATGGGACTGGAAACATATTCTTTCCAGGGCTGTTTTTTATTCACAGTCCGGCCCTGCTTGGGAAGCACTCCTTCACAAACCGATCATGAACGCTACTCAACAGAAACCTATACTCATTACCCACATTTTCATGGTAATGAAGCAAACCCTTGCAAGGGCATGGAAAACACCTACCAGGGGGTTACCCAGATAGCAAGGATAACTTAAGGATAAGTGCTGCATTGTACGCCTCGTTAACTTGCTGCACATTTTCACTGGCAAGTTGTACACTTGCAGAGCACTTGAAGCACAAGTTTTAGTTGACACTTTTCAAATTGTAGCAAATTTGCATGGCAAGTCTCTAGCAAGAGCAAAGTTTCAATGGTGAGTCTACAGCAAGAGCTCTGCAAGTCACAGTGACCCCCTGTGGTGGGATGACTATTAAACAACATAACTGAACCAGAACTTGCAGCAGACTTGCAGAATGTTTGCAAAGAAATTTGATCGGGAGTAATGCGGACTTGCTGCAATTGGGCAACAAGCTTGTGAAGCCTGGCAAGTCTAGCAATAGCTTAGCAAGTTTGGATGGTCTGTGTCCATGGTATGCTTATTAATGAAAAACTTACAGCAATTCTTAGTGACACTTTTTTACACATTCGGAAACCCTGGCTTGATCATTTTCCCTCATCACAAATGACCACCCACTTTCTTGAACTGTAGCAGTTTCACATTCAGTTGACAGGGGCTTCTGGGGCACCCAGCTTCCCCTACCCTCTATCCCATTCTTTTTGTCCCTTGCTCTCTACTTTTCTCACTCCCCCTCCCCTTTTCTATGTTCCTGCCCACCTTCGCCATGGTCTGTCTTTTCCCTTCTCTTCTTACACTAGCTCATTGATCTTCCTCGCCCTCAATCCTTGCAGTTCCATTTTCTATACATGACCATGCCAGGCCCATCTAAAGTGGGCATTTTTTTTCTCTGCACTGGCTACGCGCCCGCATATTTCTGTGTGACATGGCTTTAATGGTTCCTAGGTTTAGTTATCCTTTGTTCCTTAACCACTTTAATACCGACACTTCTCCAACTCCCCCCCCACCCCCTTTCTTGCCCATGCCAATTTTCAGCTTTCAGCACTTTGAATGTCAATTGTGTGGTCATGCAACACTATACCCAAATTACATTTTTATCATTTTTTTTTTTTGAGACAGAGCTTTTTGAAAAAATAAATAAATAAAAAAATATGTTTTTCTTCTTCAGTTTCTTCAGTTTCTGCTATAAAGTTTTGCAAATTGGTATTTTTTTTTGTCTTCACTGATGTGCGCTGATAAGTCTGCACTGATGGGGCTACACTGATGTGCACTGATGGGGGCTACACTGATGGACACTGATGGGGCAGCACTGATAAGCTGCACTGACGAGGCTGCACTGATTGGTACTGATAGGTGTCACTGATAAGCTGCACTGATGGGCACTGATGGGGCTGCAACGATGGCCCTTTACCTTGATTTGTGATCAGATGTGCCCATAGAACACAGCGGTCACAGAGTGTGCCCGATGCCCGTCCTAGAGCACATGTGGGAGGCACACATGTGGGAGAACATCCAGGTTTGGAGAGTAGCCAATCTTTTGGCTACAGCACAGGAAGGAACCAGTTCATATGAATCAAGCTCTTTTTTTATATGGGAGCTACCAGGGCCGTCTTTAAGGCAGGGCAAAAGGGGCAGCTGCCCTGGGCCCTGTCATGCCCTGTCATTGTTGTGGTGCCCAAATCAGCTGCCTCATACTTGCCAACTATCCCAGTTTACATCCCCTTGTCCACTGAGGTTTTAGTCCTGTGCTGTGTCCTGATATCTCAGTGTGAATTGCTGCTACTAATGCTGCCCAGCTCTGACCTATTGTTGTGTACAGATGACTCACCTGCAGACCCTGTGTTTACATGTAAAGAACCGGAATTCATATGTAAATATCAGTGACATGCATATGTAAATAGATGAGGACAATGGCATTGATATGTAAATAAAGGCAGCATTCATATGTATATCATGCCCCTCTGCAGTGAGGAGAAGATGTGCTGTAACCTATAGCAACCAGTGAGCAGTATTACTGTACAGTAATCTCTAGCAGCCAATCAACAAGCAGAAATCATGTGCTGTAACCTCTAGCAACTAATCAGTGAGCCTTAAGGAGTGCTGTAACCTCTAGCAGCCAGTCAGTAAGCAGTAATGATATGCTGTAACCTCTGGCAACCAATCGCAATCGCTGCCTGATCTGATACAGTAAATTGATTTTAAGTCTAGCTGCTATTTATTGTATGTCTCAGAGCAGGTGGAAAGTGAAATTGCATGGGGGGCCCTAAGAAAAATTCTGCCCAGGGCCCAATCAGTATTAAAGACGGGGAGCTACTCTTCACAACTTGTTGATCACTGTACCATTAGATTTGTATCCTGGTTGTGTTCTGTTATAATATTGTCTATGTTACTTTGTACAGAGGGTTGAAGCTTTGTACAAATGCTCTCATATGTGCTTTCTCAAGCTGTGCAAATGTATCTTTTCCCTTGTTAACCTTTTTTCAATGAAAAAGTGAAAGAAAAATGAAGGGTTAAACACTCTGTAAATTTTTATTTATTTTTTGCTGTCTGGTTGCAATTGGGTATTTTTCACTTTACCTTCTGTCTTGGAGATACAAGAAGTAATGCCCTGTACACACGACCGGTTTTCCCATCGGAATAAACTCTAAAGGTTTCCGCTGAAACTATCTTGCGTAAACGCGATCACACCAAAGTCCGACCGTCAAGAACACGGTGACGTACAACACGTACGACGGGACTAGAAAAAGGAAGTTCAATAGTCAGTAGCCAATAGCTTCCGTCTCGTATTTGCTTCAGAGCATGCGCCATTTTTGGTACGTCAGAACAGCGAACAGATGAACGGTTTTCCCAATAGGAATTGGTTCGGTCGGGAAATATTTAGAACATGTTCTATTTCTAGACCCACCAGAATTTCCAAAACAAAAGTCAGATGAGGCATACACACAATCGGAATATACGAAGAAAATCTTCCGTCTGACTTTTTCTGATGGACATTGCGCTCGTGTGTACGCGGCATAAGAGGACATTTCTAATAAGGGAGGTGAATATTATTCTAAAACAAGCCATACAGATATGAATTTCTTTCGTTCAGCCTACGCTAAAAGTACGGATGGACGAATCTCCCACTGTGGGCTATTGTATTCTGGCAGTCTGCAGCATCAGATCGAATGCAGGCGCTGTTTGGCCAACCATATTGCACCTGGCTTCTTCGATTTTGTCAATCAGTGGATGTCGGATGGAATAGTGAGTTTTTGCCAGTTCATTATGGGGTGGTTGTACCCTTATTAGTGCATTTGCAAAACAAAAACAACAACTGAGTATTGTCTGTGATATGTTTTTTTTTTTTTTTTTTTTTTGCAGTAACATTTAAATGTTCAGAACAATTTTTCAGGTTCTCCCCTTTTTCTTGGTCTAAACTTGGATTGAGAAGTAGGGAAACCCCTAAAAGCTTTTCAGGGTGTTTTTGTGGTTGGCCTCGGGTTGTTTTTGTGGCTGGTTTATTAGGAACCAGCCAACATTCTCTGGTGTTCAATGTATGGTCAGCTTTAGCCCTTGTACACACGGTCGGACATTCCGACGGAAAATGTCCGATCGGGCCGCGTTGTCGGATAATCCGACCGTGTGTGGGCTCCATCGGACTGTTTCTGTCGGAATATCCGACCGACAACGTTTTAGAACTGGGCTATAAAATTTTCCGACAACATGATCCGATCGGACTTTGTCCGATCGTTTGTAGAGAATTCCGATTGGACAAAGTGCCACGCATGCTCAGATCATATTCCTAGACCAAAGCTATTAGCTACTAGCCTGAACATAGTCCCGTCATAACTAAATTATGTCATCACATTCTGAACGATTGGATTTTCCGACAACTTTGTCTGACCATGTGTATGCAACACCAGTTTCGCACAAAATCCGATGGATTTGGTTGTCGGAATGTCTGACCGTGTGTACAAGGGCTTAGACAATTGTTACCAGAGAAGATGCTTTCATTGGAAGATTTACCTTTACTCCATTGCTCTGGTGACAACTGTAAAATGTTGGATTTCCTGCCACTTTCTGTGCCATGGATGTTGGTAGTTTTTTTTTTTCACTCCTAATAACATACTTTTATTTAACCACTTGCCTACCGGGCACTTAAACCCCCCTCCTGCCCAGACCAATTTTCAGCTTTCAGCGCTGTCACACTTTGAATGACAATTACTCAGTCATGTGACACTGTACACAAATAAATTTTTTGTCCTTTTTTTCATACAAATAGAGCTTTCTTTTGGTGGTATTTGATCACCTCTGGGTTTTTTTTTTTTTTTTTGTGTTATAAATGAAAAAAGACAGAAAATTTTGAAAAAAAACAAAGTTTCTTTGGTAAAAATAACCCAAATTAGTGGATATTATTTGATCTTTGTGAAAGTTAGAGAGTCTACAAGATGTGGTGCAAATCATAAAAAATTGATCACATGTGATGTACTGGCGGCCGATCTCATTTCTTGTGACCCTAACATGCCAGGAAAGTACAAATACCCCCCAAATGACCCCTTTTTTGGAAAGTACGGTAGATATTCTAAGGTATTTAGTAAGAGGCATGGTGAGGTTTTGTAAGATTCTTTTTTTTTTTCTTTCCACAAAATTGTCATTGTAATAGGTTATTTCTCTCACATGGCATGTGTATACCACAAATGACACCCCCCAAATAAATTCTGCTACTCCTCCTGAGTATTACAATACCACATGTGTGGGACTTTTCCACAGCCTGGCCACTTAGAGAGCCCCAACATGCAGGGAGCGCCATCATGTGTTCTAGGAGCATAAATTACACATCTAACTTGTTGACTACCTATTACACTTTTGAAGGCCCTGGGGCACCAGGACAGTGACATATGGCACTGATGGCACGTGACACTGATGTGGCACTGATGACAGATGGCACTAATATGTGGCACTGATGACAGATAGCACTAATACATGGCACTGATGACACGTGACACTGATGTGGCACTGATGACAAATGGCACTGATACGTGGCACTGATGGCATTGATACGTGGCACTGATGACAGATGGCACTAATATGTGGCACTGATGAGAAATGGCACTGATATGTGGCACTGATGGCCCTGATACGTGGCACTGATGACAGATGGCACTAATATGTGGCACTGATGCCACGTGACACTGATGAAAAATGGCACTGATACGTGGCACTGATGGCACGTGGCACTGATGAAAGATGGCACTAATACGTGGCACTGATGACAGATGTCACCAATATGTGGCACTGATGACACATGGCACTAATACGTGGCACTGATGACAGATGACACTAATACGTGGCACTAATGACAGATGACACATGGCACCAATATGTGGCACTGATGACAGATGGCACTAAAACGTGGCACTGATGACAGATGCACTAATACATGACACTGATGACACTTGACACTGATGACAGATGGCACCAATATGTGGCACCGATGACACGTGGCACAGATGACAGCTGGCACTAATATGTTGCACTGATGACAGATGACACTAATGACAGATGCACTAATACCTGGCACTGATGACACCTGACACTGAGGAGAGATGGCACTAATATGTCACACTGATGATAGATGGCACTAATGACATGTGACACTGATGACAGATGGGACTGATGACACATGAGACTGATAACAGATGGCATGTGGCACTGGGGACAGATGGCACTGACAGGTGGCACTGGGGACAGAAGGTACTGAGGGCAGATAGCACTGACAGGTGGCACTGAAGGCAGATGGCACTGAAGGCAGGTGGCACTAATGACATGTGACACTGATGACAGATGACACTGATGACACATGAGACTGATAACAGATGGCATGTGGCACTGGGGACAAATGGCACTGGGGAGAAATGGCACTGACAGGTGGCACTGAGAGCAGATGGCACGTGTGTGTTTGTGTTCACGCTCATGCTGAAGCATTGGTCGCTCTCCCTCCTCACACATGCGGTCTCTGTGTGAGGAGGGAGAGCCGGTGATCAGAGATGATCTCATATGTTTACATCTGAGATCATCTTTCATTGGACACTCAGATCGAGCTCTAAATGGCCGCTGTGATTGGCCATTTAGCACGATCTGTGATTGGCTGTGTCTGAGGATGAGGTGGGATGTAAACAGGAGGACATCCAGGGACGCCCTCCCGGAAAATGAGCGCCGTGCTGTAGCCATCTTCCGGCTGTAGAGTGGGTGCCAGGTGGTTAAAGGAGATGTTTTGGTGTACTCAAAATAAACCTCTATGCTCACCTCTATGATGCCAGCCAGGGGCGGCACCAGGTGGGTGCTTGGGTGTGCTGAAGCCCCCCCACAAAAACTTCAAGCACCCTCATAGCACCCCCAAAAATTCCACTGAGGTATTAGCATACAATTCACACTATTTTTCAGAAATAATATCGTTCCTGCTGTGAGTCCTGTCTGATACTTGGCTGGGGACTCCTTTATAAAGAGGAGGGATACACCGCATAAGCCGCTGATGTTTAGTTAGGCTGAGGGGGGCGGATTGATTCAGAATGCTGTGCAGAGGTGCGACATTTTATAGTCCCCTGTGTCACGTGGTGCCTCTTCTTCTGGAGAGTCCCGAAGCAATGAAGGTATGATGATGACAGCGGAGCTTCTGACTGGTTCCTTGGCAGACTGCGGGGGAGGGAGCAGAGCTGCTGTAGGCAGAGAGCTGACTGAGTGTTATGTGACAGGAGAAGGGGGGAGGGGGGTTGTGTTGTGCAGGCGGGCTGTGCTCCAAGGAGGAATTAGGATGGTTGGTGGCTGTCATTTGTATAAGGGAGTTGCTGCTGAGCCTGGGGAGGGGGAGGGGAGGAGACTCCATTCTGTAGTCCTCTTTGATCTGTAGCAGCAGACAGTCTGATCTGCTGCAAGAGGAATCTGTCCTGTGGTCTTGGCACTCTGATTTGCCTTGGGCATTGGCACTGCAATCATTAGACTGCCAATCAGACGTGCCTGATTTACTGATACTGTACCCTAGGCAAGCCCAACCCCCACCCCCTTAAAAAAACAGCAGAAAATGTTCAAATAAAAAAGACACTCCATGCATTCCCCACACCCCCTATACTCACAGCACACTCCATGCATTCCTCATACACCCCCTATACTCACAGCACACTCCATGCATTCCTCATACACCCCCTATACTCACAGCACACTCCCAGGGTCCAATATTGATTGGACCCTGGGCAAAAATTTTCTTAGGGCCCCCCTCCCCCATGCAATTTCGCTCTCCACCTTCTCTGAGACATACAATAAATAGCAGCTAGACTTAAAATCAGTTTACTGTATCAGATCAGGCAGCGATTGCGATTGGTTTCCAGAGGTTACAGCATATCATTACTGCTTACTGACTGGTTGCTAGAGGTTACAGCACTCCTTAAGGCTCACTGATTAGTTGCTAGAGGTTACAGCACATTTCTGCTTGTTGATTGGCTGCTAGAAATTGCTGTACAGTAATACTGCTCACCGATTGCTATAGGTTACAGCACAACTTGTCCTCACTGCAGGGGGGCATGATATACCTATGAATGCTGCCTTTATTTGCAGTTGGTCTCAGCTATTTACATAATCATGTCACTTCTATTTACATATGAATGCCAGTTATTTACATGTAAACGCAGGTCTGCAGGTGAGTCATCTGCACACAACAATAGGGCAGAGCTGGGCAGCATTAGTAGCAGCACAGGACTAAAACTTCAAGGGACAAGGGAATGTAAACTGGGATTGTTGGCAAGTATGAGGCAGCTGCTTTGGGCCCCACAACAATGACAGGGCCCAGGGCAGCTGCCCCTTTTGCCCTGCCTTAAAGACGGCCCTGCCTATACTCACAGCATACTCCGTGCATTCCCCACACCCCCTATACTAACAGCACACTCCATGCATTCCTGATACACCCCCTATACTCACAAAAAAAGGCAGCCAACTGTGCGCCATCAATTGCAGCCTTTGTGCCCATAATATGCAGCCACTGTGCCCGCCCGCTGTCTGCCCGGCACTTACCCCATCGTGGTGGTGTGTCAGGCGGCGAGCTGTGGGACGGTAGCACGGCGATGGATGCTGTGTTCTCCGACTTCGTGCGTGTCTTCCTGTATTCCTTGGCGCTAATTGGATTGCCTCTGCCTTCAGCAAATCAGGTGCCTGGTATTACATCCAGGCGTCCTGATTGGCTGAGAGGCGGTTCTGTGTTAGCAAAGCAAATTAATATTTGCATGCACTAGTTTTCAAAAATGCACCGTGCCACATAACATGATACTGCACTACCTTACCTTACCCTCTGGTGAGTTCTCACCCAGTGGGTGATGGTGCATGGAAGTAGCTGCTAATAGCTTGCAGAGGATTCAATCTGCTTGCAGATAGTGCTAATGAACTTTGTTGATGTGAAATTCTTATAGGGGTCGCTTGTGTTGTACTTTATATGTATGCAAAGATTACACTTTTATCGTTTTTATCACATGTTTAATTTATGTATTTATTGATAGTTTTTATGCCTGTACTGCTTTCTTTGAATTATTGTGGTGTACATTGTGGTGATGATTTACCTTTTGCATAGCCCGATATCATTGTGTGACTGAGTCTTTAGATGGTTCTCTGGCTTCTTTGTGGCTGTTGAATTTTAATACTTAACTACTTCCCTCTGACTTGAGGTTATTGCTGGCCCTGACATATACTGGGGGCTAGAATTGGCCTCAATTGAGCTTATTTTACTTCACAATCTCTTCAGTGTACCTCAAGGCTCTTTTTAGCTATACAAAGAGGGAAAGGTGGCACACTACAAGCTATACAGTAGATCGTGAAGAATTGCTGACATTTGGCGACACCCATTTGAGCCACACCCACATTTTGGCAATGCCCACATGCATAGATTTTGCAGTACGTTTCATGCGCCACATCAGCACCCTCTATTTTTTCTTCCAGCACCTGCACAGCACCCCTAAAAATGTTGGCCTGGAGCCGCACCTGGCTGCAGCATCGGTCCGTTGTAGCTGTCCCCCGCCGCTTCTAAGCTTGAGAACTGAGCGATCATATGACTGCTGATAGATTAGTTCTCGGGTCCACTCTGACCACAGAGCGTTGACTGTCAGTCACCACTTTGTGCTCTGCCCCTCCAGTGCTTAATGGAGCACAGAACAGTAAAAGGGTTGGGACAACTGAGAGGCTGAGCCAGCTGCCAATCAGGAATCTGGGTGGATCCTGACATTATTGTAGGGATCCCTCCAGAGTCTGGAGCAGCTCTATGACATCAGCCGACAGCTGGGTTAAGCCCGCTGTCTACTGATTCTGGGTCATAGGAGTGCTCAAGTAAGTGGACTTCTGTGACCCACATGAGAAGTATGGTCAAACAAGCTTTTAAAGAAGAGGCCTATTTCCATGAAGGCAGGGTGAGACAATGAAGAGACAGAAAAGTTCTTTCACTCTCTTCTATACCTCTTCTACTAGGGAGGGGTTAAAGTGGTTGTAAACTTTTACAGGCCACTTTAACCTAAAGGTAAGCCTAGATTAGAGCTTACCTGTAGGTGCAAGAAATATCTCCATCTCGAGTCAATAGCTTGGTTGGTTTGTGTTGGGTCCTCCCTTAAAACCCCCGAGCATCGTATTATAAGAAATGATATATTTCAATGTTGTCCTTTAAGTTTTATTAAGAGAGCAGAATTATTTGGCATCCCTCATTAATCTCTCCAGCCGGGCTGCAGCCACTGTCTTCCTTTCAGAAATCT
This sequence comes from Lithobates pipiens, assembly GCF_037356315.1. Lineage (NCBI taxonomy): Eukaryota > Metazoa > Chordata > Amphibia > Anura > Ranidae > Lithobates > Lithobates pipiens. The sequence continues at coordinate 200,866,986 of NW_027507686.1, forward strand.
TTATCTGAACCTTGTCTCGGAGAATATCTAAACGTTTAAGTCTTCGGTGCTCAGCTACAAGAGGAGTCTTGCCGCCGTCCCTTGGTGGAGGTGGTTTAGGCAGCATCACTTTCTGGGCACACTTTTGCCCCCTTGGAATCGTTTTATCTTCAGAAGCTGCCCCTTTTTTTGCCAGGGTTGGAGTTTTGGGTTGAGTTGAAGATGTCCTGGAGACTCTTTGGAACTGTTCTCTTTTTACTCTGCACAACTCCTGCAGATGTTCATACTTTCTTTTGCTGTACCCTGTGACGTCTTTCTGCATAAAATGCCCTGCTTGGGGCTTTGTGTCCTCCGTGGCTTTGAAACCTCTACAAAGTGACTTTTTATTTTCAGAAATGGTGCCTTTTGTTGCCAAGCTTGGAATTGTGGGTCCAGTAGATAGTTTCATAGGGTATCTTTGGAACTGTTCTCTTTTTACTCTGCACAACTCCTGCAGATGTTCATACTTTCTTTTGCTGTACCCTGTGACGTCTTTCTGCACAACATCCACTGGTTTGGGCTCTGTGCCCTTCATGGCTCTTACCTCTCTATGGAGTGGCTCATAATGTTCCCTTTTGCTTAACAGCCTTGGCTGCCTATCACTTTGTGCTGGCCGAGTACCACCTTGAGGCTGGCGAGTTGTCTCCTTTGTCACCATGCCCTCCGGTTCCGTTTTCTCCTCATATTCCCCATATTTCTCTTTGAGGAATTCCTTTAATGCTTTTAAATCTTCGTCATTCAGCATGTAAACACAAAAGTCGAGTTCTTTAGGGAGTGGCGATCCGAATAATCTGCATGGTTCACCAGGTGGGGTTAGAAGGCCTGAATTTAGAATACGATCGCGTTTCTCGCACCAACTGCGGCAGCGCTCCTCTTCTGAAAGCTGCGTAGGCTGAGCTTCAGCATATTGATGCATAGTGCGGGCTAAAACATGCACCGGCTTGTAGGGAGATTTGGGGACAGATGGGAAACGGCTCTTGACAAACTCAAAGATGTCGATTTCTCTCTGTTCTTTGAGGGCTTTTTTCAATGCCAATTCATTTTCCATATTTTGTACCAGCTTTTTCATGTAAGCTCGTTCCTCTGCCGTATCCATCCAGTGCTGATAACGCCTATAGGCGGAAACTCGACGTAACAACATCTTGGAAAAAAAAAGCAAAAAGCTATCCAAAACGCAAATGTACACACGAGAAAACGTGCAATTAAATATACGAATAAACGTATAAGAACTAATGTGAGATAATGCACACTATGTATGTAGCACACACAAAACAGGTCTTACCTGGTTTTTTTTTGCTGTTGCTAGGGTGATGCTGGCTTTTGAAAAAAAAAAATGTTGAAAAAAAAATTATTTTTTAAATGTAAAAAAAATAAAAAAAATTTTGCTGGTCACATGGTATGATGACACGGTGAGTGGTCTTGGCACCCGGCCAGAAAAAATAACTGCTGCTACCTTGATTGTCTACCCCAGCTTCTGTTGCTATGGAGATACTGGCTTGATGCAAGAACACACAGAAAACAACCATGTTTACATTGAGATTCCTTCACCAAATATTTAGCATTTCTGCATTTTTTTGCAGCACAGCAGACCCCGGTGTGTCACAGTCGGCTGCCATGCATAGAGTGGAATGACGTGTCATTTTGTGACACTTTAATAAAGTTAAAATTTACAAGTACAACTCATCGCACCACCTTAACAAACACACACGCATGCTTTATAGTGTGCAGACTGATGTAAACATGTCACAATGCAGTTCTGATTAAATATATTTTCATATTTGTTAGTATTGTACCTATACACTATACAATCTGATTGTGCAATCTCTATTAGATCTACTAACAACTATAAAATATAAAGGCCTGTGTGATATATAGAAGTTTATTGGATTGTATAGGTTTGTCATCATATTACATAGTTTTGGTAAATGCGTTTATACAATCAGATTGTATTGTGTATGGCCACCCTTAGTAAAACACAGGGCTAGATGGGCTCTTCATAGAAGCTTGTAATTGTATTCACAGGCTTGTTTACCACATGGAGAGCAAATGTGGAATGGTTACCATAGCAACCATACAGTACACTTAGCTGGTTGCTAAGGGGAATTCCAGTAGCAGTGTCTGTAAATCATCCTCAGTTAATTATTATTTTTTTTTATTGGCTGTATTTTTCAATATATTTATTATGTTATAAAAAATCCAGGTGGATTGATGAGTGATCACTGGTGCCACGTTCCTTACCAATTCAACCAAAATCAATTTTTTTATAATAATAATAGAGTGGAGAGGGATTAGAACTCCTGTCAGTCATTTTTGCTGTATGTATATATATATGTGGTAGGGGTGCAACGGATCGTCACCAATCCGTGATCCGAATGGGTCACCCTGTTTGGATCGGCATACGCCACAATCCACGGAGCCCTCCGTGGCCTCGGCCTTAGGAAAGGCCGCGGCTTCGGCCTAGCTCCAGAGCGGCAGCCACCTTGGTGCACCCGTCGGCCGTTTACATTGTGATCTCTCCGTCAAATGACGACGTGATCACTTGTAAACAAACCAGCGTCATGACGACACTGGTTCCTCTCTCCCCTCTGTGTACAGATCTGTACAGTGGAGGGGAGAGGTCAGATGGCAGCAGCACTGTGGGCTGGATCTGTAGTGCCCACAGCACTGCTCTGTGACAAGTGCAGTCACAGCCATCCCTCCATACTCTGCCATACCCAGCCAATACCCTGCCATACCCAGCCAATACCCTGCCAATAATCTGCCATACCCTGCCAATACTCTGCCATACCCAGCCAATACTCTGCCATACCCAGCCAATACTCTGCCATACCCAGCCAATACCCTGCCATACCCAGCCAATACCCTGCCAATAATCTGCCATACCCAGCCAATAATCTGCCATACCCTGCCAATACTCTGCCATACCCTGCCAATACTCTGCCATACCCTGCCAATACTCATATTACAGTGGGGGAGATGTATATCACAGTGGGGGGAGGGGGGTGATGTGTATATTACAGTGGGGGAGATGTATATCACAGTGGGGGAGATGATGTGTATATTACAGTGGGGGAGATGTATTTCACAGTGGGGAGATTGTGGATATTACAATGGGGACTATATGGTGGTGGAATTTTCACGGGTTTTTGCAAATTTCAATCATTATTTGCTGATCCGAAAAAATGATCAGATCCATGACTCTGATCCGAAAAAATGATCAGATCCGTGAGTTTTTTGATCCGTTTCACCCCTAATAAGTGGTGGCTGTGTCTGATGACACAAGGTGGTCCTTGTTAACACTTGTACACATGTTGGTTTGGATTGTGTTTCCATCAATATCACTATTATATTCCACTTCACCTTGGACATTCTATCATTTTGGACTGGATTGTGCTATATTACTATAAATATATTCACTTCACATTGGTCACTTCTATATATTATTCTTTGTATTTCTATTTGCACATTACATTTATATACATTTGATTCATTTTAATATTTATTTCTTTGGTAGCGCTGCTGTTTTAGTGTATGGTATTTGAACTATGTGTATTTCATAGTTACAGTAGCAGCTTATTTAATCACGTATGCACTTTAGCGCAGTATTTTCTCTATTGCTTTGAATTCTAGCACTAGACCTCCTCTAACTGTAAAGGCGTAACGTGTATAAAAAATGTAAAGTGTCGCCTACGGAGATTAAGTACAGAAAATTAGCCTAAAGGTACTGTTTTCCCCAAACCCTTCCCCCCCCCCCAAAAAAAAAATTGCATTTGAAAAATTGCTGCGCAAATACCGTGCGAGATACAAAGTTGTAACAACCACAATTTCTTCCCTATGGTCTCTGCTAAAAAACATATATAATATTTGGGGGCTCTCAGTAATTTTCAAGTAAAAAAAAAAAGATGATTTTTACATGTAGGAGAGAAGTGTCAGAAGTAGGCCAGTAGGCAAGTAGTTAACCACTGGCCAAGCGCCGCACGCATCGCCATGTACGTCAACAGAATGGCACGGGAGCGCAAATGGGCGTACCCGTACGTCTAGGGTGGCCGCCTGTACAGGATTCACCTGGTGGTAGCGGAGCGAGAAGACACTTTTGGAGTTACGACGGAGGACATTCTTAATTTTTAATAAAGGGCTTGTCAAAAACCATCTACTGTTTTTCTTTATTTTTGACGCTTTTTTTGGTGAATGAGTAGGGGTGCGATGCACCCCATACTCATTCACTTAGGGGAGGGCTGGGATCTGGGGGCCCCTCCTTGTTAAAAGGGGGCTTCCAGATTCCGATAAGCCCTCTGCCCGCAGTCCTCTACAACCACCATCCAGCATTGTCGGGAAAAGGCCCTGCTTAAGGGTGCTTAAGGGCGGGGGACAGAAACCCCCCCCCCCCACAGTTCAGGAGCGGGGGGGGGGGGCGCTTGCTCATTGCTCAACACTTGTGTTTCTGGTTTGACTCCAAAGTCTATTACATGCAAAATGTGGGAAAAAAGTCCCTGTCCCTTTCCAAAAAGCACTGGCTACAAAATACATAAATACATAGATGTGAACGTGTACCATAGGAAACCACGTTAAATGGACTGTAGTGCGTTTCTGCAAACTGTAACCTGCACTAAAACAAACACATAGGTTTGAACATAAGGTAAGTCTCTAGATTATAATTTGCTGGCCATCGGTGTTTTTAGGTGTGAACATAGGCTGGGTGCCACAGACACAGTTGCAAATGGGTAAGTATACTGGGCAGCCACCGGCGAGTCACAGTTCCGGAGCAGCGATACCCGGAATTCATTCTGGGTATCATGGCGGAGACAGAGGACGTGGATGAGGATCGCTTTGGGGGCTTTGATCTCAGGTAAGTAATTCATAATGCGCTACGGTAGTATGCTATGCTCTCACATTTTGAATGACAATTACTCAGTCATGCAACACTGGACCTATATGAAATTTTTGTCCTTTTTTCACGCAAATAGAGCTTTCTTTTGGTGGTATTTAATCACCGCTCGGTTTTTTATTTTTTTGTGCTATAAAAGAAAAAATACCGAAAATTCTGTAAAAAAATGAATTTTTCTTTGTTTCTGTTATAAAATTTAGCAGATTAGTTAGTTATTTTTTCTTCATAAATTTTGGCCAAAATTTATACTACTACATATCTTTAGTAAAAATAAGTACAAATTGGTGGATATTATTTGGTCTTTGTCAAAGTTATAGAGTCCACAAGCTATGGTGCCAATATCTGAAAATTGATCACACCTGAAGTACTGACGGCCTATTTCAATTCTTGAGATCCTAACATACCAGAAAAGTACAAATACCCCTCAAATGACCCCTTTTTGGAAAGAAGACATTCCAAGGTATTTAGTAAGATGCATGGTGAGTTTTTTGAAGTTGTCATTTTTTCCCACAATTCTTTGCAAAATCAAGATTTTTTTTACCTTTTTTCACAAAATTGTCATATTATCAGTTTATTTCTCACACAGCATATGCATACCACAAATTACACCCCAAAACACATTCTGCTATTTCTCCCGAGTATGGCAATACCACATGTGTGAGACTTTTACACAGTGTGGCCACATACAGAGGCCCAACATGCAGGGAGCGCCATCAGGCGTTCTGGAGCACCCAGGACAATTCTGACATTTCTCTCCTACATGTAAAAATCATCATTTATTTGCTAGAAAATTACATCGAATCCCAAAACATTATATATGTTTTTTTAGCAAACACCCTGGAGAATACAATGGTGGTTGTTGCAACTTTTTATCTCGCACAGTATTTGCGCAGCAATTTTTCGAATGCTTTTTTTTGGAAAAAAAACAGTTTTGTGGTTAAAAAAAAAAAAAAAACACAGTATAGTTAGCCCAATTTTTGCATAATGTGAAAGATGAAGTTACGCTGAGTAAATAGATACCTAACATGTCAATCTTCAAAATTGCACACGCTCGTGGAATGGCACCAAACGTCGCTACTTAAAAATCCCCATAGGCGACGCTTTAATTTTTTTTTACTGGTTATATGTTTTGAGTTACAGAGGAGGTCTAGAGCTAGAATTATTGCTCTCGCTCTAACGTTCGCAACGATACCTCACATGTGTGGTTTGAATCGTATGTGGGCGGGACTTACGTATGCGTTCGCTTCTGCATGTGAGCACATGGGGACAGGGGCGCTTTAAAACATTTTTTTTTTTTATTGTTAATTTTACTTTATTTCAGTTTGACATTTTTTCCCCAAAAATAATTTTTTTGATCACTTTTATTCCTATTACAAGGAATGTAAACATCCCTTGTAATAGGAATATGGCATGACAGGTCCTCTTTACAGTGAGATATGGGGTCAATAAGACCCCGCATCTCACCTCTAAGCTGGGAAGCCTGAAATAAAAAAAAAAAAGATTCTGGCTTTGATTGTATTGGCGAATCGGTAGAAGCACCAGAGGGCAGCGGGGGGGGGGGGATGTCTATGGTTGGGTATTACAGGGTATCACCGACTATGGCTGGGTATTGCAGGGTATCTCCGAGTATGGCTGGGTATCTCCGAGTATGGCTGGGTATCTCTGGGTATGACAATTTATGGCAGGGTATTGCAGAGTATTGGCTGGAATTCTACTGCAGAGTATTGGCGGGTACTGCAGAGTATTGGCGGGTACTGCAGAGTATTGGCGGGTACTGCAGAGTATTGGCGGGTGTTGCAGAGTATTGGCGGGTGTTGCAGAGTATTGGCGGGTACTGCAGAGTATTTGCTGGTACTGCAGAGTAATGGCAGGGTATTGCAGAGTAATGGCAGGGAATTGAGGGGTTAAATTTCGGTGAGCAGCGATGTGGGCACTGCAGATGTAGCCCACATCGCTGCTGACACCGATCTCTTCCCCCTCCGCTGTACCGATTGGTACAGAGAGGGAGAGGGAGGAACCGGCGTCATAACATGACGCCGGTTTGTTTACAAGTGATCGCTCCGTCATTTGACGGAGCGATCACGTGGTAAACGGCCGCGATGAGCGGCCATTTTCCGTAATGCGCGGATGCTCTCGAGTGCGTGCCCCAGGGGGCTTCTGGGAGGACATCATATGATGGCCTACCAGCGTTAAACAACCGCCCTGTAGCAGTCATTCGGCTATGGGCCGGTTGTTAAGTGGTTAGAGATTAGGTTGAGATTGATTTTTTCCAGGAAGAATCTTCTTTGGTGATTTAAGTGATAGAAAGACTGTCAGAGTAGAACAAACATATCCTTCCTGAAAAAAGCTCAAAAGTTAGAGGGCAAGGAGCTTTGCAATAATAGGCCAGAGGACCTTCAGATAATAGGAATCCAAAGAAAATATGTGCTTACAGCCAACGCGTTTCAAGGCATTGTAGAGCATTCTCTTCTTTAGGGCTATGGATCTTTGAAGGTAAGCACCCAACAACTTCTGTGGGTGGTTCTAGCATTAGATCTTATAGGATTTTGTTCATCCGGTGCTCTAATGCATGGATGATGTGCAGGTGGTCCCATTATTGACTATATAATAATATTTGCCATCTTTTGCACTAAAGTTATTGTCATTGTAAGCTTCAAAAGTGAATAATTTTGAGCAGTTGTTAAACAGACAATGCTTTTAACTACTTCCCACCCGGCCACTGTATATAAAAGGCGGGGTGGGCGCTTTCTCCTTCTGAATGGACATACAGGAACGTCCTTCAGAAGGAGGGGGGATCGGCGCTCGTGCCCGTGAATCGGCGCGATTACGATGCGTTTGTGTCACCCAGACACGGCACATCTCCGATTGGCAGGAGGGCTATGTGATTGGCTCTCCTGATCACATGACGGCCGTGTCCAATCACAGCTGTCATGTGATGTAAATACAGAGCCGATTGCTAAGCAATCGGCTCTCCTCTCCTCACACAGAAGTTGTCAATGAGGAGAGCGGATCGCTGCAGCCGGCTGGTGATCAGTGAGTATGAGCTGTTTTTTACAGCTTTTTACTCACTGATCAGCAACCTAGTGTCCCCACAATGGAAACACACAAAGTTAACACACATCCCCAAAACACATGTCCCCACATAGTAAAAACACCTGTTCCCCACATATGTAACACACATGTCCCAATGATTATCTGCACACATCTGTCCGTGATCACCTGCGCACATTTGTACATGATCATTTGCGTACATCTGTCCGTGATCACACAAACCAATTATCATACACTTAACAGAATTTTTTTTTTTACCAAAATCATGTAGCAGAATTTTTGGCTTAAATGTATCCCAAAATTAGATTTTATTGGATTTCTTTTAAAATAGAAAGAATATATTGTTTTTTTCCCAAATTTCCGCTCTTTTTTTCACTTATATCGCAAAAAAAAAAAAAAAACGGAGTCGTGAATAAATACCACCAAAAGAAAGCTCTATTTGTGCAAATAAAATGATAAAAATTTCTTTTGGGTACAGCGTAGCGTGGCGGCGCAATTGTCATTGAAAGTGTGAGAGCGCTGAAAGCTGAAAATTGGTCTGGGAAGGAAGGGGGTGAAAGTGCCCGGTATTGATGTGGTTAAACAGTATATAAATGAACAAAGTGATTGTCAATGAGTAGAAAATATGAGTGGACATCCATTTTAAGAGTTTTATAGAGGCAGCCTGTCGCAGGAACAGCAGATGTTTTTCCTAATTCTAAAATAGCCTGGTTATTTTTCCAGAATGGAAGAGCTAAATAAGGTTCTGTATAGCGTTTAGCTTGAATTATTACACGGAATTTTACTTGTATGACTGTAAACCAAAGAAAATGTCTAAACATAGCTGGCCATCACATGGGGCCAAATAAAACACATTGCATTTTACAATAATAGAAGATATGTTTGTTTTGTCAGTTGTGACTACAACTTTGGATGTAGACCATACCATGTCAGACCTGAGCTGCCCCAAATATGCACAGTTCTAATTTATTTAGTACAGATATTAAAAGCAGACTTTCTAATGCAAACCATGACTCTGCTCTTCCAACTTTGTTCTCTATTCTGCACCTCTCTTACCTGTATTACTATAGCAAACAATTCTCCTTTCCAGCATTAGAAAATTGCATTGGGTTTCATTGACACGCATTGCAGTACAGGAAAATGCAGGCTGCTGAAATCAGGTGTTTGTCAATGGACTTTTGTCATGGGGTAGGTACAGCAACTACGATTTAAAATGCCTCATAGAAAAAATATAATGTGGCTGCCCAGTATACTTACCCATTTGCAACTGTGTCTGTGGCACCCAGCCTATGTTCACACCTAAAAAACACTGATGGCCAGCAAATTATAATCTAGACCAGGGATATGCAATTAGCGGACCTCCAGCTGTTGCAGAACTACAAGTCCCATGAGGCATAGCAAGACTTTGACAGCCACAAGCATGACACCTCGAAGCAAAGGCATGATGGGACTTGTAGTTTTGCAACAGCTGGAGGCCCGCTAATTGCATTTCCCTGATCTAGACTTGGCTTAAGTTCAAACCTACCGTATGTGTTTGTTTTAGTGCAGGTTGCAGTTTGCAGAAACGCACTACAGTCCATTTAAAGTGGTTTCCTATGGTACACATTCACATCTATGCATTTTGTAGCCAGTGCTTTTTGGAAAGGGACAGGGACTTTTTTCCCACATTTTGCATGTAATAGACTTCGGAGTCTCACCAGAAACACAAGTGTTGAGCAATGAGCAAGCGCCCCCCCCCCCGCTCCTGAACTGTGGGGGGGTTTCTGCCCCCGCCCTAAAGCACCCTTTCCCCATGTTGATGGGGACAAGGGCCTTTTCCCGACAACGCTGGACGGTGGTTGTAGGGGACTGCGGGCAGAGGGCTTATCGGAATCTGGAAGCCCCCTTTTAACAAGGAGGGGCCCCCAGATCCCAGCCCTCCCCTAAGTGAATGAATATGGGGTGCATCGCACCCCTACTCATTCACCAAAAAAAGCGTCAAAAATAAAGAAAAACAGTAGATGGTTTTTGACAAGCCCTTTATTAAAAATTAAGAATGTCCTCCGTCGTAGCTCCAAAAGTGTCTTCTCGCTCCGCTACCGCCAGGTGAATCCTGTACAGGCGGCCACCCTAGACGTACGGGTACGCCCATTTGCGCTCCCGTGCCATTCTGTTGACGTACATGGCGATGCGTGCGGCGCTTGGCAAGTGGTTAACTACTTGCCTACTGGCCCACTTCTGACACTTCTCTCCTACAAGTAAAAATCATCTTTTTTTTTTTTTTTTACTTGAAAATTACTGAGAGCCCCCAAATATTATATATGTTTTTTTAGCAGAGACCATAGGGAAGAAATGGTGGTTGTTACAACTTTGTATCTCGCACGGTATTTGCGCAGCAATTTTTCAAATGCAATTTTTTTTGGGGGGGGGGAAGGGTTTAGGGAAAACAGTACCGTTAGCCTAATTTTCTGTACTTAATCTCCGTTGGCGACACTTTACATTTTTTTTACACGTTACGCCTTTAGATTTAGAGGAGGTCTAGTGCTAGAATTCAAAGCAATAGAGAAAATACTGCGCTAAAGTGCATACGTGATTAAATAAGCTGCTACTGTAACTATGAAATACACATAGTTCAAATACCATACACTAAAACAGCAGCGCTACCAAAGAAATAAATATTAAAATGAATCAAATGTATATAAATGTAATGTGCAAATAGAAATACAAAGAATAATATATAGAAGTGACCAATGTGAAGTGAATATATTTATAGTAATATAGCACAATCCAGTCCAAAATGATAGAATGTCCAAGGTGAAGTGGAATATAATAGTGATATTGATGGAAACACAATCCAAACCAACATGTGTACAAGTGTTAACAAGGACCACCTTGTGTCATCAGACACAGCCACCACTTATTAGGGGTGCAACCAGGCCCGGACTGGCCATAGGGCAGACCGGGCGTTTGCCCGGTGGGCCGCGGGTCTCCGGGCCGCATGTCTGTCTGTGACATGCAGGGCCGGCCGCTGCCGTGGGTTCTGAAAGGCAGGGCCGGCCGCTAATGTTCTGCGCTGCATGCAGGGACATGTAGGGCTGGCCGCAGGTGGTGAGAGGAGCGGAGGCATTCTCCGCCTACTAAGCCCATCCATGGCAACCCAGGCCGCCGCTTCACGCATGCGCCCGGCAGCCGACGGGCACCTGGCAACCAGGACGCCAGGAGAGTAGAAAGGACGGAGGGCGGGGCGGGGCCGGGAGCTCCACTGAAGCTCTGACCCCGCCCCATGCAGCCCCTATGCTCAGGGCTGAGATCGGAGTATGAGGGCTGAGAGCCCCGCCTCCGAACCTCTGCGAGTCCCGCCCCCAGACCTTTGCAAGTCCTGCCTCCGGACTCCTGAGGGCCCTGAACCTCGATGTCTGAGGGCCCTGCACCTGGACCCTCAAGGCCCTGAAAGTCTGAGGCCCCACACCTGGACCCCTGAAGGCCCTGAACCTGCACCTCTGAGAGCACCATCCATCAATCAATGAGATCGGGCGGTGAGTCTGGCTGGCTAGGTAGGTCATTCTCCCCATAGAATGCTTGTTGAATGTTATCCTAGCCCTGACCTGCTAATGAACAATATAGTTGTACACTGCTGATAGGTAAAAATTTAAAATGGTTAATTAGTTGATCACCTCCTTTACTCTTGGTCATCTCCTGTATTAAATCCGCAGTCTCTGGTCATCTCCTGTATTAAATCCGCAGTCTCTGGTCATCTCCTGTATTAAATCCGCAGTCTCTGGTCATCTCCTGTATTAAATCCGCAGTCTCTGGTCATCTCCTGTATTAAATCCGCAGTCTCTGGTCATCTCCTGTATTAAATCCGCAGTCTCTGGTCATCTCCTGTATTAAATCCGCAGTCTCTGGTCATCTCCTGTATTAAATCCGCAGTCTCTGCTCATCTCCTGTATTAAATCCGCAGTCTCTGGTTATCTCCTGTATTAAATTCGCAGTCTCTGGTTATCTCCTGTATTAAATTTGCAGTCTCTGGTCATCTCCTGTATTAAATTCGCAGTCTCTGGTTATCTCCTGTATTAAATTTGCAGTCTCTGGTTATCTCCTGTATTAAATCCGCAGTCTCTGCTCATCTCCTGTATTAAATTCGCAGTCTCTGGTTATCTCCTGTATTAAATTCGCAGTCTCTGGTTATCTCCTGTATTAAATTTGCAGTCTCTGGTTATCTCCTGTATTAAATCCGCAGTCTCTGCTCATCTCCTGTATTAAATTCGCAGTCTCTGGTCATCTGCTGTATTAGATCCGCAGTCTCTGGTCACCTGCTGTATTAGATCTACAGTCTCTGGTCATCTCCTGTATTAGATCCGCAGTCTCTGGTCATCTCCTGTGCTAGATCCGCAGTCTCTGGTTATCGCCTGTATTAGATTTGCAGTCTCTGGTCATCTCCTGTATTAGATCCGCAGTCACTGGTCATTTCCTATATTAGATTTGCAGTCTCTGGTCATCTCCTGTATTAGATTTGCAGTCTCTGGTCATCTCCTGTGCTAGATCCGCAGTCTCTGGTCATCTGCTGTATTAGATTTGCAGTCTCTGGTCATCTCCTGTATTAGATCTGCAGTCTCTGGTCATTTCCTGTAGTACATCTCTCAGTGAGCAGTAATGATGTGCAGTAACCTCTAGCAATGAATGAGGAAGCAGAAATTATGTGTTGTAACCTCTAACAACCAGTCAGTGATCAGTAATAATATGGTGTATCCTCTGGCAACCAGTTGCAATTGCTGCCTGATCTGCTGCAGTAAACAGATTTTGTGATTTACCGCTATGTGTTATATGTCTAAGAGCGGTCGGGGGGGGGGGGGGGCCCTAAGAAAATGTTTGCCCAGGTCCCAATCAACATTAAAGACGGCCCTGAGTGTATCCCCCCTGCTCGCCCCCCCTCCCCTCTCTTGTCAGCAGAGCACAGCTGTAATCTCATTTGGCTGCTCGGGTTGTTGATTTGTTTCTGTACCCCATGGGCCAATCAGAAGAGGTTAGCCATGCATCATGGGACATGTAGTACTGAAGGAGGTAAGCCGCATTGTTATCCACAGGCAGCAGACTTCAGCCCCCAGCATGCACTCTGCTGGGGGAAAGAGAGCCTGGAACCCAGGAAGAAGCTGAGTGGACTACTAAAGGAAAAAGAGAGGACTGTGCCATGGGAAGCCAGAGAGAGAGCCATGCTGCATCCACACCACCAGAGAGAAAGCGCCACCACCAAGCTGTACCCACACTTCCAGAGAGAGAGAGCCATGCTGTACCCGCACCACCAGAGAGAGCCACACTGTACCTGCACCACCATAGAGAGCCACACTGTACCTGCACCACCATAGAGAGCCACGCTGTACCCACACCACCAGAGAGAGCCACGCTGTACCCACACCACCAGAGAGAGCCACGCTGTACCCACACCACCAGAGAGAGCCACGCTGTACCCACACCACCAGAGAAAGCCATGCTGTACCCGCACCACCATAGAGAGCCACACTGTACCCACACCACCATAGTGAGCCACGCTGTAGCCGCACCACCAGAGAGAGCCACGCTGTACCCGCACCACCAGAGAGAGCCACGCTGTACCTGCACCACCAGAGAGAGAGCCACGCTGTACCTGCACCACCAGAGAGAGAGCCACGCTGTACCTGCACCACCAGAGAGAGCCACGCTGTACCTGCACCACCAGAAAGAGAGCCACGCTGTACCTGCATCACCAGAGAGAGCCACACTGTACCCGTACCACCAGAGAGAGCCACACTGTACCCGTACCACCAGAGAGAGCCACGCTCTACCTGCACCACCAGAGAGAGAGCCACGCTGTACCTGCACCACAAGAGAGAGAGCCACGCTATACCCGCACCACCAGAGAGAGCCACACTGTACCTGCACCATCAGAGAGAGCCACACTGTACCTGCACCACCAGAGTGAGAAACACGCTGTATCCGCACCACCAGAGAGAGCCAAGCTGTATCCGCACCACCAGAGAGAGCCACTCTGTACCGGCACCACCAGTGAGAGCCACGCTGTACCCACACCATCAGGAAGAACCACTCTGTACCCACACCACCAGAGAGAGAGTCACGCTGTACCCACACCACCAGAGAGAGAGCCACGCTGTACCCACACCACCAGAGAGAGAGCCACGCTGTACCCGCACCACCAGAGAGAGAGCCACGCTGTACCCGCACCACCAGAGAGAGCCATGCTCTCCAGCACCACCAGAGAGAGAGTGCCATGCTGTCCAGCACCACCAGAGAGAAAGAAGGTCAGTGTCACTGGGCAGTGTGGGCACAATAGGAGACAGACAGTACAAGCATTGTATGGCCACAATAGAATTGGGACATTGTAATATAAAAGGGGACTGCACTGTAATCATTGCAATGCCCCTTTACAGTGCAGTCCCCTTTATATCACAGTGTTCCTGCACATTACAGGTGGAGGAACGATACCAGCCACCCCGCGAATGTCTACTGACGACACCCCCCCCCCACCCAGTCCCTCTGGAAAAGTTGGCTGCTCAATGTAAAATGCCCGGGCCTATTTTTTGTCCCAGTCCGGGCCTGGGTGCAACGGATCAAAAAACCCACGGATCGGATCGTTCCTCGGAACAGAGTCATGGAACGGATCATTTTTCGGATCAGCAAATAATAATTGAATTTGCAAAAACCCGTGAAAATTCCACCACCATATAGTCCCCATTGTAATATCCACAATCTCCCCCACTGTGATATACACATCATCTCCCCCACTGTGATATACATCTCCCCCACTGTAATATTGGCTGAGTATTGGCAGGGTATGGCAGATTATTGGCTGGGTATGGCAGGGTATTGGCTGGGTATGGCAGGGTATTGGCAGAGTATGGAGGGATGGCTGTGACTGCACTTGTCACAGAGCAGCGCTGTGGGCACTACAGATCCAGCCCACAGTGCTGCTGCCATCCGACCTCTCCCCTCCACTGTACAGATCTGTACACAGAGGGGAGAGAGGAACCAGTGTCGTCATGACGCTGGTTTGTTTACAAGTGATCACTCTGTCATTTGACGGAGAGATCACAATGTAAACGGCCGACGGGTGCACCAAGGTGGCTGCTGCTCTGGAGCTAGGCCGAAGCTGCGGCCTTTCCTAAGGCCGAGGCCACGGAGGGCTCCGTGGATCGTGGCGTATGCCGATCCGAACAGGGTGACCCATTCGGATCACGGATTGGTGACGATCCGTTGCACCCCTACCACATATATATATACATACAGCAAAAATGACTGACAGGAATTCTAATCCCTCTCCACTCTATTATTATTATTAAAAAAAATTGATTTTGGTTGAATTGGTAAGGAACGTGGCACCAGTGATCACTCATCAATCCACTGAATACAATATATTGGATTTTTTATAACATAATAAATATATTGGAAAATACAGCCAAAAAAAAAAATTAACTGTGGATGATTTACAGACACTGCTACTGGAATTCCCCTTAGCAACCAGCTAAGTGTACTCTATGGTTGCTATGGTAACCATTCCACATTTGCTCTCCATGTGGTAAACAAGCCTGTGAATACAATTACAAGCTTCTATGAAGAGCCCATCCAGCACTGTGTTTTACTAAGGGTGGCCATACACAATACAATCTGATTGTATAAACGCATTTACCAAAACTATGTAATATGATGACAAACCTATACAATCCAATAACTTCTATATATCACACAGGCCTTTATATTTTATAGTTGTTAGTAGATCTAATAGAGATTGCACAGTCAGATTGTATAGTGTATAGGTACAATACTAAAAAATATGAAAATATATTTAATCAGAACTGCATTGGGACGCGTTTACATCAGTCTGCACACTATAAAGCATGCGTGTGTGTTTTGTTAAGGTGGTGCGATGAGTTGTACTTGTAAATTTTAACTTTATTAAAGTGTCACAAAATGACACGTCATTCCACTCTATGCATGGCAGCCGACTGTGACACACCGGGGTCTGCTGTGCTGCAAAAAAATGCAGAAATGCTAAATATTTAGAGAAGGAATCTCAATGTAAACATGGTTGTTTTCTGTGTGCTCTTGAATCAAGCCAGTATCTCCATAGCAACAGAAGCTGGGGTAGACAATCAAGGTAGCAGCAGTTATTTTTTCTGGCCGGGTGCCAAGACCACTCACCGTGTCATCATACCATGTGACCAGCAAAAAAAAATTTATTTTTTTTAAATTTCAAAAATAATTTTTTTTTCAACATTTTTTTTTCAAAAGCCAGCATCACCATAGCAACAGCAAAAAAAAATATTTTTTTTCAACTTTTTTTTTTTTTTTTTCAAAAGCCAGTATTGCCATAGCAACAGCAAAAAAAAAAAAAAAATTCAAAAGCCAGTATCGCCATAGCAACAGAAGCAGTTATTTTTTTCTGGCCAGGTGCCAAGACCACTCACTGTGATGTCATGATACCATGTGACCAGCAAAATAAAAACAGCAACATCAGAGCAGAGAGCTCAGTGTGTGAGTTGCTTCTGTGCAGGGAAGACCTGTTTTGTGTGTGCTACATACATAGTGTGCATTATCTCACATTAGTTCTTATACGTTTATTCGTATATTTAATTGCACGTTTTCTCGTGTGTACATTTGCGTTTTGGATAGCTTTTTGCTTTTTTTTCCAAGATGTTGTTACGTCGATTTTCGGCCTATAGGCGTTATCAGCACTGGATGGATACGGCAGAGGAACGAGCTTACATGAAAAAGCTGGTACAAAATATGGAAAATGAATTGGCATTGAAAAAAGCCTTCAAAGAACAGAGAGAAATCGACATCTTTGAGTTTGTCAAGAGCCGTTTCCCATCTGTCCCCAAATCTCCCTACAAGCCGGTGCATGTTTTAGCCCGCACTATGCATCAATATGTTGAAGCTCAGCCTACGCAGCTTTCAGAAGAGGAGCGCTGCCGCAGTTGGTGCGAGAAACGCGATCGTATTCTAAATTCAGGCGTTCTAACCCCACCTGGTGAACCATGCAGATTATTCGGATCGCCACTCCCTAAAGAACTCGACTTTTGTGTTTCCATGCTGAATGACGAAGATTTAAAAGCATTAAAGGAATTCCTCAAAGAGAAATATGGGGAATATGAGGAGAAAACGGAACCGGAGGGCATGGTGACAAAGGAGACAACTCGCCAGCCTCAAGGTGGTACTCGGCCAGCACAAAGTGATAGGCAGCCAAGGCTGTTAAGCAAAAGGGAACATTATGAGCCACTCCATAGAGAGGTAAGAGCCATGAAGGGCACAGAGCCCAAACCAGTGGATGTTGTGCAGAAAGACGTCACAGGGTACAGCAAAAGAAAGTATGAACATCTGCAGGAGTCGTGCAGAGTAAAAAGAGAACAGTTCCAAAGATACCCTATGAAACTATCTACTGGACCCACAATTCCAAGCTTGGCAACAAAAGGCACCATTTCTGAAAATAAAAAGTCACTTTGTAGAGGTTTCAAAGCCACGGAGGACACAAAGCCCCAAGCAGGGCATTTTATGCAGAAAGACGTCACAGGGTACAGCAAAAGAAAGTATGAACATCTGCAGGAGTTGTGCAGAGTAAAAAGAGAACAGTCCGAAAAATTCTCCAGGACATCTTCAACTCAACCCAAAACTCCAACCCTGGCAAAAAAAGGGGCAGCTTCTGAAGATAAAACGATTCCAAGGGGGCAAAAGTGTGCCCAGAAAGTGATGCTGCCTAAACCACCTCCACCAAGGGACGGCGCCAAGACTCCTCTTGTAGCTGAGCACCGAAGACTTTAACGTTTAGATATTCTCCGAGACAAGGTTCAGATAAAGATTTCTGAAAGGAAGACAGTGGCTGCAGCCCAGCTGGAGAGATTAATGAGGGATGCCAAATAATTCTGCTCTCTTAATAAGACTTAAAGGACAACATTGAAATATATCATTTCTTATAATACGATGCTCGGGGGTTTTAAGGGAGGACCCAACACAAACCAACCAAGCCTGTCAGCACTTCAGCCTATTACCCCAAGCTTACTGTACATCCAGTTGGTCTTTCTGAAGTGATGGCAGTGTTTTATTTCAGCTGATGAGCCTCTATGGAGGAGCGGATTACATACCTGATCCTGTCTGCTCTTCTACTTCAGCAATTAGCAGAACGTCCAACTCCTTTACTCCTCCTGGTAAAATAATTGTTTGTCAAAACATATGTAAGCCCACTGGGCAGGCTAGGAGTGTATAGGGTACGTAGAGGTGTATAGAGTATGTAGGGGGGTATAGGGTAGGTAGGGGGGTATAGGGAAGGTAGAGGTGTATAGGGTAGGTTGGGGGGTATAGGGTAGGTTGGGGGGTATAGGGTAGGTAGGGGGGTATAGGGAAGGTAGAGGTGTATAGGGTAGGTTGGGGGGTATAGGGTAGGTTGGGGGGTATAGGGCAGTTTATGCAATGCCAAGCTGCGGATTCCAAAGCAAGCAAAGTGGAATAGACTCCCTCCAGAGGTGGATCTGGCCAGCTCAGTAGATTGCTTTAAGAAAGACCTGGATTCTTTCCTAGGTGTACATAATATAACTGGGTACTAACATTTTATGGGTAAAGTTGATCCAGGGAAAATCCGATTGCCTCTCTGGGATCAGGAAGGAATTTTTTCCCCTGCAGTAGCAAATTGGATCATATTCTGCTGGGGTTTTTTTCGCCTTCCTCTGGATCAATTGTGGGTATAGGGGATTGTATGATATTTTTGATTTATTTATACATTTTTTTGATGGTTGAATTTGATGGACTTGTGTCTTTTTTTTCCAACCTAAATATGCAGTTTCCTGGTTGACATAATATAACTGGGTACTAACATTTTATGGGTAAAGTTGATCCAGGGAAAATCCGATTGCCTCTCTGGGATCAGGAAGGAATTTTTTCCCCTGCAGTAGCAAATTGGATCATGTTCTGCTGGGGTTTTTTTCGCCTTCCTCTGGATCAACTGTGGGTATAGGGGATTGTATGATATTTTTTATTTATTCATTTTTTTGATGGTTGAACTTGATGGACTTGTGTTTTTTTTTTCAACCTAAATATGCAGTTTTCTGGCTTGACATGTTTGTTATCTATTTACCAGAGGAAACCTCAACTTTTATATTTTGAAAAATAAAAAATATATCAATATAAATAAATGGCTGATTCATTGTGTTTTACGTACACTATAGTTATTTATAGTAATCTTTTACTAAAATTAGCGGTTTGATAAACAACTACCATTATATTCTCCAGGGTCTCTGCTTTCAGTGAATATATGTAATATTTGGGGTGGGGGTTTGTCATCTTCAGGCCTAACATGGCCATTTAATCGTTTGCGGACCATCCGCGACATTTTTACTGCGACAGGTTGGCTCCGTTGTGCAAAATCACGTTATTGTATGTGATCTCGTGAGCGCGTGCCTGCCTGCTGCGAGCTCCGTGAGTCCGACCGCGGGTCCCTCGGACTTGATGTCTGCGGGGATACCCGCGATTGTCTCACTGAGAACGGGGAAATGCTAATGTAAACAAGCATTTCCCCATTCTGCTTAATGACACTTATCACAGGTCCCTGTGATCGGGAGTGGTGATCAGTGTGGTGTCACACACAGCCCCCCCCCCCCCCCCCCACAGTTAGAATCACTCCCTAGGACACACTTAACCCCTGCAGTGCCCCTTCCTGGTTAACCCCTTCACTGCCAGTCCCATTTACACAGTAATCAGTGCATTTTTAATCGCACTGATCGCTGTATAAATGTGAATGGTCCCAAAATAGCGCCAAAAGTGTCGATGTGTCTGCCATAATGTTGCAGTCACGATAAAAATCGCTGATCGCCCCCATTACTAGTAAAAAAATATTAATAAAAATTCCATAAAACTATTTTGTAGACACTTGCGAAAACCAATTAATAAACGATTATTGCGATTTTTTTTTCCCAACAATATGTAGAAGAATACATAGCGGCCTAAACGGAGGGGAAAAAACATTTTTTAATATATTTTTGGGGGAATATTTATTATTGCAAAAAGTAAAAAATAATGCGTTTTTTTTCCAAAATTGTCGCTCTTTTTTGTTTAAAGCACAAAAAATAAAAACCGCAGAGGTGATTAAATACCACCAAAAGAAAGCTCTATTTGTGGTGAAAAAGGACGTCAATTTTGTTTGGGAGCCACGTCGCACGACCGCGCAAGTGTCAGTTAATGCATGGTGCCGAATCGCAAAAAGTGCTCTGGTCTTAGGCCGGCCAAATGCTCCTGAAGGCTGAAGTGGTTAATACCTGTACATGTCTCTAGTGAACTAGCTGGGGCCATGTCTGATCCATGGCAACCATGATAACTACGGATCTAAGCAGTAATGGTGCCCCTGTGCTGCCCTCGGTCACACTCGCACCCACCGCACGGCTCCATTCAGTCTCCAAACCGGTTCCCGGTTCAGCTGGTGATTGGTGGGATCGGCTGGGAAGGTTCTCATGACAGCGCTGGACCGCCCCCTTCTGCACCTCTTATCTCCAGGAGGGATAAGGAATGCGAGGTAAATCACGGCCAGACTCATCCCGAAGTACGTGGAGGAATGTGGGCACATCCAGTGTATGTGCAGCAACACCATGTCCACACCTCTGACTGCCATAGTGCCCGCTGCCAGAAATCCCATCTGCTGACTGCCATGTGCCGAGCCTGAATCCTCCGTATCACTGCACACTGCATGTACTCTTCTGTGTGTACCCACCCCCTACCGGCAGGACCCCAAAACTTGTCCCTGTGTCTTCCCTTCCAGCAGCCACTGCTGCAACCCCCAATACACATGTCCTGACAGCATGGAACAGCTCTGATCACCTCCCTAAACCTCCATCCCCCCTCCAACTCTGCTTCCCCCCTTTCTTCAATCTCCCCCAACTCTGCCCCCTCCCTTCTCTTCACCATCCCCCTCAACTCTGCTCACCCTCATCTTCACCATCCTACCAACTCTGCTCACCCCCCCTTCTCTATCCCCCCAAATCTGCTCACACCCTCTTCTCCACCCCCCAACTCTGCTCACCCCCCTTCTCTATCCCCTCAAGTCTGCTCACCCCCCAACTCCGCTCACCCCCCTCTTCTCTATCCCCCAACTCTCTTCACCCCCTTCATCTCCATACCCCAATTCTGCTCACTTCCCTTCTCTTCTATCCCTCCTCAACTTTACTCTCACCCCCCCCTCTCTGTCCCCTGAACTATGTTCATCCCCCTCTTCTCCATTCCCCCAACTCTGCTCACCCCCCCTCTTTTCTATCCCCCTCAACTCTGCTCACCTCCCCTCTTCTCTATCCCCCTCAACTCTGCTCACCCCCTCTTTTATATCTCATTAAAGAGAACCTGTCACCAACAAAATCATTACATAGGGGTCTTTTTGTCAACTGTAAAAAAATTATGTTCTACACCCAAGCCCATAAAATACCCCTCCACCCCCACTCATACACAAAAAAAGCTCCCCCACCCCCACATATTTACACATAAAAACATTGATTGCGATACAGGTTATATATCGCCACGCACAAACTGGCTCCTTTCTTTTTAGACGGCTCCTGGAACCAAAAGCAAATTTGTCAAGCCCTATTCCTAGGCTTCTTATTCTGTCACTAATGCCGTGTACACACGGTCGGACTTTCCTGCAGAAAATGTCAGACGGAATCTTTTCATCGGATATTGGTATATCGGATGTGCGTGGGCCTCATTTGACTTTTTTTTTTTTTTCGAAAATTTTGACGGGCCTAGAAATAGAACATGTTTTAAATATTTCTGACAGAATCAATTCCTATCGGGAAAACCGCTCGTCTGTATGCTGTTCCGATGGACCAAAAACTACACATGGGCAGCTATTGGCTACTGGCTATTGAACTTCCTTTTTCTAGTCCTATCGTACGTGTTGTACGTCACCGCGTTCTAGACAATCGGACTTTGGTGTGATCGCGTGTAGGCAAGATCGTTTCAGCGGAACTCTGTCAGAAAAACCGTCAGTTTATTATGACAAAAAAAAGAAACGGTCGTGTATACTTGGCGTAAGGCTCAATAAATAGTTTTAACAAAAAAATACAAAAAATTCACCTGCGCTTAAGGTAACAAAATTAAACTAGAAAAAGCTGCTAGCACAAACTGTTGGCAACAATTGACAAGAATAGAAAAATGCAGCTCTTTTAAAATCTGAAAAAAAATCCTTAAAAAAATGTCTGAATAGATCCAATGAAGTTAAAGGTGTGAAGAGCACCTCAGGTGTATTTCTAATATTCTCCCATAAGTGATGAATAGAATCCTCCACCTACACCACAGCACACTGGGCATTTTACCCTCAGATATAGCCCACAAAGTTATATAGGCCACTAGGCACTGTCAGACTCCCAATGGACTTCATAGATATTACAGCTTGATTGTGGTCTCCCTTCTTACATAGCCTCTCCAGAGGTCAGATCACTATACATGTATGTCAAAAGGGAGAACAAAACCACCTTATGGTGTAGTATGTAAAAGCACTTCAATGTTTATTAAAATATTCCAGAATATGCCCGATGTGGTCAAATCAAGCATGTCGTCAACTGCATATAAAAGTTTCCAACCGACAAGATGGCCAAGGCCCTCGTGACGTCACTCGTCTAAGCTCCCCCAACGTGTTTCATCATAATCAGGTGTCCTCAGGGGCGGGGCCAGCATCAGTCACAGAACTATTTATAGGGTGGGGGCCGGAAAGATCCACCTTCCACTAATTGCGCTCCAAAGCTCAAAAAAATGCCTAACTGTTAGCAGAAATGACACCGGGACCGGAAGAGAGCTGCTCAATACTCAGAGCCAGTACTGGAAATGACACCAGAGTGTCTCTGGTCCGAAGTATCCCCACAGAACCAGCTATTTAGAGGTAAGACAAAGAGAACCTGGCCAGAAGAGATGAGATGAACACCCCCCAGTTCGGTTCGCACCAGAACATGCGAAAAGGCAAAACATTTGTGTGAGCAGCGTTAAAGTCTATGGGACACGAACATGACAAATCAAAAGTGTTCATTTTAAAGGCTTAAGAGCTTATATGCAAGTTATTGCTATAAAAAGTGTATGGGAATCTGGGTACTGCCCCAGGGGACATGTATCAATGTATAAAAAAAGTTTTTAACGACCATTTTGTCAAGAGCAGTGATTTTAATAATGCTTAAAGTGAAACAATAAAAATGAAATATTCCTTTAAATATCGTGCCTGGGGGTCCCCTTAGTCTGCCTGATAAGTGGAGCATCTTTGTGATGTGTTACTGTGCCGCAGCAAAATTAAATCTCTAAAGGAAAAATGTTTCATTTAACCACTTACGCACCCCAGCACACCAATATACATCCTAAGTTTGAATCTCATTGTTATTGTAGCAGCTAGCTCCATAACCCTGGTATCTTCTTCGGTCGGTGGTCCGCTTTCAGATAAAAGTGGTCTCTGCAGCAGATTCGCTGTGAGATTTTTGGCGGCGGGAGAGGGGCCACCCCCCCTCCCTCCGCCGTTTACCGGAGCCGTCGGCAGAGGTGGAGGTGATCGGATCCTTTCTCATGCTGGGTATGGAGACGAGTGAGGTGGAGATGGCCCCCACCCGTCTCCATACCATTGTAGGGCGGAAGCGACATCAAAACATCACTTCCGCCCATAGCTCTTAAAGGGCCATTTTCTTTCTTTCTTTTTTTTTTTTTACATTTTTTAATTTTCTTTTTATGGCATTTTAGTGTAAATATGAGATCTGAGGTCCTTTTGACCCCATATCTCATATTTAAGAGGTCCTGTTATGCTTTTTTTTTCTATTACAAGGGATGTTTACATTCCTTGTGATCAGACACAGCTGACCACATTGTAAAGAGCCTATATATATATATATAAGATGTGGTGTGTCAGACTCTCACCACACCACTGATCGCCGATCTAGCGTCTTATCTTGCTGGATATCATATGACATCCAGTCAGGATACCTTAACCACTTTGCGGCCATCATTTTGTTATATGGCAGGCGGGAAGTGGGTAAAGCCTGCATTACAAAGCTCCCTAGTTTTTGATATCCCAAATAGCAGGGAGACTTCTAGGAGAACACAATGACTATTGCTAGCAGCTATAGCCGCTGGCAATAATCACATGCTAGAATTTAGATATGATGGTTATACCCGTCGGTCGATGGATTGACTTGGGTACAACCAACCTGCCCATATGTGAATTGAATCTCGGATGAACTGGCCAAAATTCAAACTATCTTTGGTCAGCTTTAGACTGAAAGTTGAGCCAACAAGTTTACTAAAGCAAACCTGTATGTTTCCTGT
This sequence comes from Lithobates pipiens, assembly GCF_037356315.1. Taxonomy (NCBI): domain Eukaryota; kingdom Metazoa; phylum Chordata; class Amphibia; order Anura; family Ranidae; genus Lithobates; species Lithobates pipiens. The sequence goes on from NW_027507686.1 coordinate 200,891,230, forward strand.
GGAGGCTGATGCAATTGGTTTGTTTCCATTCACCCCCTCAACCGGTTCAAGAGACATTTGGACCGTGTATAAGACAGCCTGTCTGACGGAAGCCAGCTAAACGTCCGGCTTCTGTGGAAGGAGTAAAGTCTACCTGTCGGCATCCGATTAGCGCTCCCTGGTATTGGCTGGGAGCACTGATCAGTGTTTTTTGGCAGGGTTTTTTGGCCTGTCCCCCTGTCAGAACACAATAGTTCAGCGGGGAGATCACTGTACTAACATTGGGTTGTTAGTACATGATCTCCTCCCAAGCTCTTCAGTTTGTTTTCTCGTTCAGCCCACTGGGTTGAATGAAAAAAGACTGTTAGTGTATACTAGGCTTAACCTCTTTTCCCTATGCGTATCGCCATGTGGCATTAAAAGGGTAATAAATCTTTTTAACCACTTGCCGACCAGCGCACGCCGATGTATGTCGGCAGAATGCTGCTGGTAGGTAAAAGGGCATACAGGTACGTCTCCTTTAGGAAGCGGTGTCGTGGGCGCGGTCCCTGTGAGTGTGGGTCCCATGGACTCAATGCCCGCTGGGTGCCCGCAATCGCGTCACGGAAAGGAAGAACGGGGAGAGGCTTTTGTAAGCAAAGCATTTCCTCGTTCTGCCTCATGACAGGACAGAGATCACTGCACTTTGTCATCGGGAGCAGTGATCACTGTCCTGTGTGTTGAAGCCCAGCCCCCTCACGGTTAGAATCACTCCCTAGGACACACTTAACCCCTTCACTGCCCCCTAGTGGTTAACCCCTTCACTGCCAGTGTCATTTACACAATAATCAATGCATTTGATTAGCATTGATCGCTGTATAAATGACTGGTCCCAAAATAGTGTAAAAAATCTCTGATGTGTCCGCCATAATGTCCCAGTCCTGAAAAAAATCACAGATCGCCGCCATTACTAATAAAAAAAAATTCCATAAAACTATCCCCTATTTTGTAGACGCTATAAATTTTGTGCAAACCAATCAATATACCCTTATTTCTATTTTTTATTTATTTTTTACCAAAAATATGTAGAAGAATACATATCGGCCTAAACTGAGGAAAAAAGTTGTTTTTTATATATGTTTGGGGGATATTTATTATAGCAAAAAGTAAAAAGCATTGCGTTTTTTTCAAAATTGACACTCTTTTTTTTGTTTATAGCGCGAAAAATAAAAACTGCAGAGGTGATCAAATACCACCAAAAGAAAGCTCTATTTGTGGGGAAAAAGGGACGTCAATTTTGTTTGGGTACAACTATCGCACGACCGCGCAATTGTCAGTTAAAATGACGCAGTGCCAATTCGCAGGAAGGGGGTAAAATCCTCTGGGGCTGAAGTGGTTAAAGTCAATTGAAATACATTCTTTTTGAGCTTTCACTAATGTGATATCATTTTAATTAGCAGACTTTGCTGGTTATTTTGCGGTTGCACTAATTATGTCAACATTGTGTTGGGGAAAAAGTTCAGAAAAAATGAATTTTTGTAAATGTATTACTATGTATTCTCAATTAAAAAAACAAGGAAATAAGAATGAACGTATATATTGTGTGTATCCAAATTTGCTATTAACTGTATACCAAATGAAGAAAATAAGACAAATAAGTTCATTATTGGGGATAACAAACACTTTAAAGCTGAACTTCAGGCATATAATAGAGACATGAATGAATAGAACTCTAGACATTTACCACTTGACCTTCGGAATATTTTACACCATTCATGACCAGGCTATTTTCTGCTATTCGGCACTGCTCTACTTTAACTGGTAATTGTGTGATCATGCAATGCTGTACCGAAACCAAATTCATTTTTCCCACAGCTTTCTTTTGGCGGTATTTGATCACCACTTTTTCTTATGTTTTGTGATATAAACGAAAAAATACCAAAAATTTTGAAAAAAAGTATTATTTACTTTCTGCTATAAAACACATCCAATAAAAAAATTTAAAAAATCTAATTTCTTCATACATTTTGGGCAAAATGTATTGTTACATGTCGTTGGTAGAAAAAAAAACCCAATAACTGTATGTTGACTGGTTTGTATAAGAGTTGCAGCTATCCTCATGATTAAAATGGATGTAAACCCACTCTCATCCTTTCTAAAATACTGCAATATTGGTTATCTAGAAGGATATACATGCCTCCTGCATGTATACTTATCTGTCAAATGACTGCTACGAGACACGAAAACCTGCAGATTCTGTGGGTGGGTCTGTTTTCTAGGGCTCAGTGGGTAGAGTCGTGATGTCAGCCTCCCCACCTACCTCTACACTCCCCTTGTCAACATGCATTTTCTCCTGTGTATTTCTTACACTGAACTTCTACTATGATGACTAACATCCAGTCAAAACCCACAAAAGTCCCCACATGACTTCAGCAAGCCAAATCATGCTGAGGTGGGGAACAGCCAATCCTTGCAGAGCAGCAGAAGAAAGGAGTGGGAGGGAATTAAAAAACAATGCATGTCTCTTAGGCTAGTGCACGAGATATGTAAATCACCTGTCACTCACAGCAAGGGGGAGGATTTGACAAAGTTTTTCTCAGTTTGTCAAGATTTATCTCACTGAACAATAAGAGGATTGCTCATAGCTGGATTAACTCTTTGTGGCAAGACTGGGCTCAAATGATAGGAAATCTTATACTCTACATTATGACATCAAAAAAATAAATAAATACATTTTTCGGGTTTACATCCACTTTAAGCTGCAAGGGGCAGAGCTAAAAACATGTTGGGGGAGTGGCCTAACTTGAGTCTGGACTGAGGCTGCCGTTCATCTGACTTCATGCACATGGTTCTGCTTCATGATGTGCAACTTATGGATCTTTTCCTTTGGCATTGCTATAGCGTTTACAAGCTATGGGATATTTTTGGAATGTTTATTTTTTTTATACTAATAATGGCGGTGATCAGCGAGCTAAAATGGCTGCAATAGTGCAGCAGGAAGTCTGACACAAACTGACACTGCAGGGAATTGACTGCCACTGACATCACAATTGATAATACTATACACTGTCACTGTATTAATGGTACTGGCTGGGAAGGGGTTAACATGCAGGGCAATCAAGGGGTTAAATGTGTGCCTAACTATGTGTAATGTGTGTAAAGTATGCTGCTTTTACTACTAGATCTCTCAGTTTCGCATCCCTGCTTTGCAGTGAAATTTACAGATTGCTCCCTCCTGTACAGAGCTGTGTTGTTTATCAACACAGAGCCCTGGGCTGTGATTGTACACAGCTGATCAGCAGGTCTCATCTGTGAATCATTGTCCTGGAACTTGTTGACAAGCTCCTGCTGTGTATAATCACAGTGCGTGCCAGGCAGGGGGCGAGCATGCTCTTGCCCTATACCCGAAAGTAGGCAGTGACATTTGGGTAAGTTGCATTGCCTTCAATGGCCGCTTGCCCGCAGTACTAGCAGGCAGGCGGGAAGTGGTTAATATAATGTTAAATGTATTTTCAAATGCAAGCAATGTAAGTGCCTGAATGTAATCTGGTTCCAGCCTCTTGCAATTCCTGTACATCAGGGCAAGAGTCTGAGAGGAAGAAGCCGAACAAGTCGCTAATTAGCTTAAGTGTTGACAAGAAGTATTCTGATTGGAGGAGACAGCAGAGAGACAGAGATAAGCTCATCACTGTGCTTCTCCTCCTTTAACTGTTCAGTCACAGGCAGGGGTGAGCCCATGATGAGCTGGGCTCAAGGGAGGGGGTTGAATAATACTGGCCATGAGATCAAGTAAACGTAGCAGCAGTAAAAACCTACTGCAGAGACATTTCTAGATTAGGGCTTGTTCACACCAGGCGTGGTGAGGGTACAAGGCAGGCACTTGCTATGTCTTAAAGGGAAGCATACTAATACTAAATATACACACCAGAATGTGGATCCCTGTATGCATATACATGCATCCACGTGTAGCAGTCTCCCCAACTTCTAAAGGCCTGATGGTGACCCACAGAGCCAGGGAGAACCCACATTCCTTCTCAGGGTGCAGGTTACTAGGCATAGTGGGTGTGCTGCAAGGTGAAAAAATTGGGCGCCAGTCACTTTTTGTAAAAATGAGCATAGATTTTATTTCTCTCTCTAAGAGAGAGGGTTAGGGCACAGACTGGTGCCCTGGTGAGATTTTATTTCTCTGAGAGAGAGGGTTAGACTGGTGCCCCGGTGGCCTGGTCTTCTGTCGCCGCCGCCTCTTCTTCCGACTCCCGGAGGATGCTGGGACTGTGACATCATAAGGGGGCGGGGTCACCAGGTAACATCACCCAATGACCCCACCCATTGTCCCTATATAAGGTGCCGCACAAAGTGTCCCTGTCATTGCGGCCAGAGAGTGTTGAGTCAACATCTCAAGGAAGAAGAGAAGGTGGCGGCGGCGACAGAAGACCGGGCCATCGCTAGTAAAAGAGCTGGAAGAAGATAGCGGAGGCCCAGCAAGAAGAACCGAAGAGGGGGACAAGATCCCCAAAGAGGGGGACAAGACCCCCGAAGTCGGAAGAAGACGCCCGAATGGCGGTGACGACGAAGAAAGCCGGGCTCCTCTGCTAGCAGAAGATAGCGGAGGAGTCCGCCGGAAAAGTCCGCTGGAGCCCACACACGGGCGGATTGTCCGGCGGACTCTGGTCAGCTGGACCAAGTCGTGTGTACGCGGAACCAAGCCGGATAGCCTGATCGTGTGTACGCGGAATTATGTCTACACAGCATCCTGGCATTTACATTAAAGGCCCCCCAAATAGGTTGGTATTTTTGGTTGCTACACTTGTATTACATGCTGGAAAAACTTTGTTCTCATGTATGTTTCTTTACTTGCAGTATACTGTGACCCATTTTGCTCTGATTGTACGGTGCTAAAGGCTTCACCTCTGAGTATTGTATCAGTATTCCCTTTTTGTTAGATTTCTTGTCTTGCTGAAGTACACAATAAAAAATTTAGCGTAGAACTATAGGCAAAACGTTTTTCATTGTGGGTAGAGTAAAGGAGGGTATAACCCCCGTCAGATTTTTTTTTTTTTTCGCCATATCGCTTCCTGTCCCATATCAAAACAGGAAGTTGGAGGAAATCTCTGCAATTTAAGGGAATTCCTTGAGGTCATCAGAACGAGTGTCCTCATTGGAAGATTTCTTCTCCTATTACTTTTCTGGGGACAACCTAATATTTGGGATTTTCTTTTATTTACACTTTCAATGATAATAGTAAACAGGACAAATAGAGGGGGAATCTCCCTAACGGGGGGCAAAGACAGTGATAAAAACTGACTTGGCTTGGGTGGCTTGGCCTCCAGCTTGTTGGTGCCTCCCATTCTCCCCATTAGCTGCTGGGACGTGACGTTGGGGGATGAGCCGTGGTGGTGCTCTCTATATGAGCCTCTCCCGCTGTTCGGTCTCACACATAGATTTGCTCACATCACTCAACACTAGTGATGGCCGAACGGTTTGCCCGGCGGTCGTTTAGCGGCGAATTTCGGACGTTCGCGGTCCGCTCGTTCGGCGGACTATTGGCGTCATTCGCCCTGCGGACTTTCGTGTTTAATGTGTAAAAGAACTTTGACCTATGATGACACATCCATCATGGGGTACAGGACAGCCAATTGAGACATTACAGCACATGGACACTTGGACATTCCACCTAACTTATAAATACACCCGATCCGGTGGACATTTTACATTCTTTCTTCTGTCACTATAGGGAAAGGTTGCTGTTTGGAGCAGGGACAGATAAAACGCTAGCTATTTGGTACACAAAAGTTCTGTTCAGGACTGGTATAGGTGTTAGGTGTATATAGGTTTGCTGTGCTACTGATTGTTGCAGCAGCCTGAGTGTCTTTTGTCAGTTTAGAGAAAGGGACAGAGCGCTGTGTCTGCTGCTATTTTAGGGACAGCCAGATTAGTCATCATCATCATCATCATTAGCTGTTACTATCAGGTCCACAAAAGTGCTATTCGAGTAACCAGTAAGGCCGCGTACACACGCGGGGACTGTTCGCTCAACCTTGTCCGCTGAACAGTGTTTCAGCGGACAGTCCGCTCGTGTGTGGGGCTTCAGCGGACAGTTTCGGCGGACAGTCTCCTGAACAAGGTTTTTCGAAATTTCCGACTTTGTTTCAGCGGACAGTCCCCTCGTGTGTAGGCTTGTTCGACAAACTAAGTTGCGCGCATGCTCAGAAAGGATTTCCACGTCGGAAGGTTGCATTGCAGTGTATTGGACGTCGAATTTTTCGATCCGTCGTACGTGCCGATACGTCATCGCGCAAAGGTTTCAGCGGACTGTTTGTTCGTCGTGTGTAGGCAAGTCCGCTCATGCTAATTTTGAGCGGACTGTCCGCTGAAACTGTTTGACGGACAAAGTTGAGCGAACAGTCCCCGCGTGTGTACGCGGCCTTATAGTTCCAGTCTCCTCTGTTTTGCCAGTTTGTATAGGGACAGGAAGGAAGCAGTGTGTCAGGCAGTGAGGGTCAGTTTAAACAGTAGCTGTTACTATTAGTTCCACAAAGGTTCTTTTCAGGACTGGTATCAGTGGTATGGTAATAGGCTTGTACACGTATAATATTCTTTCTTCCAAATGTAGAAAGAATATTATACTTGACTGCTGCCCTTCTGCTGCAGTCTGCTAATCATTCACAACTCACTTATTCCACAAAGCTCTTTATCAGGACTGGTAACTTGGTCTGTCTAGGGTGCTACAGTACATAGGGTTGAGTGAGGTACAGTCTGCCGTTCTGTAAGGACCGGTATCGGTCCACAATAGATAGGGTTGAGGTGCACCACTGCTGACCGCTGCCCTATACTGCAGCAGTCCTTCAGCAGTATAGGGACTGACGTACAGTCTGCTAATCAGTCACACCATCCCTGTGCTGTGCTGATTTACTCCTGGGGGTTCTTATTATGAGGGGATCACACCATCCCTGTGCTGTGCTGACTTACTCCTGGGGGTTCTTATTATGAGGGGATCACACCATCCCTGTGCTGTGCTGACTTACTCCTGGGGTTCTTATTATGAGGGGATCACACCATCCCTGGCTGTGCTGATTTTCTCCTGGGCCTGCTTATTATGAGGGGATCACACCATCCCTGTGCTGTGCTGACTTACTCCTGGGGGTTCTTATTATGAGGGGATCACACCATCCCTGTGCTGTGCTGACTTACTCCTGGGGGTTCTTATGATGAGGGGATCACACCATCCCTGTGCTGTGCTGACTTACTCCTGGGGGTTCTTATTATGAGGGGATCACACCATCCCTGGCTGTGCTGATTTTCTCCTGGGCCTGCTTATTATGAGGGGATCACACCATCCCTGTGCTGTGCTGACTTACTCCTAGGGGTTCTTATTATAAGGGGATCACACCATCCCTGTGCTGTGCTGACTTACTCCTGGGGTTCTTATTATGAGGGGATCACACCATCCCTGTGCTGTGCTGACTTACTCCTGGGGTTCTTATTATGAGGGGATCACACCATCCCTGGCTGTGCTGATTTTCTCCTGGGCCTGCTTATTATGAGGGGATCACACCATCCCTGTGCTGTGCTGACTTACTCCTGGGGGTTCTTATTATGAGGGGATAACACCATCCTTGTGCTGTGCTGACTTACTCCTGGGGTTCTTATTATGAGGGGATCACACCATCCCTGTGCTGTGCTGATTTTCTCCTGGGCCTGCTTATTATGAGGGGATCACACCATCCCTGTGCTGTGCTGACTTCCTCCCGGGGCTGCTTACGGTGCTGCTGTCAGTGCTGTATATCACGGTGCTGATGTCAGTGCTGTATGTCACGCTTCTGATGTCAGTGCTCTCTATCACGGTGCTGCTGTCAGTGCTGTATATCACGGTGCTGATGTCAGTGCTGTATGTCACGCTTCTGATGTCAGTGCTCTCTATCACGGTGCTGCTGTCAGTGCTGTATATAACGGTGCTGGTGTGAGTGATTTATGTCACGCTGCTGATGTCAGTGCTCTCTATCACGGTGCTGCTGTCAGTGCTGTATATAACGGTGCTGGTGTGTCTGATTTATGTCACGCTGCTGATGTCAGTGCTCTCTATCACGGTGTTGCTGTCAATGCTGTATGTCACGGTGCTGGTGTTAATGCTTTATGTCACGCTGCTGATGTCAGTGCCCTCTATCACGGTGCTGTTTTCAGATGACTCTATCACGGTGCAGGTGTCATTGCTGTATGTCACGCTGCTGGTGATCATCTCCTGCACCCTCTTCTTTGCCTACCCTGGTCCCTGACCTTCCCTCTCCTCCATTGCCTTCATGCGCTCCACAGTCCAGAATTGTCAGAACAATTTCCCATATAAAAAAAGAATGCTTGTAGTTGTCGATCCCAAATTCACCTCATACATGTGTTATGTCATTGGCCATGTGGTGGGACTATGTTTGCCCAGCTAATAATTATTTTGTGGCTGCAAATTTGACCTAAAGGTTTGCGAAGTTCGCCTCCCATTGAAGTCAATGGGGCCCGCCGCGAACATTCGGTTTCACGAACGATCGGCCGCGTTCGCGGTCCGCGTTCGCGAAACGTCCCGTCGGAAGTTCGTCCATCACTACTCAACACCATGGAACTACATGCTCCCTGGCTTTTTTGCCTCTACTCACCCTGAGTTAGGTAATTATTTTCTTCACCATTCTCAAATCAACTTCCCCTTCATTATCCTTTGCCTCCTCCTTTATCTTGCCTCTCTTTTCCCTTGTCTTTGTTTCTCAGTTTTTTTCACTTTTCCCCTTTTTTCCTTGTACTTCACCTTTCCACTCTGATAAACACACTCCACATACACATTTTTTGGTTCTCTTACACGATTGTTTTTCTCACATTTTTTACAGAGATCCCCCTACTAGAGCTATCCTTTTTAGCCCACACTTGTGTCACTTCATGTATTTTGACCCACTCGAAGTGTTGTCTGTGTTGCGTGTGTTTGCCTCGGTGCGCCCCCTCAGCTCCGGGATGTGGCATTTTTAGCTGGTCTGTGACTCTCGTGGCTATTTGTGAATCGGCACCATGCATTAACTGACACTTGCACGGTCATGCGACGTGGCTCCCAAACAAAATTGACGTCCTTTTTCACCACAAATAGAGCTTTCTTTTGGTGGTATTTAATCACCTCTGCGGTTTTTATTTTTTGTGCTATAAACAAAAAAAGAGCGACAATTTTGAAAAAAAACGCATTATTTTTAACTTTTTGCTATAATAAATATCCCCCAAAAATATATAAAAAAAAACGTTTTTTCCCCTCTGTTTAGGCCGATATGTATTCTTCTACATATTGTTGGAAAAAAAAAATCGCAATAAGCGTTTATTAATTGGTTTTCGTAAGTGTCTACAAAATAGTTTTATGGAATTTTTATTAATAATTTTTTAATAGTAATTGGGGCGATCATTATGGCAGACACATCGGACAATTTTGGCGCTTATATTGGGACCATTCACATTCATACATCGATCAGTGCGATTAAAAATGCACTGATTACTGTGTAAATGGGACTGGCAGTGAAGGGGTTAACCAGGAAGGGGCACTGCAGGGGTTAAGTGTGTCCTAGGGAGTGATTCTAACTTTGGGGGGGAGGGGCTGTGTGTGACACCACACTGATCACCACTCCCGATCACAGGGACCTGTGATAAGTGTCACTAAGCAGAATGGGGAAATGCTTGTTTACATTAGCATTTCCCCGTTCTCAGTGAGACAATCGCGGGTATCCCAGCAGACATCAAGTCCGAGGGACCCGCGGTCGGACTCACGGAGCTCGCAGCAGGCAGGCACGCGCTCACGAGATCACATACAATAACGTGATTTCGCACAGCGGAGCCAACCTGACGCAGTAAAACTGTGGCGGATGGTCTGCAAACGATTAAATGGCCATGTTAGGCCTGAAGATGACAAACCCCCACCCCAAATATTACATATATTCACTGAAAGCAGAGACCCTGGAGAATATAATGGTAGTTGTTTATCAAACCGCTAATTTTAGTAAAAGATTACTATAAATAACTATAGTGTACGTAAAACACAATGAATCAGCCATTTATTTATATTGATACATTTTTTATTTTTCAAAATATAAAAGTTGAGGTTTCCTCTGGTAAATAGATAACAAACATGTCAAGCCAGAAAACTGCATAGTTAGGTTGAAAGAAAAAGACACAAGTCCATCAAGTTCAACCATCAAAAAAAGAATAAATAAAAAATATCATACAATCCCCTATACCCACAGTTGATCCAGAGGAAGGCGAAAAAACCCCAGCAGAACATGATCCAATTTGCTACAGTAGGGGAAAAAATTCCTTCCTGATCCCAGAGAGGCAATCGGATTTTCCCTGGACCAACGTTGCCTATAAATGTTAGTACCCAGTTATATTATGTACACCTAGGAAAGAATCCAGGTCTTTCTTAAAGCAATCTACTGAGCTGGCCAGAACCACCTCTGGAGGGAGTCTATTCCACTTTGCTTGCTTTGGAATCCGCAGCTTGGCATTGCATAAACTGCACTGATACCCAATATGTATAACACATGTTTTCATTAGTGTGTATTTGTACTTGCAGCGCAGTGGTCCAAGCCAGTATTCTATTGATTTGTTTTGCCCTCCGTTGAAAAGAGCCCGTGCATGCGCAGAATGGAAAGGCACTCCTGCCCTATGCCCCCCCCCAATCTGCCCTATACCCCCCTACCTACCCTACACCCCCCCCCACATACCCTATACACCCCTACATACCCTATACACTCCTAGCCTGCCCAGTGGGCTTACATATGTTTTGACAAACAATTATTTTACCAGGAGGAGTAAAGGAGTTGGACGTTCTGCTAATTGCTGAAGTAGAAGAGCAGACAGGATCAGGTATGTAATCTGCTCCTCCATAGAGGCTCATCAGCTGAAATAAAACACTGCCATCACTTCAGAAAGACCAACTGGATGTACAGTAAGCTTGGGGTAATAGGCTGAAGTGCTGACAGGCTTGGTTGGTTTGTGTTGGGTCCTCCCTTAAAACCCCCGAGCATCGTATTATAAGAAATGATATATTTCAATGTTGTCCTTTAAGTTTTATTAAGAGAGCAGAATTATTTGGCATCCCTCATTAATCTGTCCAGCCGGGCTGCAGCCACTGTCTTCCTTTCAGAAATCTTTATCTGAACCTTGTCTCGGAGAATATCTAAACGTTTAAGTCTTCGGTGCTCAGCTACAAGAGGAGTCTTGGCGCCGTCCCTTGGTGGAGGTGGTTTAGGCAGCATCACTTTCTGGGCACACTTTTGCCCCCTTGGAATCGTTTTATCTTCAGAAGCTGCCACTTTTTTTGCCAGGGTTGGAGTTTTGGGTTGAGTTGAAGATGTCCTGGAGACTCTTTGGAACTGTTCTCTTTTTACTCTGCACAACTCCTGCAGATTTTCATACTTTCTTTTGCTGTACCCTGTGACGTCTTTCTGCACAAAATGCCCTGCTTGGGGCTTTGTGTCCTCCGTGGCTTTGAAACCTCTACAAAGTGACTTTTTATTTTCAGAAATGGTGCCTTTTGTTGCCAAGCTTGGAATTGTGGGTCCAGTAGATAGTTTCATAGGGTATCTTTGGAACTGTTCTCTTTTTACTCTGCACAACTCCTGCAGATGTTCATACTTTCTTTTGCTGTACCCTGTGACGTCTTTCTGCACAACATCCACTGGTTTGGGCTCTGTGCCCTTCATGGCTCTTACCTCTCTATGGAGTGGCTCATAATGTTCCCTTTTGCTTAACAGCCTTGGCTGCCTATCACTTTGTGCTGGCCGAGTACCACCTTGAGGCTGGCGAGTTGTCTCCTTTGTCACCATGCCCTCCGGTTCCGTTTTCTCCTCATATTCCCCATATTTCTCTTTGAGGAATTCCTTTAATGCTTTTAAATCTTCGTCATTCAGCATGGAAACACAAAAGTCGAGTTCTTTAGGGAGTGGCGATCCGAATAATCTGCATGGTTCACCAGGTGGGGTTAGAACGCCTGAATTTAGAATACGATCGCGTTTCTTGCACCAACTGCGGCAGCGCTCCTCTTCTGAAAGCTGCGTAGGCTGAGCTTCAACATATTGATGCATAGTGCGGGCTAAAACATGCACCGGCTTGTAGGGAGATTTGGGGACAGATGGGAAACGGCTCTTGAAACTCAAAGATGTCGATTTCTCTCTCTCTTCTTTGAAGGCTTTTTTCAATGCCAATTCATTTTCCATATTTTGTACCAGCTTTTTCATGTAAACTCGTTCCTCTGCCGTATCCATCCAGTGCTGATAACGCCTATAGGCGGAAAATCGACGTAACAACATCTTGGAAAAAAAAAGCAAAAAGCTATCCAAAACGCAAATGTACACACGAGAAAACGTGCAATTAAATATACGAATAAACGTATAAGAACTAATGTGAGATAATGCACACTATGTATGTAGCACACACAAAACGGAAAATTCTATACTCACCTTTCCGTAATTTTCCTTTCCTGACGCATCTTCATGGCACCACACACTGGGTTGTGACTCCGCCCCCACAACCTGACAGGATTGGTTAACTATAAATTTGAAGGGGAGACCTCCCGCTGCATTCTCTGTAAATATCAACATAAATTAAATAAACGGGAGGGATTTGTGTGGTGCCATGAAGATGCGTCAGGAAAGGAAAATTACGGAAAGGTGAGTATAGAATTTTCCGTTTTCCTGACGCCTTCATGGCAGCACACACTGGGAAATAACTCGCCAGACGGGTGGGTAAATGCAAAATATATTTAATTCCTATAATGCCGAAGAGTTGGCTCTAATAACAGATCTACCAAACTCTGCCAAGGACAAAAGGGCAGAGTTCACTCTATAGTGAGAAATGAAGGTATGTTCAGAAGACCATGTAGCTGCCCTACAAATCGTCTCCGGAGAAACTCTGCAATATGCCGCCCAGGAAGTAGCCACTGCCCTAGTAGAATGAGCCCTGACGCCCTCTGGAATCGTCAAATGTTGCGTAGAATATGCCTTTTTAATGGCCCTCACCAACCAGGTCGCAATAGTGCGTGAGGAAGCTGGCATTCCGCGTCTAGTTCCATGAGGAATAACAAAGAGAGAGTCCATTTTCCTAACAGAGGTTGTAGCTGACAGGTAGTTGGTGATGGTGGATTTAATGTCCAGCGGATGAGGATATCCCTGATCATCAGTGAAGGATGGAAGGACAATATCTTGGTTATAGTGAAAGGAAGAAGCCACTTTGGGTATAAAACGATCTGAGGGTCTAAGAACTACCCTGTCTGGAAAGAAAACCAGATAAGGCTCCGAAATAACCAAGGCTTGAATTTCCGACACTCTCTTGGCCGATGTTATGGCAATCAGAAAGGCAAGCTTCAAGGTCAGGTCCCATAGTGAGATAGATTCCGCAGGAATAAATGGTGGACTAGAAAAAGCGTGGAGAACTACCGATAGATCCCATGCCGGAAACATAGGCTTCCTAGGAGGCTTTATCTTCAGACTAGCCTTCAGAAATTGGATGACCAGAGGATGAAAAGCCCATTTGGTGCCTGTTTTAGCCGAGAGAGCCGAAACCTGCACCTTGAGGGTGCTTGAACTGAGGCCTTTGTTAATTCCTGACTGAAGAAACTCCAGGATCTGAGGTGGTCCTGGAGCAAGAGGGTCCCAACCTTTTTCTTGGGCCATAAGGCAGAACTTTTCCCAAATTCTAGTATAGACGGAATTCGTGGAAACTTTCCTAGCCTGCATTAAAGTAGAAATGACCTCCTGGGAGCAGCCTTGCGCCTTCAACCTAGACCTTTCAACTTCCAGGCCATCAAATGTAACCTCTCGGGAGCAGGATGAAGAAACTGCCCCTGTGAGAGGAGGTTTGGTTCTAGTGGCAGAGCAATTGGTGGCTGGACACTGAGTTGTAGAAGAGTCGTAAACCACGGCCTCCTCGGCCAGAACGGAATTATTGCGATTACTGTTACTGAAGACCTCCGAAGTCTGGACAGGAACCTCGCAATTAGAGGAGTAGGCGGGAATATATACCCCAACTTGAAACTCCATTGATGTGTCAGGCAGTCTATTCCCTCGGCTGACGGAAACGGATTCCTCGACAGGAACCTGCGACATTTGGTGTTCAAGGGAGTAGCTGCTAGATCTATCTCCGGTGTCCCCCAGGTTCCCGTCAGGAAAGAAAAAATTTGAGGACTCAAAGACCATTCGTTGTTGGACAACGGCTTCCGACTCAGATAGTCGGCCAATACATTCTGTGTTGCTGGAACATATACTGCTCTCAAGTCTGCTAGGTGAACTTGGGCCCAATCCAAAATGGGACGAACTTCTTCCATCAAGGTGACACTCCTTGTACCTCCTGTCTCTGCACATAAGATACTGCCACCTTGTTGTCCATCCTGATAAGCACGCTCTTCCCCGAGAGCAGAGATGTGAATGCCGTTAGGGCATGGAAGGCTGCTCTGAGTTCCAGAATATTGGAAACTACCCCTAGGGCTTGGAACTGCCACTGGCCCTGGACTGCTAGATCCTGGTAGTGTCCTCCCCAGCCGCTCTGACAGGCGTCCGAAGTCACCACTTCTGGGTCTGGAGGGACTATTGGCTTGAATTTCTCTAAATTGTACTGGTGTGTCCACCACCATACTGACTGTTTCACCGGCTTGGAAATGACAATAGTCTGATGCATGGACACTCCATTCCACTGCCTGAGAAAGGAGATTTGTAGGGTCCTCATGTGCCATTGGGACCATTGCACCATGGGTATGGTGGCCGACATGGATCCCAGCACGCTTAGACAGGCCCTGGCTGAAAGATGACTTGCTGACAGCAGTCTCCGCATCTTTTGAATTAGGAGCTGAATCTTTGCCTGTGGTAACTGAACTCTGTTCTGTTTGGTGTCCAGTTGTGCCCCTAGAAACACCATCTTCTGTGTAGGTTGTAAACTGCTTTTTCCGAAATTGACGATCCACCCGAAGTTGTGGAGAGTTGAAAGAAGAATTTCCCGATGGTGAAGTAATAACTCTTGACTTTTTGCTAACAGCAGGATGTCGTCTAAATAATGGTGAATTCGAAGACCTTTCCCCCTCAGGAACGCCACTAACGGTAGAAGAGTTTTGGTAAAGGTCCTGGGAGCCGACGAAATGCCGAATGGAAGGCATCGAAACTGGAAATGGGAATGATTGATGGAGAACCGAAGAAATTTCTGAAAGGCCGAATGTATTGGGATGTGAAGATAGGCGTCCGACAAATCTACGGACAGCATCCAATCGCCCAGATTTATTGCCAGGAGTATGGACTGGAGACTCTCCATTTTGAAAGCTTCTATTTTGATGTTCTTGTTGAGCTTCTTGAGATCCAGTACTGGACGAAAATCTCCTGTTCTCTTCCTTACCAAAAATAACGGGGAGTAGAAACCTCTCCCTCTTTGAGTTGATGGAACCTCCACAATAGCCCCCTTCTGTTTTAAATCCGCTACATATTCTATCAGGAGGCTTTTCCTGAATAGTGTGGAAGGCATTCTGGTAGGCTGAAAGTGGTTGCCTGGAAACCCGTTGATGAATTCCCACTTGTGCCCATACCTGATTGTGGACAGTGCCCAATTGTCCTGTATATGACTTGCCCAGATCCGAATAAACCCTCTTAGCCTGGCGCCCACCTGGGCTGGGTGAGCGGGCAAACTTTCAAAAGGATTTAGGATGCTCCCCTGCGGGTGTAGCCTTGGTCTTTTGCATTCTCAGAAAAGAAGGCTTGGTATTCTTCCAATCCCTCCTGAATTCTCTGCCGGGACGATAGGATCTGGACTCTCTATACTTGTCCGGAAGATTTCGCCTGAAAGAAGGCCCTTTGTGAACTTTGGGTCTTCTGTCGGAGGGAATCAGACCAGACTTCCCTCCTGTGACTTTGGAAATAGCCGAATCCAGTTTGGCCCCAAAGAGATTAGCACCATCGAAAGGGATCTTGCACCAATTTATTTTAGAGGCTGTATCGGCCATCCATGGTTTCAGCCATAGGGCCCTTCTAGCTGTTACCGATGCCAACATTGTTCTGGCCGAAGATCTTATAATGTCCACTGAGGCCTCTGCTACAAAGTCGCCTGCCAGCCTAATCTCTTGCAAGGAAGAGACTAATTTCTCCATTTCTGCACCTTCTAGCAGATCCTTCCCTTATCCAGTTGATAATCGAAATACAGGGCAGTATCTTGAAAACAGCAGTATGCAGAAGCATACAGCTGTGATTTTAAAAACGGCGCCAAAACGGCGCCGAATGACGCTCCGCGCATGCGCAGAACGGCTCGAGGACGCCGGCGCCATCTTGGAAGAGGGAAAAACCCTCTCTTCGGGGAGAAAAAACAACCAGATGCCGACAGACCTGCGCAGAGCGGCGAGGACACT
Source organism: Lithobates pipiens (assembly GCF_037356315.1). Classification (NCBI taxonomy): domain Eukaryota; kingdom Metazoa; phylum Chordata; class Amphibia; order Anura; family Ranidae; genus Lithobates; species Lithobates pipiens. The sequence continues at coordinate 200,907,572 of NW_027507686.1, forward strand.
AGCGGCGGCCATGACAGCTGTCCTGGAGGACAGCAAGACCCAGCCACTCCTGCACAAAAGTAAGAAAGGAAATAAATGCATAAGCAGACAAACGAGCAGGATACATGAAAAAAGGGGAGCCCACTGCATAATAAAGGCTTATTTAAAGCCTGTAAAAAATCCATGAGAAGTCCCCTGAGACCATCAGAACGGGGATTCCCTCCATAGAGCTCATTTAGAGACTGTACAGGAGGGACTTCCAAACAGGAGAGGCTTGAACCTGCTGGGGTGAGGCGGTAAGAGGCTTATTCATCTGTAGGTATCTTTGAAACTCGAACGCTCCAACCTGTCAGGTGAGGATAAAAAAGAGAATGCAGCGGGAGGTCTCCCCTTCAAATTTATAGTTAACCAATCCTGTCAGGTTGTGGGGGCGGAGTCACAACCCAGTGTGTGCTGCCATGAAGGCGTCAGGAAAACAGGTCTTCCCTGTTTTTTTTTTGCTGTTGCTAGGGTGATGCTGGCTTTTGAAAAAAAAAAATGTTGAAAAAAAAATTATTTTTTAAATTTAAAAAAAATAAAAATTTTTTTGCTGGTCACATGGTATGATGACACGGTGAGTGGTCTTGGCACCCGGCCAGAAAAAATAACTGCTGCTACCTTGATTGTCTACCCCAGCTTCTGTTGCTATGGAGATACTGGCTTGATGCAAGAACACACAGAAAACAACCATGTTTACATTGAGATTCCTTCACCAAATATTTAGCATTTCTGCATTTTTTTGCAGCACAGCAGACCCCGGTGTGTCACAGTCGGCTGCCATGCATAGAGTGGAATGACGTGTCATTTTGTGACACTTTAATAAAGTTAAAATTTACAAGTACAACTCATCGCACCAACTTAACAAACACACACGCATGCTTTATAGTGTGCAGACTGATGTAAACATGTCACAATGCAGTTCTGATTAAATATATTTTCATATTTGTTAGTATTGTACCTATACACTATACAATCTGATTGTGCAATCTCTATTAGATCTACTAACAACTATAAAATATAAAGGCCTGTGTGATATATAGAAGTTTATTGGATTGTATAGGTTTGTCATCATATTACATAGTTTTGGTAAATGCGTTTATACAATCAGATTGTATTGTGTATGGCCACCCTTAGTAAAACACAGGGCTAGATGGGCTCTTCATAGAAGCTTGTAATTGTATTCACAGGCTTGTTTACCACATGGAGAGCAAATGTGGAATGGTTACCATAGCAACCATACAGTACACTTAGCTGGTTGCTAAGGGGAATTCCAGTAGCAGTGTCTGTAAATCATCCTCAGTTAATTATTTTTTTTTTTATTGGCTGTATTTTTCAATATATTTATTATGTTATAAAAAATCCAGGTGGATTGATGAGTGATCACTGGTGCCACGTTCCTTACCAATTCAACCAAAATCAATTTTTTTATAATAATAATAGAGTGGAGAGGGATTAGAACTCCTGTCAGTCATTTTTGCTGTATGTATATATATATGTGGTAGGGGTGCAACGGATCGTCACCAATCCGTGATCCGAATGGGTCACCCTGTTTGGATCGGCATACGCCACAATCCACGGAGCCCTCCGTGGCCTCGGCCTTAGGAAAGGCCGCGGCTTCGGCCTAGCTCCAGAGCGGCAGCCACCTTGGTGCACCCGTCGGCCGTTTACATTGTGATCTCTCCGTCAAATGACGACGTGATCACTTGTAAACAAACCAGCGTCATGACGACACTGGTTCCTCTCTCCCCTCTGTGTACAGATCTGTACAGTGGAGGGGAGAGGTCAGATGGCAGTGGAGGGGAGAGGTCAGATGGCAGCAGCACTGTGGGCTGGATCTGTAGTGCCCACAGCGCTGCTCTGTGACAAGTGCAGTCACAGCCATCCCTCCATACTCTGCCATACCCAGCCAATACCCTGCCATACCCAGCCAATACCCTGCCAATAATCTGCCATACCCTGCCAATACTCTGCCATACCCAGCCAATACTCTGCCATACCCAGCCAATACTCTGCCATACCCAGCCAATACTCTGCCATACCCAGCCAATACCCTGCCATACCCAGCCAATACCCTGCCAATAATCTGCCATACCCTGCCAATACTCTGCCATACCCTGCCAATACTCTGCCATACCCTGCCAATACTCATATTACAGTGGGGGAGATGTATATCACAGTGGGGGGAGGGGGGTGATGTGTATATTACAGTGGGGGAGATGTATATCACAGTGGGGGAGATGATGTGTATATTACAGTGGGGGAGATGTATTTCACAGTGGGGAGATTGTGGATATTACAATGGGGACTATATGGTGGTGGAATTTTCACGGGTTTTTGCAAATTTCAATCATTATTTGCTGATCCGAAAAAATGATCAGATCCGTGACTCTGATCCGAAAAAATGATCAGATCCGTGAGTTTTTTGATCCGTTTCACCCCTAATAAGTGGTGGCTGTGTCTGATGACACAAGGTGGTCCTTGTTAACACTTGTACACATGTTGGTTTGGATTGTGTTTCCATCAATATCACTATTATATTCCACTTCACCTTGGACATTCTATCATTTTGGACTGGATTGTGCTATATTACTATAAATATATTCACTTCACATTGGTCACTTCTATATATTATTCTTTGTATTTCTATTTGCACATTACATTTATATACATTTGATTCATTTTAATATTTATTTCTTTGGTAGCGCTGCTGTTTTAGTGTATGGTATTTGAACTATGTGTATTTCATAGTTACAGTAGCAGCTTATTTAATCACGTATGCACTTTAGCGCAGTATTTTCTCTATTGCTTTGAATTCTAGCACTAGACCTCCTCTAACTGTAAAGGCGTAACGTGTATAAAAAATGTAAAGTGTCGCCTACGGAGATTAAGTACAGAAAATTAGCCTAAAGGTACTGTTTTCCCCAAACCCTTCCCCCCCCCCCAAAAAAAAAAATTGCATTTGAAAAATTGCTGCGCAAATACCGTGCGAGATACAAAGTTGTAACAACCACAATTTCTTCCCTATGGTCTCTGCTAAAAAACATATATAATATTTGGGGGCTCTCAGTAATTTTCAAGTAAAAAAAAAAAGATGATTTTTACATGTAGGAGAGAAGTGTCAGAAGTGGGCCAGTAGGCAAGTAGTTAACCACTGGCCAAGCGCCGCACGCATCGCCATGTACGTCAACAGAATGGCACGGGAGCGCAAATGGGCGTACCCGTACGTCTAGGGTGGCCGCCTGTACAGGATTCACCTGGTGGTAGCGGAGCGAGAAGACACTTTTGGAGTTACGACGGAGGACATTCTTAATTTTTAATAAAGGGCTTGTCAAAAACCATCTACTGTTTTTCTTTATTTTTGACGCTTTTTTTGGTGAATGAGTAGGGGTGCGATGCACCCCATACTCATTCACTTAGGGGAGGGCTGGGATCTGGGGGCCCCTCCTTGTTAAAAGGGGGCTTCCAGATTCCGATAAGCCCTCTGCCCGCAGTCCTCTACAACCACCATCCAGCATTGTCGGGAAAAGGCCCTGCTTAAGGGTGCTTAAGGGCGGGGGACAGAAACCCCCCCCCCCCACAGTTCAGGAGCGGGGGGGGGGGGGCGCTTGCTCATTGCTCAACACTTGTGTTTCTGGTTTGACTCCAAAGTCTATTACATGCAAAATGTGGGAAAAAAGTCCCTGTCCCTTTCCAAAAAGCACTGGCTACAAAATACATAAATACATAGATGTGAACGTGTACCATAGGAAACCACGTTAAATGGACTGTAGTGCGTTTCTGCAAACTGTAACCTGCACTAAAACAAACACATAGGTTTGAACATAAGGTAAGTCTCTAGATTATAATTTGCTGGCCATCGGTGTTTTTAGGTGTGAACATAGGCTGGGTGCCACAGACACAGTTGCAAATGGGTAAGTATACTGGGCAGCCACCGGCGAGTCACAGTTCCGGAGCAGCGATACCCGGAATTCATTCTGGGTATCATGGCGGCGACAGAGGACGTGGATGAGGATCGCTTTGGGGGCTTTGATCTCAGGTAAGTAATTCATAATGCGCTACGGTAGTATGCTATGCTCTCACATTTTGAATGACAATTACTCAGTCATGCAAAACTGGACCTATATGAAATTTTTGTCCTTTTTTCACGCAAATAGAGCTTTCTTTTGGTGGTATTTAATCACCGCTCGGTTTTTTATTTTTTTGTGCTATAAAAGAAAAAATACCGAAAATTCTGTAAAAAAATGAATTTTTCTTTGTTTCTGTTATAAAATTTAGCAGATTAGTTATTTTTTCTTCATAAATTTTGGCCAAAATTTATACTACTACATATCTTTAGTAAAAATAAGTACAAATTGGTGGATATTATTTGGTCTTTGTCAAAGTTATAGAGTCCACAAGCTATGGTGCCAATATCTGAAAATTGATCACACCTGAAGTACTGACGGCCTATTTCAATTCTTGAGATCCTAACATGCCAGAAAAGTACAAATACCCCCCAAATGACCCCTTTTTGGAAAGAAGACATTCCAAGGTATTTAGTAAGATGCATGGTGAGTTTTTTGAAGTTGTCATTTTTTCCCACAATTCTTTGCAAAATCAAGATTTTTTTTACCTTTTTTCACAAAATTGTCATATTATCAGTTTATTTCTCACACAGCATATGCATACCACAAATTACACCCCAAAACACATTCTGCTATTTCTCCCGAGTATGGCAATACCACATGTGTGAGACTTTTACACAGTGTGGCCACATACAGAGGCCCAACATGCAGGGAGCGCCATCAGGCGTTCTGGAGCACCCAGGACAATTCTGACATTTCTCTCCTACATGTAAAAATCATCATTTATTTGCTAGAAAATTACATCGAATCCCAAAACATTATATATGTTTTTTTAGCAAACACCCTGGAGAATACAATGGTGGTTGTTGCAACTTTTTATCTCGCACAGTATTTGCGCAGCAATTTTTCGAATGCTTTTTTTTGGAAAAAAAACAGTTTTGTGGTTAAAAAAAAAAAAAAACACAGTATAGTTAGCCCAATTTTTGCATAATGTGAAAGATGAAGTTACGCTGAGTAAATAGATACCTAACATGTCAATCTTCAAAATTGCACACGCTCGTGGAATGGCACCAAACGTCGCTACTTAAAAATCCCCATAGGCGGCGCTTTAATTTTTTTTTTTACTGGTTATATGTTTTGAGTTACAGAGGAGGTCTAGAGCTAGAATTATTGCTCTCGCTCTAACGTTCGCAACGATACCTCACATGTGTGGTTTGAATCGTATGTGGGCGGGACTTACGTATGCGTTCGCTTCTGCATGTGAGCACATGGGGACAGGGGCGCTTTAAAACATTTTTTTTTTTTTTATTGTTAATTTTACTTTATTTCAGTTTGACATTTTTTCCCCAAAAATAATTTTTTTGATCACTTTTATTCCTATTACAAGGAATGTAAACATCCCTTGTAATAGGAATATGGCATGACAGGTCCTCTTTACAGTGAGATATGGGGTCAATAAGACCCCGCATCTCACCTCTAAGCTGGGAAGCCTGAAATAAAAAAAAAAAAGATTCTGGCTTTGATTGTATTGGCGAATCGGTAGAAGCACCAGAGGGCAGCGGGGGGGGGGGATGTCTATGGTTGGGTATTACAGGGTATCACCGACTATGGCTGGGTATTGCAGGGTATCTCCGAGTATGGCTGGGTATCTCCGAGTATGGCTGGGTATCTCTGGGTATGACAATTTATGGCAGGGTATTGCAGAGTATTGGCTGGAATTCTACTGCAGAGTATTGGCGGGTACTGCAGAGTATTGGCGGGTACTGCAGAGTATTGGCGGGTGTTGCAGAGTATTGGCGGGTGTTGCAGAGTATTGGCGGGTACTGCAGAGTATTTGCTGGTACTGCAGAGTAATGGCAGGGTATTGCAGAGTAATGGCAGGGAATTGAGGGGTTAAATTTCGGTGAGCAGCGATGTGGGCACTGCAGATGTAGCCCACATCGCTGCTGACACCGATCTCTTCCCCCTCCGCTGTACCGATTGGTACAGAGAGGGAGAGGGAGGAACCGGCGTCATAACATGACGCCGGTTTGTTTACAAGTGATCGCTCCGTCATTTGACGGAGCGATCACGTGGTAAACGGCCGCGATGAGCGGCCATTTTCCGTAATGCGCGGATGCTCTCGAGTGCGTGCCCCAGGGGGCTTCTGGGAGGACATCATATGATGGCCTACCAGCGTTAAACAACCGCCCTGTAGCAGTCATTCGGCTATGGGCCGGTTGTTAAGTGGTTAGAGATTAGGTTGAGATTGATTTTTTCCAGGAAGAATCTTCTAAGGTGATTTAAGTGATAGAAAGACTGTCAGAGTAGAACAAACATATCCTTCCTGAAAAAAGCTCAAAAGTTAGAGGGCAAGGAGCTTTGCAATAATAGGCCAGAGGACCTTCAGATAATAGGAATCCAAAGAAAATATGTGCTTACAGCCAACGCGTTTCAAGGCATTGTAGAGCATTCTCTTCTTTAGGGCTATGGATCTTTGAAGGTAAGCACCCAACAACTTCTGTGGGTGGTTCTAGCATTAGATCTTATAGGATTTTGTTCATCCGGTGCTCTAATGCATGGATGATGTGCAGGTGGTCCCATTATTGACTATATAATAATATTTGCCATCTTTTGCACTAAAGTTATTGTCATTGTAAGCTTCAAAAGTGAATAATTTTGAGCAGTTGTTAAACAGACAATGCTTTTAAAGAGAACCTGTCACCAACAAAATCATTACATAGGGGTCTTTTTGTCAACTCTAAAAAATTTATGTTCTACACCCAAGCCCATAAAATACCCCTCCACCCCCACTCATACACAAAAAAAGCTCCCCCACCCCCACATATTTACACATAAAAACATTGATTGCGATACAGGTTATATAAACTGGCTCCTTTCTTTTTAGACGGCTCCTGGAACCAAAAGCAAATTTGTCAAGCCCTATTCCTAGGCTTCTTATTCTGTCACTAATGCCGTGTACACACGGTCGGACTTTCCTGCAGAAAATGTCAGACGGAATCTTTTCATCGGATATTGGTATATCGGATGTGCGTGGGCCTCATTTGACTTTTTTTTTTTTCGAAAATTTTGACGGGCCTAGAAATAGAACATGTTTTAAATATTTCTGACAGAATCAATTCCTATCGGGAAAACCGCTCGTCTGTATGCTGTTCCGATGGACCAAAAACTACACATGGGCAGCTATTGGCTACTGGCTATTGAACTTCCTTTTTCTAGTCCTATCGTACGTGTTGTACGTCACCGCGTTCTAGACAATCGGACTTTGGTGTGATCGCGTGTAGGCAAGATCGTTTCAGCGGAACTCTGTCAGAAAAACCGTCAGTTTATTATGACAAAAAAAAGAAACGGTCATGTATACTTGGCGTAAGGCTCAATAAATAGTTTTAACAAAAAAATACAAAAAATTCACCTGCGCTTAAGGTAACAAAATTAAACTAGAAAAAGCTGCTAGCACAAACTGTTGGCAACAATTGACAAGAATAGAAAAATGCAGCTCTTTTAAAATCTGAAAAAAATCCTTAAAAAAAATGTCTGAATAGATCCAATGAAGTTAAAGGTGTGAAGAGCACCTCAGGTGTATTTCTAATATTCTCCCATAAGTGATGAATAGAATCCTCCACCTACACCACAGCACACTGGGCATTTTACCCTCAGATATAGCCCACAAAGTTATATAGGCCACTAGGCACTGTCAGACTCCCAATGGACTTCATAGATATTACAGCTTGATTGTGGTCTCCCTTCTTACATAGCCTCTCCAGAGGTCAGATCACTATACATGTATGTCAAAAGGGAGAACAAAACCACCTTATGGTGTAGTATGTAAAAGCACTTCAATGTTTATTAAAATATTCCAGAATATGCCCGATGTGGTCAAATCAAGCATGTCGTCAACTGCATATAAAAGTTTCCAACCGACAAGATGGCCAAGGCCCTCGTGACGTCACTCGTCTAAGCTCCCCCAACGTGTTTCATCATAATCAGGTGTCCTCAGGGGCGGGGCCAGCATCGGTCACAGAACTATTTATAGGGTGGGGGCCGGAAAGATCCACCTTCCACTAATTGCGCTCCAAAGCTCAAAAAAATGCCTAACTGTTAGCAGAAATGACACCGGGACCGGAAGAGAGCTGCTCAATACTCAGAGCCAGTACTGGAAATGACACCAGAGTGTCTCTGGTCCGAAGTATCCCCACAGAACCAGCTATTTAGAGGTAAGACAAAGAGAACCTGGCCAGAAGAGATGAGATGAACACCCCCCAGTTCGGTTCGCACCAGAACATGCGAAAAGGCAAAACATTTGTGTGAGCAGCGTTAAAGTCTATGGGACACGAACATGACAAATCAAAAGTGTTCATTTTAAAGGCTTAAGAGCTTATATGCAAGTTATTGCTATAAAAAGTGTATGGGAATCTGGGTACTGCCCCAGGGGACATGTATCAATGTATAAAAAATCAATGTATAAAATCAATATCAATGTCAATATATCAATGTATAAAAAAAGTTTTTAACGACCATTTTGTCAAGAGCAGTGATTTTAATAATGCTTAAAGTGAAACAATAAAAATGAAATATTCCTTTAAATATCGTGCCTGGGGGTCCCCTTAGTCTGCCTGATAAGTGGAGCATCTTTGTGATGTGTTACTGTGCCGCAGCAAAATTAAAGGAAAAATTTTTCATTTAACCACTTACGGACCGCAGCACACCAATATACATCCTAAGTTTGAATCTCATTGTTATTGTAGCAGCTAGCTCCATAACCCTGGTATCTTCTTCGGTCGGTGGTCCGCTTTCAGATAAAAGTGGTCTCTGCAGCAGATTCGCTGTGAGATTTTTGGCGGCGGGAGAGGGACCACCCCCCCTCCCTCTGCCGTTTACCGGCAGAGGTGGAGGTGATCGGATCCTTTCTCATGCTGGGTATGGAGACGAGTGAGGTGAAGATGGCCCCCACCCGTCTCCATACCATTGTAGGGCGGAAGCGACATCAAAACATCACTTCCGCCCATAGCTCTTAAAGGGCCATTTTCTTTCTTTCTTTTTTTTTTTTACATTTTTTTAATTTTCTTTTTATGGCATTTTAGTGTAAATATGAGATCTGAGGTCCTTTTGACCCCATATCTCATATTTAAGAGGTCCTGTCATGCTTTTTTTTTCTATTACAAGGGATGTTTACATTCCTTGTGATCAGACACAGCTGACCACATTGTAAAGAGCCTATATATATATATATATATATATATATATATATATATATATATATATATATATATATATATATATATATGATGTGGTGTGTCAGACTCTCACCACACCACTGATCGCCGATCTAGCGTCTTATCTTGCTGGATATCATATGACATCCAGTCAGGATACCTTAACCACTTTGCGGCCATCATTTTGTTATATGGCAGGCGGGAAGTGGGTAAAGCCTGCATTACAAAGCTCCCTAGTTTTTGATATCCCAAATAGCAGGGAGACTTCTAGGAGAACACAATGACTATTGCTAGCAGCTATAGCCGCTGGCAATAATCACATGCTAGAATTTAGATATGATGGTTATACCCGTCGGTCGATGGATTGACTTGGGTACAACCAACCTGCCCATATGTGAATTGAATCTCAGGTGAACTGGCCAAAATTCAAACCATCTTTGGTCAGCTTTAGACTGAAAGTTGAGCCAACAAGTTTACTAAAGCAAACCTGTATGTTTCCTGTGGAGGCTGATGCAATTGGTTTGTTTCCATTCACCCCCTCAACCGGTTCAAGAGACATTTGGACCATGTATAAGACAGCCTGTCTGACGGAAGCCAGCTAAACGTCCGGCTTCTGTGGAAGGAGTAAAGTCTACCTGTCGGCATCCGATTAGCGCTCCCTGGTATTGGCTGGGAGCACTGATCAGTGTTTTTTGGCAGGGTTTTTTGGGCTGTCCCCCTGTCAGAACACAATAGTTCAGCGGGGAGATCACTGTACTAACATTGGGTTGTTAGTACATGATCTCCTCCCAAGCTCTTCAGTTTGTTTTCTCGTTCAGCCCACTGGGTTGAATGAAAAAAGACTGTTATGCCCCGTACACACGAGCGGACTTTTCGACATCCAAAGTCCGACGGGCTGAGTCCGTCAGACTATCCGATCGTGTGTGGGCTGCAACGGACTTTAGCGAAGCTAAAGTCTGACGGACTTTAGAAATGAAGCATGCTTTAAATTTTCCCGACGGAACTCCGCCGGACCCGGTCCCCTTCGAAAATTCCGCTCGTGTGTGTGCTACTCCGACGGACTAAAACCGACGCTAGGGCAGCTATTGGCTACTGTCTATGAACTTCCTACGTCGAATCCAGTCGTACGTCATCACGTTCGACTCCGTCGGAGTTTGGTGTGATGGTGTGTGGTCAAGTCCGTTCGGTCGAAAAGTCCGCCAGAACTCCGGCGGAACTCCGCTAGAACTCCGTCGGAAGTCTGTCAGACTTAATCCCTCTCGTGTGTACGGGGCATAAGTGTATACTAGGCTTAACCTCTTTTCCCTATGTGTATCGCCATGTGGCATTAAAAGGGGAATAAATCTTTTTAACCACTTGCCGACCAGCGCACGCCGATGTATGTCGGCAGAATGCTGCTGGTAGGTAAAAGGGCATACAGGTACGTCTCCTTTAAGAAGCGGTGTCGTGGGCGCGGTCCCTGTGAGTGTGGGTCCCATGGACTCAATGCCCGCTGGGTGCCCGCAATCGCGTCACGGAAAGGAAGAACGGGGAGAGGCTTTTGTAAGCAAAGCATTTCCTCGTTCTGCCTCGTGACAGGACAGAGATCACTGCACTCTGTCATCGGGAGCAGTGATCACTGTCCTGTGTGTTGAAGCCCAGCCCCCTCATGGTTAGAATCACTCCCTAGGACACACTTTACCCCTTCACTGCCCCCTAGTGGTTAACCCCTTCACTGCCAGTGTCATTTACACAGTAATCAATGCATTTTTATAGCATTGATCGCTGTATAAATGACTGGTCCCAAAATAGTGTAAAAAATCTCTGATGTGTCCGCCATAATGTCCCAGTCCTGAAAAAAATCACAGATCGCCGCCATTACTAATAAAAAAAAAATTCCATAAAACTATCCCCTATTTTGTAGACGCTATAAATTTTGTGCAAACCAATCAATATACCCTTATTTCTATTTTTTATTTATTTTTTACCAAAAATATGTAGAAGAATACATATCGGCCTAAACTGAGGAAAAAAGTTGTTTTTTATATATGTTTGGGGGATATTTATTATAGCAAAAAGTAAAAAGCATTGCGTTTTTTTCAAAATTGACACTCTTTTTTTTGTTTATAGCGCAAAAAATAAAAACTGCAGACAGTGGCGTAACTAGAACCTTCAGGGCCCCGATGCAAGAAACCATGAAGGGCCCCCCTGAACCCCAGCCAGGGCCCTTCCCTCCGAGTCCGGCGGTGGAACTCCAGGGCGTGGTCACAGGTATGACCTTTGTGGAGAGGGTATGTAATGGTGTGTGGGGGATGGGGTCCTCTCACTCACCATGACCAAACTGTAGGCCACGCACTAATCCATGTTGGCCTGGGCTCCATCCAGTGTGCTGGACGGGCGATCAGCATATCTCCCAGAAAGACCTTTCATCATCTGTGTATGACGGGGGAGGAGGGGGGCTGGCAGACAAGCCTGCAGTGTCCTCCGGCGAGCCGGCTCTCATAGGGCTGCACTGCATCTGTGTGCTTAAAGTTTGTTTACCCAAGAGAAGTATGCAGTGCAGTGTGGGCCGGACTCGGGGGGGGGGCTCTGGCTGGGGAGAACAGACATTGCAGACATTGGACTGAACGGCAATGCATGGAGCAGGAGAGGGGTACTCTGGGGAGCTGGCCGAGGACATAGGTCATGCGGGGAATGCACAACTAAAGAGCAGCTAGTGCAATAGTCGAGCATGGAGCTCTGCTAGTCACCCGCCACCTCCAGCCACCCATGTGCATGGTGCACTGGTACCCCTAGCTGCCTATGCTGCTGCCGGCCATATGTAGAGGGGGCTGCATGGGCCCCCTGCATCACAGGGCCCGGTTGCGGTCGAGACTGCTGCAACCCCTATAGTTACGCCCCTGACTGCAGAGGTGATCAAATACCACCAAAAGAAAGCTCTATTTGTGGGGAAAAAGGGACGTCAATTTTGTTTGGGTACAACTGTCGCACGACCGCGCAATTGTCAGTTAAAATGACGCAGTGCCAATTCGCAGGAAGGGGGTAAAATCCTCTGGGGCTGAAGTGGTTAAAGTCAATTGAAATACATTCTTTTTGAGCTTTCACTAATGTGATATCATTTTAATTAGCAGACTTTGCTGGTTATTTTGCGGTTGCACTAATTATGTCAACATTGTGTTGGGGAAAAAGTTCAGAAAAAATGAATTTTTGTAAATGTATTACTATGTATTCTCAATTAAAAAAACAAGGAAATAAGAATGAACGTATATATTGTGTGTATCCAAATTTGCTATTAACTGTATACCAAATGAAGAAAATAAGACAAATAAGTTCATTATTGGGGATAACAAACACTTTAAAGCTGAACTTCAGGCATATAATAGAGACATGAATGAATAGAACTCTAGACATTTACCACTTGACCTTCGGAATATTTTACACCATTCATGACCAGGCTATTTTCTGCTATTCGGCACTGCTCTACTTTAACTGGTAATTGTGTGATCATGCAATGCTGTACCGAAACCAAATTCATTTTTCCCACAGCTTTCTTTTGGCGGTATTTGATCACCACTTTTTCTTATGTTTTGTGATATAAACGAAAAAATACCAAAAATTTTGAAAAAAAGTATTATTTACTTTCTGCTATAAAACACATCCAATAAAAAAATTTAAAAAATCTAATTTCTTCATACATTTTGGGCAAAATGTATTGTTACATGTCGTTGGTAGAAAAAAAAACCCAATAACTGTATGTTGACTGGTTTGTATAAGAGTTGCAGCTATCCTCATGATTAAAATGGATGTAAACCCACTCTCATCCTTTCTAAAATACTGCAATATTGGTTATCTAGAAGGATATACATGCCTCCTGCATGTATACTTATCTGTCAAATGACTGCTACGAGACACGAAAACCTGCAGATTCTGTGGGTGGGTCTGTTTTCTAGGGCTCAGTGGGTAGAGTCGTGATGTCAGCCTCCCCACCTACCTCTACACTCCCCTTGTCAACATGCATTTTCTCCTGTGTATTTCTTACACTGAACTTCTACTATGATGACTAACATCCAGTCAAAACCCACAAAAGTCCCCACATGACTTCAGCAAGCCAAATCATGCTGAGGTGGGGAACAGCCAATCCTTGCAGAGCAGCAGAAGAAAGGAGTGGGAGGGAATTAAAAAACAATGCATGTCTCTTAGGCTAGTGCACGAGATATGTAAATCACCTGTCACTCACAGCAAGGGGGAGGATTTGACAAAGTTTTTCTCAGTTTGTCAAGATTTATCTCACTGAACAATAAGAGGATTGCTCATAGCTGGATTAACTCTTTGTGGCAAGACTGGGCTCAAATGATAGGAAATCTTATACTCTACATTATGACATCAAAAAAAAAAAAAATAAATTTTTCGGGTTTACATCCACTTTAAGCTGCAAGGGGCAGAGCTAAAAACATGTTGGGGGAGTGGCCTAACTTGAGTCTGGACTGAGGCTGCCGTTCATCTGACTTCATGCACATGGTTCTGCTTCATGATGTGCAACTTATGGATCTTTTCCTTTGGCATTGCTATAGCGTTTACAAGCTATGGGATATTTTTGGAATGTTTATTTTTTTTATACTAATAATGGCGGTGATCAGCGAGCTAAAATGGCTGCAATAGTGCAGCAGGAAGTCTGACACAAACTGACACTGCAGGGAATTGACTGCCACTGACATCACAATTGATAATACTATACACTGTCACTGTATTAATGGTACTGGCTGGGAAGGGGTTAACATGCAGGGCAATCAAGGGGTTAAATGTGTGCCTAACTATGTGTAATGTGTGTAAAGTATGCTGCTTTTACTACTAGATCTCTCAGTTTCGCATCCATGCTTTGCAGTGAAATTTACAGATTGCTCCCTCCTGTACAGAGCTGTGTTGTTTATCAACACAGAGCCCTGGGCTGTGATTGTACACAGCTGATCAGCAGGTCTCATCTGTGAATCATTGTCCTGGAACTTGTTGACAAGCTCCTGCTGTGTATAATCACAGTGCGTGCCAGGCAGGGGGCGAGCATGCTCTTGCCCTATACCCGAAAGTAGGCAGTGACATTTGGGTAAGTTGCATTGCCTTCAATGGCCGCTTGCCCGCAGTACTAGCAGGCAGGCGGGAAGTGGTTAATATAATGTTAAATGTATTTTCAAATGCAAGCAATGTAAGTGCCTGAATGTAATCTGGTTCCAGCCTCTTGCAATTCCTGTACATCAGGGCAAGAGTCTGAGAGGAAGAAGCCGAACAAGTCGCTAATTAGCTTAAGTGTTGACAAGAAGTATTCTGATTGGAGGAGACAGCAGAGAGACAGAGATAAGCTCATCACTGTGCTTCTCCTCCTTTAACTGTTCAGTCACAGGCAGGGGTGAGCCCATGATGAGCTGGGCTCAAGGGAGGGGGTTGAATAATACTGGCCATGAGATCAAGTAAACGTAGCAGCAGTAAAAACCTACTGCAGAGACATTTCTAGATTAGGGCTTGTTTACACCAGGCGTGGTGAGGGTACAAGGCAGGCACTTGCTATGTCTTAAAGGGAAGCATACTAATACTAAATATACACACCAGAATGTGGATCCCTGTATGCATATACATGCATCCACGTGTAGCAGTCTCCCCAACTTCTAAAGGCCTGATGGTGACCCACAGAGCCAGGGAGAACCCACATTCCTTCTCAGGGTGCAGGTTACTAGGCATAGTGGGTGTGCTGCAAGGTGAAAAAATTGGGCGCCAGTCACTTTTTGTAAAAATGAGCATAGATTTTATTTCTCTCTCTAAGAGAGAGGGTTAGGGCACAGACTGGTGCCCTGGTGAGATTTTATTTCTCTGAGAGAGAGGGTTAGACTGGTGCCCCGGTGGCCTGGTCTTCTGTCGCCGCCGCCTCTTCTTCCGACTCCCGGAGGATGCTGGGACTGTGACATCATAAGGGGGCGGGGTCACCAGGTAACATCACCCAATGACCCCACCCATTGTCCCTATATAAGGTGCCGCACAAAGTGTCCCTGTCATTGCGGCCAGAGAGTGTTGAGTCAACATCTCAAGGAAGAAGAGAAGGTGGCGGCGGCGACAGAAGACCGGGCCATCGCTAGTAAAAGAGCTGGAAGAAGATAGCGGAGGCCCAGCAAGAAGAACCGAAGAGGGGGACAAGATCCCCAAAGAGGGGGACAAGACCCCCGAAGTCGGAAGAAGACGCCCGAATGGCGGTGACGACGAAGAAAGCCGGGCTCCTCTGCTAGCAGAAGATAGCGGAGGAGTCCGCCGGAAAAGTCCGCTGGAGCCCACACACGGGCGGATTGTCCGGCGGACTCTGGTCAGCTGGACCAAGTCGTGTGTACGCGGAACCAAGCCGGATAGCCTGATCGTGTGTACGCGGAATTATGTCTACACAGCATCCTGGCATTTACATTAAAGGCCCCCCAAATAGGTTGGTATTTTTGGTTGCTACACTTGTATTACATGCTGGAAAAACTTTGTTCTCATGTATGTTTCTTTACTTGCAGTATACTGTGACCCATTTTGCTCTGATTGTACGGTGCTAAAGGCTTCACCTCTGAGTATTGTATCAGTATTCCCTTTTTGTTAGATTTCTTGTCTTGCTGAAGTACACAATAAAAAATTTAGCGTAGAACTATAGGCAAAACGTTTTTCATTGTGGGTAGAGTAAAGGAGGGTATAACCCCCGTCAGATTTTTTTTTTTTTTCGCCATATCGCTTCCTGTCCCATATCAAAACAGGAAGTTGGAGGAAATCTCTGCAATTTAAGGGAATTCCTTGAGGTCATCAGAACGAGTGTCCTCATTGGAAGATTTCTTCTCCTATTACTTTTCTGGGGACAACCTAATATTTGGGATTTTCTTTTATTTACACTTTCAATGATAATAGTAAACAGGACAAATAGAGGGGGAATCTCCCTAACGGGGGGCAAAGACAGTGATAAAAACTGACTTGGCTTGGGTGGCTTGGCCTCCAGCTTGTTGGTGCCTCCCATTCTCCCCATTAGCTGCTGGGACGTGACGTTGGGGGATGAGCCGTGGTGGTGCTCTCTATATGAGCCTCTCCCGCTGTTCGGTCTCACACATAGATTTGCTCACATCACTCAACACTAGTGATGGCCGAACGGTTTGCCCGGCGGTCGTTTAGCGGCGAATTTCGGACGTTCGCGGTCCGCTCGTTCGGCGGACTATTGGCGTCATTCGCCCTGCGGACTTTCGTGTTTAATGTGTAAAAGAACTTTGACCTATGATGACACATCCATCATGGGGTACAGGACAGCCAATTGAGACATTACAGCACATGGACACTTGGACATTCCACCTAACTTATAAATACACCCGATCCGGTGGACATTTTACATTCTTTCTTCTGTCACTATAGGGAAAGGTTGCTGTTTGGAGCAGGGACAGATAAAACGCTAGCTATTTGGTACACAAAAGTTCTGTTCAGGACTGGTATAGGTGTTAGGTGTATATAGGTTTGCTGTGCTACTGATTGTTGCAGCAGCCTGAGTGTCTTTTGTCAGTTTAGAGAAAGGGACAGAGCGCTGTGTCTGCTGCTATTTTAGGGACAGCCAGATTAGTCATCATCATCATCATCATTAGCTGTTACTATCAGGTCCACAAAAGTGCTATTCGAGTAACCAGTAAGGCCGCGTACACACGCGGGGACTGTTCGCTCAACCTTGTCCGCTGAACAGTGTTTCAGCGGACAGTCCGCTCGTGTGTGGGGCTTCAGCGGACAGTTTCGGCGGACAGTCTCCTGAACAAGGTTTTTCGAAATTTCCGACTTTGTTTCAGCGGACAGTCCCCTCGTGTGTAGGCTTGTTCGACAAACTAAGTTGCGCGCATGCTCAGAAAGGATTTCCACGTCGGAAGGTTGCATTGCAGTGTATTGGACGTCGAATTTTTCGATCCGTCGTACGTGCCGATACGTCATCGCGCAAGGTTTCAGCGGACTGTTTGTTCGTCGTGTGTAGGCAAGTCCGCTCATGCTAATTTTGAGCGGACTGTCCGCTGAAACTGTTTGACGGACAAAGTTGAGCGAACAGTCCCCGCGTGTGTACGCGGCCTTATAGTTCCAGTCTCCTCTGTTTTGCCAGTTTGTATAGGGACAGGAAGGAAGCAGTGTGTCAGGCAGTGAGGGTCAGTTTAAACAGTAGCTGTTACTATTAGTTCCACAAAGGTTCTTTTCAGGACTGGTATCAGTGGTATGGTAATAGGCTTGTACACGTATAATATTCTTTCTTCCAAATGTAGAAAGAATATTATACTTGACTGCTGCCCTTCTGCTGCAGTCTGCTAATCATTCACAACTCACTTATTCCACAAAGCTCTTTATCAGGACTGGTAACTTGGTCTGTCTAGGGTGCTACAGTACATAGGGTTGAGTGAGGTACAGTCTGCCGTTCTGTAAGGACCGGTATCGGTCCACAATAGATAGGGTTGAGGTGCACCACTGCTGACCGCTGCCCTATACTGCAGCAGTCCTTCAGCAGTATAGGGACTGACGTACAGTCTGCTAATCAGTCACACCATCCCTGTGCTGTGCTGATTTACTCCTGGGGGTTCTTATTATGAGGGGATCACACCATCCCTGTGCTGTGCTGACTTACTCCTGGGGGTTCTTATTATGAGGGGATCACACCATCCCTGTGCTGTGCTGACTTACTCCTGGGGTTCTTATTATGAGGGGATCACACCATCCCTGGCTGTGCTGATTTTCTCCTGGGCCTGCTTATTATGAGGGGATCACACCATCCCTGTGCTGTGCTGACTTACTCCTGGGGGTTCTTATTATGAGGGGATCACACCATCCCTGTGCTGTGCTGACTTACTCCTGAGGGTTCTTATGATGAGGGGATCACACCATCCCTGTGCTGTGCTGACTTACTCCTGGGGGTTCTTATTATGAGGGGATCACACCATCCCTGGCTGTGCTGATTTTCTCCTGGGCCTGCTTATTATGAGGGGATCACACCATCCCTGTGCTGTGCTGACTTACTCCTAGGGGTTCTTATTATAAGGGGATCACACCATCCCTGTGCTGTGCTGACTTACTCCTGGGGTTCTTATTATGAGGGGATCACACCATCCCTGTGCTGTGCTGACTTACTCCTGGGGTTCTTATTATGAGGGGATCACACCATCCCTGGCTGTGCTGATTTTCTCCTGGGCCTGCTTATTATGAGGGGATCACACCATCCCTGTGCTGTGCTGACTTACTCCTGGGGGTTCTTATTATGAGGGGATAACACCATCCTTGTGCTGTGCTGACTTACTCCTGGGGTTCTTATTATGAGGGGATCACACCATCCCTGTGCTGTGCTGATTTTCTCCTGGGCCTGCTTATTATGAGGGGATCACACCATCCCTGTGCTGTGCTGACTTCCTCCTGGGGCTGCTTACGGTGCTGCTGTCAGTGCTGTATATCACGGTGCTGATGTCAGTGCTGTATGTCACGCTTCTGATGTCAGTGCTCTCTATCACGGTGCTGCTGTCAGTGCTGTATATCACGGTGCTGATGTCAGTGCTGTATGTCACGCTTCTGATGTCAGTGCTCTCTATCACGGTGCTGCTGTCAGTGCTGTATATAACGGTGCTGGTGTGAGTGATTTATGTCACGCTGCTGATGTCAGTGCTCTCTATCACGGTGCTGCTGTCAGTGCTGTATATAACGGTGCTGGTGTGAGTGATTTATGTCACGCTGCTGATGTCAGTGCTCTCTATCACGGTGTTGCTGTCAATGCTGTATGTCACGGTGCTGGTGTTAATGCTTTATGTCACGCTGCTGATGTCAGTGCCCTCTATCACGGTGCTGTTTTCAGATGACTCTATCACGGTGCAGGTGTCATTGCTGTATGTCACGCTGCTGGTGATCATCTCCTGCACCCTCTTCTTTGCCTACCCTGGTCCCTGACCTTCCCTCTCCTCCATTGCCTTCATGCGCTCCACAGTCCAGAATTGTCAGAACAATTTCCCATATAAAAAAAGAATGCTTGTAGTTGTCGATCCCAAATTCACCTCATACATGTGTTATGTCATTGGCCATGTGGTGGGACTATGTTTGCCCAGCTAATAATTATTTTGTGGCTGCAAATTTGACCTAAAGGTTTGCGAAGTTCGCCTCCCATTGAAGTCAATGGGGCCCGCCGCGAACATTCGGTTTCACGAACGATCGGCCGCGTTCGCGGTCCGCGTTCGCGAAACGTCCCGTCGGAAGTTCGTCCATCACTACTCAACACCATGGAACTACATGCTCCCTGGCTTTTTTGCCTCTACTCACCCTGAGTTAGGTAATTATTTTCTTCACCATTCTCAAATCAACTTCCCCTTCATTATCCTTTGCCTCCTCCTTTATCTTGCCTCTCTTTTCCCTTGTCTTTGTTTCTCAGTTTTTTTCACTTTTCCCCTTTTTTCCTTGTACTTCACCTTTCCACTCTGATAAACACACTCCACATACACATTTTTTGGTTCTCTTACACGATTGTTTTTCTCACATTTTTTACAGAGATCCCCCTACTAGAGCTATCCTTTTTAGCCCACACTTGTGTCACTTCATGTATTTTGACCCACTCGAAGTGTTGTCTGTGTTGCGTGTGTTTGCCTCGGTGCGCCCCCTCAGCTCCGGGATGTGGCATTTTTAGCTGGTCTGTGACTCTCGTGGCTATTTGTGAATCGGCACCATGCATTAACTGACACTTGCACGGTCATGCGACGTGGCTCCCAAACAAAATTGACGTCCTTTTTCACCACAAATAGAGCTTTCTTTTGGTGGTATTTTTATCACCTCTGCGGTTTTTATTTTTTGTGCTATAAACAAAAAAAGAGCGACAATTTTGAAAAAAAACGCATTATTTTTAACTTTTTGCTATAATAAATATCCCCCAAAAATATATAAAAAAAAACGTTTTTTCCCCTCTGTTTAGGCCGATATGTATTCTTCTACATATTGTTGGAAAAAAAAAATCGCAATAAGCGTTTATTAATTGGTTTTCGTAAGTGTCTACAAAATAGTTTTATGGAATTTTTATTAATAATTTTTTAATAGTAATTGGGGCGATCATTATGGCAGACACATCGGACAATTTTGGCGCTTATATTGGGACCATTCACATTCATACATCGATCAGTGCGATTAAAAATGCACTGATTACTGTGTAAATGGGACTGGCAGTGAAGGGGTTAACCAGGAAGGGGCACTGCAGGGGTTAAGTGTGTCCTAGGGAGTGATTCTAACTTTGGGGGGGAGGGGCTGTGTGTGACACCACACTGATCACCACTCCCGATCACAGGGACCTGTGATAAGTGTCACTAAGCAGAATGGGGAAATGCTTGTTTACATTAGCATTTCCCCGTTCTCAGTGAGACAATCGCGGGTATCCCAGCAGACATCAAGTCCGAGGGACCCGCGGTCGGACTCACGGAGCTCGCAGCAGGCAGGCACGCGCTCACGAGATCACATACAATAACGTGATTTCGCACAGCGGAGCCAACCTGACGCAGTAAAACTGTGGCGGATGGTCTGCAAACGATTAAATGGCCATGTTAGGCCTGAAGATGACAAACCCCCACCCCAAATATTACATATATTCACTGAAAGCAGAGACCCTGGAGAATATAATGGTAGTTGTTTATCAAACCGCTAATTTTAGTAAAAGATTACTATAAATAACTATAGTGTACGTAAAACACAATGAATCAGCCATTTATTTATATTGATACATTTTTTATTTTTCAAAATATAAAAGTTGAGGTTTCCTCTGGTAAATAGATAACAAACATGTCAAGCCAGAAAACTGCATAGTTAGGTTGAAAGAAAAAGACACAAGTCCATCAAGTTCAACCATCAAAAAAAGAATAAATAAAAAATATCATACAATCCCCTATACCCACAGTTGATCCAGAGGAAGGCGAAAAAACCCCAGCAGAACATGATCCAATTTGCTACAGTAGGGGAAAAAATTCCTTCCTGATCCCAGAGAGGCAATCGGATTTTCCCTGGACCAACGTTGCCTATAAATGTTAGTACCCAGTTATATTATGTACACCTAGGAAAGAATCCAGGTCTTTCTTAAAGCAATCTACTGAGCTGGCCAGAACCACCTCTGGAGGGAGTCTATTCCACTTTGCTTGCTTTGGAATCCGCAGCTTGGCATTGCATAAACTGCACTGATACCCAATATGTATAACACATGTTTTTCATTAGTGTGTATTTGTACTTGCAGCGCAGTGGTCCAAGCCAGTATTCTATTGATTTGTTTTGCCCTCCGTTGAAAAGAGCCCGTGCATGCGCAGAATGGAAAGGCACTCCTGCCCTATGCCCCCCCCCAATCTGCCCTATACCCCCCTACCTACCCTACACCCCCCCCCCACATACCCTATACACCCCTACATACCCTATACACTCCTAGCCTGCCCAGTGGGCTTACATATGTTTTGACAAACAATTATTTTACCAGGAGGAGTAAAGGAGTTGGACGTTCTGCTAATTGCTGAAGTAGAAGAGCAGACAGGATCAGGTATGTAATCTGCTCCTCCATAGAGGCTCATCAGCTGAAATAAAACACTGCCATCACTTCAGAAAGACCAACTGGATGTACAGTAAGCTTGGGGTAATAGGCTGAAGTGCTGACAGGCTTGGTTGGTTTGTGTTGGGTCCTCCCTTAAAACCCCCGAGCATCGTATTATAAGAAATGATATATTTCAATGTTGTCCTTTAAGTTTTATTAAGAGAGCAGAATTATTTGGCATCCCTCATTAATCTGTCCAGCCGGGCTGCAGCCACTGTCTTCCTTTCAGAAATCTTTATCTGAACCTTGTCTCGGAGAATATCTAAACGTTTAAGTCTTCGGTGCTCAGCTACAAGAGGAGTCTTGGCGCCGTCCCTTGGTGGAGGTGGTTTAGGCAGCATCACTTTCTGGGCACACTTTTGCCCCCTTGGAATCGTTTTATCTTCAGAAGCTGCCACTTTTTTTGCCAGGGTTGGAGTTTTGGGTTGAGTTGAAGATGTCCTGGAGAATCTTTGGAACTGTTCTCTTTTTACTCTGCACAACTCCTGCAGATTTTCATACTTTCTTTTGCTGTACCCTGTGACGTCTTTCTGCACAAAATGCCCTGCTTGGGGCTTTGTGTCCTCCGTGGCTTTGAAACCTCTACAAAGTGACTTTTTATTTTCAGAAATGGTGCCTTTTGTTGCCAAGCTTGGAATTGTGGGTCCAGTAGATAGTTTCATAGGGTATCTTTGGAACTGTTCTCTTTTTACTCTGCACAACTCCTGCAGATGTTCATACTTTCTTTTGCTGTACCCTGTGACGTCTTTCTGCACAACATCCACTGGTTTGGGCTCTGTGCCCTTCATGGCTCTTACCTCTCTATGGAGTGGCTCATAATGTTCCCTTTTGCTTAACAGCCTTGGCTGCCTATCACTTTGTGCTGGCCGAGTACCACCTTGAGGCTGGCGAGTTGTCTCCTTTGTCACCATGCCCTCCGGTTCCGTTTTCTCCTCATATTCCCCATATTTCTCTTTGAGGAATTCCTTTAATGCTTTTAAATCTTCGTCATTCAGCATGGAAACACAAAAGTCGAGTTCTTTAGGGAGTGGCGATCCGAATAATCTGCATGGTTCACCAGGTGGGGTTAGAACGCCTGAATTTAGAATACGATCGCGTTTCTTGCACCAACTGCGGCAGCGCTCCTCTTCTGAAAGCTGCGTAGGCTGAGCTTCAACATATTGATGCATAGTGCGGGCTAAAACATGCACCGGCTTGTAGGGAGATTTGGGGACAGATGGGAAACGGCTCTTGAAACTCAAAGATGTCGATTTCTCTCTCTCTTCTTTGAAGGCTTTTTTCAATGCCAATTCATTTTCCATATTTTGTACCAGCTTTTTCATGTAAACTCGTTCCTCTGCCGTATCCATCCAGTGCTGATAACGCCTATAGGCGGAAAATCGACGTAACAACATCTTGGAAAAAAAAAGCAAAAAGCTATCCAAAACGCAAATGTACACACGAGAAAACGTGCAATTAAATATACGAATAAACGTATAAGAACTAATGTGAGATAATGCACACTATGTATGTAGCACACACAAAACGGAAAATTCTATACTCACCTTTCCGTAATTTTCCTTTCCTGACGCATCTTCATGGCACCACACACTGGGTTGTGACTCCGCCCCCACAACCTGACAGGATTGGTTAACTATAAATTTGAAGGGGAGACCTCCCGCTGCATTCTCTGTAAATATCAACATAAATTAAATAAACGGGAGGGATTTGTGTGGTGCCATGAAGATGCGTCAGGAAAGGAAAATTACGGAAAGGTGAGTATAGAATTTTCCGTTTTCCTGACGCCTTCATGGCAGCACACACTGGGAAATAACTCGCCAGACGGGTGGGTAAATGCAAAATATATTTAATTCCTATAATGCCGAAGAGTTGGCTCTAATAACAGATCTACCAAACTCTGCCAAGGACAAAAGGGCAGAGTTCACTCTATAGTGAGAAATGAAGGTATGTTCAGAAGACCATGTAGCTGCCCTACAAATCGTCTCCGGAGAAACTCTGCAATATGCCGCCCAGGAAGTAGCCACTGCCCTAGTAGAATGAGCCCTGACGCCCTCTGGAATCGTCAAATGTTGCGTAGAATATGCCTTTTTAATGGCCCTCACCAACCAGGTCGCAATAGTGCGTGAGGAAGCTGGCATTCCGCGTCTAGTTCCATGAGGAATAACAAAGAGAGAGTCCGTTTTCCTAACAGAGGTTGTAGCTGACAGGTAGTTGGTGATGGTGGATTTAATGTCCAGCGGATGAGGATATCCCTGATCATCAGTGAAGGATGGAAGGACAATATCTTGGTTATAGTGAAAGGAAGAAGCCACTTTGGGTATAAAACGATCTGAGGGTCTAAGAACTACCCTGTCTGGAAAGAAAACCAGATAAGGCTCCGAAATAACCAAGGCTTGAATTTCCGACACTCTCTTGGCCGATGTTATGGCAATCAGAAAGGCAAGCTTCAAGGTCAGGTCCCATAGTGAGATAGATTCCGCAGGAATAAATGGTGGACTAGAAAAAGCGTGGAGAACTACCGATAGATCCCATGCCGGAAACATAGGCTTCCTAGGAGGCTTTATCTTCAGACTAGCCTTCAGAAATTGGATGACCAGAGGATGAAAAGCCCATTTGGTGCCTGTTTTAGCCGAGAGAGCCGAAACCTGCACCTTGAGGGTGCTTGAACTGAGGCCTTTGTTAATTCCTGACTGAAGAAACTCCAGGATCTGAGGTGGTCCTGGAGCAAGAGGGTCCCAACCTTTTTCTTGGGCCATAAGGCAGAACTTTTCCCAAATTCTAGTATAGACGGAATTCGTGGAAACTTTCCTAGCCTGCATTAAAGTAGAAATGACCTCCTGGGAGCAGCCTTGCGCCTTCAACCTAGACCTTTCAACTTCCAGGCCATCAAATGTAACCTCTCGGGAGCAGGATGAAGAAACTGCCCCTGTGAGAGGAGGTTTGGTTCTAGTGGCAGAGCAATTGGTGGCTGGACACTGAGTTGTAGAAGAGTCGTAAACCACGGCCTCCTCGGCCAGAACGGAATTATTGCGATTACTGTTACTGAAGACCTCCGAAGTCTGGACAGGAACCTCGCAATTAGAGGAGTAGGCGGGAATATATACCCCAACTTGAAACTCCATTGATGTGTCAGGCAGTCTATTCCCTCGGCTGACGGAAACGGATTCCTCGACAGGAACCTGCGACATTTGGTGTTCAAGGGAGTAGCTGCTAGATCTATCTCCGGTGTCCCCCAGGTTCCCGTCAGGAAAGAAAAAATTTGAGGACTCAAAGACCATTCGTTGTTGGACAACGGCTTCCGACTCAGATAGTCGGCCAATACATTCTGTGTTGCTGGAACATATACTGCTCTCAAGTCTGCTAGGTGAACTTGGGCCCAATCCAAAATGGGACGAACTTCTTCCATCAAGGTGACACTCCTTGTACCTCCCTGTCTCTGCACATAAGATACTGCCACCTTGTTGTCCATCCTGATAAGCACGCTCTTCCCCGAGAGCAGAGATGTGAATGCCGTTAGGGCATGGAAGGCTGCTCTGAGTTCCAGAATATTGGAAACTACCCCTAGGGCTTGGAACTGCCACTGGCCCTGGACTGCTAGATCCTGGTAGTGTCCTCCCCAGCCGCTCTGACAGGCGTCCGAAGTCACCACTTCTGGGTCTGGAGGGACTATTGGCTTGAATTTCTCTAAATTGTACTGGTGTGTCCACCACCATACTGACTGTTTCACCGGCTTGGAAATGACAATAGTCTGATGCATGGACACTCCATTCCACTGCCTGAGAAAGGAGATTTGTAGGGTCCTCATGTGCCATTGGGACCATTGCACCATGGGTATGGTGGCCGACATGGATCCCAGCACGCTTAGACAGGCCCTGGCTGAAAGATGACTTGCTGACAGCAGTCTCCGCATCTTTTGAATTAGGAGCTGAATCTTTGCCTGTGGTAACTGAACTCTGTTCTGTTTGGTGTCCAGTTGTGCCCCTAGAAACACCATCTTCTGTGTAGGTTGTAAACTGCTTTTTCCGAAATTGACGATCCACCCGAAGTTGTGGAGAGTTGAAAGAAGAATTTCCCGATGGTGAAGTAATAACTCTTGACTTTTTGCTAACAGCAGGATGTCGTCTAAATAATGGTGAATTCGAAGACCTTTCCCCCTCAGGAACGCCACTAACGGTAGAAGAGTTTTGGTAAAGGTCCTGGGAGCCGACGAAATGCCGAATGGAAGGCATCGAAACTGGAAATGGGAATGATTGATGGAGAACCGAAGAAATTTCTGAAAGGCCGAATGTATTGGGATGTGAAGATAGGCGTCCGACAAATCTACGGACAGCATCCAATCGCCCAGATTTATTGCCAGGAGTATGGACTGGAGACTCTCCATTTTGAAAGCTTCTATTTTGATGTTCTTGTTGAGCTTCTTGAGATCCAGTACTGGACGAAAATCTCCTGTTCTCTTCCTTACCAAAAATAACGGGGAGTAGAAACCTCTCCCTCTTTGAGTTGATGGAACCTCCACAATAGCCCCCTTCTGTTTTAAATCCGCTACATATTCTATCAGGAGGCTTTTCCTGAATAGTGTGGAAGGCATTCTGGTAGGCTGAAAGTGGTTGCCTGGAAACCCGTTGATGAATTCCCACTTGTGCCCATACCTGATTGTGGACAGTGCCCAATTGTCCTGTATATGACTTGCCCAGATCCGAATAAACCCTCTTAACCTGGCGCCCACCTGGGCTGGGTGAGCGGGCAAACTTTCAAAAGGATTTAGGATGCTCCCCTGCGGGTGTAGCCTTGGTCTTTTGCATTCTCAGAAAAGAAGGCTTGGTATTCTTCCAATCCCTCCTGAATTCTCTGCCGGGACGATAGGATCTGGACTCTCTATACTTGTCCGGAAGATTTCGCCTGAAAGAAGGCCCTTTGTGAACTTTGGGTCTTCTGTCGGAGGGAATCAGACCAGACTTCCCTCCTGTGACTTTGGAAATAGCCGAATCCAGTTTGGCCCCAAAGAGATTAGCACCATCGAAAGGGATCTTGCACCAATTTATTTTAGAGGCTGTATCGGCCATCCATGGTTTCAGCCATAGGGCCCTTCTAGCTGTTACCGATGCCAACATTGTTCTGGCCGAAGATCTTATAATGTCCACTGAGGCCTCTGCTACAAAGTCGCCTGCCAGCCTAATCTCTTGCAAGGAAGAGACTAATTTCTCCATTTCTGCACCTTCTAGCAGATCCTTCCCTTATCCAGTTGATAATCGAAATACAGGGCAGTATCTTGAAAACAGCAGTATGCAGAAGCATACAGCTGTGATTTTAAAAACGGCTCCAAAACGGCGCCGAATGACGCTCCGCGCATGCGCAGAACGGCTCGAGGACGCCGGCGCCATCTTGGAAGAGGGAAAAACCCTCTCTTCGGGGAGAAAAAACAACCAGATGCCGACAGACCTGCGCAGAGTGGCGAGGACACTAGCGGCGGCCATGACAGCTGTCCTGGAGGACAGCAAGACCCAGCCACTCCTGCACAAAAGTAAGAAAGGAAATAAATGCATAAGCAGACAAACGAGCAGGATACATGAAAAAAGGGGAGCCCACTGCATAATAAAGGCTTATTTAAAGCCTGTAAAAAATCCATGAGAAGTCCCCTGAGACCATCAGAACGGGGATTCCCTCCATAGAGCTCATTTAGAGACTGTACAGGAGGGACTTCCAAACAGGAGAGGCTTGAACCTGCTGGGGTGAGGCGGTAAGAGGCTTATTCATCTGTAGGTATCTTTAATCCTTTAATGCTTTTAAATCTTCGTCATTCAGCATGGAAACACAAAAGTCGAGTTCTTTAGGGAGTGGCGATCCGAATAATCTGCATGGTTCACCAGGTGGGGTTAGAACGCCTGAATTTAGAATACGATCGCGTTTCTTGCACCAACTGCGGCAGCGCTCCTCTTCTGAAAGCTGCGTAGGCTGAGCTTCAACATATTGATGCATAGTGCGGGCTAAAACATGCACCGGCTTGTAGGGAGATTTGGGGACAGATGGGAAACGGCTCTTGAAACTCAAAGATGTCGATTTCTCTCTCTCTTCTTTGAAGGCTTTTTTCAATGCCAATTCATTTTCCATATTTTGTACCAGCTTTTTCATGTAAACTCGTTCCTCTGCCGTATCCATCCAGTGCTGATAACGCCTATAGGCGGAAAATCGACGTAACAACATCTTGGAAAAAAAAAGCAAAAAGCTATCCAAAACGCAAATGTACACACGAGAAAACGTGCAATTAAATATACGAATAAACGTATAAGAACTAATGTGAGATAATGCACACTATGTATGTAGCACACACAAAACGGAAAATTCTATACTCACCTTTCCGTAATTTTCCTTTCCTGACGCATCTTCATGGCACCACACACTGGGTTGTGACTCCGCCCCCACAACCTGACAGGATTGGTTAACTATAAATTTGAAGGGGAGACCTCCCGCTGCATTCTCTGTAAATATCAACATAAATTAAATAAACGGGAGGGATTTGTGTGGTGCCATGAAGATGCGTCAGGAAAGGAAAATTACGGAAAGGTGAGTATAGAATTTTCCGTTTTCCTGACGCCTTCATGGCAGCACACACTGGGAAATAACTCGCCAGACGGGTGGGTAAATGCAAAATATATTTAATTCCTATAATGCCGAAGAGTTGGCTCTAATAACAGATCTACCAAACTCTGCCAAGGACAAAAGGGCAGAGTTCACTCTATAGTGAGAAATGAAGGTATGTTCAGAAGACCATGTAGCTGCCCTACAAATCGTCTCCGGAGAAACTCTGCAATATGCCGCCCAGGAAGTAGCCACTGCCCTAGTAGAATGAGCCCTGACGCCCTCTGGAATCGTCAAATGTTGCGTAGAATATGCCTTTTTAATGGCCCTCACCAACCAGGTCGCAATAGTGCGTGAGGAAGCTGGCATTCCGCGTCTAGTTCCATGAGGAATAACAGAGAGAGAGTCCGTTTTCCTAACAGAGGTTGTAGCTGACAGGTAGTTGGTGATGGTGGATTTAATGTCCAGCGGATGAGGATATCCCTGATCATCAGTGAAGGATGGAAGGACAATATCTTGGTTATAGTGAAAGGAAGAAGCCACTTTGGGTATAAAACGATCTGAGGGTCTAAGAACTACCCTGTCTGGAAAGAAAACCAGATAAGGCTCCGAAATAACCAAGGCTTGAATTTCCGACACTCTCTTGGCCGATGTTATGGCAATCAGAAAGGCAAGCTTCAAGGTCAGGTCCCATAGTGAGATAGATTCCGCATTAATAAATGGTGGACTAGAAAAAGCGTGGAGAACTACCGATAGATCCCATGCCGGAAACATAGGCTTCCTAGGAGGCTTTATCTTCAGACTAGCCTTCAGAAATTGGATGACCAGAGGATGAAAAGCCCATTTGGTGCCTGTTTTAGCCGAGAGAGCCGAAACCTGCACCTTGAGGGTGCTTGAACTGAGGCCTTTGTTAATTCCTGACTGAAGAAACTCCAGGATCTGAGGTGGTCCTGGAGCAAGAGGGTCCCAACCTTTTTCTTGGGCCATAAGGCAGAACTTTTCCCAAATTCTAGTATAGACGGAATTCGTGGAAACTTTCCTAGCCTGCATTAAAGTAGAAATGACCTCCTGGGAGCAGCCTTGCGCCTTCAACCTAGACCTTTCAACTTCCAGGCCATCAAATGTAACCTCTCGGGAGCAGGATGAAGAAACTGCCCCTGTGAGAGGAGGTTTGGTTCTAGTGGCAGAGCAATTGGTGGCTGGACACTGAGTTGTAGAAGAGTCGTAAACCACGGCCTCCTCGGCCAGAACGGAATTATTGCGATTA
Organism: Lithobates pipiens; assembly: GCF_037356315.1. Taxonomy (NCBI): domain Eukaryota; kingdom Metazoa; phylum Chordata; class Amphibia; order Anura; family Ranidae; genus Lithobates; species Lithobates pipiens. Next base: position 200,937,284 of record NW_027507686.1, read on the forward strand.
CTGTTACTGAAGACCTCCGAAGTCTGGACAGGAACCTCGCAATTAGAGGAGTAGGCGGGAATATATACCCCAACTTGAAACTCCATTGATGTGTCAGGCAGTCTATTCCCTCGGCTGACGGAAACGGATTCCTCGACAGGAACCTGCGACATTTGGTGTTCAAGGGAGTAGCTGCTAGATCTATCTCCGGTGTCCCCCAGGTTCCCGTCAGGAAAGAAAAAATTTGAGGACTCAAAGACCATTCGTTGTTGGACAACGGCTTCCGACTCAGATAGTCGGCCAATACATTCTGTGTTGCTGGAACATATACTGCTCTCAAGTCTGCTAGGTGAACTTGGGCCCAATCCAAAATGGGACGAACTTCTTCCATCAAGGTGACACTCCTTGTACCTCCCTGTCTCTGCACATAAGATACTGCCACCTTGTTGTCCATCCTGATAAGCACGCTCTTCCCCGAGAGCAGAGATGTGAATGCCGTTAGGGCATGGAAGGCTGCTCTGAGTTCCAGAATATTGGAAACTACCCCTAGGGCTTGGAACTGCCACTGGCCCTGGACTGCTAGATCCTGGTAGTGTCCTCCCCAGCCGCTCTGACAGGCGTCCGAAGTCACCACTTCTGGGTCTGGAGGGACTATTGGCTTGAATTTCTCTAAATTGTACTGGTGTGTCCACCACCATACTGACTGTTTCACCGGCTTGGAAATGACAATAGTCTGATGCATGGACACTCCATTCCACTGCCTGAGAAAGGAGATTTGTAGGGTCCTCATGTGCCATTGGGACCATTGCACCATGCGTATGGTGGCCGACATGGATCCCAGCACGCTTAGACAGGCCCTGGCTGAAAGATGACTTGCTGACAGCAGTCTCCGCATCTTTTGAATTAGGAGCTGAATCTTTGCCTGTGGTAACTGAACTCTGTTCTGTTTGGTGTCCAGTTGTGCCCCTAGAAACACCATCTTCTGTGTAGGTTGTAAACTGCTTTTTCCGAAATTGACGATCCACCCGAAGTTGTGGAGAGTTGAAAGAAGAATTTCCCGATGGTGAAGTAATAACTCTTGACTTTTTGCTAACAGCAGGATGTCGTCTAAATAATGGTGAATTCGAAGACCTTTCCCCCTCAGGAACGCCACTAACGGTAGAAGAGTTTTGGTAAAGGTCCTGGGAGCCGACGAAATGCCGAATGGAAGGCATCGAAACTGGAAATGGGAATGATTGATGGAGAACCGAAGAAATTTCTGAAAGGCCGAATGTATTGGGATGTGAAGATAGGCGTCCGACAAATCTACGGACAGCATCCAATCGCCCAGATTTATTGCCAGGAGTATGGACTGGAGACTCTCCATTTTGAAAGCTTCTATTTTGATGTTCTTGTTGAGCTTCTTGAGATCCAGTACTGGACGAAAATCTCCTGTTCTCTTCCTTACCAAAAATAACGGGGAGTAGAAACCTCTCCCTCTTTGAGTTGATGGAACCTCCACAATAGCCCCCTTCTGTTTTAAATCCGCTACATATTCTATCAGGAGGCTTTTCCTGAATAGTGTGGAAGGCATTCTGGTAGGCTGAAAGTGGTTGCCTGGAAACCCGTTGATGAATTCCCACTTGTGCCCATACCTGATTGTGGACAGTGCCCAATTGTCCTGTATATGACTTGCCCAGATCCGAATAAACCCTCTTAGCCTGGCGCCCACCTGGGCTGGGTGAGCGGGCAAACTTTCAAAAGGATTTAGGATGCTCCCCTGCGGGTGTAGCCTTGGTCTTTTGCATTCTCAGAAAAGAAGGCTTGGTATTCTTCCAATCCCTCCTGAATTCTCTGCCGGGACGATAGGATCTGGACTCTCTATACTTGTCCGGAAGATTTCGCCTGAAAGAAGGCCCTTTGTGAACTTTGGGTCTTCTGTCGGAGGGAATCAGACCAGACTTCCCTCCTGTGACTTTGGAAATAGCCGAATCCAGTTTGGCCCCAAAGAGATTAGCACCATCGAAAGGGATCTTGCACCAATTTATTTTAGAGGCTGTATCGGCCATCCATGGTTTCAGCCATAGGGCCCTTCTAGCTGTTACCGATGCCAACATTGTTCTGGCCGAAGATCTTATAATGTCCACTGAGGCCTCTGCTACAAAGTCGCCTGCCAGCCTAATCTCTTGCAAGGAAGAGACTAATTTCTCCATTTCTGCACCTTCTAGCAGATCCTTCCCTTATCCAGTTGATAATCGAAATACAGGGCAGTATCTTGAAAACAGCAGTATGCAGAAGCATACAGCTGTGATTTTAAAAACGGCGCCAAAACGGCGCCGAATGACGCTCCGCGCATGCGCAGAACGGCTCGAGGACGCCGGCGCCATCTTGGAAGAGGGAAAAACCCTCTCTTCGGGGAGAAAAAACAACCAGATGCCGACAGACCTGCGCAGAGCGGCGAGGACACTAGCGGCGGCCATGACAGCTGTCCTGGAGGACAGCAAGACCCAGCCACTCCTGCACAAAAGTAAGAAAGGAAATAAATGCATAAGCAGACAAACGAGCAGGATACATGAAAAAAGGGGAGCCCACTGCATAATAAAGGCTTATTTAAAGCCTGTAAAAAATCCATGAGAAGTCCCCTGAGACCATCAGAACGGGGATTCCCTCCATAGAGCTCATTTAGAGACTGTACAGGAGGGACTTCCAAACAGGAGAGGCTTGAACCTGCTGGGGTGAGGCGGTAAGAGGCTTATTCATCTGTAGGTATCTTTGAAACTCGAACGCTCCAACCTGTCAGGTGAGGATAAAAAAGAGAATGCAGCGGGAGGTCTCCCCTTCAAATTTATAGTTAACCAATCCTGTCAGGTTGTGGGGGCGGAGTCACAACCCAGTGTGTGCTGCCATGAAGGCGTCAGGAAAACAGGTCTTCCCTGTTTTTTTTTTGCTATTGCTAGGGTGATGCTGGCTTTTGAAAAAAAAAAATGTTGAAAAAAAAATTATTTTTTAAATTTAAAAAAAATAAAAAAATTTTTGCTGGTCACATGGTATGATGACACGGTGAGTGGTCTTGGCACCCGGCCAGAAAAAATAACTGCTGCTACCTTGATTGTCTACCCCAGCTTCTGTTGCTATGGAGATACTGGCTTGATGCAAGAACACACAGAAAACAACCATGTTTACATTGAGATTCCTTCACCAAATATTTAGCATTTCTGCATTTTTTTGCAGCACAGCAGACCCCGGTGTGTCACAGTCGGCTGCCATGCATAGAGTGGAATGACGTGTCATTTTGTGACACTTTAATAAAGTTAAAATTTACAAGTACAACTCATCGCACCACCTTAACAAACACACACGCATGCTTTATAGTGTGCAGACTGATGTAAACATGTCACAATGCAGTTCTGATTAAATATATTTTCATATTTGTTAGTATTGTACCTATACACTATACAATCTGATTGTGCAATCTCTATTAGATCTACTAACAACTATAAAATATAAAGGCCTGTGTGATATATAGAAGTTTATTGGATTGTATAGGTTTGTCATCATATTACATAGTTTTGGTAAATGCGTTTATACAATCAGATTGTATTGTGTATGGCCACCCTTAGTAAAACACAGGGCTAGATGGGCTCTTCATAGAAGCTTGTAATTGTATTCACAGGCTTGTTTACCACATGGAGAGCAAATGTGGAATGGTTACCATAGCAACCATACAGTACACTTAGCTGGTTGCTAAGGGGAATTCCAGTAGCAGTGTCTGTAAATCATCCTCAGTTAATTATTTTTTTTTTTTATTGGCTGTATTTTTCAATATATTTATTATGTTATAAAAAATCCAGGTGGATTGATGAGTGATCACTGGTGCCACGTTCCTTACCAATTCAACCAAAATCAATTTTTTTATAATAATAATAGAGTGGAGAGGGATTAGAACTCCTGTCAGTCATTTTTGCTGTATGTATATATATATGTGGTAGGGGTGCAACGGATCGTCACCAATCCGTGATCCGAATGGGTCACCCTGTTTGGATCGGCATACGCCACAATCCACGGAGCCCTCCGTGGCCTCGGCCTTAGGAAAGGCCGCGGCTTCGGCCTAGCTCCAGAGCGGCAGCCACCTTGGTGCACCCGTCGGCCGTTTACATTGTGATCTCTCCGTCAAATGACGACGTGATCACTTGTAAACAAACCAGCGTCATGACGACACTGGTTCCTCTCTCCCCTCTGTGTACAGATCTGTACAGTGGAGGGGAGAGGTCAGATGGCAGCAGCACTGTGGGCTGGATCTGTAGTGCCCACAGCGCTGCTCTGTGACAAGTGCAGTCACAGCCATCCCTCCATACTCTGCCATACCCAGCCAATACCCTGCCATACCCAGCCAATACCCTGCCAATAATCTGCCATACCCTGCCAATACTCTGCCATACCCAGCCAATACTCTGCCATACCCAGCCAATACTCTGCCATACCCAGCCAATACTCTGCCATACCCAGCCAATACCCTGCCATACCCAGCCAATACCCTGCCAATAATCTGCCATACCCTGCCAATACTCTGCCATACCCTGCCAATACTCTGCCATACCCTGCCAATACTCATATTACAGTGGGGGAGATGTATATCACAGTGGGGGGAGGGGGGTGATGTGTATATTACAGTGGGGGAGATGTATATCACAGTGGGGGAGATGATGTGTATATTACAGTGGGGGAGATGTATTTCACAGTGGGGAGATTGTGGATATTACAATGGGGACTATATGGTGGTGGAATTTTCACGGGTTTTTGCAAATTTCAATCATTATTTGCTGATCCGAAAAAATGATCAGATCCATGACTCTGATCCGAAAAAATGATCAGATCCGTGAGTTTTTTGATCCGTTTCACCCCTAATAAGTGGTGGCTGTGTCTGATGACACAAGGTGGTCCTTGTTAACACTTGTACACATGTTGGTTTGGATTGTGTTTCCATCAATATCACTATTATATTCCACTTCACCTTGGACATTCTATCATTTTGGACTGGATTGTGCTATATTACTATAAATATATTCACTTCACATTGGTCACTTCTATATATTATTCTTTGTATTTCTATTTGCACATTACATTTATATACATTTGATTCATTTTAATATTTATTTCTTTGGTAGCGCTGCTGTTTTAGTGTATGGTATTTGAACTATGTGTATTTCATAGTTACAGTAGCAGCTTATTTAATCACGTATGCACTTTAGCGCAGTATTTTCTCTATTGCTTTGAATTCTAGCACTAGACCTCCTCTAACTGTAAAGGCGTAACGTGTATAAAAAATGTAAAGTGTCGCCTACGGAGATTAAGTACAGAAAATTAGCCTAAAGGTACTGTTTTCCCCAAACCCTTCCCCCCCCCCAAAAAAAAAATTGCATTTGAAAAATTGCTGCGCAAATACCGTGCGAGATACAAAGTTGTAACAACCACCATTTCTTCCCTATGGTCTCTGCTAAAAAACATATATAATATTTGGGGGCTCTCAGTAATTTTCAAGTAAAAAAAAAAAGATGATTTTTACATGTAGGAGAGAAGTGTCAGAAGTGGGCCAGTAGGCAAGTAGTTAACCACTGGCCAAGCGCCGCACGCATCGCCATGTACGTCAACAGAATGGCACGGGAGCGCAAATGGGCGTACCCGTACGTCTAGGGTGGCCGCCTGTACAGGATTCACCTGGTGGTAGCGGAGCGAGAAGACACTTTTGGAGTTACGACGGAGGACATTCTTAATTTTTAATAAAGGGCTTGTCAAAAACCATCTACTGTTTTTCTTTATTTTTGACGCTTTTTTTGGTGAATGAGTAGGGGTGCGATGCACCCCATACTCATTCACTTAGGGGAGGGCTGGGATCTGGGGGCCCCTCCTTGTTAAAAGGGGGCTTCCAGATTCCGATAAGCCCTCTGCCCGCAGTCCTCTACAACCACCATCCAGCATTGTCGGGAAAAGGCCCTGCTTAAGGGTGCTTAAGGGCGGGGGACAGAAACCCCCCCCCCCCCCCCCCACAGTTCAGGAGCGGGGGGGGGGGGGGCGCTTGCTCATTGCTCAACACTTGTGTTTCTGGTTTGACTCCAAAGTCTATTACATGCAAAATGTGGGAAAAAAGTCCCTGTCCCTTTCCAAAAAGCACTGGCTACAAAATACATAAATACATAGATGTGAACGTGTACCATAGGAAACCACGTTAAATGGACTGTAGTGCGTTTCTGCAAACTGTAACCTGCACTAAAACAAACACATAGGTTTGAACATAAGGTAAGTCTCTAGATTATAATTTGCTGGCCATCGGTGTTTTTAGGTGTGAACATAGGCTGGGTGCCACAGACACAGTTGCAAATGGGTAAGTATACTGGGCAGCCACCGGCGAGTCACAGTTCCGGAGCAGCGATACCCGGAATTCATTCTGGGTATCATGGCGGCGACAGAGGACGTGGATGAGGATCGCTTTGGGGGCTTTGATCTCAGGTAAGTAATTCATAATGCGCTACGGTAGTATGCTATGCTCTCACATTTTGAATGACAATTACTCAGTCATGCAACACTGGACCTATATGAAATTTTTGTCCTTTTTTCACGCAAATAGAGCTTTCTTTTGGTGGTATTTAATCACCGCTCGGTTTTTTATTTTTTTGTGCTATAAAAGAAAAAATACCGAAAATTCTGTAAAAAAAATGAATTTTTCTTTGTTTCTGTTATAAAATTTAGCAGATTAGTTATTTTTTCTTCATAAATTTTGGCCAAAATTTATACTACTACATATCTTTAGTAAAAATAAGTACAAATTGGTGGATATTATTTGGTCTTTGTCAAAGTTATAGAGTCCACAAGCTATGGTGCCAATATCTGAAAATTGATCACACCTGAAGTACTGACGGCCTATTTCAATTCTTGAGATCCTAACATGCCAGAAAAGTACAAATACCCCCCAAATGACCCCTTTTTGGAAAGAAGACATTCCAAGGTATTTAGTAAGATGCATGGTGAGTTTTTTGAAGTTGTCATTTTTTCCCACAATTCTTTGCAAAATCAAGATTTTTTTTACCTTTTTTCACAAAATTGTCATATTATCAGTTTATTTCTCACACAGCATATGCATACCACAAATTACACCCCAAAACACATTCTGCTATTTCTCCCGAGTATGGCAATACCACATGTGTGAGACTTTTACACAGTGTGGCCACATACAGAGGCCCAACATGCAGGGAGCGCCATCAGGCGTTCTGGAGCACCCAGGACAATTCTGACATTTCTCTCCTACATGTAAAAATCATCATTTATTTGCTAGAAAATTACATCGAATCCCAAAACATTATATATGTTTTTTTAGCAAACACCCTGGAGAATACAATGGTGGTTGTTGCAACTTTTTATCTCGCACAGTATTTGCGCAGCAATTTTTCGAATGCTTTTTTTTGGAAAAAAAACAGTTTTGTGGTTAAAAAAAAAAAAAACACAGTATAGTTAGCCCAATTTTTGCATAATGTGAAAGATGAAGTTACGCTGAGTAAATAGATACCTAACATGTCAATCTTCAAAATTGCACACGCTCGTGGAATGGCACCAAACGTCGCTACTTAAAAATCCCCATAGGCGACGCTTTAATTTTTTTTTTTACTGGTTATATGTTTTGAGTTACAGAGGAGGTCTAGAGCTAGAATTATTGCTCTCGCTCTAACGTTCGCAACGATACCTCACATGTGTGGTTTGAATCGTATGTGGGCGGGACTTACGTATGCGTTCGCTTCTGCATGTGAGCACATGGGGACAGGGGCGCTTTAAAACATTTTTTTTTTTTTTTATTGTTAATTTTACTTTATTTCAGTTTGACATTTTTTCCCCAAAAATAATTTTTTTGATCACTTTTATTCCTATTACAAGGAATGTAAACATCCCTTGTAATAGGAATATGGCATGACAGGTCCTCTTTACAGTGAGATATGGGGTCAATAAGACCCCGCATCTCACCTCTAAGCTGGGAAGCCTGAAATAAAAAAAAAAAGATTCTGGCTTTGATTGTATTGGCGAATCGGTAGAAGCACCAGAGGGCAGCGGGGGGGGGGGATGTCTATGGTTGGGTATTACAGGGTATCACCGACTATGGCTGGGTATTGCAGGGTATCTCCGAGTATGGCTGGGTATCTCCGAGTATGGCTGGGTATCTCTGGGTATGACAATTTATGGCAGGGTATTGCAGAGTATTGGCTGGAATTCTACTGCAGAGTATTGGCGGGTACTGCAGAGTATTGGCGGGTACTGCAGAGTATTGGCGGGTGTTGCAGAGTATTGGCGGGTGTTGCAGAGTATTGGCGGGTACTGCAGAGTATTTGCTGGTACTGCAGAGTAATGGCAGGGTATTGCAGAGTAATGGCAGGGAATTGAGGGGTTAAATTTCGGTGAGCAGCGATGTGGGCACTGCAGATGTAGCCCACATCGCTGCTGACACCGATCTCTTCCCCCTCCGCTGTACCGATTGGTACAGAGAGGGAGAGGGAGGAACCGGCGTCATAACATGACGCCGGTTTGTTTACAAGTGATCGCTCCGTCATTTGACGGAGCGATCACGTGGTAAACGGCCGCGATGAGCGGCCATTTTCCGTAATGCGCGGATGCTCTCGAGTGCGTGCCCCAGGGGGCTTCTGGGAGGACATCATATGATGGCCTACCAGCGTTAAACAACCGCCCTGTAGCAGTCATTCGGCTATGGGCCGGTTGTTAAGTGGTTAGAGATTAGGTTGAGATTGATTTTTTCCAGGAAGAATCTTCTTTGGTGATTTAAGTGATAGAAAGACTGTCAGAGTAGAACAAACATATCCTTCCTGAAAAAAGCTCAAAAGTTAGAGGGCAAGGAGCTTTGCAATAATAGGCCAGAGGACCTTCAGATAATAGGAATCCAAAGAAAATATGTGCTTACAGCCAACGCGTTTCAAGGCATTGTAGAGCATTCTCTTCTTTAGGGCTATGGATCTTTGAAGATAAGCACCCAACAACTTCTGTGGGTGGTTCTAGCATTAGATCTTATAGGATTTTGTTCATCCGGTGCTCTAATGCATGGATGATGTGCAGGTGGTCCCATTATTGACTATATAATAATATTTGCCATCTTTTGCACTAAAGTTATTGTCATTGTAAGCTTCAAAAGTGAATAATTTTGAGCAGTTGTTAAACAGACAATGCTTTTAAAGAGAACCTGTCACCAACAAAATCATTACATAGGGGTCTTTTTGTCAACTCTAAAAAATGTATGTTCTACACCCAAGCCCATAAAATACCCCTCCACCCCCACTCATACACAAAAAAAGCTCCCCCACCCCCACATATTTACACATAAAAACATTGATTGCGATACAGGTTATATATCGCCACGCACAAACTGGCTCCTTTCTTTTTAGACGGCTCCTGGAACCAAAAGCAAATTTGTCAAGCCCTATTCCTAGGCTTCTTATTCTGTCACTAATGCCGTGTACACACGGTCGGACTTTCCTGCAGAAAATGTCAGACGGAATCTTTTCATCGGATATTGGTATATCGGATGTGCGTGGGCCTCATTTGACTTTTTTTTTTTTTTCGAAAATTTTGACGGGCCTAGAAATAGAACATGTTTTAAATATTTCTGACAGAATCAATTCCTATCGGGAAAACCGCTCGTCTGTATGCTGTTCCGATGGACCAAAAACTACACATGGGCAGCTATTGGCTACTGGCTATTGAACTTCCTTTTTCTAGTCCTATCGTACGTGTTGTACGTCACCGCGTTCTAGACAATCGGACTTTGGTGTGATCGCGTGTAGGCAAGATCGTTTCAGCGGAACTCTGTCAGAAAAACCGTCAGTTTATTATGACAAAAAAAAGAAACGGTCATGTATACTTGGCGTAAGGCTCAATAAATAGTTTTAACAAAAAAATACAAAAAATTCACCTGCGCTTAAGGTAACAAAATTAAACTAGAAAAAGCTGCTAGCACAAACTGTTGGCAACAATTGACAAGAATAGAAAAATGCAGCTCTTTTAAAATCTGAAAAAAATCCTTAAAAAAAATGTCTGAATAGATCCAATGAAGTTAAAGGTGTGAAGAGCACCTCAGGTGTATTTCTAATATTCTCCCATAAGTGATGAATAGAATCCTCCACCTACACCACAGCACACTGGGCATTTTACCCTCAGATATAGCCCACAAAGTTATATAGGCCACTAGGCACTGTCAGACTCCCAATGGACTTCATAGATATTACAGCTTGATTGTGGTCTCCCTTCTTACATAGCCTCTCCAGAGGTCAGATCACTATACATGTATGTCAAAAGGGAGAACAAAACCACCTTATGGTGTAGTATGTAAAAGCACTTCAATGTTTATTAAAATATTCCAGAATATGCCCGATGTGGTCAAATCAAGCATGTCGTCAACTGCATATAAAAGTTTCCAACCGACAAGATGGCCAAGGCCCTCGTGACGTCACTCGTCTAAGCTCCCCCAACGTGTTTCATCATAATCAGGTGTCCTCAGGGGCGGGGCCAGCATCGGTCACAGAACTATTTATAGGGTGGGGGCCGGAAAGATCCACCTTCCACTAATTGCGCTCCAAAGCTCAAAAAAATGCCTAACTGTTAGCAGAAATGACACCGGGACCGGAAGAGAGCTGCTCAATACTCAGAGCCAGTACTGGAAATGACACCAGAGTGTCTCTGGTCCGAAGTATCCCCACAGAACCAGCTATTTAGAGGTAAGACAAAGAGAACCTGGCCAGAAGAGATGAGATGAACACCCCCCAGTTCGGTTCGCACCAGAACATGCGAAAAGGCAAAACATTTGTGTGAGCAGCGTTAAAGTCTATGGGACACGAACATGACAAATCAAAAGTGTTCATTTTAAAGGCTTAAGAGCTTATATGCAAGTTATTGCTATAAAAAGTGTATGGGAATCTGGGTACTGCCCCAGGGGACATGTATCAATGTATAAAAAATCAATGTATAAAATCAATATCAATGTCAATATATCAATGTATAAAAAAAGTTTTTAACGACCATTTTGTCAAGAGCAGTGATTTTAATAATGCTTAAAGTGAAACAATAAAAATGAAATATTCCTTTAAATATCGTGCCTGGGGGTCCCCTTAGTCTGCCTGATAAGTGGAGCATCTTTGTGATGTGTTACTGTGCCGCAGCAAAATAAAGGAAAAATTTTTCATTTAACCACTTACGGACCGCAGCACACCAATATACATCCTAAGTTTGAATCTCATTGTTATTGTAGCAGCTAGCTCCATAACCCTGGTATCTTCTTCGGTCGGTGGTCCGCTTTCAGATAAAAGTGGTCTCTGCAGCAGATTCGCTGTGAGATTTTTGGCGGCGGGAGAGGGACCACCCCCCCTCCCTCTGCCGTTTACCGGCAGAGGTGGAGGTGATCGGATCCTTTCTCATGCTGGGTATGGAGACGAGTGAGGTGAAGATGGCCCCCACCCGTCTCCATACCATTGTAGGGCGGAAGCGACATCAAAACATCACTTCCGCCCATAGCTCTTAAAGGGCCATTTTCTTTCTTTCTTTTTTTTTTTTACATTTTTTTAATTTTCTTTTTATGGCATTTTAGTGTAAATATGAGATCTGAGGTCCTTTTGACCCCATATCTCAAATTTAAGAGGTCCTGTCATGCTTTTATTTTTCTATTACAAGGGATGTTTACATTCCTTGTGATCAGACACAGCTGACCACATTGTAAAGAGCCTATATATATATATATATATATATATATATATATATATATATGATGTGGTGTGTCAGACTCTCACCACACCACTGATCGCCGATCTAGCGTCTTATCTTGCTGGATATCATATGACATCCAGTCAGGATACCTTAACCACTTTGCGGCCATCATTTTGTTATATGGCAGGCGGGAAGTGGGTAAAGCCTGCATTACAAAGCTCCCTAGTTTTTGATATCCCAAATAGCAGGGAGACTTCTAGGAGAACACAATGACTATTGCTAGCAGCTATAGCCGCTGGCAATAATCACATGCTAGAATTTAGATATGATGGTTATACCCGTCGGTCGATGGATTGACTTGGGTACAACCAACCTGCCCATATGTGAATTGAATCTCAGGTGAACTGGCCAAAATTCAAACCATCTTTGGTCAGCTTTAGACTGAAAGTTGAGCCAACAAGTTTACTAAAGCAAACCTGTATGTTTCCTGTGGAGGCTGATGCAATTGGTTTGTTTCCATTCACCCCCTCAACCGGTTCAAGAGACATTTGGACCATGTATAAGACAGCCTGTCTGACGGAAGCCAGCTAAACGTCCGGCTTCTGTGGAAGGAGTAAAGTCTACCTGTCGGCATCCGATTAGCGCTCCCTGGTATTGGCTGGGAGCACTGATCAGTGTTTTTTGGCAGGGTTTTTTGGGCTGTCCCCCTGTCAGAACACAATAGTTCAGCGGGGAGATCACTGTACTAACATTGGGTTGTTAGTACATGATCTCCTCCCAAGCTCTTCAGTTTGTTTTCTCGTTCAGCCCACTGGGTTGAATGAAAAAAGACTGTTATGCCCCGTACACACGAGCGGACTTTTCGACATCCAAAGTCCGACGGGCTGAGTCCGTCAGACTATCCGATCGTGTGTGGGCTGCAACGGACTTTAGCGAAGCTAAAGTCTGACGGACTTTAGAAATGAAGCATGCTTTAAATTTTCCCGACGGAACTCCGCCGGACCCGGTCCCCTTCGAAAAATCCGCTCGTGTGTGTGCTACTCCGACGGACTAAAACCGACGCTAGGGCAGCTATTGGCTACTGTCTATGAACTTCCTACGTCGAATCCAGTCGTACGTCATCACGTTCGACTCCGTCGGAGTTTGGTGTGATGGTGTGTGGTCAAGTCCGTTCGGTCGAAAAGTCCGCCAGAACTCCGGCGGAACTCCGCTAGAACTCCGTCGGAAGTCTGTCAGACTTAATCCCTCTCGTGTGTACGGGGCATAAGTGTATACTAGGCTTAACCTCTTTTCCCTATGTGTATCGCCATGTGGCATTAAAAGGGGAATAAATCTTTTTAACCACTTGCCGACCAGCGCACGCCGATGTATGTCGGCAGAATGCTGCTGGTAGGTAAAAGGGCATACAGGTACGTCTCCTTTAAGAAGCGGTGTCGTGGGCGCGGTCCCTGTGAGTGTGGGTCCCATGGACTCAATGCCCGCTGGGTGCCCGCAATCGCGTCACGGAAAGGAAGAACGGGGAGAGGCTTTTGTAAGCAAAGCATTTCCTCGTTCTGCCTCGTGACAGGACAGAGATCACTGCACTCTGTCATCGGGAGCAGTGATCACTGTCCTGTGTGTTGAAGCCCAGCCCCCTCACGGTTAGAATCACTCCCTAGGACACACTTTACCCCTTCACTGCCCCCTAGTGGTTAACCCCTTCACTGCCAGTGTCATTTACACAGTAATCAATGCATTTTTATAGCATTGATCGCTGTATAAATGACTGGTCCCAAAATAGTGTAAAAAATCTCTGATGTGTCCGCCATAATGTCCCAGTCCTGAAAAAAATCACAGATCGCCGCCATTACTAATAAAAAAAAAATTCCATAAAACTATCCCCTATTTTGTAGACGCTATAAATTTTGTGCAAACCAATCAATATACCCTTATTTCTATTTTTTATTTATTTTTTACCAAAAATATGTAGAAGAATACATATCGGCCTAAACTGAGGAAAAAAGTTGTTTTTTATATATGTTTGGGGGATATTTATTATAGCAAAAAGTAAAAAGCATTGCGTTTTTTTCAAAATTGACACTCTTTTTTTTGTTTATAGCGCAAAAAATAAAAACTGCAGACAGTGGCGTAACTAGAACCTTCAGGGCCCCGATGCAAGAAACCATGAAGGGCCCCCCTGAACCCCAGCCAGGGCCCTTCCCTCCGAGTCCGGCGGTGGAACTCCAGGGCGTGGTCACAGGTATGACCTTTGTGGAGAGGGTATGTAATGGTGTGTGGGGGATGGGGTCCTCTCACTCACCATGACCAAACTGTAGGCCACGCACTAATCCATGTTGGCCTGGGCTCCATCCAGTGTGCTGGACGGGCGATCAGCATATCTCCCAGAAAGACCTTTCATCATCTGTGTATGACGGGGGAGGAGGGGGGCTGGCAGACAAGCCTGCAGTGTCCTCCGGCGAGCCGGCTCTCATAGGGCTGCACTGCATCTGTGTGCTTAAAGTTTGTTTACCCAAGAGAAGTATGCAGTGCAGTGTGGGCCGGACTCGGGGGGGGCTCTGGCTGGGGAGAACAGACATTGCAGACATTGGACTGAACGGCAATGCATGGAGCAGGAGAGGGGTACTCTGGGGAGCTGGCCGAGGACATAGGTCATGCGGGGAATGCACAACTAAAGAGCAGCTAGTGCAATAGTCGAGCATGGAGCTCTGCTAGTCACCCGCCACCTCCAGCCACCCATGTGCATGGTGCACTGGTACCCCTAGCTGCCTATGCTGCTGCCGGCCATATGTAGAGGGGGCTGCATGGGCCCCCTGCATCACAGGGCCCGGTTGCGGTCGAGACTGCTGCAACCCCTATAGTTACGCCCCTGACTGCAGAGGTGATCAAATACCACCAAAAGAAAGCTCTATTTGTGGGGAAAAAGGGACGTCAATTTTGTTTGGGTACAACTGTCGCACGACCGCGCAATTGTCAGTTAAAATGACGCAGTGCCAATTCGCAGGAAGGGGGTAAAATCCTCTGGGGCTGAAGTGGTTAAAGTCAATTGAAATACATTCTTTTTGAGCTTTCACTAATGTGATATCATTTTAATTAGCAGACTTTGCTGGTTATTTTGCGGTTGCACTAATTATGTCAACATTGTGTTGGGGAAAAAGTTCAGAAAAAATGAATTTTTGTAAATGTATTACTATGTATTCTCAATTAAAAAAACAAGGAAATAAGAATGAACGTATATATTGTGTGTATCCAAATTTGCTATTAACTGTATACCAAATGAAGAAAATAAGACAAATAAGTTCATTATTGGGGATAACAAACACTTTAAAGCTGAACTTCAGGCATATAATAGAGACATGAATGAATAGAACTCTAGACATTTACCACTTGACCTTCGGAATATTTTACACCATTCATGACCAGGCTATTTTCTGCTATTCGGCACTGCTCTACTTTAACTGGTAATTGTGTGATCATGCAATGCTGTACCGAAACCAAATTCATTTTTCCCACAGCTTTCTTTTGGCGGTATTTGATCACCACTTTTTCTTATGTTTTGTGATATAAACGAAAAAATACCAAAAATTTTGAAAAAAAGTATTATTTACTTTCTGCTATAAAACACATCCAATAAAAAAATTTAAAAAATCTAATTTCTTCATACATTTTGGGCAAAATGTATTGTTACATGTCGTTGGTAGAAAAAAAAACCCAATAACTGTATGTTGACTGGTTTGTATAAGAGTTGCAGCTATCCTCATGATTAAAATGGATGTAAACCCACTCTCATCCTTTCTAAAATACTGCAATATTGGTTATCTAGAAGGATATACATGCCTCCTGCATGTATACTTATCTGTCAAATGACTGCTACGAGACACGAAAACCTGCAGATTCTGTGGGTGGGTCTGTTTTCTAGGGCTCAGTGGGTAGAGTCGTGATGTCAGCCTCCCCACCTACCTCTACACTCCCCTTGTCAACATGCATTTTCTCCTGTGTATTTCTTACACTGAACTTCTACTATGATGACTAACATCCAGTCAAAACCCACAAAAGTCCCCACATGACTTCAGCAAGCCAAATCATGCTGAGGTGGGGAACAGCCAATCCTTGCAGAGCAGCAGAAGAAAGGAGTGGGAGGGAATTAAAAAACAATGCATGTCTCTTAGGCTAGTGCACGAGATATGTAAATCACCTGTCACTCACAGCAAGGGGGAGGATTTGACAAAGTTTTTCTCAGTTTGTCAAGATTTATCTCACTGAACAATAAGAGGATTGCTCATAGCTGGATTAACTCTTTGTGGCAAGACTGGGCTCAAATGATAGGAAATCTTATACTCTACATTATGACATCAAAAAAATAAATAAATACATTTTTCGGGTTTACATCCACTTTAAGCTGCAAGGGGCAGAGCTAAAAACATGTTGGGGGAGTGGCCTAACTTGAGTCTGGACTGAGGCTGCCGTTCATCTGACTTCATGCACATGGTTCTGCTTCATGATGTGCAACTTATGGATCTTTTCCTTTGGCATTGCTATAGCGTTTACAAGCTATGGGATATTTTTGGAATGTTTATTTTTTTTATACTAATAATGGCGGTGATCAGCGAGCTAAAATGGCTGCAATAGTGCAGCAGGAAGTCTGACACAAACTGACACTGCAGGGAATTGACTGCCACTGACATCACAATTGATAATACTATACACTGTCACTGTATTAATGGTACTGGCTGGGAAGGGGTTAACATGCAGGGCAATCAAGGGGTTAAATGTGTGCCTAACTATGTGTAATGTGTGTAAAGTATGCTGCTTTTACTACTAGATCTCTCAGTTTCGCATCCCTGCTTTGCAGTGAAATTTACAGATTGCTCCCTCCTGTACAGAGCTGTGTTGTTTATCAACACAGAGCCCTGGGCTGTGATTGTACACAGCTGATCAGCAGGTCTCATCTGTGAATCATTGTCCTGGAACTTGTTGACAAGCTCCTGCTGTGTATAATCACAGTGCGTGCCAGGCAGGGGGCGAGCATGCTCTTGCCCTATACCCGAAAGTAGGCAGTGACATTTGGGTAAGTTGCATTGCCTTCAATGGCCGCTTGCCCGCAGTACTAGCAGGCAGGCGGGAAGTGGTTAATATAATGTTAAATGTATTTTCAAATGCAAGCAATGTAAGTGCCTGAATGTAATCTGGTTCCAGCCTCTTGCAATTCCTGTACATCAGGGCAAGAGTCTGAGAGGAAGAAGCCGAACAAGTCGCTAATTAGCTTAAGTGTTGACAAGAAGTATTCTGATTGGAGGAGACAGCAGAGAGACAGAGATAAGCTCATCACTGTGCTTCTCCTCCTTTAACTGTTCAGTCACAGGCAGGGGTGAGCCCATGATGAGCTGGGCTCAAGGGAGGGGGTTGAATAATACTGGCCATGAGATCAAGTAAACGTAGCAGCAGTAAAAACCTACTGCAGAGACATTTCTAGATTAGGGCTTGTTCACACCAGGCGTGGTGAGGGTACAAGGCAGGCACTTGCTATGTCTTAAAGGGAAGCATACTAATACTAAATATACACACCAGAATGTGGATCCCTGTATGCATATACATGCATCCACGTGTAGCAGTCTCCCCAACTTCTAAAGGCCTGATGGTGACCCACAGAGCCAGGGAGAACCCACATTCCTTCTCAGGGTGCAGGTTACTAGGCATAGTGGGTGTGCTGCAAGGTGAAAAAATTGGGCGCCAGTCACTTTTTGTAAAAATGAGCATAGATTTTATTTCTCTCTCTAAGAGAGAGGGTTAGGGCACAGACTGGTGCCCTGGTGAGATTTTATTTCTCTGAGAGAGAGGGTTAGACTGGTGCCCCGGTGGCCTGGTCTTCTGTCGCCGCCGCCTCTTCTTCCGACTCCCGGAGGATGCTGGGACTGTGACATCATAAGGGGGCGGGGTCACCAGGTAACATCACCCAATGACCCCACCCATTGTCCCTATATAAGGTGCCGCACAAAGTGTCCCTGTCATTGCGGCCAGAGAGTGTTGAGTCAACATCTCAAGGAAGAAGAGAAGGTGGCGGCGGCGACAGAAGACCGGGCCATCGCTAGTAAAAGAGCTGGAAGAAGATAGCGGAGGCCCAGCAAGAAGAACCGAAGAGGGGGACAAGATCCCCAAAGAGGGGGACAAGACCCCCGAAGTCGGAAGAAGACGCCCGAATGGCGGTGACGACGAAGAAAGCCGGGCTCCTCTGCTAGCAGAAGATAGCGGAGGAGTCCGCCGGAAAAGTCCGCTGGAGCCCACACACGGGCGGATTGTCCGGCGGACTCTGGTCAGCTGGACCAAGTCGTGTGTACGCGGAACCAAGCCGGATAGCCTGATCGTGTGTACGCGGAATTATGTCTACACAGCATCCTGGCATTTACATTAAAGGCCCCTCAAATAGGTTGGTATTTTTGGTTGCTACACTTGTATTACATGCTGGAAAAACTTTGTTCTCATGTATGTTTCTTTACTTGCAGTATACTGTGACCCATTTTGCTCTGATTGTACGGTGCTAAAGGCTTCACCTCTGAGTATTGTATCAGTATTCCCTTTTTGTTAGATTTCTTGTCTTGCTGAAGTACACAATAAAAAATTTAGCGTAGAACTATAGGCAAAACGTTTTTCATTGTGGGTAGAGTAAAGGAGGGTATAACCCCCGTCAGATTTTTTTTTTTTTTCGCCATATCGCTTCCTGTCCCATATCAAAACAGGAAGTTGGAGGAAATCTCTGCAATTTAAGGGAATTCCTTGAGGTCATCAGAACGAGTGTCCTCACTGGAAGATTTCCTCTCCTATTACTTTTCTGGGGACAACCTAATATTTGGGATTTTCTTTTATTTACACTTTCAATGATAATAGTAAACAGGACAAATAGAGGGGGAATCTCCCTAACGGGGGGCAAAGACAGTGATAAAAACTGACTTGGCTTGGGTGGCTTGGCCTCCA
Source organism: Lithobates pipiens (assembly GCF_037356315.1). Classification (NCBI taxonomy): domain Eukaryota; kingdom Metazoa; phylum Chordata; class Amphibia; order Anura; family Ranidae; genus Lithobates; species Lithobates pipiens. Next base: position 200,955,950 of record NW_027507686.1, read on the forward strand.
GCTTGTTGGTGCCTCCCATTCTCCCCATTAGCTGCTGGGACGTGACGTTGGGGGATGAGCCGTGGTGGTGCTCTCTATATGAGCCTCTCCCGCTGTTCGGTCTCACACATAGATTTGCTCACATCACTCAACACTAGTGATGGCCGAACGGTTTGCCCGGCGGTCGTTTAGCGGCGAATTTCGGACGTTCGCGGTCCGCTCGTTCGGCGGACTATTGGCGTCATTCGCCCTGCGGACTTTCGTGTTTAATGTGTAAAAGAACTTTGACCTATGATGACACATCCATCATGGGGTACAGGACAGCCAATTGAGACATTACAGCACATGGACACTTGGACATTCCACCTAACTTATAAATACACCCGATCCGGTGGACATTTTACATTCTTTCTTCTGTCACTATAGGGAAAGGTTGCTGTTTGGAGCAGGGACAGATAAAACGCTAGCTATTTGGTACACAAAAGTTCTGTTCAGGACTGGTATAGGTGTTAGGTGTATATAGGTTTGCTGTGCTACTGATTGTTGCAGCAGCCTGAGTGTCTTTTGTCAGTTTAGAGAAAGGGACAGAGCGCTGTGTCTGCTGCTATTTTAGGGACAGCCAGATTAGTCATCATCATCATCATCATTAGCTGTTACTATCAGGTCCACAAAAGTGCTATTCGAGTAACCAGTAAGGCCGCGTACACACGCGGGGACTGTTCGCTCAACCTTGTCCGCTGAACAGTGTTTCAGCGGACAGTCCGCTCGTGTGTGGGGCTTCAGCGGACAGTTTCGGCGGACAGTCTCCTGAACAAGGTTTTTCGAAATTTCCGACTTTGTTTCAGCGGACAGTCCCCTCATGTGTAGGCTTGTTCGACAAACTAAGTTGCGCGCATGCTCAGAAAGGATTTCCACGTCGGAAGGTTGCATTGCAGTGTATTGGACGTCGAATTTTTCGATCCGTCGTACGTGCCGATACGTCATCGCGCAAGGTTTCAGCGGACTGTTTGTTCGTCGTGTGTAGGCAAGTCCGCTCATGCTAATTTTGAGCGGACTGTCCGCTGAAACTGTTTGACGGACAAAGTTGAGCGAACAGTCCCCGCGTGTGTACGCGGCCTTATAGTTCCAGTCTCCTCTGTTTTGCCAGTTTGTATAGGGACAGGAAGGAAGCAGTGTGTCAGGCAGTGAGGGTCAGTTTAAACAGTAGCTGTTACTATTAGTTCCACAAAGGTTCTTTTCAGGACTGGTATCAGTGGTATGGTAATAGGCTTGTACACGTATAATATTCTTTCTTCCAAATGTAGAAAGAATATTATACTTGACTGCTGCCCTTCTGCTGCAGTCTGCTAATCATTCACAACTCACTTATTCCACAAAGCTCTTTATCAGGACTGGTAACTTGGTCTGTCTAGGGTGCTACAGTACATAGGGTTGAGTGAGGTACAGTCTGCCGTTCTGTAAGGACCGGTATCGGTCCACAATAGATAGGGTTGAGGTGCACCACTGCTGACCGCTGCCCTATACTGCAGCAGTCCTTCAGCAGTATAGGGACTGACGTACAGTCTGCTAATCAGTCACACCATCCCTGTGCTGTGCTGATTTTCTCCTGGGCCTGCTTATTATGAGGGGATCACACCATCCCTGTGCTGTGCTGACTTACTCCTAGGGGTTCTTATTATAAGGGGATCACACCATCCCTGTGCTGTGCTGACTTACTCCTGGGGTTCTTATTATGAGGGGATCACACCATCCCTGTGCTGTGCTGACTTACTCCTGGGGTTCTTATTATGAGGGGATCACACCATCCCTGGCTGTGCTGATTTTCTCCTGGGCCTGCTTATTATGAGGGGATCACACCATCCCTGTGCTGTGCTGACTTACTCCTGGGGGTTCTTATTATGAGGGGATAACACCATCCTTGTGCTGTGCTGACTTACTCCTGGGGTTCTTATTATGAGGGGATCACACCATCCCTGTGCTGTGCTGATTTTCTCCTGGGCCTGCTTATTATGAGGGGATCACACCATCCCTGTGCTGTGCTGACTTCCTCCTGGGGCTGCTTACGGTGCTGCTGTCAGTGCTGTATATCACGGTGCTGATGTCAGTGCTGTATGTCACGCTTCTGATGTCAGTGCTCTCTATCACGGTGCTGCTGTCAGTGCTGTATATCACGGTGCTGATGTCAGTGCTGTATGTCACGCTTCTGATGTCAGTGCTCTCTATCACGGTGCTGCTGTCAGTGCTGTATATAACGGTGCTGGTGTGAGTGATTTATGTCACGCTGCTGATGTCAGTGCTCTCTATCACGGTGCTGCTGTCAGTGCTGTATATAACGGTGCTGGTGTGAGTGATTTATGTCACGCTGCTGATGTCAGTGCTCTCTATCACGGTGTTGCTGTCAATGCTGTATGTCACGGTGCTGGTGTTAATGCTTTATGTCACGCTGCTGATGTCAGTGCCCTCTATCACGGTGCTGTTTTCAGATGACTCTATCACGGTGCAGGTGTCATTGCTGTATGTCACGCTGCTGGTGATCATCTCCTGCACCCTCTTCTTTGCCTACCCTGGTCCCTGACCTTCCCTCTCCTCCATTGCCTTCATGCGCTCCACAGTCCAGAATTGTCAGAACAATTTCCCATATAAAAAAAGAATGCTTGTAGTTGTCGATCCCAAATTCACCTCATACATGTGTTATGTCATTGGCCATGTGGTGGGACTATGTTTGCCCAGCTAATAATTATTTTGTGGCTGCAAATTTGACCTAAAGGTTTGCGAAGTTCGCCTCCCATTGAAGTCAATGGGGCCCGCCGCGAACATTCGGTTTCACGAACGATCGGCCGCGTTCGCGGTCCGCGTTCGCGAAACGTCCCGTCGGAAGTTCGTCCATCACTACTCAACACCATGGAACTACATGCTCCCTGGCTTTTTTGCCTCTACTCACCCTGAGTTAGGTAATTATTTTCTTCACCATTCTCAAATCAACTTCCCCTTCATTATCCTTTGCCTCCTCCTTTATCTTGCCTCTCTTTTCCCTTGTCTTTGTTTCTCAGTTTTTTTCACTTTTCCCCTTTTTTCCTTGTACTTCACCTTTCCACTCTGATAAACACACTCCACATACACATTTTTTGGTTCTCTTACACGATTGTTTTTCTCACATTTTTTACAGAGATCCCCCTACTAGAGCTATCCTTTTTAGCCCACACTTGTGTCACTTCATGTATTTTGACCCACTCGAAGTGTTGTCTGTGTTGCGTGTGTTTGCCTCGGTGCGCCCCCTCAGCTCCGGGATGTGGCATTTTTAGCTGGTCTGTGACTCTCGTGGCTATTTGTGAATCGGCACCATGCATTAACTGACACTTGCACGGTCATGCGACGTGGCTCCCAAACAAAATTGACGTCCTTTTTCACCACAAATAGAGCTTTCTTTTGGTGGTATTTAATCACCTCTGCGGTTTTTATTTTTTGTGCTATAAACAAAAAAAGAGCGACAATTTTGAAAAAAAACGCATTATTTTTAACTTTTTGCTATAATAAATATCCCCCAAAAATATATAAAAAAAAACGTTTTTTCCCCTCTGTTTAGGCCGATATGTATTCTTCTACATATTGTTGGAAAAAAAAAATCGCAATAAGCGTTTATTAATTGGTTTTCGTAAGTGTCTACAAAATAGTTTTATGGAATTTTTATTAATAATTTTTTAATAGTAATTGGGGCGATCATTATGGCAGACACATCGGACAATTTTGGCGCTTATATTGGGACCATTCACATTCATACATCGATCAGTGCGATTAAAAATGCACTGATTACTGTGTAAATGGGACTGGCAGTGAAGGGGTTAACCAGGAAGGGGCACTGCAGGGGTTAAGTGTGTCCTAGGGAGTGATTCTAACTTTGGGGGGGAGGGGCTGTGTGTGACACCACACTGATCACCACTCCCGATCACAGGGACCTCTGATAAGTGTCACTAAGCAGAATGGGGAAATGCTTGTTTACATTAGCATTTCCCCGTTCTCAGTGAGACAATCGCGGGTATCCCAGCAGACATCAAGTCCGAGGGACCCGCGGTCGGACTCACGGAGCTCGCAGCAGGCAGGCACGCGCTCACGAGATCACATACAATAACGTGATTTCGCACAGCGGAGCCAACCTGACGCAGTAAAACTGTGGCGGATGGTCTGCAAACGATTAAATGGCCATGTTAGGCCTGAAGATGACAAACCCCCACCCCAAATATTACATATATTCACTGAAAGCAGAGACCCTGGAGAATATAATGGTAGTTGTTTATCAAACCGCTAATTTTAGTAAAAGATTACTATAAATAACTATAGTGTACGTAAAACACAATGAATCAGCCATTTATTTATATTGATACATTTTTTATTTTTCAAAATATAAAAGTTGAGGTTTCCTCTGGTAAATAGATAACAAACATGTCAAGCCAGAAAACTGCATAGTTAGGTTGAAAGAAAAAGACACAAGTCCATCAAGTTCAACCATCAAAAAAAGAATAAATAAAAAATATCATACAATCCCCTATACCCACAGTTGATCCAGAGGAAGGCGAAAAAACCCCAGCAGAACATGATCCAATTTGCTACAGTAGGGGAAAAAATTCCTTCCTGATCCCAGAGAGGCAATCGGATTTTCCCTGGACCAACGTTGCCTATAAATGTTAGTACCCAGTTATATTATGTACACCTAGGAAAGAATCCAGGTCTTTCTTAAAGCAATCTACTGAGCTGGCCAGAACCACCTCTGGAGGGAGTCTATTCCACTTTGCTTGCTTTGGAATCCGCAGCTTGGCATTGCATAAACTGCACTGATACCCAATATGTATAACACATGTTTTCATTAGTGTGTATTTGTACTTGCAGCGCAGTGGTCCAAGCCAGTATTCTATTGATTTGTTTTGCCCTCCGTTGAAAAGAGCCCGTGCATGCGCAGAATGGAAAGGCACTCCTGCCCTATGCCCCCCCCCAATCTGCCCTATACCCCCCTACCTACCCTACACCCCCCCCCACATACCCTATACACCCCTACATACCCTATACACTCCTAGCCTGCCCAGTGGGCTTACATATGTTTTGACAAACAATTATTTTACCAGGAGGAGTAAAGGAGTTGGACGTTCTGCTAATTGCTGAAGTAGAAGAGCAGACAGGATCAGGTATGTAATCTGCTCCTCCATAGAGGCTCATCAGCTGAAATAAAACACTGCCATCACTTCAGAAAGACCAACTGGATGTACAGTAAGCTTGGGGTAATAGGCTGAAGTGCTGACAGGCTTGGTTGGTTTGTGTTGGGTCCTCCCTTAAAACCCCCGAGCATCGTATTATAAGAAATGATATATTTCAATGTTGTCCTTTAAGTTTTATTAAGAGAGCAGAATTATTTGGCATCCCTCATTAATCTGTCCAGCCGGGCTGCAGCCACTGTCTTCCTTTCAGAAATCTTTATCTGAACCTTGTCTCGGAGAATATCTAAACGTTTAAGTCTTCGGTGCTCAGCTACAAGAGGAGTCTTGGCGCCGTCCCTTGGTGGAGGTGGTTTAGGCAGCATCACTTTCTGGGCACACTTTTGCCCCCTTGGAATCGTTTTATCTTCAGAAGCTGCCACTTTTTTTGCCAGGGTTGGAGTTTTGGGTTGAGTTGAAGATGTCCTGGAGACTCTTTGGAACTGTTCTCTTTTTACTCTGCACAACTCCTGCAGATTTTCATACTTTCTTTTGCTGTACCCTGTGACGTCTTTCTGCACAAAATGCCCTGCTTGGGGCTTTGTGTCCTCCGTGGCTTTGAAACCTCTACAAAGTGACTTTTTATTTTCAGAAATGGTGCCTTTTGTTGCCAAGCTTGGAATTGTGGGTCCAGTAGATAGTTTCATAGGGTATCTTTGGAACTGTTCTCTTTTTACTCTGCACAACTCCTGCAGATGTTCATACTTTCTTTTGCTGTACCCTGTGACGTCTTTCTGCACAACATCCACTGGTTTGGGCTCTGTGCCCTTCATGGCTCTTACCTCTCTATGGAGTGGCTCATAATGTTCCCTTTTGCTTAACAGCCTTGGCTGCCTATCACTTTGTGCTGGCCGAGTACCACCTTGAGGCTGGCGAGTTGTCTCCTTTGTCACCATGCCCTCCGGTTCCGTTTTCTCCTCATATTCCCCATATTTCTCTTTGAGGAATTCCTTTAATGCTTTTAAATCTTCGTCATTCAGCATGGAAACACAAAAGTCGAGTTCTTTAGGGAGTGGCGATCCGAATAATCTGCATGGTTCACCAGGTGGGGTTAGAACGCCTGAATTTAGAATACGATCGCGTTTCTTGCACCAACTGCGGCAGCGCTCCTCTTCTGAAAGCTGCGTAGGCTGAGCTTCAACATATTGATGCATAGTGCGGGCTAAAACATGCACCGGCTTGTAGGGAGATTTGGGGACAGATGGGAAACGGCTCTTGAAACTCAAAGATGTCGATTTCTCTCTCTCTTCTTTGAAGGCTTTTTTCAATGCCAATTCATTTTCCATATTTTGTACCAGCTTTTTCATGTAAACTCGTTCCTCTGCCGTATCCATCCAGTGCTGATAACGCCTATAGGCGGAAAATCGACGTAACAACATCTTGGAAAAAAAAAGCAAAAAGCTATCCAAAACGCAAATGTACACACGAGAAAACGTGCAATTAAATATACGAATAAACGTATAAGAACTAATGTGAGATAATGCACACTATGTATGTAGCACACACAAAACGGAAAATTCTATACTCACCTTTCCGTAATTTTCCTTTCCTGACGCATCTTCATGGCACCACACACTGGGTTGTGACTCCGCCCCCACAACCTGACAGGATTGGTTAACTATAAATTTGAAGGGGAGACCTCCCGCTGCATTCTCTGTAAATATCAACATAAATTAAATAAACGGGAGGGATTTGTGTGGTGCCATGAAGATGCGTCAGGAAAGGAAAATTACGGAAAGGTGAGTATAGAATTTTCCGTTTTCCTGACGCCTTCATGGCAGCACACACTGGGAAATAACTCGCCAGACGGGTGGGTAAATGCAAAATATATTTAATTCCTATAATGCCGAAGAGTTGGCTCTAATAACAGATCTACCAAACTCTGCCAAGGACAAAAGGGCAGAGTTCACTCTATAGTGAGAAATGAAGGTATGTTCAGAAGACCATGTAGCTGCCCTACAAATCGTCTCCGGAGAAACTCTGCAATATGCCGCCCAGGAAGTAGCCACTGCCCTAGTAGAATGAGCCCTGACGCCCTCTGGAATCGTCAAATGTTGCGTAGAATATGCCTTTTTAATGGCCCTCACCAACCAGGTCGCAATAGTGCGTGAGGAAGCTGGCATTCCGCGTCTAGTTCCATGAGGAATAACAAAGAGAGAGTCCGTTTTCCTAACAGAGGTTGTAGCTGACAGGTAGTTGGTGATGGTGGATTTAATGTCCAGCGGATGAGGATATCCCTGATCATCAGTGAAGGATGGAAGGACAATATCTTGGTTATAGTGAAAGGAAGAAGCCACTTTGGGTATAAAACGATCTGAGGGTCTAAGAACTACCCTGTCTGGAAAGAAAACCAGATAAGGCTCCGAAATAACCAAGGCTTGAATTTCCGACACTCTCTTGGCCGATGTTATGGCAATCAGAAAGGCAAGCTTCAAGGTCAGGTCCCATAGTGAGATAGATTCCGCAGGAATAAATGGTGGACTAGAAAAAGCGTGGAGAACTACCGATAGATCCCATGCCGGAAACATAGGCTTCCTAGGAGGCTTTATCTTCAGACTAGCCTTCAGAAATTGGATGACCAGAGGATGAAAAGCCCATTTGGTGCCTGTTTTAGCCGAGAGAGCCGAAACCTGCACCTTGAGGGTGCTTGAACTGAGGCCTTTGTTAATTCCTGACTGAAGAAACTCCAGGATCTGAGGTGGTCCTGGAGCAAGAGGGTCCCAACCTTTTTCTTGGGCCATAAGGCAGAACTTTTCCCAAATTCTAGTATAGACGGAATTCGTGGAAACTTTCCTAGCCTGCATTAAAGTAGAAATGACCTCCTGGGAGCAGCCTTGCGCCTTCAACCTAGACCTTTCAACTTCCAGGCCATCAAATGTAACCTCTCGGGAGCAGGATGAAGAAACTGCCCCTGTGAGAGGAGGTTTGGTTCTAGTGGCAGAGCAATTGGTGGCTGGACACTGAGTTGTAGAAGAGTCGTAAACCACGGCCTCCTCGGCCAGAACGGAATTATTGCGATTACTGTTACTGAAGACCTCCGAAGTCTGGACAGGAACCTCGCAATTAGAGGAGTAGGCGGGAATATATACCCCAACTTGAAACTCCATTGATGTGTCAGGCAGTCTATTCCCTCGGCTGACGGAAACGGATTCCTCGACAGGAACCTGCGACATTTGGTGTTCAAGGGAGTAGCTGCTAGATCTATCTCCGGTGTCCCCCAGGTTCCCGTCAGGAAAGAAAAAATTTGAGGACTCAAAGACCATTCGTTGTTGGACAACGGCTTCCGACTCAGATAGTCGGCCAATACATTCTGTGTTGCTGGAACATATACTGCTCTCAAGTCTGCTAGGTGAACTTGGGCCCAATCCAAAATGGGACGAACTTCTTCCATCAAGGTGACACTCCTTGTACCTCCCTGTCTCTGCACATAAGATACTGCCACCTTGTTGTCCATCCTGATAAGCACGCTCTTCCCCGAGAGCAGAGATGTGAATGCCGTTAGGGCATGGAAGGCTGCTCTGAGTTCCAGAATATTGGAAACTACCCCTAGGGCTTGGAACTGCCACTGGCCCTGGACTGCTAGATCCTGGTAGTGTCCTCCCCAGCCGCTCTGACAGGCGTCCGAAGTCACCACTTCTGGGTCTGGAGGGACTATTGGCTTGAATTTCTCTAAATTGTACTGGTGTGTCCACCACCATACTGACTGTTTCACCGGCTTGGAAATGACAATAGTCTGATGCATGGACACTCCATTCCACTGCCTGAGAAAGGAGATTTGTAGGGTCCTCATGTGCCATTGGGACCATTGCACCATGGGTATGGTGGCCGACATGGATCCCAGCACGCTTAGACAGGCCCTGGCTGAAAGATGACTTGCTGACAGCAGTCTCCGCATCTTTTGAATTAGGAGCTGAATCTTTGCCTGTGGTAACTGAACTCTGTTCTGTTTGGTGTCCAGTTGTGCCCCTAGAAACACCATCTTCTGTGTAGGTTGTAAACTGCTTTTTCCGAAATTGACGATCCACCCGAAGTTGTGGAGAGTTGAAAGAAGAATTTCCCGATGGTGAAGTAATAACTCTTGACTTTTTGCTAACAGCAGGATGTCGTCTAAATAATGGTGAATTCGAAGACCTTTCCCCCTCAGGAACGCCACTAACGGTAGAAGAGTTTTGGTAAAGGTCCTGGGAGCCGACGAAATGCCGAATGGAAGGCATCGAAACTGGAAATGGGAATGATTGATGGAGAACCGAAGAAATTTCTGAAAGGCCGAATGTATTGGGATGTGAAGATAGGCGTCCGACAAATCTACGGACAGCATCCAATCGCCCAGATTTATTGCCAGGAGTATGGACTGGAGACTCTCCATTTTGAAAGCTTCTATTTTGATGTTCTTGTTGAGCTTCTTGAGATCCAGTACTGGACGAAAATCTCCTGTTCTCTTCCTTACCAAAAATAACGGGGAGTAGAAACCTCTCCCTCTTTGAGTTGATGGAACCTCCACAATAGCCCCCTTCTGTTTTAAATCCGCTACATATTCTATCAGGAGGCTTTTCCTGAATAGTGTGGAAGGCATTCTGGTAGGCTGAAAGTGGTTGCCTGGAAACCCGTTGATGAATTCCCACTTGTGCCCATACCTGATTGTGGACAGTGCCCAATTGTCCTGTATATGACTTGCCCAGATCCGAATAAACCCTCTTAACCTGGCGCCCACCTGGGCTGGGTGAGCGGGCAAACTTTCAAAAGGATTTAGGATGCTCCCCTGCGGGTGTAGCCTTGGTCTTTTGCATTCTCAGAAAAGAAGGCTTGGTATTCTTCCAATCCCTCCTGAATTCTCTGCCGGGACGATAGGATCTGGACTCTCTATACTTGTCCGGAAGATTTCGCCTGAAAGAAGGCCCTTTGTGAACTTTGGGTCTTCTGTCGGAGGGAATCAGACCAGACTTCCCTCCTGTGACTTTGGAAATAGCCGAATCCAGTTTGGCCCCAAAGAGATTAGCACCATCGAAAGGGATCTTGCACCAATTTATTTTAGAGGCTGTATCGGCCATCCATGGTTTCAGCCATAGGGCCCTTCTAGCTGTTACCGATGCCAACATTGTTCTGGCCGAAGATCTTATAATGTCCACTGAGGCCTCTGCTACAAAGTCGCCTGCCAGCCTAATCTCTTGCAAGGAAGAGACTAATTTCTCCATTTCTGCACCTTCTAGCAGATCCTTCCCTTATCCAGTTGATAATCGAAATACAGGGCAGTATCTTGAAAACAGCAGTATGCAGAAGCATACAGCTGTGATTTTAAAAACGGCTCCAAAACGGCGCCGAATGACGCTCCGCGCATGCGCAGAACGGCTCGAGGACGCCGGCGCCATCTTGGAAGAGGGAAAAACCCTCTCTTCGGGGAGAAAAAACAACCAGATGCCGACAGACCTGCGCAGAGCGGCGAGGACACTAGCGGCGGCCATGACAGCTGTCCTGGAGGACAGCAAGACCCAGCCACTCCTGCACAAAAGTAAGAAAGGAAATAAATGCATAAGCAGACAAACGAGCAGGATACATGAAAAAAGGGGAGCCCACTGCATAATAAAGGCTTATTTAAAGCCTGTAAAAAATCCATGAGAAGTCCCCTGAGACCATCAGAACGGGGATTCCCTCCATAGAGCTCATTTAGAGACTGTACAGGAGGGACTTCCAAACAGGAGAGGCTTGAACCTGCTGGGGTGAGGCGGTAAGAGGCTTATTCATCTGTAGGTATCTTTAATCCTTTAATGCTTTTAAATCTTCGTCATTCAGCATGGAAACACAAAAGTCGAGTTCTTTAGGGAGTGGCGATCCGAATAATCTGCATGGTTCACCAGGTGGGGTTAGAACGCCTGAATTTAGAATACGATCGCGTTTCTTGCACCAACTGCGGCAGCGCTCCTCTTCTGAAAGCTGCGTAGGCTGAGCTTCAACATATTGATGCATAGTGCGGGCTAAAACATGCACCGGCTTGTAGGGAGATTTGGGGACAGATGGGAAACGGCTCTTGAAACTCAAAGATGTCGATTTCTCTCTCTCTTCTTTGAAGGCTTTTTTCAATGCCAATTCATTTTCCATATTTTGTACCAGCTTTTTCATGTAAACTCGTTCCTCTGCCGTATCCATCCAGTGCTGATAACGCCTATAGGCGGAAAATCGACGTAACAACATCTTGGAAAAAAAAAGCAAAAAGCTATCCAAAACGCAAATGTACACACGAGAAAACGTGCAATTAAATATACGAATAAACGTATAAGAACTAATGTGAGATAATGCACACTATGTATGTAGCACACACAAAACGGAAAATTCTATACTCACCTTTCCGTAATTTTCCTTTCCTGACGCATCTTCATGGCACCACACACTGGGTTGTGACTCCGCCCCCACAACCTGACAGGATTGGTTAACTATAAATTTGAAGGGGAGACCTCCCGCTGCATTCTCTGTAAATATCAACATAAATTAAATAAACGGGAGGGATTTGTGTGGTGCCATGAAGATGCGTCAGGAAAGGAAAATTACGGAAAGGTGAGTATAGAATTTTCCGTTTTCCTGACGCCTTCATGGCAGCACACACTGGGAAATAACTCGCCAGACGGGTGGGTAAATGCAAAATATATTTAATTCCTATAATGCCGAAGAGTTGGCTCTAATAACAGATCTACCAAACTCTGCCAAGGACAAAAGGGCAGAGTTCACTCTATAGTGAGAAATGAAGGTATGTTCAGAAGACCATGTAGCTGCCCTACAAATCGTCTCCGGAGAAACTCTGCAATATGCCGCCCAGGAAGTAGCCACTGCCCTAGTAGAATGAGCCCTGACGCCCTCTGGAATCGTCAAATGTTGCGTAGAATATGCCTTTTTAATGGCCCTCACCAACCAGGTCGCAATAGTGCGTGAGGAAGCTGGCATTCCGCGTCTAGTTCCATGAGGAATAACAAAGAGAGAGTCCGTTTTCCTAACAGAGGTTGTAGCTGACAGGTAGTTGGTGATGGTGGATTTAATGTCCAGCGGATGAGGATATCCCTGATCATCAGTGAAGGATGGAAGGACAATATCTTGGTTATAGTGAAAGGAAGAAGCCACTTTGGGTATAAAACGATCTGAGGGTCTAAGAACTACCCTGTCTGGAAAGAAAACCAGATAAGGCTCCGAAATAACCAAGGCTTGAATTTCCGACACTCTCTTGGCCGATGTTATGGCAATCAGAAAGGCAAGCTTCAAGGTCAGGTCCCATAGTGAGATAGATTCCGCAGGAATAAATGGTGGACTAGAAAAAGCGTGGAGAACTACCGATAGATCCCATGCCGGAAACATAGGCTTCCTAGGAGGCTTTATCTTCAGACTAGCCTTCAGAAATTGGATGACCAGAGGATGAAAAGCCCATTTGGTGCCTGTTTTAGCCGAGAGAGCCGAAACCTGCACCTTGAGGGTGCTTGAACTGAGGCCTTTGTTAATTCCTGACTGAAGAAACTCCAGGATCTGAGGTGGTCCTGGAGCAAGAGGGTCCCAACCTTTTTCTTGGGCCATAAGGCAGAACTTTTCCCAAATTCTAGTATAGACGGAATTCGTGGAAACTTTCCTAGCCTGCATTAAAGTAGAAATGGCCTCCTGGGAGCAGCCTTGCGCCTTCAACCTAGACCTTTCAACTTCCAGGCCATCAAATGTAACTTCTCGGGAGCAGGATGAAGAAACTGCCCCTGTGAGAGGAGGTTTGGTTCTAGTGGCAGAGCAATTGGTGGCTGGACACTGAGTTGTAGAAAAGTCGTAAACCACGGCCTCCTCGGCCAGAACGGAATTATTGCGATTACTGTTACTGAAGACCTCCGAAGTCTGGACAGGAACCTCGCAATTAGAGGAGTAGGCGGGAATATATACCCCAACTTGAAACTCCATTGATGTGTCAGGCAGTCTATTCCCTCGGCTGACGGAAACGGATTCCTCGACAGGAACCTGCGACATTTGGTGTTCAAGGGAGTAGCTGCTAGATCTATCTCCGGTGTCCCCCAGGTTCCCGTCAGGAAAGAAAAAATTTGAGGACTCAAAGACCATTCGTTGTTGGACAACGGCTTCCGACTCAGATAGTCGGCCAATACATTCTGTGTTGCTGGAACATATACTGCTCTCAAGTCTGCTAGGTGAACTTGGGCCCAATCCAAAATGGGACGAACTTCTTCCATCAAGGTGACACTCCTTGTACCTCCCTGTCTCTGCACATAAGATACTGCCACCTTGTTGTCCATCCTGATAAGCACGCTCTTCCCCGAGAGCAGAGATGTGAATGCCGTTAGGGCATGGAAGGCTGCTCTGAGTTCCAGAATATTGGAAACTACCCCTAGGGCTTGGAACTGCCACTGGCCCTGGACTGCTAGATCCTGGTAGTGTCCTCCCCAGCCGCTCTGACAGGCGTCCGAAGTCACCACTTCTGGGTCTGGAGGGACTATTGGCTTGAATTTCTCTAAATTGTACTGGTGTGTCCACCACCATACTGACTGTTTCACCGGCTTGGAAATGACAATAGTCTGATGCATGGACACTCCATTCCACTGCCTGAGAAAGGAGATTTGTAGGGTCCTCATGTGCCATTGGGACCATTGCACCATGGGTATGGTGGCCGACATGGATCCCAGCACGCTTAGACAGGCCCTGGCTGAAAGATGACTTGCTGACAGCAGTCTCCGCATCTTTTGAATTAGGAGCTGAATCTTTGCCTGTGGTAACTGAACTCTGTTCTGTTTGGTGTCCAGTTGTGCCCCTAGAAACACCATCTTCTGTGTAGGTTGTAAACTGCTTTTTCCGAAATTGACGATCCACCCGAAGTTGTGGAGAGTTGAAAGAAGAATTTCCCGATGGTGAAGTAATAACTCTTGACTTTTTGCTAACAGCAGGATGTCGTCTAAATAATGGTGAATTCGAAGACCTTTCCCCCTCAGGAACGCCACTAACGGTAGAAGAGTTTTGGTAAAGGTCCTGGGAGCCGACGAAATGCCGAATGGAAGGCATCGAAACTGGAAATGGGAATGATTGATGGAGAACCGAAGAAATTTCTGAAAGGCCGAATGTATTGGGATGTGAAGATAGGCGTCCGACAAATCTACGGACAGCATCCAATCGCCCAGATTTATTGCCAGGAGTATGGACTGGAGACTCTCCATTTTGAAAGCTTCTATTTTGATGTTCTTGTTGAGCTTCTTGAGATCCAGTACTGGACGAAAATCTCCTGTTCTCTTCCTTACCAAAAATAACGGGGAGTAGAAACCTCTCCCTCTTTGAGTTGATGGAACCTCCACAATAGCCCCCTTCTGTTTTAAATCCGCTACATATTCTATCAGGAGGCTTTTCCTGAATAGTGTGGAAGGCATTCTGGTAGGCTGAAAGTGGTTGCCTGGAAACCCGTTGATGAATTCCCACTTGTGCCCATACCTGATTGTGGACAGTGCCCAATTGTCCTGTATATGACTTGCCCAGATCCGAATAAACCCTCTTAGCCTGGCGCCCACCTGGGCTGGGTGAGCGGGCAAACTTTCAAAAGGATTTAGGATGCTCCCCTGCGGGTGTAGCCTTGGTCTTTTGCATTCTCAGAAAAGAAGGCTTGGTATTCTTCCAATCCCTCCTGAATTCTCTGCCGGGACGATAGGATCTGGACTCTCTATACTTGTCCGGAAGATTTCGCCTGAAAGAAGGCCCTTTGTGAACTTTGGGTCTTCTGTCGGAGGGAATCAGACCAGACTTCCCTCCTGTGACTTTGGAAATAGCCGAATCCAGTTTGGCCCCAAAGAGATTAGCACCATCGAAAGGGATCTTGCACCAATTTATTTTAGAGGCTGTATCGGCCATCCATGGTTTCAGCCATAGGGCCCTTCTAGCTGTTACCGATGCCAACATTGTTCTGGCCGAAGATCTTATAATGTCCACTGAGGCCTCTGCTACAAAGTCGCCTGCCAGCCTAATCTCTTGCAAGGAAGAGACTAATTTCTCCATTTCTGCACCTTCTAGCAGATCCTTCCCTTATCCAGTTGATAATCGAAATACAGGGCAGTATCTTGAAAACAGCAGTATGCAGAAGCATACAGCTGTGATTTTAAAAACGGCGCCAAAACGGCGCCGAATGACGCTCCGCGCATGCGCAGAACGGCTCGAGGACGCCGGCGCCATCTTGGAAGAGGGAAAAACCCTCTCTTCGGGGAGAAAAAACAACCAGATGCCGACAGACCTGCGCAGAGCGGCGAGGACACTAGCGGCGGCCATGACAGCTGTCCTGGAGGACAGCAAGACCCAGCCACTCCTGCACAAAAGTAAGAAAGGAAATAAATGCATAAGCAGACAAACGAGCAGGATACATGAAAAAAGGGGAGCCCACTGCATAATAAAGGCTTATTTAAAGCCTGTAAAAAATCCATGAGAAGTCCCCTGAGACCATCAGAACGGGGATTCCCTCCATAGAGCTCATTTAGAGACTGTACAGGAGGGACTTCCAAACAGGAGAGGCTTGAACCTGCTGGGGTGAGGCGGTAAGAGGCTTATTCATCTGTAGGTATCTTTGAAACTCGAACGCTCCAACCTGTCAGGTGAGGATAAAAAAGAGAATGCAGCGGGAGGTCTCCCCTTCAAATTTATAGTTAACCAATCCTGTCAGGTTGTGGGGGCGGAGTCACAACCCAGTGTGTGCTGCCATGAAGGCGTCAGGAAAACAGGTCTTCCCTGTTTTTTTTTTTGCTGTTGCTAGGGTGATGCTGGCTTTTGAAAAAAAAAAATGTTGAAAAAAAAATTATTTTTTAAATTTAAAAAAAATAAAAAAATTTTTGCTGGTCACATGGTATGATGACACGGTGAGTGGTCTTGGCACCCGGCCAGAAAAAATAACTGCTGCTACCTTGATTGTCTACCCCAGCTTCTGTTGCTATGGAGATACTGGCTTGATGCAAGAACACACAGAAAACAACCATGTTTACATTGAGATTCCTTCACCAAATATTTAGCATTTCTGCATTTTTTTGCAGCACAGCAGACCCCGGTGTGTCACAGTCGGCTGCCATGCATAGAGTGGAATGACGTGTCATTTTGTGACACTTTAATAAAGTTAAAATTTACAAGTACAACTCATCGCACCACCTTAACAAACACACACGCATGCTTTATAGTGTGCAGACTGATGTAAACATGTCACAATGCAGTTCTGATTAAATATATTTTCATATTTGTTAGTATTGTACCTATACACTATACAATCTGATTGTGCAATCTCTATTAGATCTACTAACAACTATAAAATATAAAGGCCTGTGTGATATATAGAAGTTTATTGGATTGTATAGGTTTGTCATCATATTACATAGTTTTGGTAAATGCGTTTATACAATCAGATTGTATTGTGTATGGCCACCCTTAGTAAAACACAGGGCTAGATGGGCTCTTCATAGAAGCTTGTAATTGTATTCACAGGCTTGTTTACCACATGGAGAGCAAATGTGGAATGGTTACCATAGCAACCATACAGTACACTTAGCTGGTTGCTAAGGGGAATTCCAGTAGCAGTGTCTGTAAATCATCCTCAGTTAATTATTATTTTTTTTTATTGGCTGTATTTTTCAATATATTTATTATGTTATAAAAAATCCAGGTGGATTGATGAGTGATCACTGGTGCCACGTTCCTTACCAATTCAACCAAAATCAATTTTTTTATAATAATAATAGAGTGGAGAGGGATTAGAACTCCTGTCAGTCATTTTTGCTGTATGTATATATATATATGTGGTAGGGGTGCAACGGATCGTCACCAATCCGTGATCCGAATGGGTCACCCTGTTTGGATCGGCATACGCCACAATCCACGGAGCCCTCCGTGGCCTCGGCCTTAGGAAAGGCCGCGGCTTCGGCCTAGCTCCAGAGCGGCAGCCACCTTGGTGCACCCGTCGGCCGTTTACATTGTGATCTCTCCGTCAAATGACGACGTGATCACTTGTAAACAAACCAGCGTCATGACGACACTGGTTCCTCTCTCCCCTCTGTGTACAGATCTGTACAGTGGAGGGGAGAGGTCAGATGGCAGCAGCACTGTGGGCTGGATCTGTAGTGCCCACAGCGCTGCTCTGTGACAAGTGCAGTCACAGCCATCCCTCCATACTCTGCCATACCCAGCCAATACCCTGCCATACCCAGCCAATACCCTGCCAATAATCTGCCATACCCTGCCAATACTCTGCCATACCCAGCCAATACTCTGCCATACCCAGCCAATACTCTGCCATACCCAGCCAATACCCTGCCATACCCAGCCAATACCCTGCCAATAATCTGCCATACCCAGCCAATAATCTGCCATACCCTGCCAATACTCTGCCATACCCTGCCAATACTCTGCCATACCCTGCCAATACTCATATTACAGTGGGGGAGATGTATATCACAGTGGGGGGAGGGGGGTGATGTGTATATTACAGTGGGGGAGATGTATATCACAGTGGGGGAGATGATGTGTATATTACAGTGGGGGAGATGTATTTCACAGTGGGGAGATTGTGGATATTACAATGGGGACTATATGGTGGTGGAATTTTCACGGGTTTTTGCAAATTTCAATCATTATTTGCTGATCCGAAAAAATGATCAGATCCGTGAGTTTTTTGATCCGTTTCACCCCTAATAAGTGGTGGCTGTGTCTGATGACACAAGGTGGTCCTTGTTAACACTTGTACACATGTTGGTTTGGATTGTGTTTCCATCAATATCACTATTATATTCCACTTCACCTTGGACATTCTATCATTTTGGACTGGATTGTGCTATATTACTATAAATATATTCACTTCACATTGGTCACTTCTATATATTATTCTTTGTATTTCTATTTGCACATTACATTTATATACATTTGATTCATTTTAATATTTATTTCTTTGGTAGCGCTGCTGTTTTAGTGTATGGTATTTGAACTATGTGTATTTCATAGTTACAGTAGCAGCTTATTTAATCACGTATGCACTTTAGCGCAGTATTTTCTCTATTGCTTTGAATTCTAGCACTAGACCTCCTCTAACTGTAAAGGCGTAACGTGTATAAAAAATGTAAAGTGTCGCCTACGGAGATTAAGTACAGAAAATTAGCCTAAAGGTACTGTTTTCCCCAAACCCTTCCCCCCCCCAAAAAAAAAATTGCATTTGAAAAATTGCTGCGCAAATACCGTGCGAGATACAAAGTTGTAACAACCACAATTTCTTCCCTATGGTCTCTGCTAAAAAACATATATAATATTTGGGGGCTCTCAGTAATTTTCAAGTAAAAAAAAAAAGATGATTTTTACATGTAGGAGAGAAGTGTCAGAAGTGGGCCAGTAGGCAAGTAGTTAACCACTGGCCAAGCGCCGCACGCATCGCCATGTACGTCAACAGAATGGCACGGGAGCGCAAATGGGCGTACCCGTACGTCTAGGGTGGCCGCCTGTACAGGATTCACCTGGTGGTAGCGGAGCGAGAAGACACTTTTGGAGTTACGACGGAGGACATTCTTAATTTTTAATAAAGGGCTTGTCAAAAACCATCTACTGTTTTTCTTTATTTTTGACGCTTTTTTTGGTGAATGAGTAGGGGTGCGATGCACCCCATACTCATTCACTTAGGGGAGGGCTGGGATCTGGGGGCCCCTCCTTGTTAAAAGGGGGCTTCCAGATTCCGATAAGCCCTCTGCCCGCAGTCCTCTACAACCACCATCCAGCATTGTCGGGAAAAGGCCCTGCTTAAGGGTGCTTAAGGGCGGGGGACAGAAACCCCCCCCCCCCCCACAGTTCAGGAGCGGGGGGGGGGGCGCTTGCTCATTGCTCAACACTTGTGTTTCTGGTTTGACTCCAAAGTCTATTACATGCAAAATGTGGGAAAAAAGTCCCTGTCCCTTTCCAAAAAGCACTGGCTACAAAATACATAAATACATAGATGTGAACGTGTACCATAGGAAACCACGTTAAATGGACTGTAGTGCGTTTCTGCAAACTGTAACCTGCACTAAAACAAACACATAGGTTTGAACATAAGGTAAGTCTCTAGATTATAATTTGCTGGCCATCGGTGTTTTTAGGTGTGAACATAGGCTGGGTGCCACAGACACAGTTGCAAATGGGTAAGTATACTGGGCAGCCACCGGCGAGTCACAGTTCCGGAGCAGCGATACCCGGAATTCATTCTGGGTATCATGGCGGCGACAGAGGACGTGGATGAGGATCGCTTTGGGGGCTTTGATCTCAGGTAAGTAATTCATAATGCGCTACGGTAGTATGCTATGCTCTCACATTTTGAATGACAATTACTCATGCGTCATGCAACACTGGACCTATATGAAATTTTTGTCCTTTTTTCACGCAAATAGAGCTTTCTTTTGGTGGTATTTAATCACCGCTCGGTTTTTTATTTTTTTGTGCTATAAAAGAAAAAATACCGAAAATTCTGTAAAAAAATGAATTTTTCTTTGTTTCTGTTATAAAATTTAGCAGATTAGTTATTTTTTCTTCATAAATTTTGGCCAAAATTTATACTACTACATATCTTTAGTAAAAATAAGTACAAATTGGTGGATATTATTTGGTCTTTGTCAAAGTTATAGAGTCCACAAGCTATGGTGCCAATATCTGAAAATTGATCACACCTGAAGTACTGACGGCCTATTTCAATTCTTGAGATCCTAACATGCCAGAAAAGTACAAATACCCCCCAAATGACCCCTTTTTGGAAAGAAGACATTCCAAGGTATTTAGTAAGATGCATGGTGAGTTTTTTGAAGTTGTCATTTTTTCCCACAATTCTTTGCAAAATCAAGATTTTTTTTACCTTTTTTCACAAAATTGTCATATTATCAGTTTATTTCTCACACAGCATATGCATACCACAAATTACACCCCAAAACACATTCTGCTATTTCTCCCGAGTATGGCAATACCACATGTGTGAGACTTTTACACAGTGTGGCCACATACAGAGGCCCAACATGCAGGGAGCGCCATCAGGCGTTCTGGAGCACCCAGGACAATTCTGACATTTCTCTCCTACATGTAAAAATCATCATTTATTTGCTAGAAAATTACATCGAATCCCAAAACATTATATATGTTTTTTTAGCAAACACCCTGGAGAATACAATGGTGGTTGTTGCAACTTTTTATCTCGCACAGTATTTGCGCAGCAATTTTTCGAATGCTTTTTTTTGGAAAAAAAACAGTTTTGTGGTTAAAAAAAAAAAAAAACACAGTATAGTTAGCCCAATTTTTGCATAATGTGAAAGATGAAGTTACGCTGAGTAAATAGATACCTAACATGTCAATCTTCAAAATTGCACACGCTCGTGGAATGGCACCAAACGTCGCTACTTAAAAATCCCCATAGGCGGCGCTTTAATTTTTTTTTTTACTGGTTATATGTTTTGAGTTACAGAGGAGGTCTAGAGCTAGAATTATTGCTCTCGCTCTAACGTTCGCAACGATACCTCACATGTGTGGTTTGAATCGTATGTGGGCGGGACTTACGTATGCGTTCGCTTCTGCATGTGAGCACATGGGGACAGGGGCGCTTTAAAACATTTTTTTTTTTTTTATTGTTAATTTTACTTTATTTCAGTTTGACATTTTTTCCCCAAAAATAATTTTTTTGATCACTTTTATTCCTATTACAAGGAATGTAAACATCCCTTGTAATAGGAATATGGCATGACAGGTCCTCTTTACAGTGAGATATGGGGTCAATAAGACCCCGCATCTCACCTCTAAGCTGGGAAGCCTGAAATAAAAAAAAAAAAGATTCTGGCTTTGATTGTATTGGCGAATCGGTAGAAGCACCAGAGGGCAGCGGGGGGGGGGGGATGTCTATGGTTGGGTATTACAGGGTATCACCGACTATGGCTGGGTATTGCAGGGTATCTCCGAGTATGGCTGGGTATCTCCGAGTATGGCTGGGTATCTCTGGGTATGACAATTTATGGCAGGGTATTGCAGAGTATTGGCTGGAATTCTACTGCAGAGTATTGGCGGGTACTGCAGAGTATTGGCGGGTACTGCAGAGTATTGGCGGGTGTTGCAGAGTATTGGCGGGTGTTGCAGAGTATTGGCGGGTACTGCAGAGTATTTGCTGGTACTGCAGAGTAATGGCAGGGTATTGCAGAGTAATGGCAGGGAATTGAGGGGTTAAATTTCGGTGAGCAGCGATGTGGGCACTGCAGATGTAGCCCACATCGCTGCTGACACCGATCTCTTCCCCCTCCGCTGTACCGATTGGTACAGAGAGGGAGAGGGAGGAACCGGCGTCATAACATGACGCCGGTTTGTTTACAAGTGATCGCTCCGTCATTTGACGGAGCGATCACGTGGTAAACGGCCGCGATGAGCGGCCATTTTCCGTAATGCGCGGATGCTCTCGAGTGCGTGCCCCAGGGGGCTTCTGGGAGGACATCATATGATGGCCTACCAGCGTTAAACAACCGCCCTGTAGCAGTCATTCGGCTATGGGCCGGTTGTTAAGTGGTTAGAGATTAGGTTGAGATTGATTTTTTCCAGGAAGAATCTTCTTTGGTGATTTAAGTGATAGAAAGACTGTCAGAGTAGAACAAACATATCCTTCCTGAAAAAAGCTCAAAAGTTAGAGGGCAAGGAGCTTTGCAATAATAGGCCAGAGGACCTTCAGATAATAGGAATCCAAAGAAAATATGTGCTTACAGCCAACGCGTTTCAAGGCATTGTAGAGCATTCTCTTCTTTAGGGCTATGGATCTTTGAAGGTAAGCACCCAACAACTTCTGTGGGTGGTTCTAGCATTAGATCTTATAGGATTTTGTTCATCCGGTGCTCTAATGCATGGATGATGTGCAGGTGGTCCCATTATTGACTATATAATAATATTTGCCATCTTTTGCACTAAAGTTATTGTCATTGTAAGCTTCAAAAGTGAATAATTTTGAGCAGTTGTTAAACAGACAATGCTTTTAAAGAGAACCTGTCACCAACAAAATCATTACATAGGGGTCTTTTTGTCAACTCTAAAAAATTTATGTTCTACACCCAAGCCCATAAAATACCCCTCCACCCCCACTCATACACAAAAAAAGCTCCCCCACCCCCACATATTTACACATAAAAACATTGATTGCGATACAGGTTATATAAACTGGCTCCTTTCTTTTTAGACGGCTCCTGGAACCAAAAGCAAATTTGTCAAGCCCTATTCCTAGGCTTCTTATTCTGTCACTAATGCCGTGTACACACGGTCGGACTTTCCTGCAGAAAATGTCAGACGGAATCTTTTCATCGGATATTGGTATATCGGATGTGCGTGGGCCTCATTTGACTTTTTTTTTTTTTCGAAAATTTTGACGGGCCTAGAAATAGAACATGTTTTAAATATTTCTGACAGAATCAATTCCTATCGGGAAAACCGCTCGTCTGTATGCTGTTCAGATGGACCAAAAACTACACATGGGCAGCTATTGGCTACTGGCTATTGAACTTCCTTTTTCTAGTCCTATCGTACGTGTTGTACGTCACCGCGTTCTAGACAATCGGACTTTGGTGTGATCGCGTGTAGGCAAGATCGTTTCAGCGGAACTCTGTCAGAAAAACCGTCAGTTTATTATGACAAAAAAAAGAAACGGTCATGTATACTTGGCGTAAGGCTCAATAAATAGTTTTAACAAAAAAATACAAAAAATTCACCTGCGCTTAAGGTAACAAAATTAAACTAGAAAAAGCTGCTAGCACAAACTGTTGGCAACAATTGACAAGAATAGAAAAATGCAGCTCTTTTAAAATCTGAAAAAAATCCTTAAAAAAAATGTCTGAATAGATCCAATGAAGTTAAAGGTGTGAAGAGCACCTCAGGTGTATTTCTAATATTCTCCCATAAGTGATGAATAGAATCCTCCACCTACACCACAGCACACTGGGCATTTTACCCTCAGATATAGCCCACAAAGTTATATAGGCCACTAGGCACTGTCAGACTCCCAATGGACTTCATAGATATTACAGCTTGATTGTGGTCTCCCTTCTTACATAGCCTCTCCAGAGGTCAGATCACTATACATGTATGTCAAAAGGGAGAACAAAACCACCTTATGGTGTAGTATGTAAAAGCACTTCAATGTTTATTAAAATATTCCAGAATATGCCCGATGTGGTCAAATCAAGCATGTCGTCAACTGCATATAAAAGTTTCCAACCGACAAGATGGCCAAGGCCCTCGTGACGTCACTCGTCTAAGCTCCCCCAACGTGTTTCATCATAATCAGGTGTCCTCAGGGGCGGGGCCAGCATCGGTCACAGAACTATTTATAGGGTGGGGGCCGGAAAGATCCACCTTCCACTAATTGCGCTCCAAAGCTCAAAAAAATGCCTAACTGTTAGCAGAAATGACACCGGGACCGGAAGAGAGCTGCTCAATACTCAGAGCCAGTACTGGAAATGACACCAGAGTGTCTCTGGTCCGAAGTATCCCCACAGAACCAGCTATTTAGAGGTAAGACAAAGAGAACCTGGCCAGAAGAGATGAGATGAACACCCCCCAGTTCGGTTCGCACCAGAACATGCGAAAAGGCAAAACATTTGTGTGAGCAGCGTTAAAGTCTATGGGACACGAACATGACAAATCAAAAGTGTTCATTTTAAAGGCTTAAGAGCTTATATGCAAGTTATTGCTATAAAAAGTGTATGGGAATCTGGGTACTGCCCCAGGGGACATGTATCAATGTATAAAAAATCAATGTATAAAATCAATATCAATGTCAATATATCAATGTATAAAAAAAGTTTTTAACGACCATTTTGTCAAGAGCAGTGATTTTAATAATGCTTAAAGTGAAACAATAAAAATGAAATATTCCTTTAAATATCGTGCCTGGGGGTCCCCTTAGTCTGCCTGATAAGTGGAGCATCTTTGTGATGTGTTACTGTGCCGCAGCAAAATTAAAGGAAAAATTTTTCATTTAACCACTTACGGACCGCAGCACACCAATATACATCCTAAGTTTGAATCTCATTGTTATTGTAGCAGCTAGCTCCATAACCCTGGTATCTTCTTCGGTCGGTGGTCCGCTTTCAGATAAAAGTGGTCTCTGCAGCAGATTCGCTGTGAGATTTTTGGCGGCGGGAGAGGGACCACCCCCCCTCCCTCTGCCGTTTACCGGCAGAGGTGGAGGTGATCGGATCCTTTCTCATGCTGGGTATGGAGACGAGTGAGGTGAAGATGGCCCCCACCCGTCTCCATACCATTGTAGGGCGGAAGCGACATCAAAACATCACTTCCGCCCATAGCTCTTAAAGGGCCATTTTCTTTCTTTCTTTTTTTTTTTTACATTTTTTTAATTTTCTTTTTATGGCATTTTAGTGTAAATATGAGATCTGAGGTCCTTTTGACCCCATATCTCAAATTTAAGAGGTCCTGTCATGCTTTTATTTTTCTATTACAAGGGATGTTTACATTCCTTGTGATCAGACACAGCTGACCACATTGTAAAGAGCCTATATATATATATATATATATATATATATATATATATATATATATATATATATATATATATATATATATATATATATATATGATGTGGTGTGTCAGACTCTCACCACACCACTGATCGCCGATCTAGCGTCTTATCTTGCTGGATATCATATGACATCCAGTCAGGATACCTTAACCACTTTGCGGCCATCATTTTGTTATATGGCAGGCGGGAAGTGGGTAAAGCCTGCATTACAAAGCTCCCTAGTTTTTGATATCCCAAATAGCAGGGAGACTTCTAGGAGAACACAATGACTATTGCTAGCAGCTATAGCCGCTGGCAATAATCACATGCTAGAATTTAGATATGATGGTTATACCCGTCGGTCGATGGATTGACTTGGGTACAACCAACCTGCCCATATGTGAATTGAATCTCAGGTGAACTGGCCAAAATTCAAACCATCTTTGGTCAGCTTTAGACTGAAAGTTGAGCCAACAAGTTTACTAAAGCAAACCTGTATGTTTCCTGTGGAGGCTGATGCAATTGGTTTGTTTCCATTCACCCCCTCAACCGGTTCAAGAGACATTTGGACCATGTATAAGACAGCCTGTCTGACGGAAGCCAGCTAAACGTCCGGCTTCTGTGGAAGGAGTAAAGTCTACTAGTCGGGATCCGATTAGCGCTCCCTGGTATTGGCTGGGAGCACTGATCAGTGTTTTTTGGCAGGGTTTTTTGGGCTGTCCCCCTGTCAGAACACAATAGTTCAGCGGGGAGATCACTGTACTAACATTGGGTTGTTAGTACATGATCTCCTCCCAAGCTCTTCAGTTTGTTTTCTCGTTCAGCCCACTGGGTTGAATGAAAAAAGACTGTTATGCCCCGTACACACGAGCGGACTTTTCGACATCCAAAGTCCGACGGGCTGAGTCCGTCAGACTATCCGATCGTGTGTGGGCTGCAACGGACTTTAGCGAAGCTAAAGTCTGACGGACTTTAGAAATGAAGCATGCTTTAAATTTTCCCGACGGAACTCCGCCGGACCCGGTCCCCTTCGAAAAATCCGCTCGTGTGTGTGCTACTCCGACGGACTAAAACCGACGCTAGGGCAGCTATTGGCTACTGTCTATGAACTTCCTACGTCGAATCCAGTCGTACGTCATCACGTTCGACTCCGTCGGAGTTTGGTGTGATGGTGTGTGGTCAAGTCCGTTCGGTCAAAAAGTCCGCCAGAACTCCGGCGGAACTCCGCTAGAACTCCGTCGGAAGTCTGTCAGACTTAATCCCTCTCGTGTGTACGGGGCATAAGTGTATACTAGGCTTAACCTCTTTTCCCTATGTGTATCGCCATGTGGCATTAAAAGGGGAATAAATCTTTTTAACCACTTGCCGACCAGCGCACGCCGATGTATGTCGGCAGAATGCTGCTGGTAGGTAAAAGGGCATACAGGTACGTCTCCTTTAAGAAGCGGTGTCGTGGGCGCGGTCCCTGTGAGTGTGGGTCCCATGGACTCAATGCCCGCTGGGTGCCCGCAATCGCGTCACGGAAAGGAAGAACGGGGAGAGGCTTTTGTAAGCAAAGCATTTCCTCGTTCTGCCTCGTGACAGGACAGAGATCACTGCACTCTGTCATCGGGAGCAGTGATCACTGTCCTGTGTGTTGAAGCCCAGCCCCCTCACGGTTAGAATCACTCCCTAGGACACACTTTACCCCTTCACTGCCCCCTAGTGGTTAACCCCTTCACTGCCAGTGTCATTTACACAGTAATCAATGCATTTTTATAGCATTGATCGCTGTATAAATGACTGGTCCCAAAATAGTGTAAAAAATCTCTGATGTGTCCGCCATAATGTCCCAGTCCTGAAAAAAATCACAGATCGCCGCCATTACTAATAAAAAAAAAATTCCATAAAACTATCCCCTATTTTGTAGACGCTATAAATTTTGTGCAAACCAATCAATATACCCTTATTTCTATTTTTTATTTATTTTTTACCAAAAATATGTAGAAGAATACATATCGGCCTAAACTGAGGAAAAAAGTTGTTTTTTATATATGTTTGGGGGATATTTATTATAGCAAAAAGTAAAAAGCATTGCGTTTTTTTCAAAATTGACACTCTTTTTTTTGTTTATAGCGCAAAAAATAAAAACTGCAGACAGTGGCGTAACTAGAACCTTCAGGGCCCCGATGCAAGAAACCATGAAGGGCCCCCCTGAACCCCAGCCAGGGCCCTTCCCTCCGAGTCCGGCGGTGGAACTCCAGGGCATGGTCACAGGTATGACCTTTGTGGAGAGGGTATGTAATGGTGTGTGGGGGATGGGGTCCTCTCACTCACCATGACCAAACTGTAGGCCACGCACTAATCCATGTTGGCCTGGGCTCCATCCAGTGTGCTGGACGGGCGATCAGCATATCTCCCAGAAAGACCTTTCATCATCTGTGTATGACGGGGGAGGAGGGGGGCTGGCAGACAAGCCTGCAGTGTCCTCCGGCGAGCCGGCTCTCATAGGGCTGCACTGCATCTGTGTGCTTAAAGTTTGTTTACCCAAGAGAAGTATGCAGTGCAGTGTGGGCCGGACTCGGGGGGGGGCTCTGGCTGGGGAGAACAGACATTGCAGACATTGGACTGAACGGCAATGCATGGAGCAGGAGAGGGGTACTCTGGGGAGCTGGCCGAGGACATAGGTCATGCGGGGAATGCACAACTAAAGAGCAGCTAGTGCAATAGTCGAGCATGGAGCTCTGCTAGTCACCCGCCACCTCCAGCCACCCATGTGCATGGTGCACTGGTACCCCTAGCTGCCTATGCTGCTGCCGGCCATATGTAGAGGGGGCTGCATGGGCCCCCTGCATCACAGGGCCCGGTTGCGGTCGAGACTGCTGCAACCCCTATAGTTACGCCCCTGACTGCAGAGGTGATCAAATACCACCAAAAGAAAGCTCTATTTGTGGGGAAAAAGAGACGTCAATTTTGTTTGGGTACAACTGTCGCACGACCGCGCAATTGTCAGTTAAAATGACGCAGTGCCAATTCGCAGGAAGGGGGTAAAATCCTCTGGGGCTGAAGTGGTTAAAGTCAATTGAAATACATTCTTTTTGAGCTTTCACTAATGTGATATCATTTTAATTAGCAGACTTTGCTGGTTATTTTGCGGTTGCACTAATTATGTCAACATTGTGTTGGGGAAAAAGTTCAGAAAAAATGAATTTTTGTAAATGTATTACTATGTATTCTCAATTAAAAAAACAAGGAAATAAGATTGAACGTATATATTGTGTGTATCCAAATTTGCTATTAACTGTATACCAAATGAAGAAAATAAGACAAATAAGTTCATTATTGGGGATAACAAACACTTTAAAGCTGAACTTCAGGCATATAATAGAGACATGAATGAATAGAACTCTAGACATTTACCACTTGACCTTCGGAATATTTTACACCATTCATGACCAGGCTATTTTCTGCTATTCGGCACTGCTCTACTTTAACTGGTAATTGTGTGATCATGCAATGCTGTACCGAAACCAAATTCATTTTTCCCACAGCTTTCTTTTGGCGGTATTTGATCACCACTTTTTCTTATGTTTTGTGATATAAACGAAAAAATACCAAAAATTTTGAAAAAAAGTATTATTTACTTTCTGCTATAAAACACATCCAATAAAAAAATTTAAAAAATCTAATTTCTTCATACATTTTGGGCAAAATGTATTGTTACATGTCGTTGGTAGAAAAAAAAAACCAATAACTGTATGTTGACTGGTTTGTATAAGAGTTGCAGCTATCCTCATGATTAAAATGGATGTAAACCCACTCTCATCCTTTCTAAAATACTGCAATATTGGTTATCTAGAAGGATATACATGCCTCCTGCATGTATACTTATCTGTCAAATGACTGCTACGAGACACGAAAACCTGCAGATTCTGTGGGTGGGTCTGTTTTCTAGGGCTCAGTGGGTAGAGTCGTGATGTCAGCCTCCCCACCTACCTCTACACTCCCCTTGTCAACATGCATTTTCTCCTGTGTATTTCTTACACTGAACTTCTACTATGATGACTAACATCCAGTCAAAACCCACAAAAGTCCCCACATGACTTCAGCAAGCCAAATCATGCTGAGGTGGGGAACAGCCAATCCTTGCAGAGCAGCAGAAGAAAGGAGTGGGAGGGAATTAAAAAACAATGCATGTCTCTTAGGCTAGTGCACGAGATATGTAAATCACCTGTCACTCACAGCAAGGGGGAGGATTTGACAAAGTTTTTCTCAGTTTGTCAAGATTTATCTCACTGAACAATAAGAGGATTGCTCATAGCTGGATTAACTCTTTGTGGCAAGACTGGGCTCAAATGATAGGAAATCTTATACTCTACATTATGACATCAAAAAAATAAATAAATACATTTTTCGGGTTTACATCCACTTTAAGCTGCAAGGGGCAGAGCTAAAAACATGTTGGGGGAGTGGCCTAACTTGAGTCTGGACTGAGGCTGCCGTTCATCTGACTTCATGCACATGGTTCTGCTTCATGATGTGCAACTTATGGATCTTTTCCTTTGGCATTGCTATAGCGTTTACAAGCTATGGGATATTTTTGGAATGTTTATTTTTTTTATACTAATAATGGCGGTGATCAGCGAGCTAAAATGGCTGCAATAGTGCAGCAGGAAGTCTGACACAAACTGACACTGCAGGGAATTGACTGCCACTGACATCACAATTGATAATACTATACACTGTCACTGTATTAATGGTACTGGCTGGGAAGGGGTTAACATGCAGGGCAATCAAGGGGTTAAATGTGTGCCTAACTATGTGTAATGTGTGTAAAGTATGCTGCTTTTACTACTAGATCTCTCAGTTTCGCATCCCTGCTTTGCAGTGAAATTTACAGATTGCTCCCTCCTGTACAGAGCTGTGTTGTTTATCAACACAGAGCCCTGGGCTGTGATTGTACACAGCTGATCAGCAGGTCTCATCTGTGAATCATTGTCCTGGAACTTGTTGACAAGCTCCTGCTGTGTATAATCACAGTGCGTGCCAGGCAGGGGGCGAGCATGCTCTTGCCCTATACCCGAAAGTAGGCAGTGACATTTGGGTAAGTTGCATTGCCTTCAATGGCCGCTTGCCCGCAGTACTAGCAGGCAGGCGGGAAGTGGTTAATATAATGTTAAATGTATTTTCAAATGCAAGCAATGTAAGTGCCTGAATGTAATCTGGTTCCAGCCTCTTGCAATTCCTGTACATCAGGGCAAGAGTCTGAGAGGAAGAAGCCGAACAAGTCGCTAATTAGCTTAAGTGTTGACAAGAAGTATTCTGATTGGAGGAGACAGCAGAGAGACAGAGATAAGCTCATCACTGTGCTTCTCCTCCTTTAACTGTTCAGTCACAGGCAGGGGTGAGCCCATGATGAGCTGGGCTCAAGGGAGGGGGTTGAATAATACTGGCCATGAGATCAAGTAAACGTAGCAGCAGTAAAAACCTACTGCAGAGACATTTCTAGATTAGGGCTTGTTCACACCAGGCGTGGTGAGGGTACAAGGCAGGCACTTGCTATGTCTTAAAGGGAAGCATACTAATACTAAATATACACACCAGAATGTGGATCCCTGTATGCATATACATGCATCCACGTGTAGCAGTCTCCCCAACTTCTAAAGGCCTGATGGTGACCCACAGAGCCAGGGAGAACCCACATTCCTTCTCAGGGTGCAGGTTACTAGGCATAGTGGGTGTGCTGCAAGGTGAAAAAATTGGGCGCCAGTCACTTTTTGTAAAAATGAGCATAGATTTTATTTCTCTCTCTAAGAGAGAGGGTTAGGGCACAGACTGGTGCCCTGGTGAGATTTTATTTCTCTGAGAGAGAGGGTTAGACTGGTGCCCCGGTGGCCTGGTCTTCTGTCGCCGCCGCCTCTTCTTCCGACTCCCGGAGGATGCTGGGACTGTGACATCATAAGGGGGCGGGGTCACCAGGTAACATCACCCAATGACCCCACCCATTGTCCCTATATAAGGTGCCGCACAAAGTGTCCCTGTCATTGCGGCCAGAGAGTGTTGAGTCAACATCTCAAGGAAGAAGAGAAGGTGGCGGCGGCGACAGAAGACCGGGCCATCGCTAGTAAAAGAGCTGGAAGAAGATAGCGGAGGCCCAGCAAGAAGAACCGAAGAGGGGGACAAGATCCCCAAAGAGGGGGACAAGACCCCCGAAGTCGGAAGAAGACGCCCGAATGGCGGTGACGACGAAGAAAGCCGGGCTCCTCTGCTAGCAGAAGATAGCGGAGGAGTCCGCCGGAAAAGTCCGCTGGAGCCCACACACGGGCGGATTGTCCGGCGGACTCTGGTCAGCTGGACCAAGTCGTGTGTACGCGGAACCAAGCCGGATAGCCTGATCGTGTGTACGCGGAATTATGTCTACACAGCATCCTGGCATTTACATTAAAGGCCCCCCAAATAGGTTGGTATTTTTGGTTGCTACACTTGTATTAAATGCTGGAAAAACTTTGTTCTCATGTATGTTTCTTTACTTGCAGTATACTGTGACCCATTTTGCTCTGATTGTACGGTGCTAAAGGCTTCACCTCTGAGTATTGTATCAGTATTCCCTTTTTGTTAGATTTCTTGTCTTGCTGAAGTACACAATAAAAAATTTAGCGTAGAACTATAGGCAAAACGTTTTTCATTGTGGGTAGAGTAAAGGAGGGTATAACCCCCGTCAGATTTTTTTTTTTTTTCGCCATATCGCTTCCTGTCCCATATCAAAACAGGAAGTTGGAGGAAATCTCTGCAATTTAAGGGAATTCCTTGAGGTCATCAGAACGAGTGTCCTCATTGGAAGATTTCTTCTCCTATTACTTTTCTGGGGACAACCTAATATTTGGGATTTTCTTTTATTTACACTTTCAATGATAATAGTAAACAGGACAAATAGAGGGGGAATCTCCCTAACGGGGGGCAAAGACAGTGATAAAAACTGACTTGGCTTGGGTGGTTTGGCCTCCAGCTTGTTGGTGCCTCCCATTCTCCCCATTAGCTGCTGGGACGTGACGTTGGGGGATGAGCCGTGGTGGTGCTCTCTATATGAGCCTCTCCCGCTGTTCGGTCTCACACATAGATTTGCTCACATCACTCAACACTAGTGATGGCCGAACGGTTTGCCCGGCGGTCGTTTAGCGGCGAATTTCGGACGTTCGCGGTCCGCTCGTTCGGCGGACTATTGGCGTCATTCGCCCTGCGGACTTTCGTGTTTAATGTGTAAAAGAACTTTGACCTATGATGACACATCCATCATGGGGTACAGGACAGCCAATTGAGACATTACAGCACATGGACACTTGGACATTCCACCTAACTTATAAATACACCCGATCCGGTGGACATTTTACATTCTTTCTTCTGTCACTATAGGGAAAGGTTGCTGTTTGGAGCAGGGACAGATAAAACGCTAGCTATTTGGTACACAAAAGTTCTGTTCAGGACTGGTATAGGTGTTAGGTGTATATAGGTTTGCTGTGCTACTGATTGTTGCAGCAGCCTGAGTGTCTTTTGTCAGTTTAGAGAAAGGGACAGAGCGCTGTGTCTGCTGCTATTTTAGGGACAGCCAGATTAGTCATCATCATCATCATCATTAGCTGTTACTATCAGGTCCACAAAAGTGCTATTCGAGTAACCAGTAAGGCCGCGTACACACGCGGGGACTGTTCGCTCAACCTTGTCCGCTGAACAGTGTTTCAGCGGACAGTCCGCTCGTGTGTGGGGCTTCAGCGGACAGTTTCGGCGGACAGTCTCCTGAACAAGGTTTTTCGAAATTTCCGACTTTGTTTCAGCGGACAGTCCCCTCGTGTGTAGGCTTGTTCGACAAACTAAGTTGCGCGCATGCTCAGAAAGGATTTCCACGTCGGAAGGTTGCATTGCAGTGTATTGGACGTCGAATTTTTCGATCCGTCGTACGTGCCGATACGTCATCGCGCAAGGTTTCAGCGGACTGTTTGTTCGTCGTGTGTAGGCAAGTCCGCTCATGCTAATTTTGAGCGGACTGTCCGCTGAAACTGTTTGACGGACAAAGTTGAGCGAACAGTCCCCGCGTGTGTACGCGGCCTTATAGTTCCAGTCTCCTCTGTTTTGCCAGTTTGTATAGGGACAGGAAGGAAGCAGTGTGTCAGGCAGTGAGGGTCAGTTTAAACAGTAGCTGTTACTATTAGTTCCACAAAGGTTCTTTTCAGGACTGGTATCAGTGGTATGGTAATAGGCTTGTACACGTATAATATTCTTTCTTCCAAATGTAGAAAGAATATTATACTTGACTGCTGCCCTTCTGCTGCAGTCTGCTAATCATTCACAACTCACTTATTCCACAAAGCTCTTTATCAGGACTGGTAACTTGGTCTGTCTAGGGTGCTACAGTACATAGGGTTGAGTGAGGTACAGTCTGCCGTTCTGTAAGGACCGGTATCGGTCCACAATAGATAGGGTTGAGGTGCACCACTGCTGACCGCTGCCCTATACTGCAGCAGTCCTTCAGCAGTATAGGGACTGACGTACAGTCTGCTAATCAGTCACACCATCCCTGTGCTGTGCTGATTTACTCCTGGGGGTTCTTATTATGAGGGGATCACACCATCCCTGTGCTGTGCTGACTTACTCCTGGGGGTTCTTATTATGAGGGGATCACACCATCCCTGTGCTGTGCTGACTTACTCCTGGGGTTCTTATTATGAGGGGATCACACCATCCCTGGCTGTGCTGATTTTCTCCTGGGCCTGCTTATTATGAGGGGATCACACCATCCCTGTGCTGTGCTGACTTACTCCTGGGGGTTCTTATTATGAGGGGATCACACCATCCCTGTGCTGTGCTGACTTACTCCTGGGGGTTCTTATGATGAGGGGATCACACCATCCCTGTGCTGTGCTGACTTACTCATGGGGGTTCTTATTATGAGGGGATCACACCATCCCTGGCTGTGCTGATTTTCTCCTGGGCCTGCTTATTATGAGGGGATCACACCATCCCTGTGCTGTGCTGACTTACTCCTAGGGGTTCTTATTATAAGGGGATCACACCATCCCTGTGCTGTGCTGACTTACTCCTGGGGTTCTTATTATGAGGGGATCACACCATCCCTGTGCTGTGCTGACTTACTCCTGGGGTTCTTATTATGAGGGGATCACACCATCCCTGGCTGTGCTGATTTTCTCCTGGGCCTGCTTATTATGAGGGGATCACACCATCCCTGTGCTGTGCTGACTTACTCCTGGGGGTTCTTATTATGAGGGGATAACACCATCCTTGTGCTGTGCTGACTTACTCCTGGGGTTCTTATTATGAGGGGATCACACCATCCCTGTGCTGTGCTGATTTTCTCCTGGGCCTGCTTATTATGAGGGGATCACACCATCCCTGTGCTGTGCTGACTTCCTCCTGGGGCTGCTTACGGTGCTGCTGTCAGTGCTGTATATCACGGTGCTGATGTCAGTGCTGTATGTCACGCTTCTGATGTCAGTGCTCTCTATCACGGTGCTGCTGTCAGTGCTGTATATCACGGTGCTGATGTCAGTGCTGTATGTCACGCTTCTGATGTCAGTGCTCTCTATCACGGTGCTGCTGTCAGTGCTGTATATAACGGTGCTGGTGTGAGTGATTTATGTCACGCTGCTGATGTCAGTGCTCTCTATCACGGTGCTGCTGTCAGTGCTGTATATAACGGTGCTGGTGTGAGTGATTTATGTCACGCTGCTGATGTCAGTGCTCTCTATCACGGTGTTGCTGTCAATGCTGTATGTCACGGTGCTGGTGTTAATGCTTTATGTCACGCTGCTGATGTCAGTGCCCTCTATCACGGTGCTGTTTTCAGATGACTCTATCACGGTGCAGGTGTCATTGCTGTATGTCACGCTGCTGGTGATCATCTCCTGCACCCTCTTCTTTGCCTACCCTGGTCCCTGACCTTCCCTCTCCTCCATTGCCTTCATGCGCTCCACAGTCCAGAATTGTCAGAACAATTTCCCATATAAAAAAAGAATGCTTGTAGTTGTCGATCCCAAATTCACCTCATACATGTGTTATGTCATTGGCCATGTGGTGGGACTATGTTTGCCCAGCTAATAATTATTTTGTGGCTGCAAATTTGACCTAAAGGTTTGCGAAGTTCGCCTCCCATTGAAGTCAATGGGGCCCGCCGCGAACATTCGGTTTCACGAACGATCGGCCGCGTTCGCGGTCCGCGTTCGCGAAACGTCCCGTCGGAAGTTCGTCCATCACTACTCAACACCATGGAACTACATGCTCCCTGGCTTTTTTGCCTCTACTCACCCTGAGTTAGGTAATTATTTTCTTCACCATTCTCAAATCAACTTCCCCTTCATTATCCTTTGCCTCCTCCTTTATCTTGCCTCTCTTTTCCCTTGTCTTTGTTTCTCAGTTTTTTTCACTTTTCCCCTTTTTTCCTTGTACTTCACCTTTCCACTCTGATAAACACACTCCACATACACATTTTTTGGTTCTCTTACACGATTGTTTTTCTCACATTTTTTACAGAGATCCCCCTACTAGAGCTATCCTTTTTAGCCCACACTTGTGTCACTTCATGTATTTTGACCCACTCGAAGTGTTGTCTGTGTTGCGTGTGTTTGCCTCGGTGCGCCCCCTCAGCTCCGGGATGTGGCATTTTTAGCTGGTCTGTGACTCTCGTGGCTATTTGTGAATCGGCACCATGCATTAACTGACACTTGCACGGTCATGCGACGTGGCTCCCAAACAAAATTGACGTCCTTTTTCACCACAAATAGAGCTTTCTTTTGGTGGTATTTAATCACCTCTGCGGTTTTTATTTTTTGTGCTATAAACAAAAAAAGAGCGACAATTTTGAAAAAAAACGCATTATTTTTAACTTTTTGCTATAATAAATATCCCCCAAAAATATATAAAAAAAAACGTTTTTTCCCCTCTGTTTAGGCCGATATGTATTCTTCTACATATTGTTGGAAAAAAAAAATCGCAATAAGCGTTTATTAATTGGTTTTCGTAAGTGTCTACAAAATAGTTTTATGGAATTTTTATTAATAATTTTTTAATAGTAATTGGGGCGATCATTATGGCAGACACATCGGACAATTTTGGCGCTTATATTGGGACCATTCACATTCATACATCGATCAGTGCGATTAAAAATGCACTGATTACTGTGTAAATGGGACTGGCAGTGAAGGGGTTAACCAGGAAGGGGCACTGCAGGGGTTAAGTGTGTCCTAGGGAGTGATTCTAACTTTGGGGGGGAGGGGCTGTGTGTGACACCACACTGATCACCACTCCCGATCACAGGGACCTGTGATAAGTGTCACTAAGCAGAATGGGGAAATGCTTGTTTACATTAGCATTTCCCCGTTCTCAGTGAGACAATCGCGGGTATCCCAGCAGACATCAAGTCCGAGGGACCCGCGGTCGGACTCACGGAGCTCGCAGCAGGCAGGCACGCGCTCACGAGATCACATACAATAACGTGATTTCGCACAGCGGAGCCAACCTGACGCAGTAAAACTGTGGCGGATGGTCTGCAAACGATTAAATGGCCATGTTAGGCCTGAAGATGACAAACCCCCACCCCAAATATTACATATATTCACTGAAAGCAGAGACCCTGGAGAATATAATGGTAGTTGTTTATCAAACCGCTAATTTTAGTAAAAGATTACTATAAATAACTATAGTGTACGTAAAACACAATGAATCAGCCATTTATTTATATTGATACATTTTTTATTTTTCAAAATATAAAAGTTGAGGTTTCCTCTGGTAAATAGATAACAAACATGTCAAGCCAGAAAACTGCATAGTTAGGTTGAAAGAAAAAGACACAAGTCCATCAAGTTCAACCATCAAAAAAAGAATAAATAAAAAATATCATACAATCCCCTATACCCACAGTTGATCCAGAGGAAGGCGAAAAAACCCCAGCAGAACATGATCCAATTTGCTACAGTAGGGGAAAAAATTCCTTCCTGATCCCAGAGAGGCAATCGGATTTTCCCTGGACCAACGTTGCCTATAAATGTTAGTACCCAGTTATATTATGTACACCTAGGAAAGAATCCAGGTCTTTCTTAAAGCAATCTACTGAGCTGGCCAGAACCACCTCTGGAGGGAGTCTATTCCACTTTGCTTGCTTTGGAATCCGCAGCTTGGCATTGCATAAACTGCACTGATACCCAATATGTATAACACATGTTTTCATTAGTGTGTATTTGTACTTGCAGCGCAGTGGTCCAAGCCAGTATTCTATTGATTTGTTTTGCCCTCCGTTGAAAAGAGCCCGTGCATGCGCAGAATGGAAAGGCACTCCTGCCCTATGCCCCCCCCCAATCTGCCCTATACCCCCCTACCTACCCTACACCCCCCCCCACATACCCT
The DNA here is from genome assembly GCF_037356315.1 of Lithobates pipiens. NCBI lineage: Eukaryota > Metazoa > Chordata > Amphibia > Anura > Ranidae > Lithobates > Lithobates pipiens. The sequence continues at coordinate 200,993,063 of NW_027507686.1, forward strand.
ATACACCCCTACATACCCTATACACTCCTAGCCTGCCCAGTGGGCTTACATATGTTTTGACAAACAATTATTTTACCAGGAGGAGTAAAGGAGTTGGACGTTCTGCTAATTGCTGAAGTAGAAGAGCAGACAGGATCAGGTATGTAATCTGCTCCTCCATAGAGGCTCATCAGCTGAAATAAAACACTGCCATCACTTCAGAAAGACCAACTGGATGTACAGTAAGCTTGGGGTAATAGGCTGAAGTGCTGACAGGCTTGGTTGGTTTGTGTTGGGTCCTCCCTTAAAACCCCCGAGCATCGTATTATAAGAAATGATATATTTCAATGTTGTCCTTTAAGTTTTATTAAGAGAGCAGAATTATTTGGCATCCCTCATTAATCTGTCCAGCCGGGCTGCAGCCACTGTCTTCCTTTCAGAAATCTTTATCTGAACCTTGTCTCGGAGAATATCTAAACGTTTAAGTCTTCGGTGCTCAGCTACAAGAGGAGTCTTGGCGCCGTCCCTTGGTGGAGGTGGTTTAGGCAGCATCACTTTCTGGGCACACTTTTGCCCCCTTGGAATCATTTTATCTTCAGAAGCTGCCACTTTTTTTGCCAGGGTTGGAGTTTTGGGTTGAGTTGAAGATGTCCTGGAGACTCTTTGGAACTGTTCTCTTTTTACTCTGCACAACTCCTGCAGATTTTCATACTTTCTTTTGCTGTACCCTGTGACGTCTTTCTGCACAAAATGCCCTGCTTGGGGCTTTGTGTCCTCCGTGGCTTTGAAACCTCTACAAAGTGACTTTTTATTTTCAGAAATGGTGCCTTTTGTTGCCAAGCTTGGAATTGTGGGTCCAGTAGATAGTTTCATAGGGTATCTTTGGAACTGTTCTCTTTTTACTCTGCACAACTCCTGCAGATGTTCATACTTTCTTTTGCTGTACCCTGTGACGTCTTTCTGCACAACATCCACTGGTTTGGGCTCTGTGCCCTTCATGGCTCTTACCTCTCTATGGAGTGGCTCATAATGTTCCCTTTTGCTTAACAGCCTTGGCTGCCTATCACTTTGTGCTGGCCGAGTACCACCTTGAGGCTGGCGAGTTGTCTCCTTTGTCACCATGCCCTCCGGTTCCGTTTTCTCCTCATATTCCCCATATTTCTCTTTGAGGAATTCCTTTAATGCTTTTAAATCTTCGTCATTCAGCATGGAAACACAAAAGTCGAGTTCTTTAGGGAGTGGCGATCCGAATAATCTGCATGGTTCACCAGGTGGGGTTAGAACGCCTGAATTTAGAATACGATCGCGTTTCTTGCACCAACTGCGGCAGCGCTCCTCTTCTGAAAGCTGCGTAGGCTGAGCTTCAACATATTGATGCATAGTGCGGGCTAAAACATGCACCGGCTTGTAGGGAGATTTGGGGACAGATGGGAAACGGCTCTTGAAACTCAAAGATGTCGATTTCTCTCTCTCTTCTTTGAAGGCTTTTTTCAATGCCAATTCATTTTCCATATTTTGTACCAGCTTTTTCATGTAAACTCGTTCCTCTGCCGTATCCATCCAGTGCTGATAACGCCTATAGGCGGAAAATCGACGTAACAACATCTTGGAAAAAAAAAGCAAAAAGCTATCCAAAACGCAAATGTACACACGAGAAAACGTGCAATTAAATATACGAATAAACGTATAAGAACTAATGTGAGATAATGCACACTATGTATGTAGCACACACAAAACGGAAAATTCTATACTCACCTTTCCGTAATTTTCCTTTCCTGACGCATCTTCATGGCACCACACACTGGGTTGTGACTCCGCCCCCACAACCTGACAGGATTGGTTAACTATAAATTTGAAGGGGAGACCTCCCGCTGCATTCTCTGTAAATATCAACATAAATTAAATAAACGGGAGGGATTTGTGTGGTGCCATGAAGATGCGTCAGGAAAGGAAAATTACGGAAAGGTGAGTATAGAATTTTCCGTTTTCCTGACGCCTTCATGGCAGCACACACTGGGAAATAACTCGCCAGACGGGTGGGTAAATGCAAAATATATTTAATTCCTATAATGCCGAAGAGTTGGCTCTAATAACAGATCTACCAAACTCTGCCAAGGACAAAAGGGCAGAGTTCACTCTATAGTGAGAAATGAAGGTATGTTCAGAAGACCATGTAGCTGCCCTACAAATCGTCTCCGGAGAAACTCTGCAATATGCCGCCCAGGAAGTAGCCACTGCCCTAGTAGAATGAGCCCTGACGCCCTCTGGAATCGTCAAATGTTGCGTAGAATATGCCTTTTTAATGGCCCTCACCAACCAGGTCGCAATAGTGCGTGAGGAAGCTGGCATTCCGCGTCTAGTTCCATGAGGAATAACAAAGAGAGAGTCCGTTTTCCTAACAGAGGTTGTAGCTGACAGGTAGTTGGTGATGGTGGATTTAATGTCCAGCGGATGAGGATATCCCTGATCATCAGTGAAGGATGGAAGGACAATATCTTGGTTATAGTGAAAGGAAGAAGCCACTTTGGGTATAAAACGATCTGAGGGTCTAAGAACTACCCTGTCTGGAAAGAAAACCAGATAAGGCTCCGAAATAACCAAGGCTTGAATTTCCGACACTCTCTTGGCCGATGTTATGGCAATCAGAAAGGCAAGCTTCAAGGTCAGGTCCCATAGTGAGATAGATTCCGCAGGAATAAATGGTGGACTAGAAAAAGCGTGGAGAACTACCGATAGATCCCATGCCGGAAACATAGGCTTCCTAGGAGGCTTTATCTTCAGACTAGCCTTCAGAAATTGGATGACCAGAGGATGAAAAGCCCATTTGGTGCCTGTTTTAGCCGAGAGAGCCGAAACCTGCACCTTGAGGGTGCTTGAACTGAGGCCTTTGTTAATTCCTGACTGAAGAAACTCCAGGATCTGAGGTGGTCCTGGAGCAAGAGGGTCCCAACCTTTTTCTTGGGCCATAAGGCAGAACTTTTCCCAAATTCTAGTATAGACGGAATTCGTGGAAACTTTCCTAGCCTGCATTAAAGTAGAAATGACCTCCTGGGAGCAGCCTTGCGCCTTCAACCTAGACCTTTCAACTTCCAGGCCATCAAATGTAACCTCTCGGGAGCAGGATGAAGAAACTGCCCCTGTGAGAGGAGGTTTGGTTCTAGTGGCAGAGCAATTGGTGGCTGGACACTGAGTTGTAGAAGAGTCGTAAACCACGGCCTCCTCGGCCAGAACGGAATTATTGCGATTACTGTTACTGAAGACCTCCGAAGTCTGGACAGGAACCTCGCAATTAGAGGAGTAGGCGGGAATATATACCCCAACTTGAAACTCCATTGATGTGTCAGGCAGTCTATTCCCTCGGCTGACGGAAACGGATTCCTCGACAGGAACCTGCGACATTTGGTGTTCAAGGGAGTAGCTGCTAGATCTATCTCCGGTGTCCCCCAGGTTCCCGTCAGGAAAGAAAAAATTTGAGGACTCAAAGACCATTCGTTGTTGGACAACGGCTTCCGACTCAGATAGTCGGCCAATACATTCTGTGTTGCTGGAACATATACTGCTCTCAAGTCTGCTAGGTGAACTTGGGCCCAATCCAAAATGGGACGAACTTCTTCCATCAAGGTGACACTCCTTGTACCTCCCTGTCTCTGCACATAAGATACTGCCACCTTGTTGTCCATCCTGATAAGCACGCTCTTCCCCGAGAGCAGAGATGTGAATGCCGTTAGGGCATGGAAGGCTGCTCTGAGTTCCAGAATATTGGAAACTACCCCTAGGGCTTGGAACTGCCACTGGCCCTGGACTGCTAGATCCTGGTAGTGTCCTCCCCAGCCGCTCTGACAGGCGTCCGAAGTCACCACTTCTGGGTCTGGAGGGACTATTGGCTTGAATTTCTCTAAATTGTACTGGTGTGTCCACCACCATACTGACTGTTTCACCGGCTTGGAAATGACAATAGTCTGATGCATGGACACTCCATTCCACTGCCTGAGAAAGGAGATTTGTAGGGTCCTCATGTGCCATTGGGACCATTGCACCATGGGTATGGTGGCCGACATGGATCCCAGCACGCTTAGACAGGCCCTGGCTGAAAGATGACTTGCTGACAGCAGTCTCCGCATCTTTTGAATTAGGAGCTGAATCTTTGCCTGTGGTAACTGAACTCTGTTCTGTTTGGTGTCCAGTTGTGCCCCTAGAAACACCATCTTCTGTGTAGGTTGTAAACTGCTTTTTCCGAAATTGACGATCCACCCGAAGTTGTGGAGAGTTGAAAGAAGAATTTCCCGATGGTGAAGTAATAACTCTTGACTTTTTGCTAACAGCAGGATGTCGTCTAAATAATGGTGAATTCGAAGACCTTTCCCCCTCAGGAACGCCACTAACGGTAGAAGAGTTTTGGTAAAGGTCCTGGGAGCCGACGAAATGCCGAATGGAAGGCATCGAAACTGGAAATGGGAATGATTGATGGAGAACCGAAGAAATTTCTGAAAGGCCGAATGTATTGGGATGTGAAGATAGGCGTCCGACAAATCTACGGACAGCATCCAATCGCCCAGATTTATTGCCAGGAGTATGGACTGGAGACTCTCCATTTTGAAAGCTTCTATTTTGATGTTCTTGTTGAGCTTCTTGAGATCCAGTACTGGACGAAAATCTCCTGTTCTCTTCCTTACCAAAAATAACGGGGAGTAGAAACCTCTCCCTCTTTGAGTTGATGGAACCTCCACAATAGCCCCCTTCTGTTTTAAATCCGCTACATATTCTATCAGGAGGCTTTTCCTGAATAGTGTGGAAGGCATTCTGGTAGGCTGAAAGTGGTTGCCTGGAAACCCGTTGATGAATTCCCACTTGTGCCCATACCTGATTGTGGACAGTGCCCAATTGTCCTGTATATGACTTGCCCAGATCCGAATAAACCCTCTTAACCTGGCGCCCACCTGGGCTGGGTGAGCGGGCAAACTTTCAAAAGGATTTAGGATGCTCCCCTGCGGGTGTAGCCTTGGTCTTTTGCATTCTCAGAAAAGAAGGCTTGGTATTCTTCCAATCCCTCCTGAATTCTCTGCCGGGACGATAGGATCTGGACTCTCTATACTTGTCCGGAAGATTTCGCCTGAAAGAAGGCCCTTTGTGAACTTTGGGTCTTCTGTCGGAGGGAATCAGACCAGACTTCCCTCCTGTGACTTTGGAAATAGCCGAATCCAGTTTGGCCCCAAAGAGATTAGCACCATCGAAAGGGATCTTGCACCAATTTATTTTAGAGGCTGTATCGGCCATCCATGGTTTCAGCCATAGGGCCCTTCTAGCTGTTACCGATGCCAACATTGTTCTGGCCGAAGATCTTATAATGTCCACTGAGGCCTCTGCTACAAAGTCGCCTGCCAGCCTAATCTCTTGCAAGGAAGAGACTAATTTCTCCATTTCTGCACCTTCTAGCAGATCCTTCCCTTATCCAGTTGATAATCGAAATACAGGGCAGTATCTTGAAAACAGCAGTATGCAGAAGCATACAGCTGTGATTTTAAAAACGGCTCCAAAACGGCGCCGAATGACGCTCCGCGCATGCGCAGAACGGCTCGAGGACGCCGGCGCCATCTTGGAAGAGGGAAAAACCCTCTCTTCGGGGAGAAAAAACAACCAGATGCCGACAGACCTGCGCAGAGCGGCGAGGACACTAGCGGCGGCCATGACAGCTGTCCTGGAGGACAGCAAGACCCAGCCACTCCTGCACAAAAGTAAGAAAGGAAATAAATGCATAAACAGACAAACGAGCAGGATACATGAAAAAAGGGGAGCCCACTGCATAATAAAGGCTTATTTAAAGCCTGTAAAAAATCCATGAGAAGTCCCCTGAGACCATCAGAACGGGGATTCCCTCCATAGAGCTCATTTAGAGACTGTACAGGAGGGACTTCCAAACAGGAGAGGCTTGAACCTGCTGGGGTGAGGCGGTAAGAGGCTTATTCATCTGTAGGTATCTTTAATCCTTTAATGCTTTTAAATCTTCGTCATTCAGCATGGAAACACAAAAGTCGAGTTCTTTAGGGAGTGGCGATCCGAATAATCTGCATGGTTCACCAGGTGGGGTTAGAACGCCTGAATTTAGAATACGATCGCGTTTCTTGCACCAACTGCGGCAGCGCTCCTCTTCTGAAAGCTGCGTAGGCTGAGCTTCAACATATTGATGCATAGTGCGGGCTAAAACATGCACCGGCTTGTAGGGAGATTTGGGGACAGATGGGAAACGGCTCTTGAAACTCAAAGATGTCGATTTCTCTCTCTCTTCTTTGAAGGCTTTTTTCAATGCCAATTCATTTTCCATATTTTGTACCAGCTTTTTCATGTAAACTCGTTCCTCTGCCGTATCCATCCAGTGCTGATAACGCCTATAGGCGGAAAATCGACGTAACAACATCTTGGAAAAAAAAAGCAAAAAGCTATCCAAAACGCAAATGTACACACGAGAAAACGTGCAATTAAATATACGAATAAACGTATAAGAACTAATGTGAGATAATGCACACTATGTATGTAGCACACACAAAACGGAAAATTCTATACTCACCTTTCCGTAATTTTCCTTTCCTGATGCATCTTCATGGCACCACACACTGGGTTGTGACTCCGCCCCCACAACCTGACAGGATTGGTTAACTATAAATTTGAAGGGGAGACCTCCCGCTGCATTCTCTGTAAATATCAACATAAATTAAATAAACGGGAGGGATTTGTGTGGTGCCATGAAGATGCGTCAGGAAAGGAAAATTACGGAAAGGTGAGTATAGAATTTTCCGTTTTCCTGACGCCTTCATGGCAGCACACACTGGGAAATAACTCGCCAGACGGGTGGGTAAATGCAAAATATATTTAATTCCTATAATGCCGAAGAGTTGGCTCTAATAACAGATCTACCAAACTCTGCCAAGGACAAAAGGGCAGAGTTCACTCTATAGTGAGAAATGAAGGTATGTTCAGAAGACCATGTAGCTGCCCTACAAATCGTCTCCGGAGAAACTCTGCAATATGCCGCCCAGGAAGTAGCCACTGCCCTAGTAGAATGAGCCCTGACGCCCTCTGGAATCGTCAAATGTTGCGTAGAATATGCCTTTTTAATGGCCCTCACCAACCAGGTCGCAATAGTGCGTGAGGAAGCTGGCATTCCGCGTCTAGTTCCATGAGGAATAACAAAGAGAGAGTCCGTTTTCCTAACAGAGGTTGTAGCTGACAGGTAGTTGGTGATGGTGGATTTAATGTCCAGCGGATGAGGATATCCCTGATCATCAGTGAAGGATGGAAGGACAATATCTTGGTTATAGTGAAAGAAAGAAGCCACTTTGGGTATAAAACGATCTGAGGGTCTAAGAACTACCCTGTCTGGAAAGAAAACCAGATAAGGCTCCGAAATAACCAAGGCTTGAATTTCCGACACTCTCTTGGCCGATGTTATGGCAATCAGAAAGGCAAGCTTCAAGGTCAGGTCCCATAGTGAGATAGATTCCGCAGGAATAAATGGTGGACTAGAAAAAGCGTGGAGAACTACCGATAGATCCCATGCCGGAAACATAGGCTTCCTAGGAGGCTTTATCTTCAGACTAGCCTTCAGAAATTGGATGACCAGAGGATGAAAAGCCCATTTGGTGCCTGTTTTAGCCGAGAGAGCCGAAACCTGCACCTTGAGGGTGCTTGAACTGAGGCCTTTGTTAATTCCTGACTGAAGAAACTCCAGGATCTGAGGTGGTCCTGGAGCAAGAGGGTCCCAACCTTTTTCTTGGGCCATAAGGCAGAACTTTTCCCAAATTCTAGTATAGACGGAATTCGTGGAAACTTTCCTAGCCTGCATTAAAGTAGAAATGACCTCCTGGGAGCAGCCTTGCGCCTTCAACCTAGACCTTTCAACTTCCAGGCCATCAAATGTAACCTCTCGGGAGCAGGATGAAGAAACTGCCCCTGTGAGAGGAGGTTTGGTTCTAGTGGCAGAGCAATTGGTGGCTGGACACTGAGTTGTAGAAGAGTCGTAAACCACGGCCTCCTCGGCCAGAACGGAATTATTGCGATTACTGTTACTGAAGACCTCCGAAGTCTGGACAGGAACCTCGCAATTAGAGGAGTAGGCGGGAATATATACCCCAACTTGAAACTCCATTGATGTGTCAGGCAGTCTATTCCCTCGGCTGACGGAAACGGATTCCTCGACAGGAACCTGCGACATTTGGTGTTCAAGGGAGTAGCTGCTAGATCTATCTCCGGTGTCCCCCAGGTTCCCGTCAGGAAAGAAAAAATTTGAGGACTCAAAGACCATTCGTTGTTGGACAACGGCTTCCGACTCAGATAGTCGGCCAATACATTCTGTGTTGCTGGAACATATACTGCTCTCAAGTCTGCTAGGTGAACTTGGGCCCAATCCAAAATGGGACGAACTTCTTCCATCAAGGTGACACTCCTTGTACCTCCCTGTCTCTGCACATAAGATACTGCCACCTTGTTGTCCATCCTGATAAGCACGCTCTTCCCCGAGAGCAGAGATGTGAATGCCGTTAGGGCATGGAAGGCTGCTCTGAGTTCCAGAATATTGGAAACTACCCCTAGGGCTTGGAACTGCCACTGGCCCTGGACTGCTAGATCCTGGTAGTGTCCTCCCCAGCCGCTCTGACAGGCGTCCGAAGTCACCACTTCTGGGTCTGGAGGGACTATTGGCTTGAATTTCTCTAAATTGTACTGGTGTGTCCACCACCATACTGACTGTTTCACCGGCTTGGAAATGACAATAGTCTGATGCATGGACACTCCATTCCACTGCCTGAGAAAGGAGATTTGTAGGGTCCTCATGTGCCATTGGGACCATTGCACCATGGGTATGGTGGCCGACATGGATCCCAGCACGCTTAGACAGGCCCTGGCTGAAAGATGACTTGCTGACAGCAGTCTCCGCATCTTTTGAATTAGGAGCTGAATCTTTGCCTGTGGTAACTGAACTCTGTTCTGTTTGGTGTCCAGTTGTGCCCCTAGAAACACCATCTTCTGTGTAGGTTGTAAACTGCTTTTTCCGAAATTGACGATCCACCCGAAGTTGTGGAGAGTTGAAAGAAGAATTTCCCGATGGTGAAGTAATAACTCTTGACTTTTTGCTAACAGCAGGATGTCGTCTAAATAATGGTGAATTCGAAGACCTTTCCCCCTCAGGAACGCCACTAACGGTAGAAGAGTTTTGGTAAAGGTCCTGGGAGCCGACGAAATGCCGAATGGAAGGCATCGAAACTGGAAATGGGAATGATTGATGGAGAACCGAAGAAATTTCTGAAAGGCCGAATGTATTGGGATGTGAAGATAGGCGTCCGACAAATCTACGGACAGCATCCAATCGCCCAGATTTATTGCCAGGAGTATGGACTGGAGACTCTCCATTTTGAAAGCTTCTATTTTGATGTTCTTGTTGAGCTTCTTGAGATCCAGTACTGGACGAAAATCTCCTGTTCTCTTCCTTACCAAAAATAACGGGGAGTAGAAACCTCTCCCTCTTTGAGTTGATGGAACCTCCACAATAGCCCCCTTCTGTTTTAAATCCGCTACATATTCTATCAGGAGGCTTTTCCTGAATAGTGTGGAAGGCATTCTGGTAGGCTGAAAGTGGTTGCCTGGAAACCCGTTGATGAATTCCCACTTGTGCCCATACCTGATTGTGGACAGTGCCCAATTGTCCTGTATATGACTTGCCCAGATCCGAATAAACCCTCTTAACCTGGCGCCCACCTGGGCTGGGTGAGCGGGCAAACTTTCAAAAGGATTTAGGATGCTCCCCTGCGGGTGTAGCCTTGGTCTTTTGCATTCTCAGAAAAGAAGGCTTGGTATTCTTCCAATCCCTCCTGAATTCTCTGCCGGGACGATAGGATCTGGACTCTCTATACTTGTCCGGAAGATTTCGCCTGAAAGAAGGCCCTTTGTGAACTTTGGGTCTTCTGTCGGAGGGAATCAGACCAGACTTCCCTCCTGTGACTTTGGAAATAGCCGAATCCAGTTTGGCCCCAAAGAGATTAGCACCATCGAAAGGGATCTTGCACCAATTTATTTTAGAGGCTGTATCGGCCATCCATGGTTTCAGCCATAGGGCCCTTCTAGCTGTTACCGATGCCAACATTGTTCTGGCCGAAGATCTTATAATGTCCACTGAGGCCTCTGCTACAAAGTCGCCTGCCAGCCTAATCTCTTGCAAGGAAGAGACTAATTTCTCCATTTCTGCACCTTCTAGCAGATCCTTCCCTTATCCAGTTGATAATCGAAATACAGGGCAGTATCTTGAAAACAGCAGTATGCAGAAGCATACAGCTGTGATTTTAAAAACGGCGCCAAAACGGCGCCGAATGACGCTCCGCGCATGCGCAGAACGGCTCGAGGACGCCGGCGCCATCTTGGAAGAGGGAAAAACCCTCTCTTCGGGGAGAAAAAACAACCAGATGCCGACAGACCTGCGCAGAGCGGCGAGGACACTAGCGGCGGCCATGACAGCTGTCCTGGAGGACAGCAAGACCCAGCCACTCCTGCACAAAAGTAAGAAAGGAAATAAATGCATAAGCAGACAAACGAGCAGGATACATGAAAAAAGGGGAGCCCACTGCATAATAAAGGCTTATTTAAAGCCTGTAAAAAATCCATGAGAAGTCCCCTGAGACCATCAGAACAGGGATTCCCTCCATAGAGCTCATTTAGAGACTGTACAGGAGGGACTTCCAAACAGGAGAGGCTTGAACCTGCTGGGGTGAGGCGGTAAGAGGCTTATTCATCTGTAGGTATCTTTAATCCTTTAATGCTTTTAAATCTTCGTCATTCAGCATGGAAACACAAAAGTCGAGTTCTTTAGGGAGTGGCGATCCGAATAATCTGCATGGTTCACCAGGTGGGGTTAGAACGCCTGAATTTAGAATACGATCGCGTTTCTTGCACCAACTGCGGCAGCGCTCCTCTTCTGAAAGCTGCGTAGGCTGAGCTTCAACATATTGATGCATAGTGCGGGCTAAAACATGCACCGGCTTGTAGGGAGATTTGGGGACAGATGGGAAACGGCTCTTGAAACTCAAAGATGTCGATTTCTCTCTCTCTTCTTTGAAGGCTTTTTTCAATGCCAATTCATTTTCCATATTTTGTACCAGCTTTTTCATGTAAACTCGTTCCTCTGCCGTATCCATCCAGTGCTGATAACGCCTATAGGCGGAAAATCGACGTAACAACATCTTGGAAAAAAAAAGCAAAAAGCTATCCAAAACGCAAATGTACACACGAGAAAACGTGCAATTAAATATACGAATAAACGTATAAGAACTAATGTGAGATAATGCACACTATGTATGTAGCACACACAAAACGGAAAATTCTATACTCACCTTTCCGTAATTTTCCTTTCCTGACGCATCTTCATGGCACCACACACTGGGTTGTGACTCCGCCCCCACAACCTGACAGGATTGGTTAACTATAAATTTGAAGGGGAGACCTCCCGCTGCATTCTCTGTAAATATCAACATAAATTAAATAAACGGGAGGGATTTGTGTGGTGCCATGAAGATGCGTCAGGAAAGGAAAATTACGGAAAGGTGAGTATAGAATTTTCCGTTTTCCTGACGCCTTCATGGCAGCACACACTGGGAAATAACTCGCCAGACGGGTGGGTAAATGCAAAATATATTTAATTCCTATAATGCCGAAGAGTTGGCTCTAATAACAGATCTACCAAACTCTGCCAAGGACAAAAGGGCAGAGTTCACTCTATAGTGAGAAATGAAGGTATGTTCAGAAGACCATGTAGCTGCCCTACAAATCGTCTCCGGAGAAACTCTGCAATATGCCGCCCAGGAAGTAGCCACTGCCCTAGTAGAATGAGCCCTGACGCCCTCTGGAATCGTCAAATGTTGCGTAGAATATGCCTTTTTAATGGCCCTCACCAACCAGGTCGCAATAGTGCGTGAGGAAGCTGGCATTCCGCGTCTAGTTCCATGAGGAATAACAAAGAGAGAGTCCGTTTTCCTAACAGAGGTTGTAGCTGACAGGTAGTTGGTGATGGTGGATTTAATGTCCAGCGGATGAGGATATCCCTGATCATCAGTGAAGGATGGAAGGACAATATCTTGGTTATAGTGAAAGGAAGAAGCCACTTTGGGTATAAAACGATCTGAGGGTCTAAGAACTACCCTGTCTGGAAAGAAAACCAGATAAGGCTCCGAAATAACCAAGGCTTGAATTTCCGACACTCTCTTGGCCGATGTTATGGCAATCAGAAAGGCAAGCTTCAAGGTCAGGTCCCATAGTGAGATAGATTCCGCAGGAATAAATGGTGGACTAGAAAAAGCGTGGAGAACTACCGATAGATCCCATGCCGGAAACATAGGCTTCCTAGGAGGCTTTATCTTCAGACTAGCCTTCAGAAATTGGATGACCAGAGGATGAAAAGCCCATTTGGTGCCTGTTTTAGCCGAGAGAGCCGAAACCTGCACCTTGAGGGTGCTTGAACTGAGGCCTTTGTTAATTCCTGACTGAAGAAACTCCAGGATCTGAGGTGGTCCTGGAGCAAGAGGGTCCCAACCTTTTTCTTGGGCCATAAGGCAGAACTTTTCCCAAATTCTAGTATAGACGGAATTCGTGGAAACTTTCCTAGCCTGCATTAAAGTAGAAATGACCTCCTGGGAGCAGCCTTGCGCCTTCAACCTAGACCTTTCAACTTCCAGGCCATCAAATGTAACCTCTCGGGAGCAGGATGAAGAAACTGCCCCTGTGAGAGGAGGTTTGGTTCTAGTGGCAGAGCAATTGGTGGCTGGACACTGAGTTGTAGAAGAGTCGTAAACCACGGCCTCCTCGGCCAGAACGGAATTATTGCGATTACTGTTACTGAAGACCTCCGAAGTCTGGACAGGAACCTCGCAATTAGAGGAGTAGGCGGGAATATATACCCCAACTTGAAACTCCATTGATGTGTCAGGCAGTCTATTCCCTCGGCTGACGGAAACGGATTCCTCGACAGGAACCTGCGACATTTGGTGTTCAAGGGAGTAGCTGCTAGATCTATCTCCGGTGTCCCCCAGGTTCCCGTCAGGAAAGAAAAAATTTGAGGACTCAAAGACCATTCGTTGTTGGACAACGGCTTCCGACTCAGATAGTCGGCCAATACATTCTGTGTTGCTGGAACATATACTGCTCTCAAGTCTGCTAGGTGAACTTGGGCCCAATCCAAAATGGGACGAACTTCTTCCATCAAGGTGACACTCCTTGTACCTCCCTGTCTCTGCACATAAGATACTGCCACCTTGTTGTCCATCCTGATAAGCACGCTCTTCCCCGAGAGCAGAGATGTGAATGCCGTTAGGGCATGGAAGGCTGCTCTGAGTTCCAGAATATTGGAAACTACCCCTAGGGCTTGGAACTGCCACTGGCCCTGGACTGCTAGATCCTGGTAGTGTCCTCCCCAGCCGCTCTGACAGGCGTCCGAAGTCACCACTTCTGGGTCTGGAGGGACTATTGGCTTGAATTTCTCTAAATTGTACTGGTGTGTCCACCACCATACTGACTGTTTCACCGGCTTGGAAATGACAATAGTCTGATGCATGGACACTCCATTCCACTGCCTGAGAAAGGAGATTTGTAGGGTCCTCATGTGCCATTGGGACCATTGCACCATGGGTATGGTGGCCGACATGGATCCCAGCACGCTTAGACAGGCCCTGGCTGAAAGATGACTTGCTGACAGCAGTCTCCGCATCTTTTGAATTAGGAGCTGAATCTTTGCCTGTGGTAACTGAACTCTGTTCTGTTTGGTGTCCAGTTGTGCCCCTAGAAACACCATCTTCTGTGTAGGTTGTAAACTGCTTTTTCCGAAATTGACGATCCACCCGAAGTTGTGGAGAGTTGAAAGAAGAATTTCCCGATGGTGAAGTAATAACTCTTGACTTTTTGCTAACAGCAGGATGTCGTCTAAATAATGGTGAATTCGAAGACCTTTCCCCCTCAGGAACGCCACTAACGGTAGAAGAGTTTTGGTAAAGGTCCTGGGAGCCGACGAAATGCCGAATGGAAGGCATCGAAACTGGAAATGGGAATGATTGATGGAGAACCGAAGAAATTTCTGAAAGGCCGAATGTATTGGGATGTGAAGATAGGCGTCCGACAAATCTACGGACAGCATCCAATCGCCCAGATTTATTGCCAGGAGTATGGACTGGAGACTCTCCATTTTGAAAGCTTCTATTTTGATGTTCTTGTTGAGCTTCTTGAGATCCAGTACTGGACGAAAATCTCCTGTTCTCTTCCTTACCAAAAATAACGGGGAGTAGAAACCTCTCCCTCTTTGAGTTGATGGAACCTCCACAATAGCCCCCTTCTGTTTTAAATCCGCTACATATTCTATCAGGAGGCTTTTCCTGAATAGTGTGGAAGGCATTCTGGTAGGCTGAAAGTGGTTGCCTGGAAACCCGTTGATGAATTCCCACTTGTGCCCATACCTGATTGTGGACAGTGCCCAATTGTCCTGTATATGACTTGCCCAGATCCGAATAAACCCTCTTAGCCTGGCGCCCACCTGGGCTGGGTGAGCGGGCAAACTTTCAAAAGGATTTAGGATGCTCCCCTGCGGGTGTAGCCTTGGTCTTTTGCATTCTCAGAAAAGAAGGCTTGGTATTCTTCCAATCCCTCCTGAATTCTCTGCCGGGACGATAGGATCTGGACTCTCTATACTTGTCCGGAAGATTTCGCCTGAAAGAAGGCCCTTTGTGAACTTTGGGTCTTCTGTCGGAGGGAATCAGACCAGACTTCCCTCCTGTGACTTTGGAAATAGCCGAATCCAGTTTGGCCCCAAAGAGATTAGCACCATCGAAAGGGATCTTGCACCAATTTATTTTAGAGGCTGTATCGGCCATCCATGGTTTCAGCCATAGGGCCCTTCTAGCTGTTACCGATGCCAACATTGTTCTGGCCGAAGATCTTATAATGTCCACTGAGGCCTCTGCTACAAAGTCGCCTGCCAGCCTAATCTCTTGCAAGGAAGAGACTAATTTCTC
This sequence comes from Lithobates pipiens, assembly GCF_037356315.1. Classification (NCBI taxonomy): domain Eukaryota; kingdom Metazoa; phylum Chordata; class Amphibia; order Anura; family Ranidae; genus Lithobates; species Lithobates pipiens. The sequence goes on from NW_027507686.1 coordinate 201,008,071, forward strand.
CATTTCTGCACCTTCTAGCAGATCCTTCCCTTATCCAGTTGATAATCGAAATACAGGGCAGTATCTTGAAAACAGCAGTATGCAGAAGCATACAGCTGTGATTTTAAAAACGGCGCCAAAACGGCGCCGAATGACGCTCCGCGCATGCGCAGAACGGCTCGAGGACGCCGGCGCCATCTTGGAAGAGGGAAAAACCCTCTCTTCGGGGAGAAAAAACAACCAGATGCCGACAGACCTGCGCAGAGCGGCGAGGACACTAGCGGCGGCCATGACAGCTGTCCTGGAGGACAGCAAGACCCAGCCACTCCTGCACAAAAGTAAGAAAGGAAATAAATGCATAAGCAGACAAACGAGCAGGATACATGAAAAAAGGGGAGCCCACTGCATAATAAAGGCTTATTTAAAGCCTGTAAAAAATCCATGAGAAGTCCCCTGAGACCATCAGAACGGGGATTCCCTCCATAGAGCTCATTTAGAGACTGTACAGGAGGGACTTCCAAACAGGAGAGGCTTGAACCTGCTGGGGTGAGGCGGTAAGAGGCTTATTCATCTGTAGGTATCTTTGAAACTCGAACGCTCCAACCTGTCAGGTGAGGATAAAAAAGAGAATGCAGCGGGAGGTCTCCCCTTCAAATTTATAGTTAACCAATCCTGTCAGGTTGTGGGGGCGGAGTCACAACCCAGTGTGTGCTGCCATGAAGGCGTCAGGAAAACAGGTCTTCCCTGTTTTTTTTTTTGCTGTTGCTAGGGTGATGCTGGCTTTTGAAAAAAAAAAATGTTGAAAAAAAAATTATTTTTTAAATTTAAAAAAAATAAAAAAAATTTTGCTGGTCACATGGTATGATGACACGGTGAGTGGTCTTGGCACCCGGCCAGAAAAAATAACTGCTGCTACCTTGATTGTCTACCCCAGCTTCTGTTGCTATGGAGATACTGGCTTGATGCAAGAACACACAGAAAACAACCATGTTTACATTGAGATTCCTTCACCAAATATTTAGCATTTCTGCATTTTTTTGCAGCACAGCAGACCCCGGTGTGTCACAGTCGGCTGCCATGCATAGAGTGGAATGACGTGTCATTTTGTGACACTTTAATAAAGTTAAAATTTACAAGTACAACTCATCGCACCACCTTAACAAACACACACGCATGCTTTATAGTGTGCAGACTGATGTAAACATGTCACAATGCAGTTCTGATTAAATATATTTTCATATTTGTTAGTATTGTACCTATACACTATACAATCTGATTGTGCAATCTCTATTAGATCTACTAACAACTATAAAATATAAAGGCCTGTGTGATATATAGAAGTTTATTGGATTGTATAGGTTTGTCATCATATTACATAGTTTTGGTAAATGCGTTTATACAATCAGATTGTATTGTGTATGGCCACCCTTAGTAAAACACAGGGCTAGATGGGCTCTTCATAGAAGCTTGTAATTGTATTCACAGGCTTGTTTACCACATGGAGAGCAAATGTGGAATGGTTACCATAGCAACCATACAGTACACTTAGCTGGTTGCTAAGGGGAATTCCAGTAGCAGTGTCTGTAAATCATCCTCAGTTAATTATTTTTTTTTTTTATTGGCTGTATTTTTCAATATATTTATTATGTTATAAAAAATCCAGGTGGATTGATGAGTGATCACTGGTGCCACGTTCCTTACCAATTCAACCAAAATCAATTTTTTTATAATAATAATAGAGTGGAGAGGGATTAGAACTCCTGTCAGTCATTTTTGCTGTATGTATATATATATGTGGTAGGGGTGCAACGGATCGTCACCAATCCGTGATCCGAATGGGTCACCCTGTTTGGATCGGCATACGCCACAATCCACGGAGCCCTCCGTGGCCTCGGCCTTAGGAAAGGCCGCGGCTTCGGCCTAGCTCCAGAGCGGCAGCCACCTTGGTGCACCCGTCGGCCGTTTACATTGTGATCTCTCCGTCAAATGACGACGTGATCACTTGTAAACAAACCAGCGTCATGACGACACTGGTTCCTCTCTCCCCTCTGTGTACAGATCTGTACAGTGGAGGGGAGAGGTCAGATGGCAGCAGCACTGTGGGCTGGATCTGTAGTGCCCACAGCGCTGCTCTGTGACAAGTGCAGTCACAGCCATCCCTCCATACTCTGCCATACCCAGCCAATACCCTGCCATACCCAGCCAATACCCTGCCAATAATCTGCCATACCCTGCCAATACTCTGCCATACCCAGCCAATACTCTGCCATACCCAGCCAATACTCTGCCATACCCAGCCAATACCCTGCCATACCCAGCCAATACCCTGCCAATAATCTGCCATACCCAGCCAATAATCTGCCATACCCTGCCAATACTCTGCCATACCCTGCCAATACTCTGCCATACCCTGCCAATACTCATATTACAGTGGGGGAGATGTATATCACAGTGGGGGGAGGGGGGTGATGTGTATATTACAGTGGGGGAGATGTATATCACAGTGGGGGAGATGATGTGTATATTACAGTGGGGGAGATGTATTTCACAGTGGGGAGATTGTGGATATTACAATGGGGACTATATGGTGGTGGAATTTTCACGGGTTTTTGCAAATTTCAATCATTATTTGCTGATCCGAAAAAATGATCAGATCCATGACTCTGATCCGAAAAAATGATCAGATCCGTGAGTTTTTTGATCCGTTTCACCCCTAATAAGTGGTGGCTGTGTCTGATGACACAAGGTGGTCCTTGTTAACACTTGTACACATGTTGGTTTGGATTGTGTTTCCATCAATATCACTATTATATTCCACTTCACCTTGGACATTCTATCATTTTGGACTGGATTGTGCTATATTACTATAAATATATTCACTTCACATTGGTCACTTCTATATATTATTCTTTGTATTTCTATTTGCACATTACATTTATATACATTTGATTCATTTTAATATTTATTTCTTTGGTAGCGCTGCTGTTTTAGTGTATGGTATTTGAACTATGTGTATTTCATAGTTACAGTAGCAGCTTATTTAATCACGTATGCACTTTAGCGCAGTATTTTCTCTATTGCTTTGAATTCTAGCACTAGACCTCCTCTAACTGTAAAGGCGTAACGTGTATAAAAAATGTAAAGTGTCGCCTACGGAGATTAAGTACAGAAAATTAGCCTAAAGGTACTGTTTTCCCCAAACCCTTCCCCCCCCCCCCAAAAAAAAAATTGCATTTGAAAAATTGCTGCGCAAATACCGTGCGAGATACAAAGTTGTAACAACCACAATTTCTTCCCTATGGTCTCTGCTAAAAAACATATATAATATTTGGGGGCTCTCAGTAATTTTCAAGTAAAAAAAAAAAGATGATTTTTACATGTAGGAGAGAAGTGTCAGAAGTGGGCCAGTAGGCAAGTAGTTAACCACTGGCCAAGCGCCGCACGCATCGCCATGTACGTCAACAGAATGGCACGGGAGCGCAAATGGGCGTACCCGTACGTCTAGGGTGGCCGCCTGTACAGGATTCACCTGGTGGTAGCGGAGCGAGAAGACACTTTTGGAGTTACGACGGAGGACATTCTTAATTTTTAATAAAGGGCTTGTCAAAAACCATCTACTGTTTTTCTTTATTTTTGACGCTTTTTTTGGTGAATGAGTAGGGGTGCGATGCACCCCATACTCATTCACTTAGGGGAGGGCTGGGATCTGGGGGCCCCTCCTTGTTAAAAGGGGGCTTCCAGATTCCGATAAGCCCTCTGCCCGCAGTCCTCTACAACCACCATCCAGCATTGTCGGGAAAAGGCCCTGCTTAAGGGTGCTTAAGGGCGGGGGACAGAAACCCCCCCCCCACAGTTCAGGAGCGGGGGGGGGGGGGCGCTTGCTCATTGCTCAACACTTGTGTTTCTGGTTTGACTCCAAAGTCTATTACATGCAAAGTGTGGGAAAAAAGTCCCTGTCCCTTTCCAAAAAGCACTGGCTACAAAATACATAAATACATAGATGTGAACGTGTACCATAGGAAACCACGTTAAATGGACTGTAGTGCGTTTCTGCAAACTGTAACCTGCACTAAAACAAACACATAGGTTTGAACATAAGGTAAGTCTCTAGATTATAATTTGCTGGCCATCGGTGTTTTTAGGTGTGAACATAGGCTGGGTGCCACAGACACAGTTGCAAATGGGTAAGTATACTGGGCAGCCACCGGCGAGTCACAGTTCCGGAGCAGCGATACCCGGAATTCATTCTGGGTATCATGGCGGCGACAGAGGACGTGGATGAGGATCGCTTTGGGGGCTTTGATCTCAGGTAAGTAATTCATAATGCGCTACGGTAGTATGCTATGCTCTCACATTTTGAATGACAATTACTCAGTCATGCAACACTGGACCTATATGAAATTTTTGTCCTTTTTTCACGCAAATAGAGCTTTCTTTTGGTGGTATTTAATCACCGCTCGGTTTTTTATTTTTTTGTGCTATAAAAGAAAAAATACCGAAAATTCTGTAAAAAAATGAATTTTTCTTTGTTTCTGTTATAAAATTTAGCAGATTAGTTATTTTTTCTTCATAAATTTTGGCCAAAATTTATACTACTACATATCTTTAGTAAAAATAAGTACAAATTGGTGGATATTATTTGGTCTTTGTCAAAGTTATAGAGTCCACAAGCTATGGTGCCAATATCTGAAAATTGATCACACCTGAAGTACTGACGGCCTATTTCAATTCTTGAGATCCTAACATACCAGAAAAGTACAAATACCCCCCAAATGACCCCTTTTTGGAAAGAAGACATTCCAAGGTATTTAGTAAGATGCATGGTGAGTTTTTTGAAGTTGTCATTTTTTCCCACAATTCTTTGCAAAATCAAGATTTTTTTTACCTTTTTTCACAAAATTGTCATATTATCAGTTTATTTCTCACACAGCATATGCATACCACAAATTACACCCCAAAACACATTCTGCTATTTCTCCCGAGTATGGCAATACCACATGTGTGAGACTTTTACACAGTGTGGCCACATACAGAGGCCCAACATGCAGGGAGCGCCATCAGGCGTTCTGGAGCACCCAGGACAATTCTGACATTTCTCTCCTACATGTAAAAATCATCATTTATTTGCTAGAAAATTACATCGAATCCCAAAACATTATATATGTTTTTTTAGCAAACACCCTGGAGAATACAATGGTGGTTGTTGCAACTTTTTATCTCGCACAGTATTTGCGCAGCAATTTTTCGAATGCTTTTTTTTGGAAAAAAAACAGTTTTGTGGTTAAAAAAAAAAAAAAAACACAGTATAGTTAGCCCAATTTTTGCATAATGTGAAAGATGAAGTTACGCTGAGTAAATAGATACCTAACATGTCAATCTTCAAAATTGCACACGCTCGTGGAATGGCACCAAACGTCGCTACTTAAAAATCCCCATAGGCGACGCTTTAATTTTTTTTTTTACTGGTTATATGTTTTGAGTTACAGAGGAGGTCTAGAGCTAGAATTATTGCTCTCGCTCTAACGTTCGCAACGATACCTCACATGTGTGGTTTGAATCGTATGTGGGCGGGACTTACGTATGCGTTCGCTTCTGCATGTGAGCACATGGGGACAGGGGCGCTTTAAAACATTTTTTTTTTTTTTTATTGTTAATTTTACTTTATTTCAGTTTGACATTTTTTCCCCAAAAATAATTTTTTTGATCACTTTTATTCCTATTACAAGGAATGTAAACATCCCTTGTAATAGGAATATGGCATGACAGGTCCTCTTTACAGTGAGATATGGGGTCAATAAGACCCCGCATCTCACCTCTAAGCTGGGAAGCCTGAAATAAAAAAAAAAAAGATTCTGGCTTTGATTGTATTGGCGAATCGGTAGAAGCACCAGAGGGCAGCGGGGGGGGGGGGGATGTCTATGGTTGGGTATTACAGGGTATCACCGACTATGGCTGGGTATTGCAGGGTATCTCCGAGTATGGCTGGGTATCTCCGAGTATGGCTGGGTATCTCTGGGTATGACAATTTATGGCAGGGTATTGCAGAGTATTGGCTGGAATTCTACTGCAGAGTATTGGCGGGTACTGCAGAGTATTGGCGGGTACTGCAGAGTATTGGCGGGTGTTGCAGAGTATTGGCGGGTGTTGCAGAGTATTGGCGGGTACTGCAGAGTATTTGCTGGTACTGCAGAGTAATGGCAGGGTATTGCAGAGTAATGGCAGGGAATTGAGGGGTTAAATTTCGGTGAGCAGCGATGTGGGCACTGCAGATGTAGCCCACATCGCTGCTGACACCGATCTCTTCCCCCTCCGCTGTACCGATTGGTACAGAGAGGGAGAGGGAGGAACCGGCGTCATAACATGACGCCGGTTTGTTTACAAGTGATCGCTCCGTCATTTGACGGAGCGATCACGTGGTAAACGGCCGCGATGAGCGGCCATTTTCCGTAATGCGCGGATGCTCTCGAGTGCGTGCCCCAGGGGGCTTCTGGGAGGACATCATATGATGGCCTACCAGCGTTAAACAACCGCCCTGTAGCAGTCATTCGGCTATGGGCCGGTTGTTAAGTGGTTAGAGATTAGGTTGAGATTGATTTTTTCCAGGAAGAATCTTCTTTGGTGATTTAAGTGATAGAAAGACTGTCAGAGTAGAACAAACATATCCTTCCTGAAAAAAGCTCAAAAGTTAGAGGGCAAGGAGCTTTGCAATAATAGGCCAGAGGACCTTCAGATAATAGGAATCCAAAGAAAATATGTGCTTACAGCCAACGCGTTTCAAGGCATTGTAGAGCATTCTCTTCTTTAGGGCTATGGATCTTTGAAGGTAAGCACCCAACAACTTCTGTGGGTGGTTCTAGCATTAGATCTTATAGGATTTTGTTCATCCGGTGCTCTAATGCATGGATGATGTGCAGGTGGTCCCATTATTGACTATATAATAATATTTGCCATCTTTTGCACTAAAGTTATTGTCATTGTAAGCTTCAAAAGTGAATAATTTTGAGCAGTTGTTAAACAGACAATGCTTTTAAAGAGAACCTGTCACCAACAAAATCATTACATAGGGGTCTTTTTGTCAACTCTAAAAAATTTATGTTCTACACCCAAGCCCATAAAATACCCCTCCACCCCCACTCATACACAAAAAAAGCTCCCCCACCCCCACATATTTACACATAAAAACATTGATTGCGATACAGGTTATATAAACTGGCTCCTTTCTTTTTAGACGGCTCCTGGAACCAAAAGCAAATTTGTCAAGCCCTATTCCTAGGCTTCTTATTCTGTCACTAATGCCGTGTACACACGGTCGGACTTTCCTGCAGAAAATGTCAGACGGAATCTTTTCATCGGATATTGGTATATCGGATGTGCGTGGGCCTCATTTGACTTTTTTTTTTTTTCGAAAATTTTGACGGGCCTAGAAATAGAACATGTTTTAAATATTTCTGACAGAATCAATTCCTATCGGGAAAACCGCTCGTCTGTATGCTGTTCCGATGGACCAAAAACTACACATGGGCAGCTATTGGCTACTGGCTATTGAACTTCCTTTTTCTAGTCCTATCGTACGTGTTGTACGTCACCGCGTTCTAGACAATCGGACTTTGGTGTGATCGCGTGTAGGCAAGATCGTTTCAGCGGAACTCTGTCAGAAAAACCGTCAGTTTATTATGACAAAAAAAAGAAACGGTCATGTATACTTGGCGTAAGGCTCAATAAATAGTTTTAACAAAAAAATACAAAAAATTCACCTGCGCTTAAGGTAACAAAATTAAACTAGAAAAAGCTGCTAGCACAAACTGTTGGCAACAATTGACAAGAATAGAAAAATGCAGCTCTTTTAAAATCTGAAAAAAATCCTTAAAAAAAATGTCTGAATAGATCCAATGAAGTTAAAGGTGTGAAGAGCACCTCAGGTGTATTTCTAATATTCTCCCATAAGTGATGAATAGAATCCTCCACCTACACCACAGCACACTGGGCATTTTACCCTCAGATATAGCCCACAAAGTTATATAGGCCACTAGGCACTGTCAGACTCCCAATGGACTTCATAGATATTACAGCTTGATTGTGGTCTCCCTTCTTACATAGCCTCTCCAGAGGTCAGATCACTATACATGTATGTCAAAAGGGAGAACAAAACCACCTTATGGTGTAGTATGTAAAAGCACTTCAATGTTTATTAAAATATTCCAGAATATGCCCGATGTGGTCAAATCAAGCATGTCGTCAACTGCATATAAAAGTTTCCAACCGACAAGATGGCCAAGGCCCTCGTGACGTCACTCGTCTAAGCTCCCCCAACGTGTTTCATCATAATCAGGTGTCCTCAGGGGCGGGGCCAGCATCGGTCACAGAACTATTTATAGGGTGGGGGCCGGAAAGATCCACCTTCCACTAATTGCGCTCCAAAGCTCAAAAAAATGCCTAACTGTTAGCAGAAATGACACCGGGACCGGAAGAGAGCTGCTCAATACTCAGAGCCAGTACTGGAAATGACACCAGAGTGTCTCTGGTCCGAAGTATCCCCACAGAACCAGCTATTTAGAGGTAAGACAAAGAGAACCTGGCCAGAAGAGATGAGATGAACACCCCCCAGTTCGGTTCGCACCAGAACATGCGAAAAGGCAAAACATTTGTGTGAGCAGCGTTAAAGTCTATGGGACACGAACATGACAAATCAAAAGTGTTCATTTTAAAGGCTTAAGAGCTTATATGCAAGTTATTGCTATAAAAAGTGTATGGGAATCTGGGTACTGCCCCAGGGGACATGTATCAATGTATAAAAAATCAATGTATAAAATCAATATCAATGTCAATATATCAATGTATAAAAAAAGTTTTTAACGACCATTTTGTCAAGAGCAGTGATTTTAATAATGCTTAAAGTGAAACAATAAAAATGAAATATTCCTTTAAATATCGTGCCTGGGGGTCCCCTTAGTCTGCCTGATAAGTGGAGCATCTTTGTGATGTGTTACTGTGCCGCAGCAAAATTAAAGGAAAAATTTTTCATTTAACCACTTACGGACCGCAGCACACCAATATACATCCTAAGTTTGAATCTCATTGTTATTGTAGCAGCTAGCTCCATAACCCTGGTATCTTCTTCGGTCGGTGGTCCGCTTTCAGATAAAAGTGGTCTCTGCAGCAGATTCGCTGTGAGATTTTTGGCGGCGGGAGAGGGACCACCCCCCCTCCCTCTGCCGTTTACCGGCAGAGGTGGAGGTGATCGGATCCTTTCTCATGCTGGGTATGGAGACGAGTGAGGTGAAGATGGCCCCCACCCGTCTCCATACCATTGTAGGGCGGAAGCGACATCAAAACATCACTTCCGCCCATAGCTCTTAAAGGGCCATTTTCTTTCTTTCTTTTTTTTTTTTTACATTTTTTTAATTTTCTTTTTATGGCATTTTAGTGTAAATATGAGATCTGAGGTCCTTTTGACCCCATATCTCAAATTTAAGAGGTCCTGTCATGCTTTTATTTTTCTATTACAAGGGATGTTTACATTCCTTGTGATCAGACACAGCTGACCACATTGTAAAGAGCCTATATATATATATATATATATATATATATATATATATATATATATATATATATATATATGATGTGGTGTGTCAGACTCTCACCACACCACTGATCGCCGATCTAGCGTCTTATCTTGCTGGATATCATATGACATCCAGTCAGGATACCTTAACCACTTTGCGGCCATCATTTTGTTATATGGCAGGCGGGAAGTGGGTAAAGCCTGCATTACAAAGCTCCCTAGTTTTTGATATCCCAAATAGCAGGGAGACTTCTAGGAGAACACAATGACTATTGCTAGCAGCTATAGCCGCTGGCAATAATCACATGCTAGAATTTAGATATGATGGTTATACCCGTCGGTCGATGGATTGACTTGGGTACAACCAACCTGCCCATATGTGAATTGAATCTCAGGTGAACTGGCCAAAATTCAAACCATCTTTGGTCAGCTTTAGACTGAAAGTTGAGCCAACAAGTTTACTAAAGCAAACCTGTATGTTTCCTGTGGAGGCTGATGCAATTGGTTTGTTTCCATTCACCCCCTCAACCGGTTCAAGAGACATTTGGACCATGTATAAGACAGCCTGTCTGACGGAAGCCAGCTAAACGTCCGGCTTCTGTGGAAGGAGTAAAGTCTACCTGTCGGCATCCGATTAGCGCTCCCTGGTATTGGCTGGGAGCACTGATCAGTGTTTTTTGGCAGGGTTTTTTGGGCTGTCCCCCTGTCAGAACACAATAGTTCAGCGGGGAGATCACTGTACTAACATTGGGTTGTTAGTACATGATCTCCTCCCAAGCTCTTCAGTTTGTTTTCTCGTTCAGCCCACTGGGTTGAATGAAAAAAGACTGTTATGCCCCGTACACACGAGCGGACTTTTCGACATCCAAAGTCCGACGGGCTGAGTCCGTCAGACTATCCGATCGTGTGTGGGCTGCAACGGACTTTAGCGAAGCTAAAGTCTGACGGACTTTAGAAATGAAGCATGCTTTAAATTTTCCCGACGGAACTCCGCCGGACCCGGTCCCCTTCGAAAAATCCGCTCGTGTGTGTGCTACTCCGACGGACTAAAACCGACGCTAGGGCAGCTATTGGCTACTGTCTATGAACTTCCTACGTCGAATCCAGTCGTACGTCATCACGTTCGACTCCGTCGGAGTTTGGTGTGATGGTGTGTGGTCAAGTCCGTTCGGTCGAAAAGTCCGCCAGAACTCCGGCGGAACTCCGCTAGAACTCCGTCGGAAGTCTGTCAGACTTAATCCCTCTCGTGTGTACGGGGCATAAGTGTATACTAGGCTTAACCTCTTTTCCCTATGTGTATCGCCATGTGGCATTAAAAGGGGAATAAATCTTTTTAACCACTTGCCGACCAGCGCACGCCGATGTATGTCGGCAGAATGCTGCTGGTAGGTAAAAGGGCATACAGGTACGTCTCCTTTAAGAAGCGGTGTCGTGGGCGCGGTCCCTGTGAGTGTGGGTCCCATGGACTCAATGCCCGCTGGGTGCCCGCAATCGCGTCACGGAAAGGAAGAACGGGGAGAGGCTTTTGTAAGCAAAGCATTTCCTCGTTCTGCCTCGTGACAGGACAGAGATCACTGCACTCTGTCATCGGGAGCAGTGATCACTGTCCTGTGTGTTGAAGCCCAGCCCCCTCACGGTTAGAATCACTCCCTAGGACACACTTTACCCCTTCACTGCCCCCTAGTGGTTAACCCCTTCACTGCCAGTGTCATTTACACAGTAATCAATGCATTTTTATAGCATTGATCGCTGTATAAATGACTGGTCCCAAAATAGTGTAAAAAATCTCTGATGTGTCCGCCATAATGTCCCAGTCCTGAAAAAAATCACAGATCGCCGCCATTACTAATAAAAAAAAAATTCCATAAAACTATCCCCTATTTTGTAGACGCTATAAATTTTGTGCAAACCAATCAATATACCCTTATTTCTATTTTTTATTTATTTTTTACCAAAAATATGTAGAAGAATACATATCGGCCTAAACTGAGGAAAAAAGTTGTTTTTTATATATGTTTGGGGGATATTTATTATAGCAAAAAGTAAAAAGCATTGCGTTTTTTTCAAAATTGACACTCTTTTTTTTGTTTATAGCGCAAAAAATAAAAACTGCAGACAGTGGCGTAACTAGAACCTTCAGGGCCCCGATGCAAGAAACCATGAAGGGCCCCCCTGAACCCCAGCCAGGGCCCTTCCCTCCGAGTCCGGCGGTGGAACTCCAGGGCGTGGTCACAGGTATGACCTTTGTGGAGAGGGTATGTAATGGTGTGTGGGGGATGGGGTCCTCTCACTCACCATGACCAAACTGTAGGCCACGCACTAATCCATGTTGGCCTGGGCTCCATCCAGTGTGCTGGACGGGCGATCAGCATATCTCCCAGAAAGACCTTTCATCATCTGTGTATGACGGGGGAGGAGGGGGGCTGGCAGACAAGCCTGCAGTGTCCTCCGGCGAGCCGGCTCTCATAGGGCTGCACTGCATCTGTGTGCTTAAAGTTTGTTTACCCAAGAGAAGTATGCAGTGCAGTGTGGGCCGGACTCGGGGGGGGGGCTCTGGCTGGGGAGAACAGACATTGCAGACATTGGACTGAACGGCAATGCATGGAGCAGGAGAGGGGTACTCTGGGGAGCTGGCCGAGGACATAGGTCATGCGGGGAATGCACAACTAAAGAGCAGCTAGTGCAATAGTCGAGCATGGAGCTCTGCTAGTCACCCGCCACCTCCAGCCACCCATGTGCATGGTGCACTGGTACCCCTAGCTGCCTATGCTGCTGCCGGCCATATGTAGAGGGGGCTGCATGGGCCCCCTGCATCACAGGGCCCGGTTGCGGTCGAGACTGCTGCAACCCCTATAGTTACGCCCCTGACTGCAGAGGTGATCAAATACCACCAAAAGAAAGCTCTATTTGTGGGGAAAAAGGGACGTCAATTTTGTTTGGGTACAACTGTCGCACGACCGCGCAATTGTCAGTTAAAATGACGCAGTGCCAATTCGCAGGAAGGGGGTAAAATCCTCTGGGGCTGAAGTGGTTAAAGTCAATTGAAATACATTCTTTTTGAGCTTTCACTAATGTGATATCATTTTAATTAGCAGACTTTGCTGGTTATTTTGCGGTTGCACTAATTATGTCAACATTGTGTTGGGGAAAAAGTTCAGAAAAAATGAATTTTTGTAAATGTATTACTATGTATTCTCAATTAAAAAAACAAGGAAATAAGATTGAACGTATATATTGTGTGTATCCAAATTTGCTATTAACTGTATACCAAATGAAGAAAATAAGACAAATAAGTTCATTATTGGGGATAACAAACACTTTAAATCTGAACTTCAGGCATATAATAGAGACATGAATGAATAGAACTCTAGACATTTACCACTTGACCTTCGGAATATTTTACACCATTCATGACCAGGCTATTTTCTGCTATTCGGCACTGCTCTACTTTAACTGGTAATTGTGTGATCATGCAATGCTGTACCGAAACCAAATTCATTTTTCCCACAGCTTTCTTTTGGCGGTATTTGATCACCACTTTTTCTTATGTTTTGTGATATAAACGAAAAAATACCAAAAATTTTGAAAAAAAGTATTATTTACTTTCTGCTATAAAACACATCCAATAAAAAAATTTAAAAAATCTAATTTCTTCATACATTTTGGGCAAAATGTATTGTTACATGTCGTTGGTAGAAAAAAAAACCCAATAACTGTATGTTGACTGGTTTGTATAAGAGTTGCAGCTATCCTCATGATTAAAATGGATGTAAACCCACTCTCATCCTTTCTAAAATACTGCAATATTGGTTATCTAGAAGGATATACATGCCTCCTGCATGTATACTTATCTGTCAAATGACTGCTACGAGACACGAAAACCTGCAGATTCTGTGGGTGGGTCTGTTTTCTAGGGCTCAGTGGGTAGAGTCGTGATGTCAGCCTCCCCACCTACCTCTACACTCCCCTTGTCAACATGCATTTTCTCCTGTGTATTTCTTACACTGAACTTCTACTATGATGACTAACATCCAGTCAAAACCCACAAAAGTCCCCACATGACTTCAGCAAGCCAAATCATGCTGAGGTGGGGAACAGCCAATCCTTGCAGAGCAGCAGAAGAAAGGAGTGGGAGGGAATTAAAAAACAATGCATGTCTCTTAGGCTAGTGCACGAGATATGTAAATCACCTGTCACTCACAGCAAGGGGGAGGATTTGACAAAGTTTTTCTCAGTTTGTCAAGATTTATCTCACTGAACAATAAGAGGATTGCTCATAGCTGGATTAACTCTTTGTGGCAAGACTGGGCTCAAATGATAGGAAATCTTATACTCTACATTATGACATCAAAAAAATAAATAAATAAATTTTTCGGGTTTACATCCACTTTAAGCTGCAAGGGGCAGAGCTAAAAACATGTTGGGGGAGTGGCCTAACTTGAGTCTGGACTGAGGCTGCCGTTCATCTGACTTCATGCACATGGTTCTGCTTCATGATGTGCAACTTATGGATCTTTTCCTTTGGCATTGCTATAGCGTTTACAAGCTATGGGATATTTTTGGAATGTTTATTTTTTTTATACTAATAATGGCGGTGATCAGCGAGCTAAAATGGCTGCAATAGTGCAGCAGGAAGTCTGACACAAACTGACACTGCAGGGAATTGACTGCCACTGACATCACAATTGATAATACTATACACTGTCACTGTATTAATGGTACTGGCTGGGAAGGGGTTAACATGCAGGGCAATCAAGGGGTTAAATGTGTGCCTAACTATGTGTAATGTGTGTAAAGTATGCTGCTTTTACTACTAGATCTCTCAGTTTCGCATCCCTGCTTTGCAGTGAAATTTACAGATTGCTCCCTCCTGTACAGAGCTGTGTTGTTTATCAACACAGAGCCCTGGGCTGTGATTGTACACAGCTGATCAGCAGGTCTCATCTGTGAATCATTGTCCTGGAACTTGTTGACAAGCTCCTGCTGTGTATAATCACAGTGCGTGCCAGGCAGGGGGCGAGCATGCTCTTGCCCTATACCCGAAAGTAGGCAGTGACATTTGGGTAAGTTGCATTGCCTTCAATGGCCGCTTGCCCGCAGTACTAGCAGGCAGGCGGGAAGTGGTTAATATAATGTTAAATGTATTTTCAAATGCAAGCAATGTAAGTGCCTGAATGTAATCTGGTTCCAGCCTCTTGCAATTCCTGTACATCAGGGCAAGAGTCTGAGAGGAAGAAGCCGAACAAGTCGCTAATTAGCTTAAGTGTTGACAAGAAGTATTCTGATTGGAGGAGACAGCAGAGAGACAGAGATAAGCTCATCACTGTGCTTCTCCTCCTTTAACTGTTCAGTCACAGGCAGGGGTGAGCCCATGATGAGCTGGGCTCAAGGGAGGGGGTTGAATAATACTGGCCATGAGATCAAGTAAACGTAGCAGCAGTAAAAACCTACTGCAGAGACATTTCTAGATTAGGGCTTGTTCACACCAGGCGTGGTGAGGGTACAAGGCAGGCACTTGCTATGTCTTAAAGGGAAGCATACTAATACTAAATATACACACCAGAATGTGGATCCCTGTATGCATATACATGCATCCACGTGTAGCAGTCTCCCCAACTTCTAAAGGCCTGATGGTGACCCACAGAGCCAGGGAGAACCCACATTCCTTCTCAGGGTGCAGGTTACTAGGCATAGTGGGTGTGCTGCAAGGTGAAAAAATTGGGCGCCAGTCACTTTTTGTAAAAATGAGCATAGATTTTATTTCTCTCTCTAAGAGAGAGGGTTAGGGCACAGACTGGTGCCCTGGTGAGATTTTATTTCTCTGAGAGAGAGGGTTAGACTGGTGCCCCGGTGGCCTGGTCTTCTGTCGCCGCCGCCTCTTCTTCCGACTCCCGGAGGATGCTGGGACTGTGACATCATAAGGGGGCGGGGTCACCAGGTAACATCACCCAATGACCCCACCCATTGTCCCTATATAAGGTGCCGCACAAAGTGTCCCTGTCATTGCGGCCAGAGAGTGTTGAGTCAACATCTCAAGGAAGAAGAGAAGGTGGCGGCGGCGACAGAAGACCGGGCCATCGCTAGTAAAAGAGCTGGAAGAAGATAGCGGAGGCCCAGCAAGAAGAACCGAAGAGGGGGACAAGATCCCCAAAGAGGGGGACAAGACCCCCGAAGTCGGAAGAAGACGCCCGAATGGCGGTGACGACGAAGAAAGCCGGGCTCCTCTGCTAGCAGAAGATAGCGGAGGAGTCCGCCGGAAAAGTCCGCTGGAGCCCACACACGGGCGGATTGTCCGGCGGACTCTGGTCAGCTGGACCAAGTCGTGTGTACGCGGAACCAAGCCGGATAGCCTGATCGTGTGTACGCGGAATTATGTCTACACAGCATCCTGGCATTTACATTAAAGGCCCCCCAAATAGGTTGGTATTTTTGGTTGCTACACTTGTATTTCATGCTGGAAAAACTTTGTTCTCATGTATGTTTCTTTACTTGCAGTATACTGTGACCCATTTTGCTCTGATTGTACGGTGCTAAAGGCTTCACCTCTGAGTATTGTATCAGTATTCCCTTTTTGTTAGATTTCTTGTCTTGCTGAAGTACACAATAAAAAATTTAGCGTAGAACTATAGGCAAAACGTTTTTCATTGTGGGTAGAGTAAAGGAGGGTATAACCCCCGTCAGATTTTTTTTTTTTTCGCCATATCGCTTCCTGTCCCATATCAAAACAGGAAGTTGGAGGAAATCTCTGCAATTTAAGGGAATTCCTTGAGGTCATCAGAACGAGTGTCCTCATTGGAAGATTTCTTCTCCTATTACTTTTCTGGGGACAACCTAATATTTGGGATTTTCTTTTATTTACACTTTCAATGATAATAGTAAACAGGACAAATAGAGGGGGAATCTCCCTAACGGGGGGCAAAGACAGTGATAAAAACTGACTTGGCTTGGGTGGCTTGGCCTCCAGCTTGTTGGTGCCTCCCATTCTCCCCATTAGCTGCTGGGACGTGACGTTGGGGGATGAGCCGTGGTGGTGCTCTCTATATGAGCCTCTCCCGCTGTTCGGTCTCACACATAGATTTGCTCACATCACTCAACACTAGTGATGGCCGAACGGTTTGCCCGGCGGTCGTTTAGCGGCGAATTTCGGACGTTCGCGGTCCGCTCGTTCGGCGGACTATTGGCGTCATTCGCCCTGCGGACTTTCGTGTTTAATGTGTAAAAGAACTTTGACCTATGATGACACATCCATCATGGGGTACAGGACAGCCAATTGAGACATTACAGCACATGGACACTTGGACATTCCACCTAACTTATAAATACACCCGATCCGGTGGACATTTTACATTCTTTCTTCTGTCACTATAGGGAAAGGTTGCTGTTTGGAGCAGGGACAGATAAAACGCTAGCTATTTGGTACACAAAAGTTCTGTTCAGGACTGGTATAGGTGTTAGGTGTATATAGGTTTGCTGTGCTACTGATTGTTGCAGCAGCCTGAGTGTCTTTTGTCAGTTTAGAGAAAGGGACAGAGCGCTGTGTCTGCTGCTATTTTAGGGACAGCCAGATTAGTCATCATCATCATCATCATTAGCTGTTACTATCAGGTCCACAAAAGTGCTATTCGAGTAACCAGTAAGGCCGCGTACACACGCGGGGACTGTTCGCTCAACCTTGTCCGCTGAACAGTGTTTCAGCGGACAGTCCGCTCGTGTGTGGGGCTTCAGCGGACAGTTTCGGCGGACAGTCTCCTGAACAAGGTTTTTCGAAATTTCCGACTTTGTTTCAGCGGACAGTCCCCTCGTGTGTAGGCTTGTTCGACAAACTAAGTTGCGCGCATGCTCAGAAAGGATTTCCACGTCGGAAGGTTGCATTGCAGTGTATTGGACGTCGAATTTTTCGATCCGTCGTACGTGCCGATACGTCATCGCGCAAGGTTTCAGCGGACTGTTTGTTCGTCGTGTGTAGGCAAGTCCGCTCATGCTAATTTTGAGCGGACTGTCCGCTGAAACTGTTTGACGGACAAAGTTGAGCGAACAGTCCCCGCGTGTGTACGCGGCCTTATAGTTCCAGTCTCCTCTGTTTTGCCAGTTTGTATAGGGACAGGAAGGAAGCAGTGTGTCAGGCAGTGAGGGTCAGTTTAAACAGTAGCTGTTACTATTAGTTCCACAAAGGTTCTTTTCAGGACTGGTATCAGTGGTATGGTAATAGGCTTGTACACGTATAATATTCTTTCTTCCAAATGTAGAAAGAATATTATACTTGACTGCTGCCCTTCTGCTGCAGTCTGCTAATCATTCACAACTCACTTATTCCACAAAGCTCTTTATCAGGACTGGTAACTTGGTCTGTCTAGGGTGCTACAGTACATAGGGTTGAGTGAGGTACAGTCTGCCGTTCTGTAAGGACCGGTATCGGTCCACAATAGATAGGGTTGAGGTGCACCACTGCTGACCGCTGCCCTATACTGCAGCAGTCCTTCAGCAGTATAGGGACTGACGTACAGTCTGCTAATCAGTCACACCATCCCTGTGCTGTGCTGATTTACTCCTGGGGGTTCTTATTATGAGGGGATCACACCATCCCTGTGCTGTGCTGACTTACTCCTGGGGGTTCTTATTATGAGGGGATCACACCATCCCTGTGCTGTGCTGACTTACTCCTGGGGTTCTTATTATGAGGGGATCACACCATCCCTGGCTGTGCTGATTTTCTCCTGGGCCTGCTTATTATGAGGGGATCACACCATCCCTGTGCTGTGCTGACTTACTCCTGGGGGTTCTTATTATGAGGGGATCACACCATCCCTGTGCTGTGCTGACTTA
Source organism: Lithobates pipiens (assembly GCF_037356315.1). Taxonomy (NCBI): domain Eukaryota; kingdom Metazoa; phylum Chordata; class Amphibia; order Anura; family Ranidae; genus Lithobates; species Lithobates pipiens. The sequence goes on from NW_027507686.1 coordinate 201,026,435, forward strand.
CTCCTGGGGGTTCTTATGATGAGGGGATCACACCATCCCTGTGCTGTGCTGACTTACTCCTGGGGGTTCTTATTATGAGGGGATCACACCATCCCTGGCTGTGCTGATTTTCTCCTGGGCCTGCTTATTATGAGGGGATCACACCATCCCTGTGCTGTGCTGACTTACTCCTAGGGGTTCTTATTATAAGGGGATCACACCATCCCTGTGCTGTGCTGACTTACTCCTGGGGTTCTTATTATGAGGGGATCACACCATCCCTGTGCTGTGCTGACTTACTCCTGGGGTTCTTATTATGAGGGGATCACACCATCCCTGGCTGTGCTGATTTTCTCCTGGGCCTGCTTATTATGAGGGGATCACACCATCCCTGTGCTGTGCTGACTTACTCCTGGGGGTTCTTATTATGAGGGGATAACACCATCCTTGTGCTGTGCTGACTTACTCCTGGGGTTCTTATTATGAGGGGATCACACCATCCCTGTGCTGTGCTGATTTTCTCCTGGGCCTGCTTATTATGAGGGGATCACACCATCCCTGTGCTGTGCTGACTTCCTCCTGGGGCTGCTTACGGTGCTGCTGTCAGTGCTGTATATCACGGTGCTGATGTCAGTGCTGTATGTCACGCTTCTGATGTCAGTGCTCTCTATCACAGTGCTGCTGTCAGTGCTGTATATCACGGTGCTGATGTCAGTGCTGTATGTCACGCTTCTGATGTCAGTGCTCTCTATCACGGTGCTGCTGTCAGTGCTGTATATAACGGTGCTGGTGTGAGTGATTTATGTCACGCTGCTGATGTCAGTGCTCTCTATCACGGTGCTGCTGTCAGTGCTGTATATAACGGTGCTGGTGTGAGTGATTTATGTCACGCTGCTGATGTCAGTGCTCTCTATCACGGTGTTGCTGTCAATGCTGTATGTCACGGTGCTGGTGTTAATGCTTTATGTCACGCTGCTGATGTCAGTGCCCTCTATCACGGTGCTGTTTTCAGATGACTCTATCACGGTGCAGGTGTCATTGCTGTATGTCACGCTGCTGGTGATCATCTCCTGCACCCTCTTCTTTGCCTACCCTGGTCCCTGACCTTCCCTCTCCTCCATTGCCTTCATGCGCTCCACAGTCCAGAATTGTCAGAACAATTTCCCATATAAAAAAAGAATGCTTGTAGTTGTCGATCCCAAATTCACCTCATACATGTGTTATGTCATTGGCCATGTGGTGGGACTATGTTTGCCCAGCTAATAATTATTTTGTGGCTGCAAATTTGACCTAAAGGTTTGCGAAGTTCGCCTCCCATTGAAGTCAATGGGGCCCGCCGCGAACATTCGGTTTCACGAACGATCGGCCGCGTTCGCGGTCCGCGTTCGCGAAACGTCCCGTCGGAAGTTCGTCCATCACTACTCAACACCATGGAACTACATGCTCCCTGGCTTTTTTGCCTCTACTCACCCTGAGTTAGGTAATTATTTTCTTCACCATTCTCAAATCAACTTCCCCTTCATTATCCTTTGCCTCCTCCTTTATCTTGCCTCTCTTTTCCCTTGTCTTTGTTTCTCAGTTTTTTTCACTTTTCCCCTTTTTTCCTTGTACTTCACCTTTCCACTCTGATAAACACACTCCACATACACATTTTTTGGTTCTCTTACACGATTGTTTTTCTCACATTTTTTACAGAGATCCCCCTACTAGAGCTATCCTTTTTAGCCCACACTTGTGTCACTTCATGTATTTTGACCCACTCGAAGTGTTGTCTGTGTTGCGTGTGTTTGCCTCGGTGCGCCCCCTCAGCTCCGGGATGTGGCATTTTTAGCTGGTCTGTGACTCTCGTGGCTATTTGTGAATCGGCACCATGCATTAACTGACACTTGCACGGTCATGCGACGTGGCTCCCAAACAAAATTGACGTCCTTTTTCACCACAAATAGAGCTTTCTTTTGGTGGTATTTAATCACCTCTGCGGTTTTTATTTTTTGTGCTATAAACAAAAAAAGAGCGACAATTTTGAAAAAAAACGCATTATTTTTAACTTTTTGCTATAATAAATATCCCCCAAAAATATATAAAAAAAACCGTTTTTTCCCCTCTGTTTAGGCCGATATGTATTCTTCTACATATTGTTGGAAAAAAAAAATCGCAATAAGCGTTTATTAATTGGTTTTCGTAAGTGTCTACAAAATAGTTTTATGGAATTTTTATTAATAATTTTTTAATAGTAATTGGGGCGATCATTATGGCAGACACATCGGACAATTTTGGCGCTTATATTGGGACCATTCACATTCATACATCGATCAGTGCGATTAAAAATGCACTGATTACTGTGTAAATGGGACTGGCAGTGAAGGGGTTAACCAGGAAGGGGCACTGCAGGGGTTAAGTGTGTCCTAGGGAGTGATTCTAACTTTGGGGGGGAGGGGCTGTGTGTGACACCACACTGATCACCACTCCCGATCACAGGGACCTGTGATAAGTGTCACTAAGCAGAATGGGGAAATGCTTGTTTACATTAGCATTTCCCCGTTCTCAGTGAGACAATCGCGGGTATCCCAGCAGACATCAAGTCCGAGGGACCCGCGGTCGGACTCACGGAGCTCGCAGCAGGCAGGCACGCGCTCACGAGATCACATACAATAACGTGATTTCGCACAGCGGAGCCAACCTGACGCAGTAAAACTGTGGCGGATGGTCTGCAAACGATTAAATGGCCATGTTAGGCCTGAAGATGACAAACCCCCACCCCAAATATTACATATATTCACTGAAAGCAGAGACCCTGGAGAATATAATGGTAGTTGTTTATCAAACCGCTAATTTTAGTAAAAGATTACTATAAATAACTATAGTGTACGTAAAACACAATGAATCAGCCATTTATTTATATTGATACATTTTTTATTTTTCAAAATATAAAAGTTGAGGTTTCCTCTGGTAAATAGATAACAAACATGTCAAGCCAGAAAACTGCATAGTTAGGTTGAAAGAAAAAGACACAAGTCCATCAAGTTCAACCATCAAAAAAAGAATAAATAAAAAATATCATACAATCCCCTATACCCACAGTTGATCCAGAGGAAGGCGAAAAAACCCCAGCAGAACATGATCCAATTTGCTACAGTAGGGGAAAAAATTCCTTCCTGATCCCAGAGAGGCAATCGGATTTTCCCTGGACCAACGTTGCCTATAAATGTTAGTACCCAGTTATATTATGTACACCTAGGAAAGAATCCAGGTCTTTCTTAAAGCAATCTACTGAGCTGGCCAGAACCACCTCTGGAGGGAGTCTATTCCACTTTGCTTGCTTTGGAATCCGCAGCTTGGCATTGCATAAACTGCACTGATACCCAATATGTATAACACATGTTTTCATTAGTGTGTATTTGTACTTGCAGCGCAGTGGTCCAAGCCAGTATTCTATTGATTTGTTTTGCCCTCCGTTGAAAAGAGCCCGTGCATGCGCAGAATGGAAAGGCACTCCTGCCCTATGCCCCCCCCCAATCTGCCCTATACCCCCCTACCTACCCTACACCCCCCCCCACATACCCTATACACCCCTACATACCCTATACACTCCTAGCCTGCCCAGTGGGCTTACATATGTTTTGACAAACAATTATTTTACCAGGAGGAGTAAAGGAGTTGGACGTTCTGCTAATTGCTGAAGTAGAAGAGCAGACAGGATCAGGTATGTAATCTGCTCCTCCATAGAGGCTCATCAGCTGAAATAAAACACTGCCATCACTTCAGAAAGACCAACTGGATGTACAGTAAGCTTGGGGTAATAGGCTGAAGTGCTGACAGGCTTGGTTGGTTTGTGTTGGGTCCTCCCTTAAAACCCCCGAGCATCGTATTATAAGAAATGATATATTTCAATGTTGTCCTTTAAGTTTTATTAAGAGAGCAGAATTATTTGGCATCCCTCATTAATCTGTCCAGCCGGGCTGCAGCCACTGTCTTCCTTTCAGAAATCTTTATCTGAACCTTGTCTCGGAGAATATCTAAACGTTTAAGTCTTCGGTGCTCAGCTACAAGAGGAGTCTTGGCGCCGTCCCTTGGTGGAGGTGGTTTAGGCAGCATCACTTTCTGGGCACACTTTTGCCCCCTTGGAATCATTTTATCTTCAGAAGCTGCCACTTTTTTTGCCAGGGTTGGAGTTTTGGGTTGAGTTGAAGATGTCCTGGAGACTCTTTGGAACTGTTCTCTTTTTACTCTGCACAACTCCTGCAGATTTTCATACTTTCTTTTGCTGTACCCTGTGACGTCTTTCTGCACAAAATGCCCTGCTTGGGGCTTTGTGTCCTCCGTGGCTTTGAAACCTCTACAAAGTGACTTTTTATTTTCAGAAATGGTGCCTTTTGTTGCCAAGCTTGGAATTGTGGGTCCAGTAGATAGTTTCATAGGGTATCTTTGGAACTGTTCTCTTTTTACTCTGCACAACTCCTGCAGATGTTCATACTTTCTTTTGCTGTACCCTGTGACGTCTTTCTGCACAACATCCACTGGTTTGGGCTCTGTGCCCTTCATGGCTCTTACCTCTCTATGGAGTGGCTCATAATGTTCCCTTTTGCTTAACAGCCTTGGCTGCCTATCACTTTGTGCTGGCCGAGTACCACCTTGAGGCTGGCGAGTTGTCTCCTTTGTCACCATGCCCTCCGGTTCCGTTTTCTCCTCATATTCCCCATATTTCTCTTTGAGGAATTCCTTTAATGCTTTTAAATCTTCGTCATTCAGCATGGAAACACAAAAGTCGAGTTCTTTAGGGAGTGGCGATCCGAATAATCTGCATGGTTCACCAGGTGGGGTTAGAACGCCTGAATTTAGAATACGATCGCGTTTCTTGCACCAACTGCGGCAGCGCTCCTCTTCTGAAAGCTGCGTAGGCTGAGCTTCAACATATTGATGCATAGTGCGGGCTAAAACATGCACCGGCTTGTAGGGAGATTTGGGGACAGATGGGAAACGGCTCTTGAAACTCAAAGATGTCGATTTCTCTCTCTCTTCTTTGAAGGCTTTTTTCAATGCCAATTCATTTTCCATATTTTGTACCAGCTTTTTCATGTAAACTCGTTCCTCTGCCGTATCCATCCAGTGCTGATAACGCCTATAGGCGGAAAATCGACGTAACAACATCTTGGAAAAAAAAAGCAAAAAGCTATCCAAAACGCAAATGTACACACGAGAAAACGTGCAATTAAATATACGAATAAACGTATAAGAACTAATGTGAGATAATGCACACTATGTATGTAGCACACACAAAACGGAAAATTCTATACTCACCTTTCCGTAATTTTCCTTTCCTGACGCATCTTCATGGCACCACACACTGGGTTGTGACTCCGCCCCCACAACCTGACAGGATTGGTTAACTATAAATTTGAAGGGGAGACCTCCCGCTGCATTCTCTGTAAATATCAACATAAATTAAATAAACGGGAGGGATTTGTGTGGTGCCATGAAGATGCGTCAGGAAAGGAAAATTACGGAAAGGTGAGTATAGAATTTTCCGTTTTCCTGACGCCTTCATGGCAGCACACACTGGGAAATAACTCGCCAGACGGGTGGGTAAATGCAAAATATATTTAATTCCTATAATGCCGAAGAGTTGGCTCTAATAACAGATCTACCAAACTCTGCCAAGGACAAAAGGGCAGAGTTCACTCTATAGTGAGAAATGAAGGTATGTTCAGAAGACCATGTAGCTGCCCTACAAATCGTCTCCGGAGAAACTCTGCAATATGCCGCCCAGGAAGTAGCCACTGCCCTAGTAGAATGAGCCCTGACGCCCTCTGGAATCGTCAAATGTTGCGTAGAATATGCCTTTTTAATGGCCCTCACCAACCAGGTCGCAATAGTGCGTGAGGAAGCTGGCATTCCGCGTCTAGTTCCATGAGGAATAACAAAGAGAGAGTCCGTTTTCCTAACAGAGGTTGTAGCTGACAGGTAGTTGGTGATGGTGGATTTAATGTCCAGCGGATGAGGATATCCCTGATCATCAGTGAAGGATGGAAGGACAATATCTTGGTTATAGTGAAAGGAAGAAGCCACTTTGGGTATAAAACGATCTGAGGGTCTAAGAACTACCCTGTCTGGAAAGAAAACCAGATAAGGCTCCGAAATAACCAAGGCTTGAATTTCCGACACTCTCTTGGCCGATGTTATGGCAATCAGAAAGGCAAGCTTCAAGGTCAGGTCCCATAGTGAGATAGATTCCGCAGGAATAAATGGTGGACTAGAAAAAGCGTGGAGAACTACCGATAGATCCCATGCCGGAAACATAGGCTTCCTAGGAGGCTTTATCTTCAGACTAGCCTTCAGAAATTGGATGACCAGAGGATGAAAAGCCCATTTGGTGCCTGTTTTAGCCGAGAGAGCCGAAACCTGCACCTTGAGGGTGCTTGAACTGAGGCCTTTGTTAATTCCTGACTGAAGAAACTCCAGGATCTGAGGTGGTCCTGGAGCAAGAGGGTCCCAACCTTTTTCTTGGGCCATAAGGCAGAACTTTTCCCAAATTCTAGTATAGACGGAATTCGTGGAAACTTTCCTAGCCTGCATTAAAGTAGAAATGACCTCCTGGGAGCAGCCTTGCGCCTTCAACCTAGACCTTTCAACTTCCAGGCCATCAAATGTAACCTCTCGGGAGCAGGATGAAGAAACTGCCCCTGTGAGAGGAGGTTTGGTTCTAGTGGCAGAGCAATTGGTGGCTGGACACTGAGTTGTAGAAGAGTCGTAAACCACGGCCTCCTCGGCCAGAACGGAATTATTGCGATTACTGTTACTGAAGACCTCCGAAGTCTGGACAGGAACCTCGCAATTAGAGGAGTAGGCGGGAATATATACCCCAACTTGAAACTCCATTGATGTGTCAGGCAGTCTATTCCCTCGGCTGACGGAAACGGATTCCTCGACAGGAACCTGCGACATTTGGTGTTCAAGGGAGTAGCTGCTAGATCTATCTCCGGTGTCCCCCAGGTTCCCGTCAGGAAAGAAAAAATTTGAGGACTCAAAGACCATTCGTTGTTGGACAACGGCTTCCGACTCAGATAGTCGGCCAATACATTCTGTGTTGCTGGAACATATACTGCTCTCAAGTCTGCTAGGTGAACTTGGGCCCAATCCAAAATGGGACGAACTTCTTCCATCAAGGTGACACTCCTTGTACCTCCCTGTCTCTGCACATAAGATACTGCCACCTTGTTGTCCATCCTGATAAGCACGCTCTTCCCCGAGAGCAGAGATGTGAATGCCGTTAGGGCATGGAAGGCTGCTCTGAGTTCCAGAATATTGGAAACTACCCCTAGGGCTTGGAACTGCCACTGGCCCTGGACTGCTAGATCCTGGTAGTGTCCTCCCCAGCCGCTCTGACAGGCGTCCGAAGTCACCACTTCTGGGTCTGGAGGGACTATTGGCTTGAATTTCTCTAAATTGTACTGGTGTGTCCACCACCATACTGACTGTTTCACCGGCTTGGAAATGACAATAGTCTGATGCATGGACACTCCATTCCACTGCCTGAGAAAGGAGATTTGTAGGGTCCTCATGTGCCATTGGGACCATTGCACCATGGGTATGGTGGCCGACATGGATCCCAGCACGCTTAGACAGGCCCTGGCTGAAAGATGACTTGCTGACAGCAGTCTCCGCATCTTTTGAATTAGGAGCTGAATCTTTGCCTGTGGTAACTGAACTCTGTTCTGTTTGGTGTCCAGTTGTGCCCCTAGAAACACCATCTTCTGTGTAGGTTGTAAACTGCTTTTTCCGAAATTGACGATCCACCCGAAGTTGTGGAGAGTTGAAAGAAGAATTTCCCGATGGTGAAGTAATAACTCTTGACTTTTTGCTAACAGCAGGATGTCGTCTAAATAATGGTGAATTCGAAGACCTTTCCCCCTCAGGAACGCCACTAACGGTAGAAGAGTTTTGGTAAAGGTCCTGGGAGCCGACGAAATGCCGAATGGAAGGCATCGAAACTGGAAATGGGAATGATTGATGGAGAACCGAAGAAATTTCTGAAAGGCCGAATGTATTGGGATGTGAAGATAGGCGTCCGACAAATCTACGGACAGCATCCAATCGCCCAGATTTATTGCCAGGAGTATGGACTGGAGACTCTCCATTTTGAAAGCTTCTATTTTGATGTTCTTGTTGAGCTTCTTGAGATCCAGTACTGGACGAAAATCTCCTGTTCTCTTCCTTACCAAAAATAACGGGGAGTAGAAACCTCTCCCTCTTTGAGTTGATGGAACCTCCACAATAGCCCCCTTCTGTTTTAAATCCGCTACATATTCTATCAGGAGGCTTTTCCTGAATAGTGTGGAAGGCATTCTGGTAGGCTGAAAGTGGTTGCCTGGAAACCCGTTGATGAATTCCCACTTGTGCCCATACCTGATTGTGGACAGTGCCCAATTGTCCTGTATATGACTTGCCCAGATCCGAATAAACCCTCTTAGCCTGGCGCCCACCTGGGCTGGGTGAGCGGGCAAACTTTCAAAAGGATTTAGGATGCTCCCCTGCGGGTGTAGCCTTGGTCTTTTGCATTCTCAGAAAAGAAGGCTTGGTATTCTTCCAATCCCTCCTGAATTCTCTGCCGGGACGATAGGATCTGGACTCTCTATACTTGTCCGGAAGATTTCGCCTGAAAGAAGGCCCTTTGTGAACTTTGGGTCTTCTGTCGGAGGGAATCAGACCAGACTTCCCTCCTGTGACTTTGGAAATAGCCGAATCCAGTTTGGCCCCAAAGAGATTAGCACCATCGAAAGGGATCTTGCACCAATTTATTTTAGAGGCTGTATCGGCCATCCATGGTTTCAGCCATAGGGCCCTTCTAGCTGTTACCGATGCCAACATTGTTCTGGCCGAAGATCTTATAATGTCCACTGAGGCCTCTGCTACAAAGTCGCCTGCCAGCCTAATCTCTTGCAAGGAAGAGACTAATTTCTCCATTTCTGCACCTTCTAGCAGATCCTTCCCTTATCCAGTTGATAATCGAAATACAGGGCAGTATCTTGAAAACAGCAGTATGCAGAAGCATACAGCTGTGATTTTAAAAACGGCTCCAAAACGGCGCCGAATGACGCTCCGCGCATGCGCAGAACGGCTCGAGGACGCCGGCGCCATCTTGGAAGAGGGAAAAACCCTCTCTTCGGGGAGAAAAAACAACCAGATGCCGACAGACCTGCGCAGAGCGGCGAGGACACTAGCGGCGGCCATGACAGCTGTCCTGGAGGACAGCAAGACCCAGCCACTCCTGCACAAAAGTAAGAAAGGAAATAAATGCATAAGCAGACAAACGAGCAGGATACATGAAAAAAGGGGAGCCCACTGCATAATAAAGGCTTATTTAAAGCCTGTAAAAAATCCATGAGAAGTCCCCTGAGACCATCAGAACGGGGATTCCCTCCATAGAGCTCATTTAGAGACTGTACAGGAGGGACTTCCAAACAGGAGAGGCTTGAACCTGCTGGGGTGAGGCGGTAAGAGGCTTATTCATCTGTAGGTATCTTTAATCCTTTAATGCTTTTAAATCTTCGTCATTCAGCATGGAAACACAAAAGTCGAGTTCTTTAGGGAGTGGCGATCCGAATAATCTGCATGGTTCACCAGGTGGGGTTAGAACGCCTGAATTTAGAATACGATCGCGTTTCTTGCACCAACTGCGGCAGCGCTCCTCTTCTGAAAGCTGCGTAGGCTGAGCTTCAACATATTGATGCATAGTGCGGGCTAAAACATGCACCGGCTTGTAGGGAGATTTGGGGACAGATGGGAAACGGCTCTTGAAACTCAAAGATGTCGATTTCTCTCTCTCTTCTTTGAAGGCTTTTTTCAATGCCAATTCATTTTCCATATTTTGTACCAGCTTTTTCATGTAAACTCGTTCCTCTGCCGTATCCATCCAGTGCTGATAACGCCTATAGGCGGAAAATCGACGTAACAACATCTTGGGAAAAAAAAGCAAAAAGCTATCCAAAACGCAAATGTACACACGAGAAAACGTGCAATTAAATATACGAATAAACGTATAAGAACTAATGTGAGATAATGCACACTATGTATGTAGCACACACAAAACGGAAAATTCTATACTCACCTTTCCGTAATTTTCCTTTCCTGACGCATCTTCATGGCACCACACACTGGGTTGTGACTCCGCCCCCACAACCTGACAGGATTGGTTAACTATAAATTTGAAGGGGAGACCTCCCGCTGCATTCTCTGTAAATATCAACATAAATTAAATAAACGGGAGGGATTTGTGTGGTGCCATGAAGATGCGTCAGGAAAGGAAAATTACGGAAAGGTGAGTATAGAATTTTCCGTTTTCCTGACGCCTTCATGGCAGCACACACTGGGAAATAACTCGCCAGACGGGTGGGTAAATGCAAAATATATTTAATTCCTATAATGCCGAAGAGTTGGCTCTAATAACAGATCTACCAAACTCTGCCAAGGACAAAAGGGCAGAGTTCACTCTATAGTGAGAAATGAAGGTATGTTCAGAAGACCATGTAGCTGCCCTACAAATCGTCTCCGGAGAAACTCTGCAATATGCCGCCCAGGAAGTAGCCACTGCCCTAGTAGAATGAGCCCTGACGCCCTCTGGAATCGTCAAATGTTGCGTAGAATATGCCTTTTTAATGGCCCTCACCAACCAGGTCGCAATAGTGCGTGAGGAAGCTGGCATTCCGCGTCTAGTTCCATGAGGAATAACAAAGAGAGAGTCCGTTTTCCTAACAGAGGTTGTAGCTGACAGGTAGTTGGTGATGGTGGATTTAATGTCCAGCGGATGAGGATATCCCTGATCATCAGTGAAGGATGGAAGGACAATATCTTGGTTATAGTGAAAGGAAGAAGCCACTTTGGGTATAAAACGATCTGAGGGTCTAAGAACTACCCTGTCTGGAAAGAAAACCAGATAAGGCTCCGAAATAACCAAGGCTTGAATTTCCGACACTCTCTTGGCCGATGTTATGGCAATCAGAAAGGCAAGCTTCAAGGTCAGGTCCCATAGTGAGATAGATTCCGCAGGAATAAATGGTGGACTAGAAAAAGCGTGGAGAACTACCGATAGATCCCATGCCGGAAACATAGGCTTCCTAGGAGGCTTTATCTTCAGACTAGCCTTCAGAAATTGGATGACCAGAGGATGAAAAGCCCATTTGGTGCCTGTTTTAGCCGAGAGAGCCGAAACCTGCACCTTGAGGGTGCTTGAACTGAGGCCTTTGTTAATTCCTGACTGAAGAAACTCCAGGATCTGAGGTGGTCCTGGAGCAAGAGGGTCCCAACCTTTTTCTTGGGCCATAAGGCAGAACTTTTCCCAAATTCTAGTATAGACGGAATTCGTGGAAACTTTCCTAGCCTGCATTAAAGTAGAAATGACCTCCTGGGAGCAGCCTTGC